>NC_135489.1:73199219-73824501 GCF_052094955.1 Ictidomys tridecemlineatus | reverse complement strand
GTTCCAGCAGGGACGGGGCTTGCTACCTGCTGCAAGTTGACCATTCCTGTCCTGAGGCTCAGACCCAGGAAAGGTCCCCTTTAAACTTTCTCAGCAAATGCTAGCAATGAAAGTGTGTCCCCTTCTTCCATGATAAGCTGTTCATCCATCCTGAGTCACACAAGCTAGAGAGTGTGTGCTTTGCTGTCACTTGCTGGGGGCTGAGTTTGACCATAGTCATTCCAAAAAAGCCAGTGGCAGGGCTGTGTTTTTGGAAGTCATCTTTCATGTACACATGAACTCATCTTTTCAGCATTCACTTAGAGAACCAGTATGTTCAAAGTGAACTTGTTTTCCTGGGTCTGTATTCTGCTGCATATCCTAAACCAATGTGAAGCAGTCTGTTCCCTGCTGAGAGGGTGTTTCTTCACCTAGGGCAATGCCCTACCCAATGCTGCTGGTCCAGCAGAGTGTGCAGCTGGGAGCCAACTCCCCATCTGCTAGAAGGCAAATCTCCCTGGTTGGCATAGTCTCTGGCCCCAGCCCTGATGAGTAGCCCACTCAGTTCTGATTCCCTAGGAACCCAGGGTTACTGGAGCCCATTACACTGAATAGTCATGCAGCACAAAACTCAGACTCCCTCAGATGTTTGTTTCTTGTTGGGGCTAGCATGACCTAAATTGAATGTTGATCCTGCCTTCCTTTCTGTGTCCCCTAGTCTATACATCCACCACTCTCTAGTCCCATAAGGCAACCAATATCACTGTGTCTCTGAGTCACCCCCAGGGGCTGCTCTAGCCTATGGCTCTTTTTCCTGGGGAGCAAGCTTCTCTCAGCTTGTGGCTTCAATTGTCTCAAGCCACTCTGGCTTCCTCCCTGCAGGACGGTCAGATAAGTTAGTAGAAATCTTCCAGCAGACTCCCATGGGCATGTTTCTTGCCAAGCTCCCTGGAGAGCAGCATCAGGAGCTGTTTCAGTGCTACTTGAGGGACTTCTTGCTTTTCACCATGAGAGTATCCACCTGGGAGGAGCTGAAGGTAGGTATCCACTCAAGATCATGTGTGGAAATTGCATGGTCTGGACTGGGGGCAAACATGGGAACTCAGCTTTTGAGAGCTAGTGCTACCATGTAGGTTCATCTGCGCTTGATGAACCCTGTCAAGTGCCAGGCATTCATTAGAACAGAATGAAGCCATGCAGAATACTAGGCTGAGAATGTCCCCTGAGCTGCTCAGAACACAGGGCCAATCCTCATCACTCCCCAAGGCCTCCAGGAATGCACATTCTAGTAACTTGAGAAGCTTTCCAGATTTCTTGTATCACCCCTCTTGAAATTGTTGAGTTTCTCTTGACAAAATTAAGATAAATATGTAACTGACCTCTTAAGGTAAGAATAATGAGTGAAATTCAGTGGAAAGATTGATAAGTTTTGTTTTTGGTGCTGGGGAGAAAACCTAGAGCCTTAGTCCCACTAGGCAAGTGCTGACTGCAGAGCCAGAGCCCAGCCCAAGATGGAAATTCAGCTGCCTGGTAGTCACACGCAGAGCAGAAAAAGAAGGTGGAGAATATAAGAGAATATACTCTAGCCAGCATGAAAAAAGGTTAGCGAGGAGTTTGCGGAGAATGCGCAGAATATACTCTTATTTTTAAAATGGGTAGAAGTTACAGGCCAGCTACACAGGGTGTAATTGTGCAAGTTTCTAGAAAGCTTTGCTCACATGCTTAGCCCTACCAGTGACTCAAGAGAACATATAGAGTCTCTAGATGCCAGTTGTACTGCTCATCTGGTAAAACTGAGTTTTCAAAAAGAAGGGAGGGCTTACAGGCTTCCTGGGCAGATGCTGAGCAGTGGTCATGGCAGGGTGATTAGAGAGCCTGCCCCCCCACCACTGCTCATCAGAGGCCAGGCAGGTGCCCACAGCAAGGTTTTCCTGCTTTTTGTCTGATTATGAAGAATTAGAAACAATTTGAATGTCCACTAAATGCAGAAGGGACAAATTATAGTATGTCCATTTTAAAATGGTTGTTCGCAACCATTGAAAAACAATGTTTGCACAGATAATGAGTGATAGAGGATTCTCATAATCTAATCTTGAGTGGAGAAAATCAGGAACACAGTGATCTTGAATTGAGGATGATTCTGAGGAAAGGCACAGCTAGGAAAATGGCTAGAGGCTCTACTGAAAAGCAATCAGAAGATAGGAAGTCTGGGTTGTAATTCTTTTTTTTGTGTGATTTTTGAATAGTTCTGATTTCTCACAGGAAAACATCTCTTTATAATTTAAAAGTTCATACTGAAAGCCTTTCAAAACCCCAGTTTCTGCAGATGGCGCTGTGGTGTTGTGTCTGTGAGCTGCGAGCAGCCTCAGAGAGGCCCGAGGAAGGGCTCTACCTGCCTTGGGTGCACCTGGCCTATCAACATTTCAAGACCCGGCTGCACAACTTCTCCAGAATCTTGACCATCCACCCACAGATTCTACAGAGCCTCACTGAAGTTGTACAGAAGCATGACATGGCTGGCAGTGAGATGGTACAGCCCCCCTCGGGAGGCACCTGTCCCCAGGAGCACAAAGAGAGATCCTTTAGGGGCCTGGGAGTCAGCATAGCCCAGAGGTATTGGGAACAGCTGGGTAGTGCTTCCTCTATCCCAAGACCCAAAGGAGCAGGTTATGAGCCTGGAATGCAAGGACACACTCTGCCAGGACCTCTGGCCGAAGGGGCCCTGTGGGGTCATGTGACCACTCTCCTCTTCCCAGACACTAGATGTGTTGGCTGCAATGGCCTGTGCTGAAATGCTGATAAGGGACATCCTGAAGCCGAATCCCCAGGCCTGGCTGCAACTGGTGAAGAAGCTGTCCATACCGCTGGAGCTCGTCTGCTCAGATGGGTACTTGCGAGGCAGTGGGAGCACAGCTAGAGCTGTCACTGTGGAGGTCAGGTGAGACCCAGATCCCGGCTCTCCCTGGCATGCTCGGCCTGTGATCATCAGTGGACTCCAGGTCCTGGCACACCTGGCAGCAGGGTGAGCGGGTGCTCCTTCCATGGGAAGGGCTCTTTGAGCACTTACTCTGCGCTTGATGAACCCTGTCAAGTGTCAGGCATCTTGTTAGATGCTTGAGAAAGAGGATAACCACATGCAGGGAGGCCATGGTGCCCCAGAGCCACAGAAAGGCAGGTTATTCAGCTGCACCTGGAGAACCACTGTGGTGGCAGGGAGCCATTAGAATGGGCCGGGGCAGGCAGGGCAAGCAGAGGGGCAGGCCTTCAGGGTGGGGAGGGTCCCAACCTGTGCTATGCTGTGAGGGTCAAGAGAAACTCACTGTGTGAAGGATTATGAGAGAGTGAGCACAGTGGCTGAGCATGCTGAGATAGCAAATTGAGACCCAAAGTCCTGCCTGCATGGAGAGCTGGGGGAGTGCTGAGGGCAGGGCTGGTGGATAATCTCTCCTGTCAGCTCGCCTTCCCGTGCTGCCTTACACCTGCCTTCTCATCCCTCCTCCTGTCTCAAGAGTTCTCTGTTGGAGCTGAGTGTGCAATGCCCTCTTTTGACAGAACCCAGTGGAGTCGTGTTTTCTCTATTGCACTCTTTGTGGAACACGTGCTCCTGGGGACTGAGAGCCAGATTCCTGAGCTGGGCCAGCTGGTGACCAAGTACGTCTTCTCACTAGACAAGGTGAGCACGGGCAAGTCTCTTGGTGGGATGCAGAGACATGTGTTGTTCATGAGTTTGCCCTGCCTGATTGCTGTATCGTGGCATGTCACTTAGGGATAGTAATGACTATGTAGAACGGGACTTTTGCAGGAAACTTACTTGTGATGCTTTGCAAGAGCTGAAGAGTTAGGCTCCACCCACCTCCAAGCTGACCTAGAGCAGGCCAGCATCCTAGCCCTCAGGGACAAAGTCACCACCACCCTGAGCAGGGTGAAAGTGATGCAGGAGAATGCCACTGGACGGGGGGACTTCAAAATACATGCAATTTATTGGACCACGGGAATAGAAAACCACTGAGCCTCTGCTCCCAACACCAGATAAAGCCAATGATAGCACAACCAGTGCCCCTCAGAGAAAGCCACCATCCGGTGGCTAGGCTGTCTGGCAACAATGGTCACTCAGCACAACCAGATTCCCACCTCTTTCACCCCATGACCTGGGCTAGGGTAACTGTTGTGTGATCTCATCCTGTGGTTGGAATGCCATTGACCTCCAGAGTGCCCACTGTCAGGGTGTCTGAGAAAGGCCATTGTAGACAGGTATGCAGCCTTTGAAATGCAGGCAGGCACATAGGAAATAGATTGGCATACCCAGACTTGAACAGAATGTCAGAGGCCTGGTGACTGTTGTGATTGCTGTGAACTTTGGTGTTCACCAACTTGTTTGAGGCCTGCTTTTACTTCTTTTGGATGTATAACTAGAAGGGGACTCACAGTATCAATTTATTAAATTTCTC
Organism: Ictidomys tridecemlineatus; assembly: GCF_052094955.1. Taxonomy (NCBI): domain Eukaryota; kingdom Metazoa; phylum Chordata; class Mammalia; order Rodentia; family Sciuridae; genus Ictidomys; species Ictidomys tridecemlineatus. The sequence goes on along the minus strand of NC_135489.1, from coordinate 73,820,074 downwards.
TGTCTCTCTCTCTCTCTCTCTCTTTTCTTTTTTTTTTTCGTCCTGGTGATAGAATGCAGGGGTGCTCTACCACTGAGCTACATCTCAGCCTCTTTTTAAATTTTGAGTCAGGATTTGGCTAGTCTGCTGAGACTTGCCTTGAACATGTGATCCTCCTGCCTCAGGCTTCTTGATCGCTGAGTATGTGCTACCTTGCCTGGTTCAGAGTTTTTTGTTTTGTTTTGTTTTAAAAATGAAGAATTTTAATAGAATTTAATAATGAAGAAGTTTGTTTTTAATAATGAAGAATAATGTTTTAATAATGAAGAGCTTTTTTAGAATACTTTTATTTATTCCTTTATTTTATTGTGGTGCTGAGGATAGAACCCAGAGCCTCACACATGCTAGGCAAGTGCTCTACCACTAAGCTACTACCCCAGTCCTCAGAGGGTTTAGATATTCATTGCCATAATAGCTAGTGATGCTGAGCTCCTTTTCTTGTGCTTCTCAGGTATTTATGTATCTTTGGAGAAATGTCTAAGTTCTTTATCCATTGCTGAGTTGGTTTGTTAATTAACAAATCAAATTTATCAGGATAATAAACACACATCATTTCCAAGTTTGATCAATCCTGGGAATTCAAGGATGGCTAAAAAATATCTATGAATGTCATTAGTTATATAAGCTAAAAATAAACTCTAAATAATAATTTCAAAAGGTAAAGAGAACATTTGACAAAATGTATGATTTAGAAAAAATATACCCTCAGCAAAGTAGCAATAGGGAACTATTCTTATTTGTATAATGCTCTTATAGAACATCAGTACTAACATTGATACCACAAGTTACCAGTGACAAGTTTTGCTTCCTTACATGGTGAAGTTTGAACATTAGAGAAACATGCAGAGGCAAGCATATAAAGCATATTTAAAAATGGGTAACATAGACTTCTCCCAGAAGGGAGAAGGGGGCCATAGCCGGTATCCTGGTATCCCAAGAAGTGAGGGTGTTCTGCCTTTTTATATGTTCTAGGCTTCCTTTGTTCTCCTGTTCTCTTCTCTTTTATCTCTCTCCTTCCTGTGTAAGTGACTAAGCCCAGAAGATGCTTGGTGGGATGGCCAAAAGGTGAAAAGCAGATGGGCTGGAGGGGTCAAAGTGGAGTGAACTGGGCAGAAAGGGGGCTTAATTAAAACTCCCTATAGGAAGGGACAATCCCTGGGAAAGGTTACCTTAGCAACATGTTGGAGCACGGGCAGGTTATCTTGATGAGGGTGAAGAAGTGTTCTGAAGAAATTAACATTTCAATGCTTCCATTCTCTGAATTGACCCATCAGCCTGTCTAATTCTGGCTTCAATATCACGCCTGACCACAAACTCTCAGAAACAGCCATTAAATCATTAAATTCACTATCCTGTATTGCTGAAGATGTGCATTTCTAAATGAGTGTCCTGGACACACTTTGATTTATTTTGTGGTCCTCAGGTGGAACTCTGGGCCTCATTCATGCCAGGAAAGGGCTGCACCACCCAGCTGCTTCCCAGCCCAACTTCTTATTTTTACTGAAGCAGACATACGCTAGACTGTTAGTACAGCACTCTTTAGAATTGTGAAAACCCAAATACACACTAAATATCCATTACTGGAAAGAGGTATCTGAATTATTCATGGGAGCTGCCATACAGTGGTTAATGCCAGTGATCTGCAGCTGATCTCCCAACCAGGAACTCACAGAATTGGGCCTGCAGTGGGGCCTCCCAGGCCACAGGGTTTAAAGGGCAGAATGGCACAGGACAATGGCAGGATGTTTACACAGGCACACAAGACCTCAGAGAAGCTTAGGAATGTGGTTACCCGGGAGCGGGAGCCGAGGGGGGACACTTAATTAGAAAGGGCTGCCTGTGCTGCCACAACTGGATCTATGTGTTGTTCCTTTAAAATATGATATAACCAGGGGTGGCAGTACATACCTGTAGCCCAGCTCCTCAGGAGGCTGAGGCAGGAAGATGGCTTGAGTCCAGGAGTTTGAGAGCAGCTTGGACAACACAGCAAGACCCCATCTCTAAATAAGTAAATAAATAAAACAAGATCTAAAGCCAATATTACAAAAATGCTAGGGTCTCTCAGAGCTTAATGGTGTGTAGCAATGGTCATTATATTATTATCATTTAAAGATTGAAATTCATCAAGAGAAGGGAAGGGGCAGACCTGAAAAGAAAAGGAAGGAAGAGGGAAAATTTAACACTGGGAATTTGGTTCTTCTCTTTTAAAAGCAGCAGAGCCACAAAGAGATAAAAGGATGGGAAACTGCTAAGAATCCCTGAGGCCTTGGGCTGCCCCAAGGCAAAGCTGACCCCTACCCCTCCTCAATGGGTGCCACCCCTCACCAGGCCTTTCTCCTCCAGTGTCTTCAAGAGAACTCTGACCTCAAGACCCACAGGCCCTTTGTGGCTGTGATGACCATTCTCTGTGAGTGCAAGGAGCAAGCCAGCAAGAGCCTGGCTAGGTGAGAGAGGGTCTGGGCTCCAGGCGGGAGGGATTGCTGCCCCTGGGGTGCTGGCATCTGCCTTGGAGATTGAAATTTAAAGATTGGATTTCAGGTTTGGAGTTCAGCCATGCCTCATTTGCCTGGGAGATGCTCAAGATCCTGTCTGTCTGCCCTGTGACCATGTGTACTGCTTGCCTTGCATCAAGATCTGGCTTGTCTCCAGGCAAATGACCTGCCCCTACTGTTTAACTGTCCTGCCAAAGGAGTTCTCAATGACAGTTTCCCAAAAGCACAGGTAAGACACTTTTCTCTTTAAAAGTCTTCCTCTTTTTTCTGTCCTTTTTTCTCAAATATAATATTCAGAAATTCAATTTCTATTAACCTCCATCTGATAAAAGCCTGGCTTCAGAGAACTCTCTGAAGTGAGACTCCCATTTGGGTATCTCAGAATTCTTCTCCCCAAGACACACATGTCCCGCAACATTTTGAGACAGCAAAATTCAGAAACTCAAAAATGAAGCCCTTGAAAGAGACCCAAGAAACTTAGATACAGCTTTTCTGTCCTCCTTTTCATCTGAGTGGTGTATACAGGGGTGGACTCCAGGCCTTGTGCAGGCTAGGCAAGCAAGCCCTCTACTATCAAGCCACACACCTGCTGTTGCCCAGCCTTTGGGAGGTGCGGGAAGAGAGCTATGGTGCTGTGGGCTTCAGACTGTGGTCATGCTCCATCCCTGGTGGCTTTGCCCTCTCTTTCCTCCCAGTAAAGGGGTTCTGTGACAGGCTTTGCCTGGTTCAATGATGGAGGCATTCCTGAAAGAGATGTGTGTAGAAACTATCTGCAGTTTTGAAGACAAACTAATTAACAGCAGTAGACACTTGCATCTGTTGATGTAAAATGATTTGCTGTCTGAATCTCAAATCATTCTGCACACAGGGATTTGGGAACACTCTGAATCCTCTGACTGGGTTTTCACTGTTTCCTCAGGGTGGCCATTGGGAAACATGCCCAGTTCCGGCAGATGTGCAACAGTTTCTTCATGGATCTGGTTTCTACCATGTGCTTCAAAGACAGTACCCCTCCTCAGAAGAGTGTGATTGATGAGCTGCTGTCTCTACTCTTTGTGCAGAAGGAGCTTTTGAGAGATGCTCCCCAACGTGAGTTACTTTTTTCCTTCAAACCTTGATTCAGTTCCTCCCTGTTTTGTGCCATGATATGAGCAGTAGCACCTTTCTCTTTCTGTAAGGATACCAGGAACACACCAAGTCTCTCTCGCCATTTGATGATGCTGTGGATAAGACTCCTGTCGTCCGCTCCATGGTGCTGAAGCTGCTCCTGAAGTACAGGTGGGAGTGGCTCCCTGAAGGCACACTTGTCTGAGGCCTCAGTTTCTCTGGGCTGGGCTGTGCTTGGTCTTTGTGCTGCCACATATCTTAGCTCATGATCTGGGAAAGTTTCTTCAGTGCGAGGAAACCTGGTCTCTGTTGCTTATGTTTAGACACTGAACCCTGTGTGCATGTGAGTTGGGCATTGCCAGGGTCTGGTACAAGTAAGAAGACAGAGTTCTGGGAAGGACCCTTGGTGTGGTGAAGCATGCAGAACCCATGCATTAGGAATGGTGGTTCTGACCCTAGCTTCATGGCCATCCCAGGGTGTGATTTGCAGGGTTGTAACTCAGACTGTACCTTAGCCTTGGTGTCCTCCAGGTCAAGATTCCACAGCAAGTGGACTATGTGTTTTCTCAGTGAGACAGGCGGTCAGTGATGTTCAAGCATGGTGTCCTCTGACTGATCCTGTGTGTTCATTGAGCTTCAATTTTCAGTGTGCTGGCAGAGACCCTTTGGTGGGGAGGGGGTCCCAGACCTCAGAGTTTTTAAAAATAATCCTGAGACAGTAATTTGCCTATTCAACATGTCCATATTTGCAGTAACTTTGCCAAAGCTTCTTTGCATGAAGGAAATTGCAACCATAGTCATGGTCATCTTCTCCACTGTGCATATGTAGTTTTTCAAATGCCAGTTTCACATCTGAGCCTTACTAAATCTCAACCCCTGAGGTTTCGATTTTTTAAAAATATTTCTTAGTTATACTTGAATGCATATCTTTATTTTGTTTGTTTATTTTTATATGGTGCTGAAGATGGAACCCAGTGCCTCAAACCTGAGGAGAAAGTGCTCCACCACTGAGCTAAAACCTCAGCCTGAGGCTGTGATTTTTAATGTTGTGTAGAAGCAGGAAATAAATCCAAAACATTGCATACCAGAAGACAGTGGTTATCTCAAAGAATTCCACTCCTAAATGTCTCCAGATAAGAATTGGCTGCTTTTCTCAGGCCTTGCCATTTTGCCTGAACCAGTGACCACCAGACCACAGATCTCTGGTGATGTTGATGAATGTAGGTAGGTATCTACAACAACAGGTTGTAGACTAAAAAGATGCCAACATCTCAAGATATGCTTTACTCAGCAAACCAAAGCTTTTCCAAATGACCAATGCCTGATGTCACAGAATCAAAAAATGATGCAGTGGCTGGATATGCAGCTCAGTGATAGAGCTTTTGACTAGCACACAGTGAGGCCCTTGATTCAATCCATAGCACTGGGAAAAATTCATAACAGAGTAGTCTATGGGATTGTAATATAGTTGATGATGAAAATAACTGACATGGTATCAAGTCCCATAACCAGCCTTCAGAAATGATCACTTTTCAAGTGTTGGTAGAGTATTGAAAAATAATAACCCCAAAGATATATAAGGACTATTAAAAATTCTTCCTTTTCCAACTACATCATGTGTGACGCCAGGTTTTCTTTATACGCTTCAATATAGCATCAGAAGCAGATGTAGGAAGTCAGCTGACTTCTGTTAAACAAGGCTTCCAAGAATTATAGGACTATAAAAAAGCCACACTTCTAAACATCATTAACACATGTGGGTTTATTCTTTTTATCTTAAATGAATTGATAAATATTCTTGAAACTTTTTAGTTTTAATTTCTAATACCATAAACATTGATAGATTTGACCCACATGAACAAAAAGTTTCTTGCAGTTTTCAATAAATTTTAAGCCTGTAAAAGAGCCCCAAACCAAAATGCTTGAGAACAGCTGAACTGCAATATGGAATTTCATATTCCTCCAAGAGTATGCAAACATTTTTAATAAAAAGCTGTTAAAGCTATATAACTGCATATGTATGTATTATACCTTTATACTCACACAGAGAAAGAGTTGGATAATAGATTGATTAATAGATGTGCTTTTGTGTAGGGTGATCCTGACATCACTAGGAATAATATATCTTTTTTCACAGCTTCCAAGCAGTGAAAGATTACATCCAAGCCTATTTGTCCCTGTTAGAGAAGAAAGCGTTCATTACTGAAGATAAGACCGAACTCTATATGCTCTTCATCAACTACCTAGAAGTAAGCCGGCTGCCTCTTTGTTGCTTTTTTTCTGCAAACCATCTGAACCATATGGTTTAGGCAGTGGCAGAGTTTCCGAAAACTGTCAGAATGCAGCTTTATTCAATACAATTAACAGATGCTTCTTTTCCGTGTGAAAAAAGAAAGATGTTTCAAAGACATTGCTCGGCTCTTAGATGTCACACACACAGTCAGGATTCACTTGGTTATGTTTCCTTCACTGCATGTGTGATGGTGGTCTGGTGAGATCCTTACCTAGTGTCTGAAGCTGTCTGATGTTCACACAACATTGAAAGTCCCTAAGGATGCATTCTTGCAGGTGTCCCTGTTGTTAAGTAGTGTGTGACTACATTGTCAGTCACATGCATGTCGGTGCAAAGCGAAGACACCACAGCCTGGAGGAGTACACCTCAGGGTTAGCAATGGTCATCCCCAGCTGGCGAGATCATGAATCCTTTTTAATGTCTTCATATTTTTATTTCCAAATTTCAAGATTATACACATTTTTTTCTCATATGTTTGCTTTTTCAGTTGTTTTCTATGAATCAAAAAATTTATACTCAGATCTACAATAATGATTTTTATTTTCCCTTGAATTCTCACTGGCAATTTTAGAAGGTTGGGGAGTTGCCTGTTATAAAGTATAATATCCTTTTCTTTCTTGTTCTCTGTTCCTTAGGATTCAATTCAGGAGAAGACCAGTGCTTACTGCACAAGGAGTGAACTTGACTGCCTGAGGGAGGAAGGCCATTTCCTACAGACCTGCTCCTCAGAGAGACAAGGCCAAGGACCTGCCACTGCCGCGTCTGTAGAGTACCTGCAGGAGGTGGCCAGGACTCGCCTGTGTCTTGACAGAGCTTCTGACCTCCTCTTGGAGTTTCAGGAGGGATCAGGCAGGTCTTCTCTACCTTGGAGAAGTTAGCTACAGGTTCAGAAGGACAGGAACTGTCCTTAAGGTCTTGCTGGCCCTTACCATGGTCCCCTCTTCTGGGTGTTTTTTACTGAGTTCCCCAGAAGCAGGCCCTCAGTCTCCAGTCACTAACCAGCTTTCTCCCTGCACTCTCAGAGCTGGCTGAGGAACAGCAGGGCTACCTGCAGCACGTCCAGCAGTTCTGCACCCAGGCAGGGAATGACTGGCACCGCGTGTACCTGGTCCGGAGGCTTGCGAGCCTTCGTGGGATGGAATTTGTGCAAAGCCTCTCCAGGCAGGGCCATCGATACCAGTGGGTGTTTCCCAAGGGAGTCATTGCACAGCAGGTGAGACGCAGGTTCCTGGCAGAGCGGGAAGCTATGGGCACCACTCCTCACCCTCCCAGCCCTCACGACAGGCAGGACGCAGGCAGGCATCTGGTCCTTGGTCTCTGCTTCAGGGTGGGCTTAGGCCACTTGCTATAGGGCAAAGGTAGGCATGGACACATGTGTGTGCACACTTGTGTGTGTTTCTGGTTTGTTGTTCACCTGCATTTTATCTAGGCTTCACTTCGGGGAAAGTGAATGAGTATTTTTTAAAAATATTTGCTTCCAATAAATTAAAAGGTGACCTCTTGCAGGCTGTGTCTTGTACTCTGTGCCAGGCAGAGGTGGGTATACTTGAAAGACAAGTGTAATGGGTTTGGCTTTCAGGCTTCTCTGTTCCCAGTGCTCAAAATTTGAAAATTCTTACTGTCCTAGGGTTAAAAAATATGGCACTGCAGCTCCTGGCATCTTTAATATGACCAACTGGGACTCAGAGATGACATGTTTTTTGTCACCTCGCTTGGGGTGGTGCCATGTGTAGAGAAAGCAAGAAGCTCCAGGGTCAGCCTCCCTCCTCCCTGGACTCTCCCTATGGAAGACATGCTCCTGAAGATTCCCAGGACTGTCATGCCTGGACCCTACAGGGAGTCCCAGCTGAGCTACCTCCAGCCTTCAGTGGTGTCTGCTGTTTTTCTTAGCCTATGGAGATGGGCCTTGCAGAACACCTCAACCCACTCTACCTTGACTAACCCTTTTATTTTGAGCTGCAGAAAGACCACACGGGCCAGATGGACCAATACCTGGTGCATGGGGACAAGTACAAGGCACTTCGTGACGCAGTGGGCAAAGCCATGCTCGAGTGCAAGGCCTCCGGCCTCGAGGCTGCTCTCATGGTAGGATGGGCTCAAAGATTCTCCCTGATGCAGGTGGCCCCCCTGACCTTGGTTATGTCAAAGGATGCAGATATGGTGGAGAGGGCCTCTGAACAGCCCCTAGAGTGACACTATATGCCAGGAGGCAGATGCCCATGGTCTCACTGGTAAGTGAAAGATGTCAGGACAATTAGCAAAATCCATAGCTGTATAGATTCACAATCCACATATATGCTTATGTGTCTATTTTGATGTTGATACAGAGATTTAGGATTTTAATCTTTTAAAAACATTTTTAGCTGTATATGGACACAATACCTTTATTTTATTTATTTATTTACTTTTTATGCAGTCCTGAGGATCAAACCCAGTGCCTCACACATGCTAGGCAAGCGCTCTAACACTGAGCTACAACCCCAGCCCCAGGATTCTAATCTTTAAATTGTTCTGGTCTTGCTTCCTTTTTGAGTCCCAGTTGATCTGGGCCTTATGCTGGAAAGAGGAAATAGAAAAACCTCTCAGGACACATTTCCAAGACCAGTAAAGTAGTTGGAGGAGAATAGGTGCTGACTTCTGTTTCTCCATCATGGCTGCCTGGCCCTTGTGCACTGAGGATAACCTGAGCATGTCTCATGAACTCATAGCCCCAGTCATGTGCGTGAAGGGCCATGGTGCGTGGCCCAGGGAAGGTTGTTCCAGGTAGCGCTATGTAGCTTCTGAGGGCTCGCTCCACGCCCCACCCGCAGGCCTGCAGGAGCCCCAGAACTCAACAGGCCGTCTACCTGCTGCTGGCGCTGTTCCGAGAAGTGGCTGTTCTCCACTGCTCCCACAACTTGAACCTCCACCCTAAGCCAGAGGTGAGTGACACATTGGGGCTTGAGTTCAGTCTCATGATTAGGAGGAACTTTCTGAGCACAGTAGAAGTCATAAACTTTTATTTTCTATCAGGATAATAGAAATTATGACCTTCCATAATTTCCTATCTAGGATAGAGGGTGTACCCTTGTTATGTGGAAGAATTATTCATTGTTTATCCCAAACTTACAGTCTCAGGAATATTACCTAATGTTTACCAAAACAGAGTCTTGAGATCTGCACTCAAGAATGTGGTTGCTGTGTTTCTATATGAAAATTCTCTTTCCTGATGAATTTCTTCTTCATTAGTGATCATTTAACTATATTTATCTTAATATTTGATGTGTACTCAGTATTGAAATGTGTGACTTTCAAAGAGAAAACCCTGAGTTCACACAGTATTCTTCTTTGACATATCCTAACATGAAAAATGTCTTTCGTGCCAGCAATGCGAGGCTGTGAGCAGGTTCATTGAGGACAGCAAGATCCTGTCTCCTCCGGGGGTTAGACCTTTCGCAGCATCCCTCGTGGCCAACACTCTGCCCTTGCTGAGCGTGGGCCCTGGTGCTGACAGCCTTGAAGGAACAGTGACAGAAATGGCTGTTCATACTGCAGCTGTCGTTCTGTGTGGACAGAGCAAAGTCTTGGTGCCCCTGAGGAATTTGGCCTTCTCCCCAGCCAGCATGGCGGTAAGCTGCATGATGATGACTTTGGTTTCACAGTGAAACTTCAGGGTTTTTCATGTTGAGACCTGGCCTGTGGCTGTGGAAACTCTCCGACTTGTCCATCTTCTAGATTCTCTGCCCTGTTGCCCCACTTGATCCTTCAGCACAGTCCTGGTAAAAACATGCCCTACCCTTTGCCGTTTCACACAGAGATGTTGTTCATCCTCTGTAAACAGCTCTTGAACAGAGAAGAAACTTTCTTACTCTGTGCCTCTTGCTGGGTTGCAGCTACAGCCCACAGGCTCACTCAGCAGAGCCACTTCTGCTCTTGGTCTTTCAGAATGCTTTTCTTCCAACCATACCTGAAGACCTGCTGGCTCAAGCCCAGAAGTGGGAGGGTCTGGAAGGCGTCCACTGGTATAGTGAGTATTGGTGTAAAGGGAAGGGTCTCACTCCTCTCAGTTTGGAAGGTTAGCCTGCAGCCATGCCAGATTGGACTTGGCTTCACAAGAGGTTGGACTTGGCTTCACAAGGTTCTGCTGAAGGACCATATCACCTGCCTCCTCCTGGTGGTTCGAGGGCCACAGACTTGGCTGGCTAGATAACCAAATCATTTCCCTGCATAGTCATGGGAAAAGACCCTTTGGAATGCACTGTTGCTCGGCAGAACATGCCATTTGGAATAAGGGGGACCTGGGGACCAGGCTGAGGCTCATTCAAAGGCCAGTCACAAATCAAGGGTTTTTGACCCAGAGAGAGCTTCCTATAGTCTGGACCTGGGAGACTGCCATATATAACCTCTGACTGTATGTGAGTTATGCTGTTACCTTGAGTAAGTAACCTTCTAAAACTAGTTTTTAAGTTGTTCTAAATCATTCTCTTGCCATAAAAGGAAAAATCCAAGAGAATAGAAAAGTATAAATACTATCCCCCCCACCACTAAGTTACTCCTGGTGTGAGTCTGGAATCTAACCTCTCTCTGAAAGCTAAATGCAGACATTTTTTACTGATGACATGTGTTCACTGAGCTCCAGTTTACTTGACGTGTCAAGTAAACTTAGCTGATGGCATGGCTCAAGGCTTCTGGTGAGATCATGAGGACATGGGCAACTTCCCCTTCCCACATAGGTCATTTGGTGGAGTCTCACTAGCTAACATGTGTCCTGTTGTTCTTTGAACAGCTTGTCCCTATGGTCATCCGTGTTCTGTAGGAGAGGTGAGCCATGGTGTTTGGGGGAGGCTCAAAATGTGCATTTCCCATCTGGGAGGGGAGGGAGGGCCTAGGGAATGAGGGAGACATAGGATGTATTCTGAGGGCTACTCAGGGTGTTCCAGCTGAGTGTGTAAATGGCACTGTAAACATGATTCTTTTCTGCAGATCTGTCTGTGCATTGTAGGATATTTAGCAGCATGCTTGGTTTCAGCTCACTGGGTGCCAGTAGCAGCGCCCCCTAGCCCAGTTTGATTCCCGAGAATGTCTGCAGGCACTGCCCAAGACTCCTAGGATGCCATGGTGCTGCTGACTGGGAGCCTTACCTCCCTCCCTGGCCCTGCAGCAGGGCTCAGCCAAACAGACCTTCAGCTGGTTCACTAGTCAGAGAGGAATGTGGGCTAGATACCAGAGGACAGGAGAGGACAGGAAAGACTTATGGGTGATGAGCCCTGGGAGACAAGCACATGCTGCTCATCTGGGACTCCAGGGCATCTCCCGGGCTGCTCATGGCATCTGCACTTGCTGAGCAACATGCTGCTGGACTAGACTTATGCATGCTGCTCCCTAAAGTGAACAGGATGCTCCTTGATGTGACTTCACCTTCCTGACTCCCACTTGCTTCCTTGTCTGAGGAGTGAAATAAGAAGAGATTCCAGGGCCCCTCTTATCACTGAGTTCTGTGGTCTGAGCGCTGCAGCTGGAGGGGCCTGCTGTGATTGTTCATAGCATGCAGTGGGGTGCCTTTTGACTTGGAAACCTGGGCCCATTAGTGGTGGCAAATCTTATGGTTGTTTTTTTTTGTTTTTGTCCAGTGGATGTGAGGAGGTCTGCTTAGAAGTTATTAACACCATCATTCCTGGTATTAGATAACGATGCTCTAGAGGCTGACATGCTAGACACAGAGATGGAGAAGGCAGTGAATAGGAGAAAGGAAGATGGGGCTATAGACACTAGCCACTCTACATGGGAGTAAAAAACTTTATTTTTGGAAAATGAAGCCACATTTGTCCATGGACAGTTTATGTGGTTAAGTGCCCACCCTCTCCCCAGGGCTCCTTCTTCTCCCTAACACACACATGCACCAGATGCAGACTGTGGCACACACCACCTCCTATGCAGGGTGGCTTCTGCACATGTACCAGTGCTGGATGCAGTGCTGACTGTGTGTCCCCTCTATGTCCCAGTGTGGTAAGCCGATGGAGCAGAGCTTCTGTGTTGACTGTGGTGCTAAAATAGGAGGTATCAACCACAGACCTCATGCCGGCTTCCAAAGTATCAGGTATGTGGACTCAGCTTCCGTCCCTTGGAACCTGAGGCTCTGAGCTGTCCATTCCAGCAGATGAATCATATGAACTATAGGATCACTAACACCACTGTTCTACATCTGGACTGTGTCATGTTGGGGATCCATGTCAAGCATACCTGTAGTCATGTAGTGCTGAAGCTTTTTGGTTTTTTTTTGCTTTGTTTTATTTTTGTGGTACTGGGGATAGAACCCGGGGCCTCACACATCCTAGGCAAGAGCTCTGCCATTGAGTTGCACCCGTTCCCTGTTTTGTTTTTTTGAGAAAAGTGAAAGACAGATATAATCAGTGTTTTTAAAAAACTTTTTTAGTTGTAGATGGATAGCGTGTCTTTATTTTATTTTTTCTTTTTTTCACATATAGAGCGCAATTTTTCATATCTCTGGCTATACACAAAGTAGAGCCCCATCATGAATGTCTTCATACATGCACTATTTTATTTATTTTTATGCGATACTAAGGATTGAACCTAGTGCCTTACATGTGCTAGGCAAGCACTCGGCCACTGAGCTCCAGCTCGAGCCCTGTAATCAGTCATATTAACTACAGCCATTCCTCCATGTCTGTGGAGACTTGTTTCCAGGACACTTTCCTCCATAGATACTCAAGTCCAGATGTTCAGTTCCTTTATATGTCATGGCACAGTATTTGCTTGTGGCCTACAAATATCCTCCTGTAAACCAGTTTTTTTTTTTTTTTTTTAATGGTACTGGGGATTGAGCCTAAGATTCTTAAGCACTGAGCCACAACACCAGCCCTTTTTATATTTTATTTAAAGACAGGGTCTTGCTAAGTTGCATAGAGTCTCACTATGATGCTGAGGCTGGGTTTGAACTTGTGAACCTCCTACCTCAGCCTCCCAAGGCACTGGAATTACAGGTGTGCACCATTGTACTTGGCCTCTCATAGACTTTTAAAAAATCATCTCTAGGTTTCTTATTATACTTTATGCAAATTGAATGCTATGTAAATACTCATTTATCATAATTTTAGGAAATAATGACAAGAAAAAAAAACTACTCTTCAGTACACAGTTCTTTCTGAATATTTTTGATTCATAGTTGGTTGAATTCACAGGCGCAGAACTGCAGATACATAAGGCTAACTGTACCAGATTCAGAAACTAGATAAAAATCTGACCTTCAGCCAGGAATATTGGTGCACACCTGTAATCCCAGCTACTCAGGAGGCTGAGGCAGGAGGATTGAAAGTTTGAAGCTAGCTCAGAAAACCTTGTGAGACCCTGTCTTAAAATAAAAATAGAAAGGACTTGGGGTGTATCTCAAAAGTAGGGTACTTTCGTAGCACATGTGTAGCCCCCACTCAATTCCCAGAACTGAAAACAACAAATAAAAATAAAAATCTGATCTCATAGTCCCATGCTTGATCCTGAGATGAGTGTGGCTGTCAGAGCTCCCTTAAGATGACATGCAGGGCCTTCTACCTCACCATTTATCTGGCTTTTTTGTTACAAAGCTTAAAATAGCCTAGACTCTTATCTTCTTAAATTATCAATGTCCTTGAATCTTGAAAACTTTTTTCAGTCTGTATATCCCAGTTTTTGATTTGGGAAAATTGAGAATTACGTAGACAATCCCCACATGGATGAAAAATGCCCCAAACTTGCTGTCATGAGGAAGGTGTTGGTCTCCATCCTGACACCTTGCACTAATGGCCACATCATGCAGCCATTTAACATTGGGAAAGTTGCAGAGTTTGGCCATCCAGGTGGGTGGGTCTAAAGAGAGAAGGATGTGGAGGCAGGTGGTCTAGGCTTGGAATAATTGATCCTTTTAGTGTTTTCTTCAAAGCTTGAAACCTAGCTGGATGTGGTGATGCACACCTATCATCCCAGTAACTCGGGAGGCTGAGACAGGAGGATTGTGAGTTCAAAGCCAGCCTCAGCAAAAGCAAGGCACTGAGAAACCCTGTCTGTCTAAATAGAATACCAAATAGGGCTGGGAATGTGGCTTTATGGTCTAGTGCCCCCCCAAAAATGGGGGCTGGGAATGTGGCTCAATGGTTGAGCCCCTGGGTTCAATCCCCATTACCATTACAAAAACAAAAAAAACAAGAAAAAAAAACCCAAAAAACTGGGAACCTAGTCATTAAGATGTGAGGCCCCTGGAGCTGAAGAGAAACAGACATCTCTAGTCTTCATCCTGCTTCCTCTCATCCTTTCCAGAGACAGCACAGACAGAACCAAGACTGGCCATGTGCTGGGCCACCCGCAACCCAGAGATGTCGTAGTAGTGTCTGACCGAGAGCTGTCCCCAGTCATCTTCATTCTCATGCGCCTACTCACTCATCTGGCTATGCTTTTAGGAGCCACTCAAAATCCCGAGGTATAAGATGCTACTGCTAGACTCTCTTATGTTGCTATAGGAAGAACCTGCTGTGTTTGCATCCAGTCCTTTTGTCTACAAAGTCCTAGCCACGTAGGGATTTTATCTAGTCCACAGGGTAATGCAAAAGTTATAGATCCTACTTTTCCCTCTGGGGCATATGATGCAATGGGGAAACTACTCCTCAGATTATGGAAAATCCTCTTCATTTTTTTAATTTTTAAAATCTGTTTTAACTGACACAAAACAATTACACGTTTGTTACAGTGTGACATCTTAGCATGTGTATACAAGGTGCAACAATCAGATCATAAAGTCTACTCCGAGTATACAACTCTGTCCATGCCCACACCTGGGCATGGGGAGGTGGTGGGACCCTGTCACCTACACCCTTGTGGTGGCTGCAGGAGGTGCAGGGCAGCATTCCCTGCAGCACCGGGATGACATCAGAGCCAGCAATCTCTGGCTCTACTCACCTCCCTCCCTTCCTCTGCTGCCTGTGTCATGCTGAGAGCACCCTGACCTCACCTAGAAACCCCCCTCTCCCCAGTGCTGGTGCTTCGCTTCCTTGGCTTCTCACTGTGTCCTCTGCACACTGATCTCACTACACGTCTTGTCTCGTTGCCCTCACAGGCTGTGATAAACATCATCAAGCCTCCAGTGAGTGACCCTAAAGGATTCCTGCAGCACATCTGGAGAGACTTGGAGCAGTTGACAAAGACGCTGGGGAAGAGTGCCGACGAGACCACCCATGTGGTCCACCTCATGCTGCGCTGCCTTCTCAAAGAGCAGCACCCACTCCCTGACTTGAGTAAGCAAGGGATGTGGGCTGGGCATAACTGCCAAGAGGCCAGGCTCCCTCAGCTCCTAGTGAATGGCATGACAGGAGTGGGAGCAAGCGCTCTGCTCTCCTTGCGGGGGCTGGAGGGGCTGCTGCACTCCTCCAGACACCACGTGCCTGGCTGGGGCTTGCATCACTGATACCTGGTGCTTGTGCATGCACCATTAACCTGTGTCCTGGGAGCATGTGGCACCCCAGCAGGTGACATGTCCCACTTTTGCTTTCCAGAGATGTCACACTTATACCCTGACCTAATATGTACATGTACACAATTTGTTACATAAACAAAGGAAGCTACAAAACACTGTCTGCTGAACTAACTCTTGTACTCTAAACAATTAAATCCAGGCCAAAAGCAAAGGTCTGTGAGGGGACTCTGTAAGTGGTTATCTGAGTGGCATTAGGAGGGATTTCAGTATCTTCTTGCTTACTTTAAAAATCTTTTAAAACCATCATTTTACCATTGTAGAACAATGTTATTTAAAAGTATACAGATAATAACAGTAGCAATAAAATGTCTGTTACCACCACCAGAGAATCTGTTCCATTTCAGGATGTCTTCATCAGAAATCAGCATTAGCATATCCTTCCCATCTTAGCAACACTGATTTTGTGGAGTACCTCTTGTTCTGGTGTGGCTTCCACAGCACATGGACTCGGGAGCCCTAACCTGCTGCCAGCTCCCCAGGACCACCTTTGCCTACAGGCCTGGGGGCAGCAGTGAGGTGGCTCTGGGTAGCTGTCAGCATTGCTGTGCCCCTAGGCTTTTGAGTTCACATCTTGTCCTTAGCCATTTGTTTAAAATACTTTCAAGGCCACAGCTGTGGGCTGGAGGGTTGTCAGAGACTAAAGTGTCTTCACAAGGCCTGGAGGCTGGTGTTGGCAGTACCTGGTGAACTTAGGAAGTTATCACCCCAAAAGGAGGACTATCTCTATTAACATTATTTAGTGTTTACTGTATAGAGAGCACTGCTTTTTGTTTGTTGGGTAACAGACACATTTTGATTTTCTTTGTAGGACATTTAAATTTTGATGCAAAATTGTCAAAAAAAAGGACATAGAAACAATTGGGAAAAACATGTTGAAGCTCTTCTTCTACCTGAACTGGAGGTAAGTGGTGAGTGGTGACCACTCCTTATCCCTCTGTCCAGGAGGGGGTCCCATTCATCTGTGAGCACTGTTGGCCCACTGTCCTCAGGAGGGCTGTCAGAGGCCTTACCTGGAGAAACCCCTCATTCTGCTATCCCCCTCCTGCACTAGTCTTAAGTAAGGCCAAGGATTATCAGGAATTCCCAGAGGGCAGATGGCAGCCTGCTCCACTGCTTTTTATAGCAGGATGTGAAAGTAAGAGGCAGAGACTCTCCAGGAATGCATCGACGATCTCTCTGGATTCATGACTGCTCTGCTGAGAACATCACAGAGCTGACTATCCACAGCAGGACAGGGAAGTCAGGAAACAAAAGGGCAGTGAAATAAAGGCCCCGAGTCTCACTCTGTTTGTGGAAGCAAAAACCCTATGAACAAGGAACCCCCTAATCAGTGAAAGATGGCAAAAGCAAGCATCTGCGTTGTGCAGGCAGATTCCTAAGGATCTACTGTGGGTCCAAGAGCTGCCTGGTTGTCTGTGACAATGTCTCACCTGAAGAATGCTGTGTCATTTCTTTATCCAGCATCTAGATAAGACCCTGCTGACTGTGAGCACACTCATCAGCCAGGACGAGCGCATCAGCTCTAGCCCTGTGGCCAAAATCATATATGGTGACCCTGCAAGCTTTTTGCCCCAGCTGCCCCAGAGAAATGTGGCTCATTGCTCAAAGATTTGGAGCTGCAGGAAGAAGATCACAGTCGAGTACCTCCAGCACGTTGTGGAGCAGAAGAACGGCAAGGAGATGGTGCCTGTGCTCTGGCAGTTTCTACAGAAGGTGTGTCTGCTTCATGGGCTGCCCCCTTTTCCTGGTAGACTTCCCCTGAGGACTGGGAGGCTCTGTGCCTGGGTTCAAAGTCATCATTCCTAGAGGCAGAATCCTAAGCAACCCCATCAGCACTGTGATTCTGAATGCAAGGCCTGATCACAGGAGTCTTAGGGAAGAGCTCAGAGATCTTAAGACACATCTGCTGAAGTCACAGGAGTAATATGCACATTACATAGTGCACAGTGAGGTTAGCAGTGATCTCTAAAAAAGGCCAGGAGAGACCACACGGGTTACTCGACTGTGATACCTTGTGTTCATCCCCAGAAGCTGAGTAGGTGGTCACTAGCAAGTGCCTGCTGAACAGTCAAAAATGTACACCAAGGGGCTGGGGTTGTGGCTCAGCCATAGAGCTCTCGCCTAGGCGTGTGAAGCACTGGGTTCAATCCTTAGCACCACATAAAAATAAATAAATAAAATAAAGGTATTGTGTCCAACTACAATTAAAATTATTAAAAACAAAGAATGCACACCAAAACCAAACCATAGCCCTCCCTATGCCCTGCAGGTGGGAGGCAGTGTGCTGCATGATGGGGCTACAGGGTGTGGAGTCACACCTGCCAGACCCAGAAACCATCCCCAGCTTTCACCCACTTGAGCTCTCCTGGGCCACAGTAGAGGTTCACACCACCTCCTTCAAGGACCAGTACCACAGCTGGCAGGGAGCAGAATGATTGGGGAACGTCTGGTGCTCACATTAGGAAGGACTTCATGTTAGTGTTGTGATCTCTTATTAAGACATGGTTTTATTTGACTGAGGATGCTGGATCCTGGCCCTTCAGAACAAAACCCAAAATCACATCAGCTACCACTTCAGTAGGCCTTGGTCTTTCCTTTCAGCAACCTCACACCCAACGGTGGGCCCAAGAGTCAATTTTTTAAAAAATTTTTCTCAAATTACTTATTTTTATTAATTCATTAGC
This sequence comes from Ictidomys tridecemlineatus, assembly GCF_052094955.1. Lineage (NCBI taxonomy): Eukaryota > Metazoa > Chordata > Mammalia > Rodentia > Sciuridae > Ictidomys > Ictidomys tridecemlineatus. The sequence continues at coordinate 73,801,963 of NC_135489.1, read as the reverse complement.
TATATACATAATGGGAATCGGTGTGAAATTTTCATGTATGCATATAGCATGCATTGATCTTGTCTTTGTGTCTGGCTTGTTTCACTTAACATAATATCATCTAGTTCTATCCATTTTGCTGAAAATGACAGGAGTCATTTAGTCTTATAGCTGAATCATATTCTATTATGTATTTAAACCACATCTTCTTTATGCATTTATCTGCTGATAGCCTTCTAGGCTGATTCTGTGTCTTATTGCGAATGGTGCCACATAAACATGAGCATGCAGTACCTCTTTGATACCTGATTTCCTTTGGAGTGGTATAGTTGGATCACATGGTAGATCTTTTTTTTAGTTGGATGAACCTCCATACTGTTCTCTCTTATGAAGTATTAATTAAAAGTTGTACCAGAAATATATTAGATTTCCTTTTTCTCTTCATCTATGCTAGAATTTATTATTTTATTTTTGGGTTCATCTATTTTTGGGTATGGGGGACTAGTGGCAATTGAACCCAGGGCCTTTTCTTGGGCTTTCAAAGCAAGCAATGCTGCACTTCTGAGCTACAGCCCCCATTTCCTGCTTTTTTTTTTTTTAAGACAAGGTATCCCTAAATTGCCTAGTCTAACTTAGAACTTGCTGAGGCTGGCCTTAAACTTGTGATCCTCCTGCCTAAGGCTCCCAAGTAGCTGGGATTTCACACCTATCTTATTATTTTTTTTAAATAAGAGTCATTCCAACTATGGTAGGATGGCATCTCATTGTAGTTTTGATTTGCATTTCCTTGATGACTATTATATTGAGCATTTTTTCATATATTTGTTAACCACTTATATTTCTTCTTTTGAGAATTGTCTATTCAGATCATTTACTCATGTTTAAATTGGATTACTTTGATTTAAAAAAATTTTTGAGTTATATATTCTGGGTATTTGCCTGCTGTCCAGTGAAGAGTTGGAAGCTATTTCTCCCATTCTGTTAGGTTGTCCCTTCACTCTGTTGGTTGTTTCCTTTGCTGTGCAGAAACTTTTTAGTTTGATGTGATCCCATTTGTCATTTTGCTCTTACTTCCTTTGGTTTGGGGGTCCTATCCAGAAACCCATCACCTATGCCAATGTCTTGGAGTGTTTCCCCTGTTTTTCTGCAGATAGCTTCAGAGGTCAGGTCTTACATCTGGGTCTTTGGTCATCTAGAGTTGATTCTTGTGCAAACTGAGAGATGGGGCCCAGCTCAGTCCTTGAGGGAGCTTTTCATTAGAGGAGAGTGGGGACTTGGTCCAGTTCATCCTACATCCCTCACCACTTGGTGAAAGGATGAGATGACCCCTTTCCCATTTGCAAGCTTCAGGGTATAATCATGTAAAACAACCCACTGACCAAACTAAACTACACAGAAAGTCCCCAGCCTGCCCTAAAATCTGTACACCCCATGTTGTTTCTCAATTAAATAGAGGAAGTGTTACTGAGCTATCTTCTCTTCTCCAGGAAGCAGAACTGAGACTGGTGAAATTCTTACCTGAGATTTTGGCCTTGCAAAGGGATCTAGTAAAACAATTCCAGAATGTTCCAGAAGATGAATATTCCTGTTCCATCAGGAGTTTTATTAGCAGTCACAGTTCAGATATGACTGCTGTCTGCTGCAACCAAGATCAGGACCATCCATGTTTGGTGGTTCAAAAGGATCATTCAGGCTGGGACATGAGGGTGGGGCTCAGTTCCTAAGGTAGAGAAAGAGGCAAAGGATGCTAAATCCCAGAGATGGCCATGAGCCACTGCTGTGGCTAGAAAGCCCTCAGCCTCTCCAGCTTCTCATACAGACTAAAACTTGAAACTCAGGCATGCTGCTGAGTGAAGGAAGGTGCAGGGTCAGGTTCTTGGGAGCACGCCTTGTGGTTTGACCCTAGCCAGCGTGGTGGTGGGGATTGTTTCCATGGGGCTCTTACCAAGTGTTTTGTTCAACAGAGGGACTGAGGCAGCTATTCCACAACAGGATCACCATCTTCCTGTCCACGTGGAATGCCCTGAGGCAATCACTGGAAACCAATGGTAAGTATCCTCCTCTACGTGGCTCTGCCAGCACCCTGCTGCGTATGTGGCAACACATCCTGTTGATGGAGGAGCTGGGATACATGAACCAACCTCCAAAGTCACCCTCAGTCATCTTGAGTCTATAAATATGGAATCAGAAAGGAGTTGGGGGCACTAGAAACTTAACAGCCAGGGCCTAGATCTTTGGACGTGGCTGCCCGTGGCTTCCCTTCTCTTCCCCTGCCTCCAGACAAACGCCTGGAGTAACATCCCTTTGCTTAGTAATGACCCTGTCTTTTAAAGGTGAAATCAAGTTACCTAAAGGCTACTACAACTCTGAGTTGGATCTGGACACAGATTTTAAGGTCATCCTGCCCCGGCGTCGGGGCCTGGGCCTCTGCTCAACTGCATTAGTTAGCTACTTGATTAATCTACATAATGAAATCATCTACACGATGGAGAAGTTCTCCAAGGAAAACAACAGGTACTTTGTAAACTCACCACCCTGCCACCAAGCTGGGGTGCAGACTCTAGCCAGCAACAGCTCCTGTCCCCCAGATCCTCTCTCAGCCTTCCTCAACAAAGCCCCGTATTTGCACATGGTTTTCACTTGCTTACACTATAATGCAGAAGCAGTAGCATATACCCCAAAGCCCTAGGCCTCACACACTTGCTCTGGACACCAAGACCTGTATCTTGTGTCCCTCAGCTATTCCATGGATGTCTCAGAGGTCACTGACCTGCATGTTGTCAGTTACGAAGTGGAGCGCGACCTGATGCCTCTGATTCTCTCCAACTGCCAGTATCAAGTGGAGCAAGGTGGGGAGACCTCACAGGAATTTGACCTGGAGAAGATCCAGCGGCAGATCAGCAGCCACTTCCTCCAGGGCAAGCCCCGACTGACCCTCAAGGTAGGCTGGGCCCTCTGCAAACGATTTGCTGTAGTTATGAACAACCCTTGTGAGTTTCAAGGGGAACAGACAAGTGACACCCAGGATGTTGTCTGTGTTATCTCCTCCCCACTAGTGATCTGTGGTCCCTACACCTTCTCTGGGCCGGGAGGTGACCCAGCTCTCTTCCACATTACCATCACTGTCTGCACCTGTCCCCCAGGGCAGCCTCAAGTGTCAGTGGACTGGGTTTCCACTACAGTTAATGGCACCACCAAGAAGACCTCACTGCTGCCACCCCTTCAATTGCATATGCAGTCCATGCCCAGGAACCACATAGACCTTCCCCATTCTCTCGTCCTCTAACTGCTATGGCCTTGACTTCACTTCAGAGCACTCAGCCATCAGTCCAGCTGCCCAGTGCCAGTAGCACCACTTCATCTTAGTTTCCTGCCAGAATGCCCCTATGCGGGGAGCATCAGTGCAGGCACCCCTGGAAAGGGGCAGTCAGGAACCCCCAAACCCAGCCAGTCTGCAGCATGTGGACAGTTATATGGCCTCCACCACACTCCCTCATCTGGCACAGAGGCCCTGTCACCTATCCCTAGCTCGACCTTCCAGGTGTCTCCAGCCCCTTCCTTCCTTGCTGCATCAAACCCTGTGAACTGCCTCCCGACTCCCTGAACACAGTGGCACTTCTATACTGTCCCTTACCGTGGCTGCACTCATCCTTACAGGTCCAGTCAGGTGTCATTCTCAGATGTATTTATTCCTTCATTATAGTTAGCCTGTCAGTTGTTTGAGCCTAAAGCCATTTTTAATTCATCTTGACAGTGGCTGTCTTGTGCACAGTCTCTGCTCAGTGTTGTTGCATAGATCACAAATATGCACATTCACATTCCTGTTCCTCCAGCGCTCTTCCTCTCTGTGGTCGGCAGATACACTATTCTACAAGGCAATATCTGCAAGGTCACTGTAGCCAGGCTAGATTTCTTGTGTTACTTGTCTTACTGTGGAACAGAATCATCAGAACACAACAAAGTTACATGCCTTGCCCAGGAATATACTGTCCGGCTTGGTACTTCCACTGAGTCACTGTTGAAGAATACATCTGTCATCAGATGGAAGCCTCCTCTATTTTAATTTCCAAAAACTTTTTTTTATTTCTCACTTAGGGGATACCCACGCTGGTATACAGACGTGACTGGAACTTCGAACATCTCTTTGTGGACATCAAGAACAAAATGCCACAGGTGGTCATGATAAACCCTCACTTGCAGGGTTGTTCCATCCACATACGTAAGGCAGTACAATCTCATCCTGGTGTCTGCTGTGAGCACCAGGCTTTCTGGCTCACTGAGGAGCTTAGGGATCTCAGAGCTCAGAGAGGCAAGCAGGATGGCAGATCACCAAACTTTCTTGATGAGAACAGACCAACCCCTTGGGGGTTGTTTTCTCAATGATGATATCATGACCAGATATCAATATCCAGCAGCATATTAGCAGCTGCTTCAGGTGCTAAAGGTTACTCATGCTCCTTATGTTCTGCTACCAACAAGTGGAGAGGCTCTTGTGCCTCTCCGTGTCCTCATGGATCATGTGGAGGATTCAGTTAACTTGGGCTGATTTCTGTGCAAAGTCTGAAAGGCTGCGGCACTCAGCATCAGTTCAAGCACAAGCATCAGCTCTTACCATAAGTGCTGGATAGTTGGCCCTGCCTGTGTTGGCAGCTCACAGTTGGGCTCTTACCAAGTAGGAGAAGTAATAGACTGACCCAAGACTCTGTCCTGATTTTGGTTTCAGAGCCCCCTCCCCAACTCGGCCATGGGTGCCATCAGTGGAGAGCTTCGGTCCTATAGCGATGCCTGTGAAGCACTGTCTATCATAGAGGTCACTCTGGGCTTTCTAGGCACAGCTGGTGGGGATCCAAATATGTACCTAAATGTGTATGTCCAAGACATTCTGCGAATGAGCGACCAAACAACTACGGTTTTAAAGGTAGGTCTTGTGTGCTTTTCAAGGAGAATCAGGATCACCTGGTCTTGGTTTCCTGCCAGAATGCCACCACGCAGGAGCCTGGTGCAGGCATCTGTGGAAAGGCGTGGTCAGGAACCCCACCCCTCACCAGTCCACAGAATTTCAGTGCACACTGGGGACAGGAGAAGCAGGGACGCTCAGTGCTGACCACCTAGTAGAGCAGGATGCAAAGGTGACTGAGGACATTGACTACCTACACATTGCGTGATACAGTTACAAGCTGCTGCAGGAGGCGGAGACTCTCAGATGTTTCCAAGATGAGGCAGGTAGACTTGTGGATGGAACAGAGATGGCCTCATGATGAAAATAGACAAAATTAGGGAGAAGTGCCCTTGGGTACCACTCAGAGTGAGCCTTCACTCCTACTTGGGACCCTCTTCCTTTTCCAGGCTTTAAGCAGATGTCAGTTAAAACATGCTGTTGCCCTCTGGCAATTCCTCTCTGCTCATAAGTAGGAACAGCTACTGCGACTGAAGAAAGTGAGTCTGCCCTGCTTCTGCCCAGACTGAGGGTGCTGCACACTGGTCCCAGGCTTTGATGTTGTACTTTTTTATCTTTTTTAGGATCCCTTTTGGGAAATCAGTTCTAGGTACAAAGCAGACCTCAGCCCAGAAATTGCTAAGCTCCTCAGCACCTTCCTGAATCACACAGACCTAGATGCTTTCCTCATGGAGCTCCATGAGCTGATAGTGTTAAAACTAAGAAACACCCAGGCCCAGGAGAGCTTCAACCCTGAATGGAGGTAGGTGTGCACACCTAGAATGTTTGGCATCTCCCTTGACATAAAGGTAGTTCCATCTTACCACAGGACCCTCTGTCTACTGTTCTCCATCACCAGAGCAACTGAGAACTTATTTCTTTGGTTTTAATCTTTTGGGGACTTCTAAAAGATAACTATGAAATCATATATGCTTATTATAACAAGTAGACCTAACTATGTCAAAGAAGTATGCATTTTAGATTAGGTAGATTAAGCTACACCAATGTGTGAAATCTGAAATATCCAAAATTATGTGAATTTTACAATTGTGTCAATCTAATGGCCAAAAAATGGTATCTTGTTTTCACACCTATTTGTGTGGCTGGGCACATTTTTAAATCTATCACCATTTGTTTATTATCCTCTGAAATAGCTCTTGATAGCTTCTGGTTATTGGGCAGGGCAGTTGATCTGTTTCCTTCCTTCCTTCCTTCCTTCCTTCCTTCCTTCCTTCCTTCCTTCCTACCAGAGATTGCACCCATGGTTACTTAGCTACTGAGATGCATCCCTAGGTCTTTTTATTTTTAATTTGAGATAGGACCTCACCATTGCTAAGGCTGGTATCAACTATGTGATCCTCCTACCTTAGCCTCCTGAGTTGCTGGGATTGCAGGCATATACCACCACCCCTAACCAGTTTATCCCTTTTTAAAAAATATTTTTTTAGTTGTAGATGGACATAATATCTTTATTTATTTATTCTTATGTGGTGTTAAGAATCAAACTCAGGGCCTCACGCATGCGAGGTAAGCATTCTATCACTGAGCCACAACTCAGCCCTTATCTCACTTTTTAAAAAATATTTAATTTTTAGTTGTAGATGGACACAATATGTTTATTTTATTTATTTATACATGGTGCTGAGAATCAAACCCAGGTGAGTGCTCTCCTTTATCTCTTTTTTAATAGTTTGTAAAAGCTCTTTGTATAGAATAGATTATTTCCTTTGATCTACATGTTACAATTGATAGAAGTAAGAAGTCAATTGATAGGATTTTTTCGTAAAGCCTCTGTGGGGCTGGGTGCAGTGGTGCGTGTCTGTAATCTTAGGAGCTCAGGAGGATTAAAGGTTCAAAGCCAGCTTCAGCAACTTAGCAAGGCCCTAAGCAACTCATCAAGGCCCTATCTCTAAATAAAATATTGAAAAGGGGTGGAGATGTGGGCTGGGATTGTAGCTCAGTGGTGGAGCACTTGCCTAGCATGTGTGGGGCACTGGGGTCGCTCCTTAGCATCACATATAAGTAAACAAAATAAAGCTATTGCATTTATCTACAACTAAAAATATATTTCTTTTAAAGTGTGGGGGGTGGGGATGTGGCACAGTGACTAAGCACCCCTGAGTTCAATCCCCAGTACTTCCCCTGCCTCCCCCAAAAAAACTGCCATAGGGACATACTTCCTTATCACTTCCCAGGGTGCTAAGCCATACTGTTTTCTCCTGCTGCTTTTATAGTTCTATATTGCACATTTCTTTCATTAGTTCTCTTTTATGTGTGGTATGAGGCAGGTATTTCACTTGACTGGCTTTTTGGATGGACAGTCAGGCTACATTTGCTGTTTCTGCCCTCAGGCCATATGGCACATGCCTGTACAATAAAGTTCCCCTTCCTAGAGAATTTGCAACCTTTGGTAAGATAAACCATGAGAGGGAACACCTTCCTTTTTCTGAGTGGCAAAGCTTTGTTTCTGATGCAGCCAGACAGGCCCATCAGTGGAGTGCCTGAAATGGCCTAGATGAGCATCATCGAGGAAGCTCCACCCCCCAGAAGCCTTGAGCCTAGGACTCCAGGTCCAGCTCAAGAACTGGGCAGCTGGCTGACCTGAAGCTGACCCTCAGTATTTCTGGTCTTAGCACCCCAGTCCTGGAAAGAGTGAGAGCTGATAGGCTCCTGAATGCTCTAAATACTGTCTCTTGTGCCTGATTTTGCAGCCTGAGGGACACTCTGGTGAGTTACGTGGATACCAAAGAGAGCGAAGTTCTTCCAGAAATGGAATCCCAGTTCCCAGAAGAAATACTGCTGTCCAGCTGCGTCTCTGTATGGAAAGTGGCAGTTGCACAGAAACAGGACCAGCAAGCAAAATAGGACTCTCTACTCTTTCCCTTTATATGCTGGGGACATAGCTCCCCTCCCCTCCACTGTGCCTCAGAGCAGCTGGAAAGACAGTGTTGGCATAGCACTGAATTCAAGGCCAGCATGCACTGTGCCAGCTGATGGATTTTTTTTTTCTTTTTATTGTTTTTTTTTAAATACACAACAGCAGAATGTATTACAATTTTTATTACACATATAGAGCACAAATTTTCATACCTTTTTATAAAATATGTTCACACCAATTTATGTCTATATACATGTACTTTTGTTGCATTACAATTCTTATTATACATAATCACCACAATTTTTCATATCTCTGTTTGTATATAAAGTAGGTTGACACCCAATTCATGTCTTCATACATGTACTTTGTATAATGATGTCCATCACATTCCACCATCCTTGCTAATCCCCTTCTTCCTCCCTTCCCCTCCCTCCCCTCTGCCCTATCTAGAATTCATCTATTTGTCCCATGTTCCCCCTCTCTACCCCATTATAAGTCAGCCTCCTGATATCAGAGAAAACATTCGGCATTGTTTTTTTGGGGGGGATTAGCTAACTTCACTTAGCATTATCTTCTCCAATGCCATCCATTTACCTGCAAATGTCATGATTTTATTCTCTTTTATTGCTGAGTAAAATTCCATTGTGTATATATGCCACATTATTTTTATCCATTCATCCACTGAAGGGTATCTAGGTTGAATCCACAGTTTAGCTATTGTGAATTGAATTGCTATAAATATTGATGTGGCTGTGTCCCTGTAGTATGCTATTTTTAAGTCCTTTGGGTATAGACTGAGGAGTGGGATAGCTGGGTCAAGTGATGATTTCATTCCCAGATTTCCAAGGAATCTCCATACTGCTTTCTATATTGGCTGCACCAATTTGCAGTTCCACCAGCAATGTATGAGTGTACCTTTTTCCCCACATCCTCACCAACACTTATTGTTATTTGTCTTCATAATAGTTGCCATTCCGACTGGAGTGAGATGATATCCTAGAGTAATTTTGATTTGCATTTCTCTGATTGCTAGAGATGATGAGCATTTTTTCATGTATTTATGATTGATTGTATATCCTCTTCCGAGAAGTATCTGTTCAGGTCCTTGGCCCATTTGTTGATTAGGTTATTTGTTTTTTTGGTGCTTAGCTTTTTGAGTTTTTTATATATCCTAGAGAATAGTGCTATATCTGATGTATGAGGGGTAAAAATTTGCTCCCAGGATGTAGGCTCTCTGTTCACCTCACAGATTGTTGCTTTTGCTGAGAAGAATTTTTTTTTAGTTTGATTCCATTCTATTTATTGATTCTTGGTTTTAATTCTTGTGCTATAGGAGTCTTATTAAGGAAGTTGGGCCCTAATCCCAAATGATGAAGATTAGGGCCTACTTTTTCTTCAATTAGACACAGAGTCTCCGGTTTAATTCCTAGGTCCTTGATCCACTTTGAGTTAAGTTTTGTGCATGGTGAGAGATAGGGGTTTAATTTCATTTTGTTGCAAATGGATTTCCAGTTTTTCCCAGCACCATTTGTTGAAGAGGCTATCTTTTCTCCAGTGCATGTTTTTGGTACCTTTGTCTAATATAAGATAATTGTAATTTTGGGGTTAATTTCTGTGTCCTCTATTCTGTACCATTGTTCTACCAGTCTATTTTGGTGTCAGTACCATGCTGTTTTGTTACTATTGCCTTGTAGTATAGTTTAAGTTCTGGTATAGTGATGCCACCTGCTTCACTCTTCCTGCTAAGGATTGCTTTAGCTATTCTGGGTCTCTTATTTTTCCAGATGAATTTCATGATTTATTTTTCTATTTCTATTAGGAATTCCATTGTGATTTTGTTCAAAATTGCATTAAATCTGTATAGTGCTTTTGGTAGTATGGTCATTTTGATAATATTAATTCTGCCTATTCAAGAGCAAGGTAGATCTTTCTAAGGTCTTCTTTGATTTCTCTCTTTAGGGTTCTGTAGTTTTCTTTGTATAGATCTTTCACCTCTTTCGTTAAGTTAATTCCCAAATATATTATTTTTTTGAGGTTATTGTGAATGGGGTAGTTTTCCTCATTTCCTTCTCAGAAGTATTGTCAGTGATATACAGAAATGCCTTTGATTTATGAATGTTGATTTTATATCCTGCTACTTTGCTGAATTCATTTACTAGTTCTAAAAGTTTTCTGATGGAGTTTTTTGGGCCTTCTAGGTATAGAATCATATAATCAGTAAATAGTGCTAATTTAAGTTCTTCTTTTCCTATACATATCCCTTTGATTTCTTTCATCTAATTGCTCTGGTCAGTGTTTCAAGAACTATGTTGAATAGAAGTGGTGAAAGAGGGCATCTCTGTCTTGTTCCAGTTTTTAGAGGGAATGCCTTCAATTTTTCTCCACTTAGAATGATGTTGTTCTGAGGCTTAGCATAGATAGCCTTTACGATGTTGAGATATGTTCCTGTTATCCCTAGTTTTTCTAGTATGTTGAATATAAAGGAGTGCTATATTTTGTCAAATGCTTTTTCTGCATCTATAGAGATGATCACATGCTTCTTATCTTTAAGTCTATTGATGTGGTGAATTACATTTATTGATTTCCATATGTTGAGCCACTTGATGATGGTGATCAATCTTTTTGATGTTTTTCTATTCGATTTGTCAGGATTTTATTGAGAATTTTTGTATCTATGTTCATTAGAGATATTGGTCTGAAGTTTTCATTCTTTGATGTGTCTTTGCCTGGTTTTAAGACCAGGATAATATTGGCCTCATAGATTGAGTTTGGAATTACTGCCTCTTTTTCTCTTTCCTGGAATAAATTGAAGAGTACTTGTATTGGTTTTTCTTTAAAGATCTTGTAGAATTTGGCTGTGTATCCATCTGGTCCTGGACTTTTCTTGGTTGGTAAGCTTTTTAATGGTTTCTTCTATGTTCTCATTTGATATTGGTCTGTTTAAATTGTGTATATCTTCCTGACTCAATCTGGGCAAATTGTATGACTTAATAAACTTGTCAATGCCTTCAATGTCTTCTATCTTATTGGAGTATCAGATTTCAAAATAATTTCTAATTATCCTCTGTATTTCTGTAGTGTCTGTTGTGATATTAACTTTTTCATCATGTATACTGGTAATTTTTGTTCTCTCTTTCCTTCTCTTCATTAGAGTGGCTAAGAGTCTGTCAATTTTATTTATTTTTTCAAAGAACCAACTTTTTGTTTTGTCAATTTTTTCAATTTTTTCTTTTGTTTCAATTTCATTGATTTCAGCTCTAATTTTAATTATTTCTTGCCTTCTACTGCTTTTGCTGCTGGTTTGTTCTTCTTTTTTTAGGGCTTTGAGATGAAGTGTGAGGTCGTTTATTTGTTGACATTTTCTTCTTTTAAGGAATGAACTCCATGCAATGAATTTTCCTCTGAGTACTGCTTTCACAGTGTCCCAGAGATTTCTATATGTTGTGTCTATGTTCTCATTTACTTCTAGGAATTTTTTAATCTCCTCCTTGATGTCTTCTGTGACCCATTGTTCACTCAGTATCATATTATTTAGTTTCCAGGTGATGGAGAAATTTTTATGTTTTATTTTGTCATTGATTTACAATTTCATTCCATTATGATCTGATAAAATGCATGGTAGTATCTCTACTTTTTTGTATTTGCTGAGAGTTGCTTTTTGGCATAGGATATCATCTATTTTAGAGAAGGATCCATGTGCTACTGAGAAAAAAGTGTATCTGCTTGATGCAGGTTGAAGTATTCTATATATATCAGTTAAGTGTAAGTTATTAATTGTGTTATTATTGAGTTCTGTAGTTTCTTTATTCAACTTTTGTTTGGAATATCTATCTAGTGGCTAGAGAGGTATGTTAAAGTCACCCAAGATTATTGTTTGACTCTTGAACTTGAGAAGAGTTTGTTTGATGAACATAGTTTCACCATTGTTTGGGACATATGTATTTATGATTGTTATGTCATATTGGTGTATGCTTCCCTTGAGCAGTTTGTAATGTCCATCTTTATCCCTTTTGATTAACCTTGGCTTGAAGTCTACTTTATTTTATATGAGTATGGAAACCCCTGCTTGCTTTCACAGTCTATGTTAGTGGTATGATTATTTGGAACCTTTCAACTTTAGTCTGTGTATGTCTTTTCCTATCACATGAGTCTCCTGGAGGCAGCATATTGTTGGATCTCTTTTTTTAATCCAATTTGCTAGCCTTTCTTTTGATTGGTGATTTTAAGCCATTAACATTTAGGGTTACTATTGAGACATGGTTTGTATTTCCAGCCATATTTGTTTATTTTGTTAATAACTTGAATTAGTTTTCTTCTTTGATTAGTTTTTCCTTTACTGTACTACCTCCCTCTGATGATTTTCATTACTGTTTTGCATTTCCTCTTCATGAAATGTTTTGCCAAGGATGTTTTGTAGTGCCAGTTTTCTAGCTATCAATTCTTTTATTTTTTGTTTATTATGGAAGGTTTTTATTTCATCTTCAAATATAAAGTTTAATTTTGCTGGATACAAGATTCTTGGTTGGCATCCATTAATTTTCAGAGCTTGATATATGTTTTTCCAGGATCTTCTAGCTTTTAGGGTCTGTGTTGAAAAATCTACCATTATCTTAATTGGTTTTCCCTTATATGCAGTCTGATTCCTTTCTCTTTTGGCTTTTAAAATTCTCTCCTTATTCTGTATGTTGGGCATTTTCATTATAATGTGCCTTGGTAAGGGTCTGTTGTGATTTTGTACATCTGGCATCCTGTAGGCTTTTTGAATTTGCATTTCCAATTCATTCTTCATGTTTGGAAAGTTTTCTGATATTATTTCATTGAATAGATTGTTCATTCCTTTGGTTTGGACCTCTATGCCTTTCTGTTTCCCAATAACTCTTAAATTTGCTCTTTTTTATGCTAGCCCATATTTCTTGAATGTTCTGCTCTTGGTTTCTTATCATTTTCGCTGTGTGGTCTACTTTCTTTTCAAGATTATTTATTTAATCTTCATTGTCTGATGTCCTATCTTCTAAGTGGACTACTCTATTTGTGTTGCTTTCATTTGAGTTTTTAATTTGGTTTATTATTTCTTTAATTTCAATTTTTTTTTTGTATAACCTCTATCTCCTTGTTGAGGTGATCTTTTGCTTCTTAGATTTGTTTACGTAGCTTATTGTCAAAGTGATATTTCACTGCCTGTAATTGTTCTCTTACATCTTCTTTGAGATCCCAAAACATTTTAACCATGTATATCCTGAAATCTTTCTCTGTCATTTTTTCTGCTATAGCTACCATTTCTTCTAATGTTGTATTTTCTTGATTTGTTGGTGGTACTTTTTTCCCTTGTCTTTTCATGTTGCTCATGTTGTAAGGGTACGGCGAAACGTCGGAGTAGAGACCACAAGAGACTCTCTTATGCAACAGCAGAAGGGTGGGTTTATTTGGAGACCAGCATGCTGGGGCTCCCTCTATAGCAAAGAGAGATAGAGCCCTGAGAACCGCTTGAGCAGAGCTTATATACTTTTCTTGGAGAGGGCAGGGAGGGAAGTTCATTGATGGGTCAGGGTGAGTGGGCAGTTTGCCTGCAACCAAGTGAGGGAGTGCATCCTGCAGTTTGGCAGTTGGGGACAGCACATTCTGGGAACAAGATTAGCAAAGAGTTCACAGTTGGGGACAACACATCCTGGGAACAAGATTTCAACAGTGTTTTGTTAAGCATATAGAAAAACAGAGTGACAAGTACCTATTTTATTAACCTTTCATTCCCCACTTTTTCTTCTGGCTACTTTTAATCATAAAAGTGATCATTGCGGGGTGTCACATTCTGTGTCTGCTAGTGTGGTATATTGTTGTCTGATTACCATAAGTTTGACTTGTCCAATTTGGGATTGGAGAAAGGAAACTACACGATTGAGCAAACAGGGTCCTAGAGTTAGCAACAATATAAGAATTATTAGAGGGCCAGCCAGGGCTGATAAAAGTGTAGTTAACCAGGGGGATTGTGTGAACCAAGACTCATACCACCCTTTTTGGGCCTCTCTCTCTCTCTGACGCTCTTCAAGGCGTTTTTTAGTTTACTCATAGATTTTCTTATAACTCCAGTATGGTCGGCATAAAAATAACATTCTTCCCTCAATGCAGCACAAAGGCCCTTTTCTCTCATGAAGAGGAGGTCCAACCCTCGCCTGTTCTGTAAAACAACTTCAGAGAGAGAGGTTAAAGATTCCTGCAAAGCTGTGATGGAGGTTTCTAATATCTTTAAGTTTTGGTCCATTGCTGTTTCTAATTGGGTCATTTGTTGTGTCCCATGGACCAGGGCAGTAGTTCTTGTGCCCACCCCTGCAGCAATTCCCATTCTTAATAAGATGGCTAGAGTGAGGGCTACAGGTTCCCGGCAGAACCAGGTTGTATGTCCCCTTATTTGATCTTTAAATGAACCTGCGTCATGATAGAGCACTCTGGGAAACATCTGCACCATTACATAATTAATTACATCTGTTGACCATTTTATGAAAATATAAATAATGTTTAAGTATATAGAATTATACTGTTGTAGGGACGGACAAGGCAAGGTACCTAAGATAGCACTGAAGACAGGGAAACAGTTCTATTTGGCTGCAACCGGATTCAGAGGGCATTGCTTCCACTGTAATCAATTAATCCCCTGAACCCCAAGTTTAGGCAGCTTTAGAACTCCGTACTCAGCATGTAAGGGAAAGGGCTCAGAAGTTCACAGTCTGCAGAAGTTCACAAAAAGCAGTTTTTGTTTCTGTTATTTTTTTTTTTTCTGTTCTGGGCAAGTTAACTTTTTAAGGACACCTGGGTGGGGGAGAACTTTTTTTTTTTTTTGTCAGCTGTTACCATGGAGCCCAGTTGATAACTTTTTTATCTTAGAAATGTAGCCATCTCTGAGAAGTCCTAGCTCAAGGCCAGAGGCCTTGTTCACATATTTTGTGAAAAACTAGTAAGGGGGTATCTAGCTTAGGAGTGCTGATTTTTCCAGCCAGTGGCCAAGTAGAACAGGGCAACATGAAAAGAGGAAGTTTATCTATACTGAACTCTTTTATAAGGACTTTTTTGCTGAAAGTCCTAAAGTGAGCCATAGTGAAGACTTCTGGAGAAGGTCAGTTAAGACTTTCCTGTGGGCCTGGTATAGAGGGGGAGGACGGGGAAGGTGGGGCTGAGAGCAGCTCCGTGGATCTGAGAATGAGGAAGGAGAGATGTAGAAGAATAATGGGAAAGGGGTTTGGGATTTTCTTAGCAATAAAAACTTGAGTAGTAGAACAGGTAGAGCAGAGGGGAAGACTGGAGTGAGTATCCCAAAAAGCCTGTGAGGGACTTTAAATTTTTAGTAACCTGTTTTTAGTAATGATAAAGCAACTTTAAAGGCCATTTTTATTACATTTTGGATAGTCCTGGTGGGTCCCGGTGTGGGCACTGAGAGGAGAAGAGAGGAGTGAATGGGTGGAGAGATACCTCAGTACCTGTTACTTCAGCAAGGGGGCAATGGTCTGAGAACTGGCGGAGGTTTGGGTTCCATCAGGTAGCCTCTGTATGTTTACATCCTTATGACTTACAGAAGAAGTCGGATTTTCCCCCACACAGCCATGACTGTTTGTGGCTTTGATAGTCTGGTATGGTCCTTTCCAGCAGGGTTCTAGGTATGACACCTGATGTCGTCTTACATAGATGAAGTTTCCCACTTGATATCGGTGTGGAGTCCCTTCGTCCCCAGATTGGTAGGCAGTGGTCAGCTGTTTCCACAGGTATCACTGAGTTTTTTCAAAAGCTTTGAGTCTGTCAAGCAAGAGGGTGTGAAAGGAATTGTTAGGTCTTAGAGTTGGGGTCTGGTCCCTTATTGGAGGAGGGGCATCATAGAGAATTTCATAGGGGGTAAGGTTACACAAAGAAACAGAGGGAGTATTTCTTGCATGAAACAATGCATAAGGCAGGAGCATAGTCCAGTCTTTTATGCCGGTCTCTAAGCTTAATTTTGTCAAGGTCTCTTTAATGGTTCTATTCATTCTTTCTATCTGTCCTGAGCTCTGGGGTCTATAAGTGCAATGCAACTTTCAATTAATCCCCAGGGTCCTGGCTAACCCCTGACTTACCTGGGCCATGAACGCCGGTCCATTATCGGACCCTATTACCTTAGGCAGGCAGTATCTTGGAAAAATATCTTTCAGGATCTTCTTGACTACCATTTGCACGGTTTCTTTTTTTTTTTTTTTTTTTTTTTTTTTTTTTTTTTTTTTGCGGGGAAGGCTTCAATCCATCCTGAAAATGTATCTACAAAGATTAGGAGATATTTAAGTCCATACCTTGCTGGCTTAATTTCAGTAAAGTTCACTTTCCAGAATTGTCCTGGTCTGGTTCCTCAAAGGTGCCTTCCTATAGGAAGCTTGGAGGGGTAAACATTAACCAATTGACAGACCCGACAGGCTTTTGTTACTCGTTCAGCTAATTTTTTTCGCTGTGAGCTGGTTAGTGGAAAATTCTGTTCTTGATCTTTTAGGAATGCCTGCAGTTTCTTTTAACCAAGGTGAGTGAGTTGATGTACATCCTTAATGTAGTGTAGGGCTTTCTGAAATTGCAAGTTGGGTTCAGTGTTGTCAAGGAGTTCAGTGTCAGTGTCCTCAGATGTTAAGTTGTCGGGGTGTTCCGACGTAGTTAAATCTCCTGACTTATGTTCCCCCGTATGGAAAGTGTTAACATGGTTACTCTGTTTAGGGCTGTCAATTTAGCTTTTTCATTTGCCCTCTTGTTAGATGGGGGTGGTATCTGCACAACAGTTTGTTTTCTGGGCTCAGTGAGCCATTGTTTACCGCCCCTAAGGGAATAGTCCAGGAAGATTACTTCTTGCTGGCAAATTTGGGCCTTTTTGACAGAAGCTCTATACCCAAATTGAGCAAGCTCAGATAGTAGTGCTTGGGTCCCAGACTCACAGTTTTCCTTGGTGTCCGCTGCCAGTAGCAGGTCATCCACATAATGGAGTAGGGTGACTTCAGGGTGTATGGTTCTGAAGTTATTGAGATCTCTGTGGAGGGCTTCATCAAAAAGAGTGGGGGAGTTTTTGAACCCCTGTGGGAGTCTGGTCCAAGTTAGTTGATCAGACGTTTCAGTTTCTGGGTTTACCCATTTGAAAGCAAACAGTAATTGACTTTTTTAAGCAGAGGCAAGCAAAAGAAAGCATCTTTTAAGTCCAGGACAGTATACCATTTTCATTTGGGGTTAAGGGTGCTAAGCAGATTGTACGGATTAGGTACTGTGGGGTGAATGTCCTGCACTCTGTTGTTGATCTCTCTTAAGTCTTGAACACGGCGATAGTACCTGGTTCCTGGCTTTTTTTACTGGTAGCAGGGGAGTGTTCCAGGCCGATTGACAGGGCCTTAGGACCCCTAAGACCAGATATTTCTGAATATGGGGCCTTATCCCATCTTTAGCTTTTTTGCTCAGAGGATATTGTTTAATATTAATTGGGGAGGCTGAGGTTTTTAATTCCACCATTATTGGAGGTTGTTTCACAGCTAGGCCTAACCCAGCAGTTTCTTCCCAGGCATCTGGGAAATCTGTTATCCATTTCTGGGGTAGCTTGCCTGTTTGATCAGTCTTGGGGGGTGTGAAGAGTTGATGTTTATCTTTTACTGATATAGTTAAAACAATGACTATAGGAGATTTTATTGAAGGATTTAGAAATTCCATCTGGGGCCTTCAGGGTTAAAAGTTATTCTGGCCTGGAGTTTGGTGAGCAGATCTCTGTCCATCAATGGGGCTAGGCATTCTGGGATCACTAGGAAGGAGGAAAGAGTGATGGACTTTTTTTTTTCCCCAGATCCATGGTCCTCTTAGTTGTCCAAGCCTAATATTTACTGCCATTAGCCCCTTGAACTTGAGACATTTTAGTTGATAGAGGGCCCATTGGGGCCTTAAGGGCTGAGTATACTGCCCCTGTATCCACTTCAAAGTTTACTGGGGTCCCCTCCACTTTAAAAGTTATCCTGAGCTCGGGGAGGGGATTCGAGTCCCGACTTTCCTAGTCATCCTCCAAAGTTAGAATGGCTGGTTGGCATGGCTGTTTCTTTCTAGGGCACTCTTTGACCTAGTGTCCTTTTTTTTTACAGTAGGCACATTGATCTGAGGCCAGGTGTGGCTTCTGACGTGGGCCCAGGTATCCCTTTCTGTCTCCCTGTCTCCTAACTTCTGACCTATTTGTTGTTGTGACCAGGACCTTAGTCAATGCCTCAGTCTGTCTTTTGTTTCTTTTATCCTCCCTTTGCTCCCTTTCTTTCTCCCTCCTTTGTTCCTTCTCTTCCGCAGTTTCTCTCTTATAGTATACCTTCTCGGCTTCTCTGACTAAATCTCTCAAAGTCATATCTTGTAATCCACCTAAGCATTGTAACTTTTTTTTTAATATCCAGGGCAGCTTGCCCAATAAAGGCCATCATGACAGATGCCTTTTGATCCTCTGCCTGAGGATCAAAAGGAGTATATCTCCTATATGTCTTCATAATTCTCTCCAGAAACATAGAGGGTGATTTATTAGGCCCCTGAATAATCTCTCTTACCTTGGTCAAATTAGTTGGCCGTCTAGCGGCTGCTCGGAGACCCGCTATTAGAGCCCGGCAATAAGTGGACAGATGCTCCCTACCTTCAAAGGTGTTGGGGTCCCAGTTAGGTCAGTTCAATGCTGGGAAGTTGTGTCGGTCGCCCATCTGGTCCGAGGATATTTTTTCTTGCTTCCAGGAGGATTCTCTCTTGTTCCTCTGTCATGAAGAGAGTGCCTAAGAGTTGTTGGCAGTCATCCCAAGTAGGCTGGTGTGAAAACATCAATGACTCAATCAGACCTGTGAGCCGGGTGGGGTCCTTGGAAAAAGGGGGATTGTTATTTTTTCAGTTATATAGATTTGAAGAGGAGAAAGGCCAATACTGGTAGACTTGTATTTTTCCACCATGGCCATCCTCTATCATTGGCTCATGAGGACAGAGGGGAAGTATCACGGGGGCTTCAGGGTTTTTAATCATTCGCTGCCGGCGAGTTCCTTTAGCCGGGCCAGCTTTCTCCAAGGGAGGAGGGTCTATGTGTGACTCGGGGAAGTCATCTGAAGGGTGCTGGGCTTGCTTAACCTCCTTTAATGGTGGAGAAGCTGAGTCAGCAACAGGGGAATCACTTAGAGGGTGTTGGGGTTGGGGAATGGAGGCAGGGGATAAGGAAAGGGAGGAGAGTCCAGCAGAGTCAAATCTTGAGACTCAGGGAGAACAAAGGGTGGAGGAGGAGGTTTGAGAGATAGAATCGTAGGGGGAGGGGTAGGAGCAGGAACAGGGACAAGAAAAGCCTTCACCCAAGGAGGAGGAGATTCACAAAGGTCCTGCCAAGTTAAGATATACGGCTGTTGATCTGGATGGCTATGTGGTCCCAGCTGAAAGACAAAGACAATATCTCTGACTTTTCAAATTAGTGGGGAGTAGAAAGATCCTTCTGGAGGCCATCCAACTCCAAAGGCGGGCCATTCTGTAGCACAGAGAGTCTGCCAGGTCCGGCGTTTTACTGAAAAAGAAATATTCTGAGCCCTTATGCGGACTTCAGCCCAGTGATCAAGGGTCAGGGACAGAGGCGTGGAATGACTCTGTCCCATAATGAAAGTTACTTTAACAAGGACAGGGACAATACAAACGTGACACAAACATGGACACACAGTAAACAATAAACGTGTAACACAAGTTTAGAGGCAAAGATTAAATCAGACAGTGAATTTAACCTGAGAGAAAGAATAGATGCCGGCAAGACCAGACGGGTTGGCAGCAGAATACAGATGAGGGCACCTTGTCCCTCCCAGATGGGGGCACCTCCGTCCCCCCCAGAGTCTCCCAAGGCGTCCCTTGAGGAGACGTGGTCTGTGGCTTCAGGGACACGTTTATCCACCACTGCCAGGGAGAACTTACGCTCTCCACTGACAACCACACTCTGCCAACCCAAAACCAGAAAACCAGAAGGCCCTGAGAACTTACGCTCTCCAGCCCAAAACCAGAAGGCCCTGAGAACTTACGCTCTCCAGCCCAAAACCAGACTCTGAGCGATCACAAAGGAAAAACAAGAAGGAGAAGAAGGAGGAGGAGGAGACGAAAAAGAAGAAGATAAGGCGCCTTACTTACCCCCCTAAAGAGTCTTGTTGAGGTCTCCCTGTCTGGCAATGTGCAGTTCCCGGCCAATGCACCAAATGTAAGGGTACGGCGAAACGTCGGAGTAGAGACCACAAGAGACTCTCTTATGCAACAGCAGAAGGGTGGGTTTATTTGGAGACCAGCATGCTGGGGCTCCCTCTATAGCAAAGAGAGATAGAGCCCTGAGAACCGCTTGAGCAGAGCTTATATACTTTTCTTGGAGAGGGCAGGGAGGGAAGTTCATTGATGGGTCAGGGTGAGTGGGCAGTTTGCCTGCAACCGAGTGAGGGAGTACATCCTGCAGTTTGGCAGTTGGGGACAGCACATTCTGGGAACAAGATTAGCAAAGAGTTCACAGTTGGGGACAGCACATTCTGGGAACAAGATTAGCAAAGAGTTCACAGTTGGGGACAACACATCCTGGGAACAAGATTTCAACAGTGTTTTGTTAAGCATATAGAAAAACAGAGTGACAAGTACCTATTTTATTAACCTTTCAATGTGTCTTCCTTTCCAACTCTGTGGATCTAGTATGTTATTGTTTTTACTCTATAGATTTGTAGTGTTCTTATAGGGTCCCAAGATCTCTCTTTTGTGGGTAAAGACAATGTTGACAGATCCCAATATCAACAATACATCACATCCAATGCTAAATGGCTATAGGATCTGATAGCCACACCCACCACAAAATTGTGACAAAGGTTTTCCAAGATGGAGATAGTCTGTTTCCAGCGCTGCTGATGTGGGGGGAGCTGGGTAATGGCCTTGTGCTGTGGATAGCTAGCAGCCATGTGACCTGTGTGGAAGCAGTGCGTAGTCTAGAGTTCTACAGAGGTTCTGATAGATGATTCTGCTAAGCCGCTTCTGAGCTGTGCATGGGCTAGAACTTCAGGCTTTGAGTCTGGAGACTTACTTGAGCCCAAAGGCTCTGATTTCTGCATGGATGGTCACAGTGCTGATCGATGGATTTTTTGAGAGCCACGCTGTTTCTGGAACACATGCAGATTCCAGAACTTTCATGTTAAGTTATGAATATTAAGGAATGAGAAGATCAGTTACTTGAAATTAGTAATCAACCACCTTCCTGTTCATTCAAGGAGCAACAGAAATGAAGAGTCACAATAGGGGTCACTCCCAGCAATGACCTCTGTCAGGCCTGAAGCCTCTTCCTTGTGCTTCCTCACATTGCCACACAGAGGCAGAATGCAGGGTTGTTAGTCTCTTTTCTTCCCTATTCTATTATGCACACACAGAGAAGAGAATCTTAAGTTCTGAGTACTGTGCTCATATTTCTTGGGTTTCAAGATGTAAAAAAAAACACCACACTCTGTCTTCTCACTAATACGAGGAAAGCCAGGGCATCTGCACATGCCTTAAGGCCACCATAACAAAAGCCAACCCAGACCCCACTGTAAGTCACTGCCAGATTCCAAAGCATCAGAGCCAACAACTCTGTGAAGAGCACAGGACTTGGGATACTGCTAAGGTTTTGGTTCCCCTGTGAATAAACTGAAGTAGACTAACAGCCAAAGCACCTTGCAGTTCTCATATTTTGAGATTCTAAATGAAAATTTTCAATGTTAGCTTGGATCAGAGGTAGGCTCTTTGAGATGCCATGAGGAGTAAGCACTGGGTATGTGCATTCTTGGTCCTTTCTTTGATTCTCAACCATGCCATAAACCACTGAGCCTCCAAGCAAGTACAAAACCAGTTCCATTTCTGAAAAAGGGAAAATAACTTGCCTTGATTATATGCAGTGTTTTTCATTGTAAGTTTTTTTCTTTTTTTGAAACCCACTTTGATATCCTGGACCTCCAGATAAATTCCTGTTTCTCACAGCTCAGCATCCATTTGCAGTGAGATCAGGACAGCAGCCATCTGCACAATGGAGGCCATATGTTTCATTTACATTCCAGATAAATTAGGGACCCAATCAATTTGAAATCTGGCCTGTGTACTTTTGAACTACAGAAATTTAAAAACTAGGGCAAAGGGCACAGCTCAGTTGTAGAGTGCTTGCCTCACAAGGCCATAGGTTCAACCTATAGCACTGAAAAAAAAAGGTGGCCTGGCACAGGCCCTGTGCACACCTCCAAAGGCAGGTGCAGAAGAAACAATGCACTCCATTTCCATGAATGGTTCTCACAGTGTCTGATGAAAGAAGTGCAGTGACAGACCTCAGGTTGTAGCTCCTTTCACAGAACATGTGCTTGCATTTAGTGAGTTGTGATGAACATTCCAGACTATGCAGAACCCCACCCCCTCCTACTAGAAGCCTGACATGTAGGAGCAGGAGTACTTTGGCCTTAGATGCCTGGCAGTGGGAGTGCACCTTGCCAGGACCAGCAGTGGCACTCAAACCCAATCTGTTCCTCATTGCCACACCTTCATAGGTGGAATCTGGTGTCAAGTAAATTCTTGGTGTGAAGACTTTTTTCCTCCCTTTGGCCTGAGCATTTTTTCCTCACTGTTATGAATTGTTTTTAAATAAGATGTTTTACTTTGTATGCTATGCTTTCAAAGCTTTAACTATCATATTTAGCATGATTTATACAAAAATACACTGGGTAGCATAGGTAAATTTCATTATTCTTTTAATGTTATTTTGATAAAATTCAGTTCTGCTGCTAAAGGATTCCTCTCTGGGGGCCATGCTACTGTGTATGGCATGTAGACTTCAGCTAGGATATGAGAACAGATGTGAGTTTTTGTGGAAATATCCTTGCAGAAGTATTCATGAAGTAGATGGTTCAGAAATGAAGAGTACACTCTAGAATGTGAGATGGTAAACTTCCACTTGACAGAACAACAGCAGAACAACTTGTCCACAGTAGAAAAAGCTTAAGACTCAGCCATGGGAGGGGTATCTTCTGCTTAAAGGTACATCACTGATACAGCAAAGCCCCAGCTACCAAGGAGTAAGAATGAACTCAGTGAGTCAGGCTGTAGGATGGAGAAGACTTCCTGGTAACAGGAAATAAAGGCAATGAAAGAAATAGAACTTCAAGTCATTTCCCTCAAGCCCTTTCCATCTTTAATACTTAGGAGATTTTGCCACTTGTTAAGGGAGACAGTCATGGGATCCTTCAGCTGTTCCTAGATGTTAAGACAATTTTGACTTAAAAAACAAACTTCCACTGATGAGCACTGTGAGCAAAACATCAGTTTAAAAGGCCCAGCCAAACTTGCCCAAATTCTGGCATGCCTGCTTGCCCCAGTGTGCACATGGAAAGCATCGCTGATGTGATGCCAGAAGCACCGAGTGAGGATGCTGTGTCAAAGTACATGCAGAGTGCTCCATGGGACATAATCCCTGAGGCCTGGAACTGGGCACCAGTGGTTCAAGCAGCAATTGGCACTCACATCGTGTTCTGCAATGTTCTGACCCCTTCAAGTTCACTAAACATATGTTCAAGCATTCAGAATCCTGGGATTTCTAGTGGGAAAAACAAGCACGAGTGCTTTCTCCTAAGAGAAAATGCTAGCAAAACTCATACCTTCCCTGTAGGGACATGGAGCCTGCTTCCTTCTCAGCTGGTGGAGTGCTTCAGAGAGCCAACTGGGGAGGGCCCTGTGATGCAACAACCTTCTCTGCTCTTGAGGCTGCTTTTGTTTGGGGGCTCCAGAGTCTGCAGTGTGCTGTCTTTCCCTTCACATGGCCCCACCAAGGTCAGTATTTCTTCCCTATCACTATGTACCCCGAGACACCATGGAACCTTATCCCCGAGGACAGCTACTTCCTCAGAACCCTAACTTTAACACAACCAGGCTGATACAACTCAGCCCAGATGGACCTAAGCATAGTCAGGTCTTGGCTCTCTTGTTTGCCAGCTTGGAAAAGACACTTGATTCTTTTTAGCCTCCATTTTCTCACATACTAAATGCCTCCCAGTTCTGTGGTGAGAAATTAGAGTAGGTAAAGAGCAGCACAGTGCCTGGCATGGAGCGGGGTGCTCAAGAAATGGGACACGCCCTCTCCCCAAAGAGAACTTTCCCTACTTTCAAGGCACTGTTGGTTGTTGGTGCTATAGAAAGACTTTCCCAAACCTGAAACTAGTTAGTCCAGTCTAATGCAGTGTTCTTTATCATCCTATCCTCTTGAAATCTGTATTCAGACTACATGACTTATGCATATATCTTTCTGACTTCTCAAAATATTAAATTACTATGACTTAAATTGAAATACTTTAGTCTCACTGGCTGCCTTTCAGTGACTCACATAATCAGCCTCTTTCCTATCTCAGGACCTGCTGTTCCCTCTGCTCTCTCAAACTCACCCTTCAGGTAGCCTCTAAATATCACCTCTACATGAGGCCCTTCCCAACCCAAAGCCAGCTCAGGGATATTATTTTCAGTCAGCACTAGTTGCAGCAGCACTATTATTTATTTTTTAGTTGTAGTTGGATGCCATACCTTTATTTATTTATCTATTTATTTATTTAATTTATGTGGTGCTGAGGATCGAACCCAGGGCTTCATACATGCTAGACAAATGCTTTACCGCTGAGCCATAACCCCAGCCTGCTGCAGCTGCACTATTTATTCACCCCTCTCTCTGTCCCTGGTGAAACAATGCGAGGAATCTGCTACTCCAGATCCTAGCACAGCGCCAGGCACAGAGAGCACCGAGTAAATAAATGCCCATTACATTGAGAAGCATGGGGTAAGAGGCAACACTGATCTGGACGTCCAAGACTCCTACTGCACATAAGTTCTTGCTTGCTGGGTGGAGCCTTTCAGCCTGCAAGACTCTGCTGGGAAATGAGGTTCTGCAGTGCCTTGCTGCAGGGCTTAGGAGTGCGACCCAAGCCGAACTTAGGCAGGGGCCATGGGAGGTGCGGGGCGGGGAGTCGGGGAGGGCGCTACTCCAGTGCGCGACAGGGAACATGGTCCACGCTGGGCCTGGGCGTGGCTGATGTCGTCCTTCCAGGGGGCAAACCTCCTGGTAGACCCTGACACTGAGGCATCCCAGCAGGACCCGCCTTCTCCTGGAGCTTGAGGTGTCCTTGGTGAAAGGGGGCAGTGTCAGTGCCTGTGCCTCCTTGATGGTTCAGCTTCCCAGAGCCCGAGGTAACCCGGAGGGACAGGCAGGGGCTGAAGACCTGGAGCAAAGTAGTAGAATTTTCTCTTTCCTTTTCTCCTTCTTTGCAGTTCTGGTGTCCGAACCCAGGACCTGGCTCAGTGCTGGGCAAGCGCTCTACTACTAAACCACAACCCCATCCCGCCTTTCCTAGAATTTCATTAACAAGTGAGAAGTGTTTGAAGGGGGATAAAATAAAAATATAAAGAGAATTCTATAACTGCTAAGAACCAAGTCTGATGTTTACCTCCAAGTGTGATTGTCAGCTTTGGGGTCTCGTAGTCTCAGTGACAGGCAGCACACACCCAGAGCTGCCCCAGTTGGAAATCTCTGTCCCTTCCTGGATTCTCTCCTTCCCCTCACATTCTGTCTGATGTCAGCTCAATATTTTCAGCTTTTTCAGTCTTGCTGGAATCTGCCTTCTTGTCTGCTTTCCTTTGGCCCCTTTCCTGTTTGTGTCACCATCTCTGTTTCTGTAGGTTACTAAGCCAGCTGAATTGTCATGGGTTCCCCATCCCAAGTCTTTATTCTTGGTGCCCAGGGCTAGGACAGTGATTGACTGAAAAAAAAAAATAAAAGTGAGATCATGTCACCATAAGTCCTCTTTACAGTAGTTCAGTGTCCTTTATGTGACCTAAAGGCAATTCAAGTTCACACTTATTGACAGTAGCTTGAAGGCCCTTTGTGATCTGTTCTCTGCTTGGTATGACCCTGTAGGCTGGACTCCCACCACAACTATCCTTCCCACACCCCACTCCCCACACCCATATCCCGTTCAGATCAGCTTTGATGCCCTCATACACCATGCTGTACCTGGCCAGCTCCCACTTCTCTCTTAGGACCCAGTTTAGACTTGCTTCTTCTAGTGAGCCTCCTCATCCAACAAGTCCAGGAGTGGCCCCCTTCACCCTTGTCTTAGTCCATTTGGGCTACTATAGCAGAATGCCTCAGACCAGGTGCCTTATAAACAGTTCTGGAGGCTGGAAGTCCCAGGGTCCTACTATACATACATTCTCTAGAACCCTATACCTCCCCCACCTCCGTTTTTGTTATTGAATCCTCAAGATCTCTTGGTGATAGCTCCTAAATCACAATTTCTACTCCTCTTCTGAGGCTGGGTTGGCAACTGAACACACCCAAGAGAACTGACTTCTCTGTTAGCCTAGAGGGTTGGGATTTATCTCTTGGCCATTTTATCAGTAACATGGTAAGAATCTTACCTGAAAATAACCCAAAATGCAGAGGGTCCACTCTAATGGTAGACAAGAGAAAGTGATTCTTAGTGAACCCAAGCAAGTTGGGCTGCTGAAATCTACAGATGATTTTCCACAGGGACATAAGGGGCATCCTGTGTCCCCATAGGTTGATGGTGGTTGCTTAAATTATAATTTCTCCACACAAGCTCCAAAAACTAGTGAGCAAGAAAGGAAAGCCCCCTCTCATTTCCCATGCCCATGACATAAGAGGAGCCTATTTCAGATGTCACTGTGCCCCCTGGTGGGGAATGAAACAGACCAGCCTGCAAAGTAGCCCAGGCCAGAGAGACTAATGAAAAGACACGTTTAAGAGACTCCACTCTCATGTGCTCTAGGCAGAGGTTGACCTATACACTCTACCAGGCTATAACCATACACCCTCTTCCATTGTGGGGTAGGGTCTTCTGGGTTTTAAAACAGTCTCTTTGCCAGAGAAAAGGAGCCCAAAATAAGGGAGCTGAACTTTAAAAGCTCTCTGGGTAGTTGCCAGCCATTCCAGAAAGCCTGGGCCATCTGGTCCCTCTGTCCTCCTCACCTCCTGGCAGCATGTGTGCAAGGGCCTTCAATCAGTTTTCTCCTGTCCCTGCAGCTCCCCACACCAGTGTGCACTCCCCTCCTCCCTCAGTGTCTCCAAGTTCTCCTGTCCATGGAAACCCTTATTTTCTCTGATTTCCTAGCTCTGAGGGCATGCCAACCCTTCTAGATGATCAGAGGTCTTTTCATAAAGCCAGTGTTGACATCTCATTGTTACGGCCTCCAGGAGACCTGGTTTTCCCCTCCCCTCCCTGTGTACACGCAATGCTGTCTTTGTGCTAGTGCCTTCCTGGGCCTTGTCTTTGAGCCTCCAGTGGCCTTGCATATGGTGGAGGAGTCAGGGTTGACTTACAAGGAGCTCCAGAAGGGCAAGGGGCAAGCAGGGGTGAGGCTAGCCACCAACCTTAGAAGAGCTCCTGGGAAGAGTGGTTGGGTGTCATACACACCAGGTCCCAGGTGGGCACCTTTGAAATTGTAACCGGAAACTCAGTCCTCATCCTCAATGTCAATCCAATAACAAAGAAAAGTCTTGAGAAAAATGAAGATGTTTTATCGCTTTGCTTGCAAAGGAGAAACTCAAAGGACTCCTGTCCCAGAGCCAGTGATTCTGCCCATCATGGGAAATAGGAGTTTTTTAAAGAGGTGATTCAGAGAAAACTGAGATTAGGGAAGAGAGATCAAGGAGGATAAAGGTCAGGGAAAAGAAGTTTTGGAAAAAGAAAAAAATGTAAGTTTCAAGGCAATAAGGTATATAGTCAAAGCACTAAGTGAACCCCTGTTACAAAATGACATTGCATTCAGTCCTCACCGCCATTTGCAGGGAAGGTTATCTTGCACACCTCACCTCTGGGTGAGGCAGAGAAGGGAGCCATGGGTGGGGTAGAGAGGGGAGGTTGGTTATTGATGGTGAACTGAGCAATAGGGCAGAGCAAATGGAGGCAGGAAGCAGGTGGCCTCGGGCTCCTGCTGACCTGCATGCCTGGTGGCAGGTGGTGTATGAAGAGAGCTGAATGGGTAGCCTGATGGCCTCCTATGTGACAGGCCTTTGTGGCCTTCCGAGAGTTGCCCTTTCTGGTGGATTTGGTACAATTGCTATAGGAGAAGGAGCCAGGACTCATGCCCCAGACAGGTACTTCCTCCCAGAAGCAGGAAGTGGACCCTCTGCTTTTGCCTTGGGGAGGGAAGACCCCCCGAAAGCCACTATTACTAATAGTCAGAAAAAAAGAGGATTTTCTGAAAGCTGGACCCCTGTGGCAGTTCCCCTTTTTTCTGCCCCACAAGCCCAACCTGAGGAGTGAGGGTCAGCTTAGCTGATGTGATTCCCTGTGGCTCTGTAGGTCCTGTTTCTGGGTGAAAATGAGGGTGTTCCACCACTGAGATAATCTTGCTCTCCCAAAAGGAAAGGTCAGAGTGGGCACTGGGAAAGACCAGAAGAGGGCATGTCTGACCCCATGCAAGAGCTTCTGCTGCCATCCAGGCTTTGATGGCTCCTTTCTGGACTCATTTTCATCATCGGCAGTGAGACCACAGG
This sequence comes from Ictidomys tridecemlineatus, assembly GCF_052094955.1. Taxonomy (NCBI): domain Eukaryota; kingdom Metazoa; phylum Chordata; class Mammalia; order Rodentia; family Sciuridae; genus Ictidomys; species Ictidomys tridecemlineatus. The sequence continues at coordinate 73,773,628 of NC_135489.1, read as the reverse complement.
ACAGATCCCCCACCCAGAGTACAGCCCCCTTTCACCCCTCCTTTACTACATAGCCCTCTCTTCCCCACAGTACCCTACACTGGCCTATCTCCAGTACCATAGTCCAGTGCCAACCTGGCCACTGTGAAAATTCATAGGGCCTGAGTTCAGGGAGCCCCTCACCACCGTCCCTGAGTTGGACAGTCTGTCCTCTGTCCATAATCAGACAGGAGTGCCATTTTCTGCAGATGCAGGGACCTTGGCCCAGGAGGGTGCTTAGGTTGATGGTCATCCTGGCCACTGCCCTTGGACCCCATGGCCCCAAAACCAAAGGGTAAACTCATGTTGACCTGGATGCTAGTCCTGGGACCAGCAGGCTGCTCCTGGGCATGGGCACCCAGGCCATGGGAACATATGCATAGGCCTGAGGGTAGCAACAAAGGGGAGAGAAAGAGGGAAATTGCCAGAAAATGAAAGAAAGAACAGGGTGACGTGGTGTGAGCATACTGATTAGGCTGCTGGGCCTGCCCCAACCTCACCCATGAAGTCAGGGCATAGAGGGTCTTGGAGTCTGGCCCCTGAGTTCTCTGCTGGTCTGCAGATGGTGAGATTCTGTTCATCCCCCATCCTGGGCCCACCTCCAGGCTGCATGGCTTAGTGCTGCCCAACCCCACTGCCCCACTTCACCCACCTCTGCCCACTGCCAAGCTTTGGAGTGGCCTGCTACATTGGCGTCTTCACAAAGCTGCCCTGCACAGGAGTGGCCAAGAAACTCCTACAGGTAGACATGCTGGAGAAGAGCACCCTGCACAAGGAGAAGGTAGGGAGTCCTGGACAGCCTGGGCCCAGCCAGCAGGTGCCTGGAATGGTTCTGGGGATGGGAAGGATGGGTCAGCTACCTCCTGGACACCTCTGTGTCCCTGAATCCTGGCCTGGAGTAAAGCACACCTGGTGTTCTATGGTGCCTCTCTCCATGTAGCCCTGGGTGGTGCATCCCAGCCTGTGGCTTGCAATCCCTGGGGCCCCGGATTCCTCCCTGTGCTATGATTGCCTCTTTCATCTCCACCTCTGTGCTGCTGCTGCACTCATGTAGATTATTGTAGGTTATGTCCCCCAGTCACCCCTATGCCATCCCAGGTGCCAGACTTTGGACCACTACTCCTGCCTGTGACTGCATCCACACCCTTTCTCATACCTGCACCTCCCTATTCTGGCCCTGCAGCATGCACAGGGGAGGTGACATTAACACTTTGGCTCTTCTATTGCACAGCACATTCTGAGAGCAAAGACCCCAACTCTCCTTTCCTCTGGCAGAGGAGCCTGTGTGGAGCACTCACTCCATAAACATCAGTGGAGGACGTGGGGGTCCAGACCCTTCCCAGGACAATGTGACCCACACTGGGCCCATCCTCTCCCCTCCAGAGGAAAGTGTGGAGGTGACACACACATGTCCAAGTTCCCAGTAGAAAGGAAGCAGAAGGAAGCTAATAACTGAGTCCTGGTCACAGCCTGCTGCCAGGGTGGCCCTGTGTGCCCTGGCCCACTTCTCTACTTACCAGTGCTGTGGTCCCAGGTGAGCTGCTGCTCATATAAAAGCCCCTGTTGTCAGGTCAGATGGGGGCCTAGGGCACACTCAGGGCTGTCTGAGCAGATGGCTTTGCCTAGGTACAGTATCATCCAGGAGAGGTCCCTTTCCTTTCCTGGCTTGTGACTGGGTTTTAAAGAGGAAGGGGCTTGCCTCAGCCCTTCACCAAGAAAATATGATTTTTGCAAGTTTTCTCTTCATTTTCCAGATTCAGCTCTTGCAGGCTGAGGGAGATGCATCCTCTGATGAAAGGTTCTGGAACTGTCCTGGGAATGATGACTGGCCTGGGCCTTTACCCTAGTCTGCCAGGTCAGAGGCACTGCATGCACTTGCATGTGTGCACCCCAGACCCTCTGATGCCAGCACTCGCCCACCCTGCCCAGGGACAGGCACCAGGAAGGAGCCTTAAGGCTGGGAGTCCAAGAACTCCCTGCTATCACCAAGGACCTCATCAGAGCCTCTAGTCCCTGTGGCTGACCTGGACCTAGGGGCATGTGTTCCTGCAGCTCTGACCTCCTTTCCATGCTGTAGGCCCTGAAGAGCCATAGACACAGCAACAAGCCTCTCTACATCTCCATGGGTCACAAGATGAGCCTGGAAGCAGCCGTGTGCCTGATCTGATGCTGCTATAGGTTCTGGATCCCAGAGTCCTTGTGCCAAGCGGGGTTCAGCACATGCTCCTACACTTCTCGCCATTTGTCAGCTGAGCTGGAGTCACAGAGCAGTGGTTTGAGGACAAGATGGCCCCGGGCTGAGGGCAAGTCCATGAGCCCCTTGCTGGGAAACCTGGTGTGGACATATTAAGCCCTGGAGGCAGGAAGGTAGACAGAAGGATGGAGAGTTCCTAGGATTCTACCTGAGATTTCCTGCCTGTGCCTCAGAAGCTACTTAGCCTAACACTCAGCTTCTCCCTTACTTGAGCCTCCTGCACCTGAGTACCAGGTTGTCTGGAGGATCATTTGATGTCAGCTTTAATGGCAGAGTGCTCCACCAGTAGCCCTCAGCTGGAGGCCCTTGCAAGAACACAGGGGGTGAGTGCTGAGGAAGGCTCATGTTGGCATCAGGAACTCCAGGGTGTGGCTATGCCAGGTACCCAGCACCTAAACTGGTGCTCAGGGGTCAGGGGATCAGCTCTCTGATGAGCCAGTTGGCTCAGCTGAGAAGGAACTCAGCCTGCAGATGAGCACACAATGCCCATGGCTCACCTTCATAGTCATGATGAGGGGACACCAGTCACATACTAATATGTGTTTCACAGAAGCTATAATGTGAAAACCCAAGAGAAGCCATCCTCAGGAAGAGAGAAATCCTGGCTCAGGAACAGTATTTGCAAAAGCCCCAGGGCAGAGAGGACGTTCATGTGCTCAGGCAGCTCAGCCAGACCAGAGAGGTGTAAAACCAGGAGCCAGTCTGTGTCTTAAGCTTTCAGATTGCAGACCTCATTGCAGGAACTCAGAGTCAGTGTGTGGGGCTGCAGATCTGCCTTCTACAGGCAGCAGCTCCTTGTGTGCTACCAGGCCCTTGGGCCTTTTGGAGGAGCTGGGGGCATGGTCTGCACCTGAGTCCCTGCCTTCCACAGCCCAGCCCTGGAGACTGCTGAGGGGTTGGGCAGAGGGTCCAGAAGCCTCCCTGCTGCCTGATGTTTCCTGCTTTCCTATAGCCTGTGCTGAGCTGGTGGAGGTAGCACCCAGCAGAGGGGCCACAGGCTACACACACTTGAGTGGGCCTCAGTCCTGCCTTGGCCTGGTTGCAGGTGTGCAGAATGGCCTCCAGGTGGCAGCAGCAGCCTGCATACCACCAGGGACAGGCTCCTGGGGCAAATGTGCCAAGAGGTGGTGGATGAGTGGGCTTGTAGGTGTCCACCAGCAAGAGCCTTGCTCTCTCCCCATCCAGGGTGTTGCTGGAGTCTTAGGCACATAGGCTGTCAAACCTGAGTGTATCGTTAGCCCTTAGATGCCTTTCCTCTCCCATTCTTTCCCAGTGGCATAATGAGAAAAAAACAAGGAGATTCTCTCAGAGACCCTCAGCTCTAGAACTCTGGGTTGTGCTCTCCCAGACCTTCCGGGCAGGCCTCTGTCCTCTTCTCAGCTTACCATAGAGTGGCCTTATGTTCTTGTAGGTGAGGGGTCAACCACATGAGATGTCCTTTGATCTTTGCTTAGGTACAGTATCATCCAGGAGAGGTCCCTTTCCTTTCCTGGCTTGTGACTGGGTTTTAAAGAGGAAGGGGCTTGCCTCAGCCCTTCACCAAGAAAATATGGTTTTTGCAAGTTTTCTCTTCATTTTCCAGATTCAGCTCCTGAAGGCTGAGGGAGATGCATCCTCTGATGGGAAATTGGCAGGGTCTTGTGCCTTGAGCTGGAGAAGAGCCCACCAAGTCCTGAACCCACACTTCAGAGACAAGCCACCTGCTAGAATGGGTCAGGGTCCTATAGGCTCGCCATTTTCTTCCTGTGCCCACTGGCCTCTCAGCCCTCCTAGATAGTATGAGAGAGGGTCTTGGAGTTGGGTCTCCCTCCTGCTGCTCTGGTGGGCCCCTGGTCATAGATGCTGCTGCTCTGCCAGTGCCAGGTGCAAATGCTCCTGCCATGCTGGGCTGCTGCCTGCCAGACAGCCACCACCCACCCCACCTACTTCCCCACTAACTGAAGCAGGAGCCATCTGGGGATTAGCTGCTCCTGCCCATGAGTCACGAGGCCCCAGAGGTCAGCTAAGCCCATCTGAGCCAGGATTGGGGGCTTCTGGAGGCCAGAGTCCCACTTGGGACTGAGCCCTGTTTCATATTCCTCCCCACCTGGGTTGTCCCAATCTCCACCTGCAACCCACAAGCCCTCTTTCACTGTGGTAAAAGGTAACCTTGCTGAACTTTCTAGAGATGGCAGGAGTCACAGGTGATACTAGTTGGAAGGACAGACTAGTTCTGCTGGAAGTCCTCCGAAGAGATTGAAGTCCCCAGTAAAACTGGGCAGAGCTGCTCATGTGGGGAGGACCCTAGGACACTCTTCCTTCATGTCAGGACCTCAACACTGAGGTTCTTGGCATCCCTGTCACCTCCACACCAGTGGTGGCTGTTCCTAATATCTGGAAGTCTGGGCCTGAGGAGGACTTTCTGTGGGAGGTGTGAGAGCCTCCCCAGGCTGTGGGGCAGGTAGAGTTTGTCCAGAGTCTGGCTCAGAACCAGCCAGCACATGTCACTGAGTTCTGTCTCCTCTAGGCTGTCATCCACTATCAAGAACATTTGCAGGACTCTGGGACACTCCAGGCCATCTGGACCAGGGCAAGAGAGGTGAGCACCAGGGGACACTGAAGCTGCCCACAGGTGGTGCTTCCAGATGCCCAGCCTCACCCTGCTGCAGTGTTGTGGCTCATGACTGGCAGGGAACACAGGAGAGGTCCTGATGGGGGAGGAGAGTGAGATGGACTCCTGTCTTGGTGGGAACTCTCTAGAAACATCTGGCCCGAGTACTTTTTTTTTTGTCCCCCAGCAGGGCTACTCCAGCTTCTCATGGCCTATTTTATCTTCAAGGGACCCTATCCTGGGTTCCATAGAAAGGGCATGGCATCTGGAGACCCTTCACAGCCATCACATGCATGCTGGCCCTCTTTTCCTCACCTGTGAGGCAGCACAGTAGTTCTTGTCCTTGGTGTCACAAAGCAGTCCTGTTTAGTGACTGTCAATGGGTTAGCAAAGCCTAATGGCAGTTTTACCAGGAGGCAGGTATTAGGTCGCACCTTATGATTGAGGAAGGGGAGGCCCAGGGTGTTGGTAAGCAGCAGTGCAGGCCACAGTGGCAGCCTGGGTTCTAGACCCTGTTTCTGGCACTCCTCACTCCCTGAGGGAAGACTGTGTGAGGTGTCCAGGGCTGGATGGCACAAGTCATTCAAGTCCTGTGTATCCTCTGTGCTCATTTCCCCTCTGCCTTCATTTCCTGGTGACTGTTCCTCGGCCTTATTAAGCTGCTTGGAGAACTGGGAGATGGGCCCCTGGAACTGCCCAGCTTCACAGTCAGGTCTGGCCAACCCAAGTGCAGGGTGGTCCTGTCAAGCTCTGGCCAGGCCAATCCTCAGGCCTTCCAGGGACCTCATAGGGTCTCCTGGGCTGGCCCTGGCATTTGATGGTAGCCCTTTCTCCATGCCATTACCAAGAGCCAGAAGGCACAGGGTCTAAAAGCATGCCACCAAAGAGGCCTGGGAGAGCCTACTGACCCCTAAGGACCACAGCAAAGGCCCAAGGACAGACTTGGAGGCTCCAAGGAGAAATAGGGCTAGGGCCAGAGTAAACTGGGTGCCATGAGCACTTGGGCTGCTGGCTTCCCATTCCAGCTATGAGGACCTCACACATCCAAACTCAGGTAGAGGCCCATTGGAACATAAAGGAGGACCCTGGACATGCCCATTGGAACACCCAGCATGGCCAGTGGAAACCTACCTTCTCCATCAATAAGACAGACCTTTCCAAGGCCAGTTCCAGACCAGAAAGTGCCTGCAATCACCCTCCTAGAGCATGTGAAGAGGATTCAGGTTCATGTGCACCATGGACCCAAAGCTGTGTAAACACCAGAGCTCTCTTGCTCAGTCCACTCCTTTGAATATAATCCTGCCTCCACCTGCTCTGTCTTTTCTTTCAGGGTTCGTTGTTAACTGGTGCCCCACCAGCCATAGTGGGCCACAGAAGGGGTTCATGGTGGTGTGGCCAGGCTTCAGCACCCACAAGTCTGTTCTCAGTCTGGAATGAAGCCAAGGGTGGCATAGGCTGCTAGGGGTTCAGAGGATGCCAAATGGAAGGCAGTTGAGGCCCCATACCCACCATGAGAAAGCCAGGACACTTCTGTCACCCTCACCCAGAAGCATAGCCTCAAGCCTCATCTCTACTGTGGAAAGGCAGCCCTTCCCCCACCCCATCTGGCCACTTCCTCTCTTGGCATGGTTTGAAGAGGCAACTGAGAGGGAGGGTACAGTGGGTGACCTACCTGCAGCCTGCTTCATCCCCTTTCATGTACCAGTTTGCACCCCAGACTCCAGGCTCAAGAGTGGACTTGACAGAGGCTAGGCGTGGTTGACTGCCAGATCCTGTGGTCCCCGTTTCCCCAGTTCCAGATCAAGATGAAAGAATGTGGCCAACAATGGAGAAGAGGAGGGAGGTGTGCTTTCTTAAAGAAATGGAGAATGGTGAGAAACCATGTCCCTGAAATGCCCTTGTCTATTCCCAAGCCACATTAAGCCCAGACCAGAATGTCCAGGTAAATGCCATCCCAAGGGACACTGACTGTCCACATGGTAAGTAGGCAGACTAGTGTTATCAGGAGGATCTTCTTTCTTGCACACACACCAGACAGCTGCTTCTTTGGATGCTGGTCATGCAGGTATCAAAGCAGATGAAGCACTCTAATGACGTCACTGTTGTGACCTGACCACAAACCCTTCTCCCTGGGTGACTGGCCTGGTGTTGGCACCAGGGAGATGACAAGTTCCTCTTGTCCAGCCACCTGCCATTGGACAAAGAGAGGAAAGGATGGAATTGCAGGGGTGGGTGCTGCCTGTCTTGCCTTCTGCCCTGGACCTTCCCCAAGAGCAGCTTTCAATACACTGATATCCCTGGGCACAGTGGCACATACCTATAAGGCTCAGGAGGCTGAGACAGAAGGATCGTGAGTTAAAAGACAGCCTCAGCAAACTTAAAAGGCCCTAGCTCTAAAAAAAAATATTAAAAAAGGGCTGGGGATATGGCTCAGTGGTAAAATGTCTCTGGGTTCAATTCCTGATACCAAAATAAAAAATACACCCATGTCTTGCAAACCAACTGTGGATATTTCCTTGGGTCTCTTGGCAACCTGTCGCACTTAGTGCAGCTGGACTGTGGGCCAAACAGGAGAGGGAAAGAGATTCAGCCATATGCTGGGGTGATGGGTTTGTGCTAAGCCCAAGTGACAGCTCAATATGTCATGTCCAGGTGCAGGCAAGCTTCCTGGCCTCTCAACCCAGTGTGCACTGATTGTTAGAAACTGTGGGGTGCCGCTCTGAGTGATTCATGTCTTCCATCCCAGAGTAGAGAGGCTGTGATGGTCACTATATCTCTTAGTGACTTGGATATTGCTCTGGTCCCGGAAGTTTGAGGACATGTCTTCAGACATAGATGGCTCCCTACAGCCCTTGGGTTGAATTACACTCACATGTCCCTTGTAACTCCACCCCTTCTTCAGTTTTTTTTTTTTTTGGATGAAACTTTCTAAGAATGAGCGTCCTCCCAATAAAAGCTCACTTCTGAATGAGCTCACTCTCTCTCACTGGCCAACCTATTGTGACATCCCTCGCTCACCCATTTGGGGAACTTGAGGCCAAGAGCAGAGGAGCTGTCTTGAAGCTTGTTTAAAGGTAAAGTGTGTGTCTGTGTTTTATTTGGTGTCCCAGGAAATTCACACAAGCCACCTTAAGTTCAGCTGCCCCCATGGGCCAGAGGCAGCAAGGAACCCCCTTTGGGACAGTTCTACAGCAGCTTCTGAGGAAGCTGAGCACCAGCTCCCACTGTTCTAAATTTTCCTCAACAGGTTTGGAGGTCATTAGATGTGCAAATACATATGAAGTCTCTTGGACATGCAGGAAATTCCCAGTAAGTGAAGGAGTCTAGTCTCAGGCTGGGCCCAGGACCAAGATGGTAGGCGGAGAGATAGTGCCTCTGAGCCCACTGAGCACCTGTACACAGGTCAGCCTCTTGGCCAGGCTCCCTGTGGAGTCCTGTCAATGTTGTGATGAGAACAGGGTCATAGTGGAAGCCCCCAGAGCCTTCCCTCTAAAACTTCATGTCACTAGCTCATGCAGACCTGGGCAAGGCTCACAGGGGCTACACTACTGCCACAGGCCTGGGCAGGCATTTCACATATGAGAGCCAGGAACCAGGTGGTGTTCCCACCCAAGCCCAGGGGTAGGTGTGCCTTTGGCGACCCCTTCCCACTGAGGATGGGCCACACTTGCCTGGCCCTTAGGGAGAGAGTACACCTAAGTCAGCAGCTGAGCCCAAGGTACACATCTTGGGGGTTGCCCCTCCTCTGGGAGAATGGGGGCACCCTTCCTCCTGTGAGGGATGGGACTCCCCCTCTGGGGAGTTGTCCCTCCTCTAGAGGGATGGGGTTGGGTTCCCCTCCTCCTGTGAGGGATGGAGCTCCCCTCTCAGGGGTTATCCCACTTTTAGTGGGTGATTGAAGCTCTTCTATTGTCAGTGTCCCCCTATTTTAAAGAAGCCTTTTCTCTAGGGATGGGTTCCCTTTTGCCAGTGGTGCCCCTTCTCTAGGGGATGTGAGCACCCCTTTTTCTCTAGATATGTGGTGCAATTCTTGAGGTGTTCTGCTCTGTGGATTTGGGCAGCCCTCCTATAGCATATGGTCCCTCTCTGGTATAACCCACATCTTAGGGATGGGGGTCTGCACCCTGCCTCCTTGAGGGATGGGATCAAGCTTTTTTGGGATCCCCTTTTCTATATATGGTTTTGCCTGGAATCCTGGAGGGATGGGGAAGGTCCTCTCACAGGGTGCCCTTCCTCTAACAATGGTTCATGCACCCCCAACTTCCTAGAGAGATATGTTTCTTCTACTGTGGTGTACCCCTTCTTTAGGGTATGGGGTGCCCCTCTTCTAGGGATTGGGCCACCTTATTGAGAAGTACCCCTTTACTTTAAGTTGGGGCTCCCAAAAATAAGGATGGTGTCACCTTTCCAAGCATGCGGCTTCTCTAGGGGATAGGGGCATTGCTCCTACAAGAAGGATGGAGTCAAAAAGGTACCCCTGTTCTAGGGGATGATGTGCCCCTCATTTAGAAATAGTGGCCCTTTCTTGAGGGGTGATCCTCTAGTAGGAAATGGGGCTCCCATTCTCTGGCAAAAATTGGATACTTCTCTCATACGATGCCAATCCTCTAAAGGATCAGGTGTTCCTCCTCTAGGGAGTAGGTCTCCCTACTGAGGGGTACCCCACTTCTAACTTCTATTGTCAGTGTCCCCCTATTTTAAAGAAGCCTTTTCTCCAGGGATGAGTTCCCTTTTGCCAGGGGTTCCCCTTCTCTAGGGGATGTGAGCACCCCACTTTTCCTAGAGGTGTGGTTCATATCTTGGGGTGTTCTGCTCTGTGGGTTTCATTCCAACCCACATACCAAAGACATTTTTCATACATACCAAGACATGAATATGTATGTATAGTATGTATTTCATTCATATAAAATTCATGTCTTAGGTATGTATGAAATGAATACATGTCTTAGGTATGTCTTTGGTATGTTGGATTGGTTTCATTGAATTTGAAGATCACTATTGGTAGTAAGGTTACTTTAACAGTATCAATTGTTAAAATTGTTAAAATGAAGATGGGAGGTCTTTTCATCTTCTAGCATCTTCATTTTCTTTCATCAAATTTATGTAATTTTCTTTGTACATGTCTGTTATTTCCTTGGTTAGATTTGTCCCTAGGGTTTTGTTTTTGTATTTTGTTTTAAGCTATTGGGAATAAATGTGTTTTCCTGAATTCTTTCTTAGTGGGTTCATTATTGGTGCATAGAAAACCTAATGAATTTGTTGAATTTAGTTTATGTTGACCAAACCAGAACTGTAAAATTCATAGGCTTAAGTAAAATCCAGTCAAATTTCTTCTTGAAGAAGCCATTTTAATGTCCTGATATTCCTATTAAATCTCTATAATTGAATAATGATCCTCCCAGGAAACCTGCCTCTGGCCATTGCAAAGATTCAAAATGGTAGCTTTCTTTCCTGGTGAAAGCTACATTAACTTAAATGCACTTTATTAAAAAAAATCACCAATCAACAACTTGAAATACTTTGTGACAACTTCCTTGTCCCCAATCATAATAACTTTTAAAAAATTTGTTTAGATGGTAGGTGCTATTTGACTCATTTTTTTTTTAATTTCTTACTGAACTTGGGTTCATGGATCTAGAATAAAAGAAATGAATAGCAGACTTGAAAAGAATTTAGACATAGGCAAGATTTTATTTAGAAATGTCTGTTGATCCAGAAGAGAGGCAACCTACTGTGGGAAAAAATCCAAGGTTGACTCAAAACAAAGGACAAATATGCACAGCTTTCAAGGCATCTATGTGTTAGGTAGAAACTCCATCTTTTGATGTCTTCACATACAGAGGTGAGACTTCATAAAATACAGAAGAGCTTATTCATATTAAAGTGTGGACACCAGAATTTAGAGAGCTTTGATGAATAACTGAACTCCACCGTGTTGTCTCCTGGTTTGCTGAACTCCACAGAACATCTCCTTCCACAGGCCCATAGGAAACTTCAACTTGCCCTAAAATTGATTTGGTTTTCTCTTCCATGCCAATCAGCTCATTTTGTCTTTATTTCTCCTTCGTTCTCAAATGCTATCCAGTTTCTCTGAGTTTTGACATGGAGAATTTGTATGCAGGGTTATTTACCACATATTGTTAAGAAGTACAACCATATGTACTTTGATTTCTTTTTTAAAAAATTATTTTTAATACTTAGTTTTAGTTGTAGTTGGACACAATATCTTTATTTTATTTTTTTGCTGTGCTGAGGATCAAACCCAGGGCCTCACACATGCTAGGTGCATGCTCTACCACTGAGCCACAATCCCAGCCTCTGTGCTTTGATCTCTAGTATTGATTTTTATTCATGGCATTGGTAGGAATATTCTGAAATCATCCCCACACTGAAAATCGTTAGGAGCAAAGTTGAAGAGTTCTGGAAGCTAAAAGCAAGCATGAAAGCACCAAGCCATTTTTGTTTGGTTCTTTTAAATCTGAAAATTAAATGAACACATCTTATAAATAGATTGAAAGTAAAATTGTCTCCCCTGTACCTGTTGCTTGCAGACTAGGATCTGAAAACTTATGTTGCTGTGTGAACTTTGTCTTGTCTTTGGCAGCTGCCTCACCTCAGCTGTGTAGGATGACTTTGCTCCCCTGACCTGTAATCCAGCCACCAAGTGCGGTCATCCAAGGCAAGCAAGCTCTGTTAGTTACCCTGGATTAAAACCCTACCTTCAGCTGGATGTGGTGATGCAGGCTTGTAATCCCAGCAGCTTGGGAGGTGGAGGCAAGAAGATTGTGAGTTCAAAGCCATCCTCAGCAACTTAGAGAGGCCTTAAGCAACTCAGTGAGACCTTGTCTTTAAATTAAATACAAAAGCGGCTGAGGATGTGACTCAGTGGTCAAGTGCCCCAGAGTTCAATCCTTGGTACAACAATAACAACAACAACAACAACAACAACAAAAACAAACAACAACAACAACAAAACAATTCTCTACATTCTAGCTTAGTGCTTACTTTCAGCTACAAATTGGCACATTAATTACAGAATTATAGACTAACTCTATAATTTCTTTATTCTCCAGAACTATCATCATCCATAGGAGAGTTGAACAACTACTTCCTTGGGCAACTCAGAGGCACTTCTGGTAGCAAACACTGAGGTGAAGATTGGAAGATTTTGTTAGTGGGTACATTTAATTTTTTTAATCTTTCATGATCTTTAATATTTTTCATTGTCTTCAAAAATGAAAATCTGCCTTGGGATTGTCTGGAATTTTGAAATACAAATGTCACCATATATAAAATTTTCTCAAAGTTTTCAACTTTTTTAAAAGTAGCATTATTGTGGGATGGCATCAAACTACAAGGCTTCTTTATAGCAAAAGAAACAATCAAGAACATGAAGAGAGAGCCTAAAGAATGAGATAAAATCCTTTGACACCTGTCTCTCAGATAAAGCATTAATTTCCAGGATATATTAAAAAACTAAAAAAAAAACAATACCAAGAAACTTCACAAATATCCCAATCAATAAATGGGCAAAGGAATTGAAGAGACAGTTCTCAGAAGAAGAAACACAGAGACAGAAGTCCTTGTGTTTCTTCTTTGCAGGCAAAGCAATAAACTTTCTTTTTTCCTTTTTCTCAAAATCTTGTTCTCATTATTGGATTGACATTGGAGACAAGAACTGAGTTTTTGGTTCAAATTTGGTTACCTGGGTGGGACACCAGAGAAGACCCTGCTCTACAATTCTTGGGCAAGCCTGGCTTTCCAAGGAACCCATTTCTATGCTGAGGATGGAGGGTGGCTGGCAAACTTGTTGAGAGCCAACTGCAGTAGAGTAAGGAGACAGGTGAGTTTTTCTCAGGTCAACACAAGAAGCTATTCCTGTAAGTAAAGGGAGTGACTGAGGGACTATCCCAGCAGCTGCTGAACTCCTGTTGCTTTGGGGAACTCCTAACTTTTCCCCCTGAATGGTGCACATTGCTCCATCATGGTCCACTTTGAGGAAAAGGAAACTGAACTCAGTAAAATCGCGATACCTTTGGTCATCTGATAAGTTCCACAGTGTGCATGTCAAGACCCTTGATTCCAGATATATGGTCCCTCATTGTGGGGACACCTGTGGTGCCACTGGTGTACAGTCATGATTAACTGGGGACTCAATAACATAGGAATATTTCTGTTCTAAGTTATCACCTGTTTGTTGGCATTGGCTTTGAGAATTCTCCCTGGCTGTCTGTCTATGCTGTTATTTTGTTTGTATCTGTTCCTTCCACTTTTAAGGCATGGTCTACATTGCATTGATCTATATGTAGTCTCTTGGGAAAGATCTTGGCTTGTCAATTTAAATATTCCTGTCTGTCAGCCATTGTTTCAGGGTTCCTCTCTGGTTGTCTCTCTGTTTCTTTTTAGGGCAATCTTGCTATTGGAGTTTGTCTGTCAGAGGTAAAATAAGTTGAAAAAACAGGCACCTACAGATACAAGAGTGTCTAAGATAATGTTTTACTGTAATGATCTGGCTTTTTAATAACTTTCTGGATTATTATACAATCTTGAAGTTAGAGTTGTTCTGTCAAAGGTAAAATAAGTTGAAGAAATTTGTATATGCAGGTCTGTTTTAAAGGTTCCTATATATTAGCCCTGGTTTCAGTGATCCTCACTTGTCTGTTTTTTGTATCTGTTACTGGCCCTTTAAGTCAAGGGTCAAGCTGCATTGATCTTACCAGTAGTTTCTTGAGAAGACTGATCTTGGCTAAAAGGGCCTCCTATATGTATAAGCCTACCTAGGAGAAAGATTTTAATGTAACACAATTTGGACTTTGAATATTTTTTTTCTGGATTATTATACAATCTTGCAGTTGAAGTTGGTCTGTCAGGGGTAAAGTATATAAAAGAGATTCTGTATGTATAAGCATTTATGCAGGTACATTATAAGGGATCTGAACAGTCAGGAACTAAGTTGAAGGTGCTTGAAAGCACTGTCTCTTGTGTGTAAAGATAGGAGGACACTAGAAGAAAGGGTAAAAAAAAAGGTTTAAATCCTTCAAACCCAGGGCTGGCCCTCCCAGAACTGTTTCTCTGCCTGGCCCCAGGCAGTCACAGATCATCTCATTGTGGATCAAGGATACCTGCCCTAATCTTGAAAAAAATTACAGAAAAAATGCCTGAGCTATCAAAAAATGGCCAAAGAGAACCTGGCCTCTGCCCTGTCTTCCAGCCTCTTTTGCCCATAGAAGGGCAGTGGGGGTGGAAGCTGATGGCCACAAAGAATGTGGCAGTAGGTTTCAACATTTTCAGCTTAAGACCAGGGGACAGGAAAAATCTCCCCTTTTAAGGTCTGACAAGGCACCACTGGGGCAAGACAATTCTTTCTATAACAGTATCCCATAAAACTAAAAGCTGCAGAACCACAAACTCCCAGACCCATGTGGATCAAAAGGTGACCTAAATTCAGTTATTGCCAGAACTGCCTTGGAATGACATGAGGGAATAATCCAAAGGATAAGGAAGATGGAAATTATACTAGCCTTGTCCTTAGTATCTGCTAACTTACACTAAAACAAAGTCTAGAGGATATATCTTTCACCATTATTTTGAGAAATAAATTTGTAGAGAGCCCCAGGACCCTTAAATATGCCATTGGTCAATTTTAATGTAGGTCAGATTTTTAAATGGAAACTGCTGCCACTGAACTGGAAAACTTAAAGTATGTAGTAGGAAAAAGCTGATCCTGGGATGATGGGGGCCAAATGGTAGCACTCAGTAACCAAAGAAAAGGTGATTATGATTACCATGTGGAGACTAGGGTCAAAGGAGCAGTTACATTAATCTGACCTGCAGAGACTATAGTACTGGTTACTTGATCACTGGGTTTCTACAAACTAAATAGATGGGAAATCTATTAAATTCTTACTGGATCTGCATAAGCAGAAGAGTTCCAGATCAAGTAAACAGAAGTCAAACTTGAATTACAAGAAGAGTCAAAGACCTTCCTTCAATCAATTCCCAGATTGGAGCCAGTTTGCAGACAGAACCACAAGGCTTTGAATGAAAGGGAGACTGGGTACCTTTGTTGAAAGATCCTCTGCACTACCAACATGTAAACTATTAATCTTTCTCCTGGGCTTATTCCAAGAAACCTAATACTTCTTACCAGGATTACTGCACTGAGGAAAAGGAAATAATAAGGTATATGAGGGAGATTATGGGATATGCCTCTGAACTAACACTGATTCCAGTAAACCCAAACAAAGCACTGCTATGTCCCACCAGGTAGGGGCTGGTTGATGGAGGTCACGTGATCAATGGAATTTTAGTTTAAGTTCTTCTCACAGTTGGCTCAGAGGTCCTTGATCCCACCCATTGTTAGCTCACCAATTATTTAATGCATCACTAAAATAAACATACTTAGAAGCTGGAGACTCCCTACATTGACCCATGGAGTTGGGGGCTATGATGGTGGAAAAGGTGAAATGGAAGATACTAAAACTCTCTCTATCAGAAAAATAATAAATCAAAAGCAATATTGCATTCCTGGAGGGACTGCAAAAATTAATGCCACCTTAAAGAACTTAAAGGGCATAGGGGGCATTAATTTTTCCCATTGTATCCTCATTCAACATTCCTATTCAGCTTGTGCAGAAAACAGATGGATCATGGAGAATGACAGTGGATTACCATAAGTTTAAGAAAGTAGTGACTTCAATTACAACTTTTGTACCAGATACATGAGCAAATTAACACATCCCTGGGTACCTGGAATCAGCAGGCAAGGCCAACAATATGCTTTCATCATCTTACCTCAGCAGCATTATGTCACAACATCAACTCACAAGGATCTTTACATATTTTTCCCACAAAACATAACACTGGTCCATTAAATGGTTAACATTATGCTGATTAGACATAATGAATAAAACATAGCCATTACACTACTTTTTTTGATAAGATGGTCATAGATTTGAGCACAGCATGACTGCAAAACTGTTGATGAGGAAAAATGAGGGATAAATATGTGGATAGGCTTCTCTGAATGGTTAAACATCATGAAGATACTTGTGCCCCATGTGAATGCTCACTAAAGAGTGACCTCAGTAGAGCAGGAATTTTAATAATCTGTGGATGCCATTCAGACTCTCTTCCCAGTCACTCCTGTAAAGTAAGCCCATGAACAGAGTGTCTATGGTGGAAAGGATGGACTTGGTGACATGGACTTCTACTCAGTAAGGCTGAACTAACTTCAGGGTCTCACTGAGTTGTCTACTGCCTCAAAGTTGCTGATGATGGCTTTGAACTCACAATCCTCCTGCTTCAGGCCACCTGAGCTACTGGGATTACAGGTGTGTGCCATCATACCCAGTTTGTTTTTTGTTTTCTGTGAGACAGGACTCACTATTAGCTTTTTTTTTTTTCTTTTCTTTTTTTTTTTTTTTTTTGGTACTGGGGATTGAACTCAGGGCGTGTGACCATCCCCAGTCCTATTTTTTTTGTATTTTATTTAGAGACAGGGTCTCACTGAGTTGCTTAGACCCTTGCTTTTACTGAGATTGGGTTTGAACTTGGGATCCTCCTGCCTCAGCCTCCTGAGTTGCTGGATTACAAGCATACACTACCATGAACGGCTGACTGTTGGCTTTATTATGTCATGTCCAGTATAATTTCCTGGGCATTGTTTACATTTCATTGTAATTTTGCATTTAAAAACATAGAAAATACTATGTTAACTTATGGGAAAGATGCAAAAAAATTTTATAAAGATAAAACATACCAACATCCCAACCTGCCTAGGTTATGAAATGATATCCCAATTTTTGAAGAATTTTGGATACTCTCTACAATCCCATCTGTTCAGAATTCTCACTGTTATACATTTTTATCAAAATAAATGTATTAGTAAGTGACATAATAAGTGTAGTTGTGAACTTCAGCCAAAGATCATACAAAACTGTTAGGCCAGTTTGAGGTGACTCGTGAAACAAAGTACCAGGCAACCCACAAATTCGAAAGAACAACCAATCAGATGCTAACAGGCAAGCAGTGATAGTGCTTTATAACCCCCTGTCAATCAGCGGGTCTCCTGACCAATCCTGGAAGGACATGCATCTCAGCAAAATCCCCTGACCAACCCCCTTTCATGTCCCAAGCCCTACCTTCCTGCCCTAATCCCAATAAAATTCCAATCCAGCTGAGTCTGGGTAAGATTCCCCTGGACCTACTCTGTTGGACTGGAGGGTCTCACCTGGGAGTGAATATCAATAAATCTTTGTTCAGCAGCTTTTCATCTGCCTCATTTTCATCACTGGTGCCTGACCCTACTCCTGGTGCTAAAAACTCAGGAGGGCTTTTTGGGTCTCCCCCATAGGGTTTGACGTCCACACTCTCCTTCCAAGGAATCAGGAAATTCCTAAGCTGCTGTTTCTTTCCCTCTGCCTTCATCTGGAGTACGTTCCCTCATTTCCCCTGACCACCCATGTGGTCTATCTGTAAGTCATGCGCATACCATAGTTCCCTGCCCATTCTGCTCAAGGCCCCAGGAACTGTGGGGACATCCCAGTCTGTGAGTGAGCCACTCCCATCCCTGGTGGGACACAGGGATGCCTCAACCCTGGCCTGGCACTTATGTGTCTCTCGGGGGAGTGTGATCAGAATTTGGGACATCTTTTTCTGCTCCCACTCACTCCTGAGTGTGCCAGAAGGTCATGGGAAACAGAGTCCTCCTTAGACAATGGGTAAAACTGGCCCCCAGAAGGAACTCACTGATTTGGACAATTTCTGTCACTAGACAGGGAAGTGGGCAGAAGTCCCTTACATCTGCAGGCACATTCAGGCTTTTTAGGATATATACTCCAGTCCTATCCTCTAATCTACCTGTTCTACTGCTCAAGAATTCCTTGCTAGAGAAAATCCAATCCCCTTTCTCATTGTTCTTCTACATTTCCTTCCTCATTCTCAGATCCACCTGAGTTACTCTCAACCCTTCATTCTCTTCTTCCTCCTCCCTACCCTGGCCAATCCTCTTCCTCCTCCCCTCCTCCTAATACCACAACTCCTCCTCCCCCACTCCACAACCCTCCCCCTCCATCCCTCTCCCCCCTCTCCTGCAGTCATCATTCCTCTGCCCACCTCTTCTACTGATACAACCCTTACCCCTCCTGCCAATGGATCTCTCCACCCACTCACTCCTCTTTTTCTGTCAGTGCCCACAGCCAATCCCACTAGGCCCTCTAACCAGCTAACCCAAAGCTCCTTTGTCCTCTTAGGGAAGTGGCTGGTGCCAAAGGGATTGTCTGAGTACACGTCCCATTCTCACTTAAAGATTTCTCCCAGATTGAAAAGCTCCTTGGGTCTTTCTATGCTGACACTTCTACTTATAGCAAGGAATTCTGATACTTCTCTTAAACTTAGAATCTAACCTGGCATGATGTCTATGTCATTCTCCCCTCCACACTTTCCCCAGAAGGGTAAGACTTGCATCCAGGAG
Source organism: Ictidomys tridecemlineatus (assembly GCF_052094955.1). Taxonomy (NCBI): domain Eukaryota; kingdom Metazoa; phylum Chordata; class Mammalia; order Rodentia; family Sciuridae; genus Ictidomys; species Ictidomys tridecemlineatus. Next base: position 73,755,292 of record NC_135489.1, on the reverse strand, counting down.
GCCACATGAGATCATGCTTTACCAAATTTGTCATAACAGATATAACTCTCCCCACAGGTAAAGCAGCTTTTCCCATAACTAAATCCAACTGGGACTACCAAGATGGCCAACAAGGTTGCTGTTACTGCACTCACATGGTCCAATATCTTATAGCGGGCATGCAGGCAGTTTCCAATAAGGGGGTTAACTTTGATTAGAGAAATCACCCAGGATCCAGATGAGAATCCAGCCTTAGTTTTCAACCATCTTACAGAGGCCCTCACCAAATATACTAAGCTGGAGCCTGAGTCTCCCTCCAGAGCTACAGGGTTAGCAACCCATTCCATTACCCAATCAGCCCAAGATATAAGAAAAAAGCTCAAAGGAGCTGAGGAGGGCCCTCAGACCCATATCCAAGATCTGGTGAAAATGGCCTTTAAAGTCTATAATGCCTGGGAAGAATTGGCCGAACTAGCCAGGCAGGCTCAATTGCAGAAAAAGGTAATACTCCAAACCTAGGCTTCGACAGCAGCCCTGAGGCCTATGGCTCCAGTGAAGTCTTCAGGAGAAACCAGCATTCCTCTCTGCCAGGGGCTTGCTCAAATGTGGATGTGAAAATCACTGTGATTGCCAATGCCCAAACCCATGGTCCCTCTCCAGGCTGTACCCCACCTGTAAGCAGACAGTTTATTGGAAAAGTGACTGCCGCATGGCTGGACCTTCCTTGGTGCTGCCATGTGGGGGTATGACCAGCCAGGCAGTCCCTTCTCTTGAACTATTGGGGTTCACAGAAGACTGAAGAAGCCTGGACTCAAGGACCCCATCACCCTCACTGAGCCCAGGGTAACACTCCAGGTATTGGATAAGTCCATAACCTTCCTTGTGGACTCAGGGTAGGGGCTACCTATTCTGTCTTGTCTGCTCACTCTGGGCCTGTGTTTCCTTCCCCGATCTCAGTTATGGAGATTGACAGCAAACCCTCCTTCCCAAACTGTACTGCTAAGCTGGCCTGTGCCCTGGAGGGACACCCTTTTACACATTCTTTTCTGGACATTCCATCCTGTCCAGTTCCTCTCCTAAGCAGAGATGTTCTCCAATTATTAGGAGCTACCCTGTGACCAGATTATTCATCTCTTCCCCAAGCTTTGCTTCGCTGGGATTCTTCTGCTGGTGCAATGGTACCCTAATAAAAAATCTACGCCTCAGCATGCCCTTCGCTTTTTGTGTTCCTTTCATCTTTGTCCCTCAGTCAACTCTGTACAGTGAGGATGAATTAATATGGCTTGTTACCACCTCCCTTTCCAAGACAAGATGGGATGCTTTCTACCAGTAGTAGTTGGACTCTCCTTGGCCTCCTTACTCGCTGCCTCAGGACTAGGTGAAGGAGGAATTGGTTATGCAGTAACCACTACTCAGAAGCTTGAACAACAACTTTGGGAAGCAGTAGAGGCATCGGCCGCCTTTCTCGTTTCCCTGAAAAGGCAAATAACATCTATTGCCTAAGTTTCATTACAGAACTGTCAAGCCCCTAGACCTCCTGAAAGCAGACAAAGGAGGAATCTGTCTATTCCTGAAAGAAGAATGCTGCTACTATATCATTGAAACTGGATTTGTCGAAAAGAATATCAAAAGCCTCTGTTGTTTGCATGAAAGGCTTAAACAGCAACAATCAAATGACCCTTGACCAGGCTGGCTAAACTCAACCCTCATTACATGGCTGACTCCCATTCTCACTCCTATGTTTGTAATGGGACTTCTATTAATGATTGCTCCCTGCCTCCTTGGGTTCGCCCCAAAGTGCATGGGTGAAATTGCCAGAGTGACCTACAACCAGATGCTCCTACACCCCTATAGTCGCCTCCCTACCAAAACCAATGTCTGAGCCAACCCCTTTCCCTCAGCACTCCTAGCCAGCAGGAAGTAGCCAGATGTAATTATGAACCCTATATCATCAAAAAGACCAGGATGTTAGGTCGGTTTGAGGTTGCTATGGGAACAAAGCACCAGACAACTCACACATGTGAAAGAACAACCAAGCAGGCACTGACAGACAAGCAGTGATAGTGCCTTATAACTACCTGTCAATCAGTGAACTCTAAAAACTCCCTTTTTCTGTCCCAAACCTTCCCTTCCTGCCCTAAGTTCAATAAAATTCCAATCCAGCTGAGCCTAAATGTGATTCTCCTGGACCCACTCTGTTGGACTGGAGGGTCACCTGAGAATGAATCTCAATAAAGCCTTGTTCAGTAGCTTTTAATCTGCCTCCTTTTCATCAACAGTGTCTGAGCTTACAAAAGCTACTGAGATCTGCCTCTTGTAGCTTAAAAATGTGTTGACATGATTTGCTCTTATGGCGTTTCCTTGTACTTCCTTTATTGTAACTTGAGTTTAATAATCCAGAATGTTACAATTTTAACTTGAGTGAACTAAGTGTAGTTCCCCCCATGACCCCCCTAGTTTTAGTTGTTGTTGGTTTTTTTGTTTGTTGGTTGGTTGGTTGGTTTAGTTGTTGTTGGTTTGTTTGTTTGTTTTTTGGTTCAGGGGTGCTTAACCACTGAGACACATTCCAAGCCCTTTTTATTTATTTATTTATTTTATTTTGAGACAGGGCCTTTTCAAGCTACTTAGGACCTTGCTAAGTTACTGAGGCTGGCTTTTTTTTCTTCCTGCCTCAGTCTTATGAGTCATTGAGATTACATGCCTGCACCACCACACCCTGCTTCACTTTTTTGCTATAACCAAATGTAGGGGTTTGTCTGAGCCATGTATCCAGCAGTGAACCACTCCAGCAAGGAGCTTGTCATCTCTAAGGTGATGCTGCTGGTCCATATCTCTACCACAGAACTGCAGCAGTGTCACATCTGCACCATTCCTGAATATTGGTCCATTTTAAAATTTTGGTTGTTTTGGTAAATAGAAAATCATTTAGTATTTTGGATTATTTATTATTTCCAAATTAAGATATAAAAGAACACAAATTTAAGTGAATAATAACTGCCAACAATATAAAACAGGCAGAGTGGTAAGGAGCTAAGAGGTCCACTGCAGAGGCTCCTAAGAGATATGACAGGCAAAGGAGTGGTCTCTGGCTCTATAATTTCCTTACAAATGATTTCTTTTTAAATGCTGAGACTATAAACAAGTGCTTCCTCAACTAATGATAGGTTTACACCAAAATAAAACATAAGTTAAAAATGCATTTAATATACCTATTATACATAAGCTTTGCCTACCTTAAATGTGCTCAGAATACTTTCAGTAGTCTACAGTTGGGCAAAATAATCCAACACAAACTTATGTATTGTATAATAAGGTGATAAATATCACATGGATTTAAATGAATACCATATTGAAAGGGAAAGACAGGATTGTTGTAAGGGAGCACTCTCCCACAATTGAATATGAAAATTGGTTAAGTCAAACTATCATAAATAAGAAAATCTCTGTATTTTTATCTGGTGAGTAAGAGGGCAACAAATAAGTCTCTTAGCCAGAAGCAGGAGACTTAAACAAGGAGAATCAGAGAGGAAACCTTGCTTTGGCTATGACAAGGAATGGGTAGGAAGTCTACTCAGGGCCTATTTACCTGAAATGGAGTCTGAAATAATATGCTTTATGAGAGGAGGTTTATATCACATTTTATGTTAAACCAGGACAAAATTGAGAACAAAAACAAAGCAAATAACCTGACAAGGATGAGCTTTGCTTATCTTTCACAAATATTCTGGACATAAGAAAAAAGAATTTCTTTTTATGTGAGTTTTTAAAAATGTGCTTCACTGAATGAAAATTTACATGAGTTTATATAAAAACTGTTTATGTGAGCCCAAGATGGAGCACTTCCAGCTCTCATTCTGAGGTTTCCTATGTTCTTCTCAGCCTGTAGTACAGAACAACTCAGTCCCAGTGTATGGGAACCAGCATCAAGGTGCTATGAGACCAAAGAATGAGATGCAGACAGATCTAAAATTAAAGAGGGCACTTTACTGGGGGATCTACTGATGTAAGAGTGGCAGTGATAGCAATTGCATCCCCACAACTTTGCCAGAATGAAAAGTGTGTATTGTATATGGGTCTGGTCAAAAACAACTTCATCCTAGCTGCAATGTAGCTGGTTTATCTTAAACGAGAATCAAAGAGTTGTTCACTTTTCTACTACTAAGTTCCAGTCATAAAGCTTTACTTAATACAATACATGACTCTAATGACTTCATCTATTTATAATATGCTGGGAAACAATGCAGGAGAAACCAGCTAGGGTTACTTTGGGGTAATCACGGGGGTGACAACTTTAGATGGCTTCAGTCATGTGAAGCTGATCACATGCATGTGTAACTAACTTGTAACTGGCTCTTAAAATCTCACATGCACCCTTCTTCCATGATGGGCCCTTAGCCTGGGAGGAGTTTTAATATTGTGTAGACAGCATACAAAAGACATTCTGTATGGCTTGTAAGCAGAGTCCAAAGCACCAGTAGGAGCACATGAACAAAAAGGAGCAAGATGACAATTATGTAAGTGATCATAATAACCATTTTTTTCCACCAGAAGTCCCAGGAACCAAATCAATGACTTATCATTGCTCTTTATCCAGGGAGAACATTACATAGGCATTACTTTATGTTTTCATGTGTGACTTGAGGTTTGTGACTGTACAGACAACATTTTGTCTTTATAACAGCAATTGTTCCACAGAAAATAGAAAAACAGTGAGAGACTGCAGCTACAAAAAGAAAAATAAATGTTTAATAGGGACTTGTCAAGTTAATCTGCACCTTCCAAAAAGAAAGTACTGGTGACAACTTATCTGTTCTAGAACAAGGCAATGACAACTAGGGAAGATGCTGTAGAGCATCCCACTCATGGACAGAGTCCATGAGGGACTCTTAAAATGAATAGTGAATGACATGCCTGACTAGAAGTCTAAGTTCAGCTCCCTGAGTATTTTCTTTAACACATTAGGTCATGATCACAAGTCCACAGCCCAATAAGACCAACAGGAATTTAGTTAGGAAGACTGGAGATTCCTCACACTATGGCAAGAAATATCCAGCCCACATTTGGTGGTAAATGGATAAAGCTGGAAAGTATATGCAAAATAAGCCAATCCCCCTAAATCAAAGGCCAAATGTTTTCTCTGATATGAAGATGCTAATTCTCAATCAGATGGTAGGGCTAAGGGATAATAGAGTTACTTTAGATTAGGTAGAGGAGAGCGAAGGGAGGGCAGGGGATAGGAAGGATAATAGAATGAATTGGACATTATTACCCTACACACATATATGACTACACAACTAGTATGATTCTACATCATGTACAACCCAGAAGAATGAGAAACTATACTCCATTTATGTATGATGTGTCAAAGTTCATTCTACTGTCACGTGTAACTAATTAGAACAACATAAAAAAATAGCCAACCCATCTCTGGGGGACACACTACTTAAGCCCCCATTGACTTGTCCCCTACCCTGGATTTAATGCTGTGTGCAAAACAGCAGAGCTCTTTGTGTCAACTCTGGCAGTATATCATCTGGATGTACAGCTTTGACATCCACAGTCTTTGGGGCAGGGGTCAGAGCTCCCATATGCTTATAAGGAGAAGGTATCCAAGACTTTTTGGGCATTTAAACTTACTATCATTTCTTATTTTCTTCTTTTCTTTGTTCTTTTTAGATACACATGACAATATAGTGTATTGTGTCATATTATACACATACCTCTCCAAAGACTCCAGGCCATAGCCAAGGTGGGTTTGCCTAATAGGCCAATATCCAACACTTGAATAAGACTTTCTCTCTCCACCAAACCTGCTTGCTGCCCTAGAGTTATATGGCAAGTGGAAATTACATGATGCTTCATGTCCTTGGGACCAATGCTGAATAGCATGGCTTGTGAAATGCATGTCCTGACACTGACAATACAGTATGGATACCCATATATTACATTAGCTTCTCAAGACCTTTGAAAGTGGTGGTTTGAATAGCTCTCTTGCTAGGGAAGACTACATAGGTTGAGGCATATTTGTGTCCTTTATTGTTTAGCTAGAGGCCGATATGACCAATATTCCAGTCCCAGACTAGTTTTTGTTCCCAATGTGGCTCAAAGGACAGGACTGGAGGCAGAAGAATCTGTCACTGGGATGTGACCAAGAGTAAGTCATTATGTTTTAGGGATAATTCTGTCTCTGACCCTCTTCCATCCTATTTTAGCACTTTCTAAATTACTTTTTCTGTACCCTCCTCATCAAGTGTACTGCCTGGGTCCTGGCCAGAGCCTGCATTATAGTCAAAGTATCCAGCTTTATATTTACAGGTACAAAGTTGACTGTGTCATAAATAATCATTTTTTTCCAGCTTCTTGTCACATTTCTTGCCACATGTTGGCTTCCAAGGCTTTTCCAGTAAAGATCATAGTCCACTTGCAACTGTACCATCTATAATTTAAGGCCATTATAAAGTGTCCAGTTGTTAGTACAATATCCAGTGACCAGCTGACAGGTACTACAATCCACATTGCATAAGTTTGTCTTCTGGATGCAAAGATTTTTCTCCTGTCTCATTCCAGATGGTATGAATAACAGATTGTACTGCAAAATCAGTATAAATCCTTGGCTTCCCCCATGCTGAACCCACCTGTATATGAACAATTTTCAGGCATGGGGTTACCCCTCTTATACCTGTGAGATCAGTGGCACTGGGGCAGCCACTTGGATAATGAGGAACAGGTAAAAGCACTTATTCAACAAGCTATTGATGAGAACTCTGCGTTGTTGTAATACACATGCCATTTTTTAGGGGTCTGTGCTACAGGAGATTGATGCAGGTTAAATAGGCCATCCACCCACCTATATGTCAATTCACATTACATTCAGTAAAGATTTGGACAGTGGCTCCACTGTGGTAGGTCATTTATACTCCTAAAAACTGCTGTTATAAATAGCTATACTAATAGTTTCAGCTCCCTTCTACACTTATGGACAAAATCCTATAATCACATTTTCCAGTAAGCTAAGTTCATCCCATCTACTGTACAGGTGATATCTAACCACATTGGCATCCCTGGTAGAGAGGTATCCAGAGATTGTACCTGGGCTTTTCCAAATTTGCTTTTCAAAATTCTCTCTGCTGGGGGACATCTCAGTTCCATCTGGCTTCTTCATCAGCCCATGTAGTAGGCATGGATATTGTGTGAGAGCCTGCTAATAAGAGAGGGTCCAAAAGACCCATCTACATTCTTTACTGCTTGGGTGATGGAAAACGTTTTCACTTTATCTCTCACCATGTCTAGAATCAAATGGGTCTTACCTGAACAGATCATCCCATGAACTTCATAGGGCCTTGGATTTTGTTGAGGTTGACAGCAATCTCCTGACATGTACTTGCATTCTATAACAGAGGATGATCTTTCCCAGTTAGCAGGATATCATCAATTTAACAGAACCAGATAATATCAGTAGAAAATGAGAACAGATCAAGATTCCAAGTTACCATGCCATGAAAGATGATAGGACTGTTCAGATATCCCAGAGAGTGAACCTGGAAGGTCCACTGTCTTTCCCAACAACTGAGTGTGAACTGGTCTTGCAAGTCCAGTTTCAAAGGGTTGTTGAAAAAGGTGTTAGCCAAGTCCAGAACCCCATGCACAGAGCCAAGGGAGGGTGCATTTAATGAGTACAGGTTTTAATTTTTCAAGATAAAAAAGTTCTGGAGATCTATTGCACAACATTCTGAATATACTTAATATGGTAGAACTACAAATTTGGAAGTGATTAAGAGGTAAAAAAAGATTTAATAACCTATGTTCAGTATGTGCAGTATATGGCAAATCAATTATACCTAATAAACCAGTTAAAAATAAAATTAGATAAACAAAGAAAGCAATCCACAGAATGAGAGAAAATATTTGCAATCTAAATTTGATGAAGAATCATTACTGAGTTTTTATAGCTCAACAACAAGGAAGCAACCCAATTTGAAATTGGACAAAGAACAACAATATGCCTTTCCCCAAAGAAGATGTACAAATAGTCAATCACAGGAAAACATCACTGTCAAGAGGGAAAAGAAAATCAGCAATTGGTGGTATCAGTTTACATGAATTACAATGGCTGTTTTAAGCTAAATGAAAATAAATGTTATAAGAACTAAGGAGAAAATAAAACTAAAAATTTTCTGTTGGGAATTTAAATTAAGCAACAATGTTGAAGGTGGAATTATTACATGATTAAGCAATTCCACTTGTAAGTATGTTCAAAAGAGAATTTGGAAGGAGAGCTTTCAGGACTCATTTTTCCAAACTGGACAGTGCAATTTAGACAATGGAAAATCTTATTTCCTCTGAATATTGTTAGTAGTGCCGTATGGCTGGACCCTAGCTTCATCACCTGGGCAATGGATATGATCCTTGCCTTTGTGTGTGGACTGGGGCTCTTTCTCCTCTTATTTCCCTACCTCCAGAGTAATCCATCCTTCCTACCATGAAAGAGAAAGGGAGAACTCAGAAAGGGAAGAAACCCATAGGCCACACTCAACAAGAAAAAAATATTCTTTTTTGTCTCCTTTATTTCCCCCTCAAATAAATAAATGCACTTCAAAAAAGAGAAATCTCAGGACAGGAAAAAAAAGCCATTCTGGGACAGAAATGAGACATGATTTTTTTGCTACTATGAATTATATAGTGCAGGGCACAAAACACACAAATAGGAATAGCTCTTCAGCCATCCAGCTGCAGACAACTAAGGCCCATAACCACTGGCTTCAGCAAGGGAACGGTCAAACCCTCTCTGCACTGAGACTTCACCCTCTGCCCTCATCCTTTATAACAGTGCTCCATGTGTGGGGGAAAGAGAGATAGAGAGAGGGACATAGAGAGAGACTGCACACTTTCTGTTAGTGTAAATTTTCTTTTTCTTTCCTACTTTTTTCACTTTACTTTCATAACTCCTTAAAGACCGGAGCACATTAGAGTCTTCTGGGGTGACAGAGGACATGGCTCAGTCTCCCACATCTGGGAACATTGGAATATAAGGAACACAAGTGGGAGAAAGAGACCCCTTGGATCCCCTCCTCATCAATAGCTCAGTATCCTTTCCCTCCCTCCCCCTTCTTTCTTTTCCTGTTCAGAATCCCAAAAATCCTTACAGAGAAAACTAAGTGTGCCATGCCTTCCTCAAAATCCTTCTGTGCATGCCAACTGGTTAGAATAACCTCAGGTTCTCACCCACTGCCTCAAAGTCCTGCAGGGTGTGGCCCCTGGGAGCCTCTGTGGCCTTACTCTCACCATGCCCCTCACCCAAGGCATTCCACCCATGAGGGGTTTTCCCTGATCCATTTGGATGCTGTTCCTTCCCAGAAACCCTGCTTGATTTCCCTGTGCATGGAATGAACACTCCCCAATGATACAGGGCTCTTTCCCTTCTCAATGGGCTTCTTCCTGAATCCCCATCCCAAAAATCTGCCACAGTATCCAGGAGGGACAGGTCTGTTTTTCCTAATCCATGCCACTGCCTGGCCCACTGCTATCTACAGTATGTATTTATTCATTGTCACACTCCTCTTCCCCAAGTATAATATCATGGAAATCTGTGTGCCAGAACCAGATTGGAATTACTTGGAACATGACCACAAGTAACTCATGAGTGCATGAATGGATTCTATGGGAAGTGGGAACTTAAGGCCAGAGATGATCTGAATTTGTCCTTTGAATGCAAGTAGAAACACCATTTCTGAGCCCAGAAATAGCCTGGTGCTGAGCCCTAAAGGCAGGAGGGTGATGATTTCTTCAAGTTCACAGCCACTGTGCAGAGGCTGCTGAACTTGTGGGATCCTGTATTACTCCAAAGTGAGTAGCTACAGAATGTTGGTGGAGAGGCCTGGGGAGCTGAAGGAACTGTGTATCTGGTTTGTCATCAAGATCAGTGGAGTCTAATCCTCGTGTCCTGGCAGAGTCAGATTTTCTGACTGAGACCCACTGCCTATCTGCCATTCTCTGTCTCTCTCCTCTGGGCCCTTGGAGGCTGTGATGACCATTCTTGCCTTCTGCATTAAGTGAGCCCACAAAGATCCCAGCTAGTCCCATGAGGTCCTAGTCATCGCTTTTCCAGCTGCCCATAGTGGCTTAGACCAGGTGCAGGGGACCTGTAGGAGGTGGGTATAGCTGTGAGCCATGAAATTGAGTCCTCAGTTGTAGAATCAGCCCCTGGCATAGGCCCTTTGTTGCACCCCAAGAGCCATGTCCAGGCAGGCCATGCTCTATGCCACTGCCCAGCTCCTCTTGTTCTGACCTGCTGCAGTCAGGGAACAAAGGAATGGTGATGACCTGGATTCATTTGTGCCCTAAGTCCTCTTGTTCTGCACCCAGCTCTACTGTAATCACATAATCTATCTGGCTCAGTAGGTTCTAACTACACTATTCTTTCCGCAGGGGCCCCAAAAGTTGGCCTCAGAGGGATTATGAACTGAGAACCCAGATCCAGGATGTGGGAGGGTGGGTGAAGACAAGGGCACCATGGGGAACTTCTAAGGGGACGGTTGTGCATGGTTTCCTTGGGTTTCTTTCTAGTTAACCTTAGAAAGCTCCTGTTTTTTTCAGGGTTTTTGACACACCTGTGCAAGTTAACTTTATCCTATTCCTTACTGTCATTTGACTTTATTTCCAATTCATTTTTTAAAAATATTTTTTTAGTTGTAGTTGGACATAATGCCTTTATTTATTTTTATGAGAATTGAATCCAATGCCTTGCATGTGCTAGATGATCGCTCTACTGCTGAGCCACAACCCCAGCCCCTGTTTCCAATCCATTTTTACAGTTTGAGAAACCCAGTGCCTTCAAAGATGTACACTCATTTTCCCCTCTACAGAATACCTATGTATTCCGGCTATTGTTTTCCTTATTATTTACTCAACATACTCCCAAGAATCTGCCCTTGACTTCTGGGCCATGGGCCATGAGGACCTGAGTGTGTGACCATGAGGTATGTGTCCAGCAGACCCAGAACCACCACTGAGAGCCTCAGGCCCTAGAAGCAGAGCCCTCTGCAAGAGGATTTTCCCTGGAGTGTGCTTCTTGGTACCTCAAATTGATCAGCAGAATAAGCCTGAAGTTAAATGATTGTCACCAGTAACTTGTGCTCCATTGAGCTTTTTTCCTATTTTTTTCCATTTAAAGAAATATTTTAAGAAAAACACTTCAGAGTCAGCTGCAGCAGCTGCTCCCTTTTCCTAGAAAAAGCACCATTTCACAGGCAGATCATGGGCTATGGAGATTAGCTGTGATTCATGACCAGGGAGATGTTTTAAAACGTCAGCCAATCTGCTCTACTGGAACTGTGCACACCTATCACATGATGGGAAGTTCATTTTGCAGGTGATTCTTTTCGATTTTAGCAACCCAAACTGTGAGAATAGTTTAACATGTATAAGAACCGTAGTGTCAGTTTCATTTAATATCAGAAACAAATACTGTACCAATTCCTTTTAATTTCCTCACTGTCATTGCCATCATGAAATAAAGTAATTGCCATGGAATCATGAATAAGGTTCATGAGATTGTATAATTAGTCAAGAACTAACTTGAATGACAAAAATGTTGAACTAATTGAAGACTTAACTAGAAGCTCTTAAAATATTTTATAAAACACAAGGCTTTCTATTATAGTCAGCTTTTTCACTGCTGTTCCTAAAGGACCTAACCAGAACAATTGTAAAGGAGAAAAAGTTTATTTGAAGAATAACAGTTTCAGAGGTCTTAGTCCATTAGGAGGCTGGCTCCATTCCTCAGGGTTCAAGATAGGACAGAAAATCATGAATGAAGAGTGTGGCAGAGGGAAGCAGATCACATGGTGACCCCAAAGCAGAGAGAGTGTCCACTCTCTAGGTACAAAATATATACCCCATAGCTATGCCCCCAATAAACTACTACCTCCAGCCACATCCTACCACTTCAGTTTCCACTGTTAATCCCTATCAGAGGATTAATTCACTGATTGGGTTAAGAATTGTACAACCCAATCATTTTTCCTCTGAACCTTCTTGCATTGTCTCACACATGAGCTTTTGGGGGACACCTTACATCCGAACCATAACATTTTCCTATTGACATCTCTTGTCCCACCGCCATCTTCAGTCCCATCACCATTTCCTGTCTTAACACCTTCTTCTCTTCCATTGCTATCTTCTGTCCTATTGCCTTCTACTGTTCCAGCAATCTCAAGCCATGTTCTCTCAGGCCTGTCCCTACCTTATCCCTCTCCTGGTGAAAGATGGCTACCATTGTCTCATGCCTCTTCAACTCTTTAAACAAAGAATCCCACAGAAATCATGTTCCCACCCACCAGAGGACTCATTCTGTGCAAACCAACCATTCTTACAGGTAGAGGCTGAAAGTACCTCTTTCATCAACTCTCATGTGCAGATACTGCAGGAGATACTGGTCAGCAAGAGAGCAGAACTGTAAATTTGTAACTTGTGAGCAAAAAAAGGAATCAGATGATTCCCTTCATTCTCTAGGAATTTACTGTGCTCCAGTAAAGTCACTGGGCAATGATCAGGACACTACCATCCACAACCCTTCTCAAACACAAAAGGCAAGCCAGAGCAGCTTTCTATTCCTCAGCAGCTTTTTTACCTCAAGGTCTTGGGAGAACTCTTATAGCAGAAATGCAACCAGGTTTTGTGGGGCTTTCTGAACAGCAAGGCTCTGGTGTCTACTACATCGACCTCTACTGGGCATTCCTCCATGTTATTCAATGGACTCTCTAATTCCATACCAGTACAAATTCAGAATAAAGAATCTGCATAACATTTTTCTCCCAGCCCATGCTCCATCCCATTGTCAGACTTCAAACTTTCACTCCAACAGTATGGTGGTCTCAGTCCCCACCACTGGCTCATATTCAGAACCAGGGCTAACTAACATTGTCTCTCCAAATCCTGTCAGTCATTCACCTCTGAATAGTGCCTGTTGCATTTTGTGCCCTACAACCCAAGATAAGGATGCAATGTTCTGTTGTGACTCCTTTTTAATACTTAGAACATCACCTTTTGGAGAAACAACTAAAAAGTATGGGGGCTTCACCCTATGTGGTCAAAACATCTCAGGAAATCTTTAGATATCTCAGAGCCAGCACATGGCCTCCTGAAAACAAAAGTTCACTGCTAGATTGCCAAAGTATTTTATCAGCAATGAGCACCAGAAGATACTGGAGTAAAAGGTAAGAAGATACTTTGAAAAAAGGTTCACTCAGCACTGGTGTGGAGTATTTCACAAGATCCAGTTATCTCTAGACCCAACTGAGCCCAGGTTAAAATTGCCAAGCACAAATATAGCACCATGATTCTAGGTAATAGCAGACAGAAGGGCAAGGAACAAGAAATAGTACAGGTCGGGAAGTACTCAAGCAATGATCTGGTGCATAGTCTGAGGATGATCCTAAAAAAGCTTCCCAATGAAGGTTCTAGAAATCATCTCTGAGACAAAGTCAGGAAGAGACTTGATAAGATTCTCAAGAAGTATCTCAGAAAATTATTCACCAAGAGACCTAGACAAGGAGTATACAGATAGCTTGCAAGTACATGCAAGAAGGAAGCTGGAGCAGATCAAAAAGGGCATGATTCCTATGAGTGGTTATCATTCCACGCTTGCGATGTATCATGTCTCTGACCTGCCTGACATGGAAACTAGGGATGGGCCATCCTTGAAAGGTTGGGAAACCTGCAGGAACACCTCCCAGGAGCTCTCTCTCCCAGATATTGGCACTCAGCAGGTGCTAGAAGCACACATTAAAAGCCTCCATGTAAGACACAGGTGGGGCCTACCACTCAAGGAAGGATGGAGATTCCTCAGAAAACTTGGGATGGATCCACCATTTGACCCAGCTATCCCATTCCTTGGACCAAAGAACTTAACTCAGCATATTACAGTGATACAGCCACATCAATGTTTATAGCAGCTCAAATCACAATAGCTAAACTATGGAACCAACTAGATGCCCTTCAACAGATGAATAGGTAAAGAAAATGCATATATATATATATATATATATATATATATATATATATATATGCTTCAAAGAAGAACAAAGTATAGTGTTTGCCAATAAATAGATGGAGATGGAGATATCATGCTAAGCAAAATAAGCCAATCTCCAAAAAAACCAAATACCAAATGTTTTCTCTCTATGCGGATGCTAATTCACAATGCGGAAGTGGTTATGGAAGAAAAGAGTTACTTTAGATTAGGTAGAAGGGAGTGAAGGGAGGGGAGAAGGTATATAGGTAGGAAGGCTAGTAGAATGAGTCAGACATTATTACCCTATGTACATATAGAACTATATGACCTGTGGGATTCTACATCATGTATAACCAAAGGAATGAGAAATTATATTCCATCTCTATATGATGTTTCAAAGTGCATTCTACTGTCATGTATAATTAATTGGAACAAATTCTAAAAAAGTAAAGTCAAATAAAGTCAACAAGGAAACACCTTGGATTAATAAGTAATTATACCCAAATTGCAAGATAGAAGATTAATATAGAAAAAACTTATCTCTTCCTCACCTATGTAGAATATGAATTTTTTTTAAATCATATTTTCATTAGCCCCCAAGTTAATTATTCAGAAAGAAAACTAACAAAATATTTATAGGATCTATATGAGGAAAACTTAAAACTGTGATGGAATAAATAAAAAAAATATCTAAATGAATGAGAAGGTATTTGATGATAACATGTACATGAAAACTAAATATTATTAAAATGTTGTCAGTTCCTCCCAACTTGCTCCATATATTGAATGTGATCCAAACTTCCGATGAGTCAATTTGTTGAGATTGAAAAACTGAGTTTAATGTTTATAATAAAAGGCAAAATCCCAGAATAGTTAAAACAATACAGGTGATGAGCAGAGCTGGAGGGCTGACATTACCTGACTTGAAGACCTACTGTGGAGCAACAGCTACCAGTAGAGTAGGATACTGGAGAAAGAATAGACAATTAGGTCAGTGGAAGATAAAGAAGAGCCCAGAAACAGACCTGCATCAGTAGAGCCAACTGCTGTATAGTAAAGGAGCAGAGGCAACACAGCAACACAGAGCAGAGATCTTTCCAGCAAGTGGTGCTGCATTACCTGGATGTCCCCATCAGCAAGGCTACTGACACATATGGAAGGAGACTCAAAAAAGGGGGAAGAAAAAATACTTGTAGAAATAAGGGCTAGAGGTCTGGGGTTGTGCCTCAGTGTTAAAGCGCTTCCTACCACATGGGAGGTACTGGGTTTGAGGCTAAGCACCACATAAAAATAGATAAATAAATTAAATAAATGTTTTAAAAAAGAAATAAGGGCTAGAAACTTACAAAAATTGATATAAAACATAGACCACTAGATTCAATGCTTCTATTTTGTAAAATAAAAACAAACATATCCATTCCTAGACACATCACAGACAAACTGTGAAAAGGCAAAGAGAGAATCTTAGATGCAACAGATAAAAACTTCTCATGCACAAGGGGACCACAGGGAGATTATTAGCTTTCTTCCAACCAGAAGCATTGGAAGGAAGCTGTGGGGTAGCGTATTCCAAGAGTGTAAGGGAAGATCACCTGAAGAGTCTATGTCCAGAAAATCTGTCCTTTAATAATAAAGAAAAATAAAGATACTGCCAGATAAAGACAGCCTGAGAAAATTTGCTGCCAGCAAAGTAAACCGTCTAGATGAAGATAGTAAAATAAAATTGAGAAAAATTTAGTTAAAATTGACATAAAGAAATAAGCATGAAAGAAATTTGATTTTTATGATGAGTTAATGCAACACAGGAAGAATTGAAATTTCAGAAATCATAAAAAAAATAATTCCTGAGAAATGAAAATCCCATAGATAAGAATTTTCAAAAAAACTTATGAAATTGATGGAGCCCAAGCAGAGATCTACAAGGAAATAAATAATGTCTGGATTCCAGGGGGAAAGAATATTGAATAAACTAAGGCCTCCTCTGACAGGGTGAGCAAGTGAGGTTGGAAGGAAGAATCTAGAAGGCCCAGGAGGGTGGAGAACATGCTTGCTGGAGGGTGAGGCAAGGATGTGGTGCAGCCTCCTCTTTTTGCCCCTCCTCTGCTGTCAGGATCCTTTTATGATGGGAGGGCACAGCCCTGTGACACAGGCCTGGGCCCTACTCCCCATTTTTCAAGAGAATTATCAGGACTCATTTGTCTGTACAAGACAGTGCATTTTAGATGATGGAGAATCATCCTCTTTGAGATGACCCAATCTTTCCCCCTGCAGGGTGGTTATGAGTATAATGGGGGCTAGTGCAGATGGAAGTAAATGACAAAATGCTGCTCCTCCTCGGGGATTGCTATCCCTGTAACCTGTCATGTGGCTTTGAATACTGGTGCTTGCCTCCAGAGTCTACTGTACCAGTCTCCCTCATGTGGCATTCCTCTCAAGGTGAGGAGAGGCACTCACTTCCCTTTTCCACAATAACCAGTCTCGATTTTCAGGTTATAGTGATTGCTGGAAGAAAGTGGAAGAGACTGAAGACCTGGTTTAACTTTTACAAAGGTGAGTAACTACACTTCTTCCTGTCCTTCTTACCCCTGTATATGATATGACTGGAGAACACAAAGGTCTTATGGGGCAGGAGGGAAGTTCTGAATTTGGGTAGGATTGAACTACAGCTGTGGGGCTGGGAGAGTAAGTGCTTTATAAACTGGGGGTATGGGGCACAAGGGGCAATGGACCACAGATACCTTTCCTCCTGGCCCCATCTGCTCCTGGCTGCAGCCTGTGACTCCTGTCTCTTGCAGCCACCTAGGGAAGCTCCATGATGACAGCAGCTTTTACCAGTTCTTAAAAAGAGAAGTCCCAGATGAGATGTGGAAATCAGAGACAGCTAGAGTCCAACAATCACGTTTATTACCTATGGAGAATGCTCCAGCCACTGTCTTCTTCCCTTTGGCTTCCTCGACTTCTTTTAGAAAGCACCGTCTTCTTAACTCACCAGACCTAATGACTTCCTGAGTTTCTGTTGGGTCACCTCATCCCTGAGTGCTCTCAGTCACCAGAGTCTTTGATTCTTTTTGAATAATATTCAGAATTTCCTCTCTCCCATCTCATCCTCCCGATCCAGTGGCCTGCCTTCCATCTCTGCCAGGACCTGGCTTGACCCCTCCTCTGTGTGACTTAATGACACTCACACCATGAACCAACCCACAGAGCTCCTCTCCACCCAACAACTGTTGGTTGCCTTCTCCCATGCCAACCCCATCTCCTGTCTCACTGCCTTCTCCAGGTCTATCACTACCTCCTGGCCCACTGGAACCCAAATAAAATTATGGTCATTAATCAAAATAATATTTAATTTCCATAGCTTACTGAGTTTTGGTGGTGACTATGAGTGTGAGCAAAGGGAACATTCTGATGTCTTTCTCTTGTTAATCTTACTAAAATTCATGAATAAAATAATAATGGGAAAATGCAATCATTCTAAACATATCTTGTCCTACTTCATTCCATTTTACTAAATATTTCACCAAAATATTCCCTGAAATAATATTAGTAACTCATTATTAAACTTTTATATGCATATGAAGATTATTTTCTTAGAATTTTCTTCCAATAATGCATTGTGTGCTCATGTTCTCCAGCTAAAAATTCTCAGAATAATGCATATGTAAGGCATATTTTCTTGTTAAAAAGATAATCCGCCCTGCACTCTTTCTCCTCTTTTAGTAGTGCCATAGATTTCAGGTTTATTGAAAAAATGTTTCTTTTTCTTTTACAAGAAAGGATAGTTGAACCCCACAGCCTAGTGATACAGCAGTTTCTCCCTTCATCCACCTGTCATCAGATGCACCAAAGGATAGCAGTAGTACTGGCACCTCTTTGGGTATGTATGACACACCCCAACATTATCCAAGAGAAAGAGTGAGTCCTTGCACAGTTCCCCCTTGCATGAGGGTCTTTTATGTTAAGGTGTTAACAACAAGGTGATCAAAGTGATCTTGAAATGTCTGCTTCTCTTTGTTCATTAATACTGTTCACAAGGACAACTAGAGATTTCTTACACTTTGCTTAATAGAAAATCAGGCATCTCTCCACATTAGAGTCTGTGTTCTCCCAATAACTAGAAGCCTTGTCCTTTCGACAGGAAATTCTGGATTACCCCATATAAGGTGGAGAACAACTAACAACTACCTGTTCCAGGAGGTGCTCCTTGGGTGAGCAAAGGTGCTTAACAACTTTCTGCATGTCAAGTCAGTAGGAAATCACTAGTCCTTGACAAGAGCCTCATGAGTGTATTTGTAGGGTCAGGAGTTCTGGCCACACTCCCAGAGGGTCCCATAAACCCATAGTGATTCTGGAGAAGAGGCCATGCTGGAAGGTTTGAGTACCCTCCATTCCCCTCCCCTAAAACTATTGTGTGATTCAGGGCAAGCCTCTTATTTCCGCACGTGAATGCCAAAGACCTAGCAATTTACTTAATTTGTGCAAAATGATAAGAATTGTGTCTGATTGTTGATACTTGTGGGCTTTCATTTATCACCTCAGCCCCAGGCCTCACTATCAGTGAATCAGTTACAGATATGCCAGTCAGGCCTCCTCTCCCAGGTATATCCCAGTGCACTCTGTGAGAGGGCACCTCAAGAAGGTCAGAATTTAGTCTCAGTCACTGCCTCAAGCATCCAATTCAGGATGCTCCCCACTAAAGTGCCACAGTTACAGTACAGAATGAGTGTTCCCAGTGTATAGCTCTTCAGATGCTCTGGGAGGCCTCAGGCCCTGCCCCCTCAAGTCTCCCATGGGCTTGGGGCTCAGGAAAATAGTTGTTATGCAGTACTAATTAGAGAATAATAACAAGGGGAAAGTCATTATGTGTACAATACAAATTATTCTTTCTTAATATTTGATTTGAGGTTAGTTGAATCCATTGATGAGGATGACAGATAAAGGTTAACAGTATATAATATATAAACCAAAGCACATTATACAAAAGTAACTGCAAAGTATTTAACCAAATAAAAGTTTCTGTTCCTAATGGCTCTGTTATGACCCTCAGAGCAAGTTTATTGCTACTGGCAGGATAATAAATGCATTTCCAAGGTCCTCTTGGCAATGCTTCATTTCTTACAGTTGTGATTAGTTTAACATTGGTTTCACTAGACAATTGGCAGATGAAGTTCTTTTGAAAGAAGCACAACCCTATCAGGGTTCTGCTTGTTCCAATTACAGTCTGTAGTTTCTTGGCAGGAACCTTCTTAAGCTGCAAGGCCTTTCTAAGTAGAAATGTCACTGGCAAGTCCTGTAAAGAGGCATCCACGGTTGGGGCCAAAACTTTCTACTTAGAGGGAATAATTGACAGAGAACCCCTTCACATCTTCTGTATGCAGGATGCTCCTCTTCACCATGAACCCTAGGATCCAACAGGGACCTGGACTGTCAAGAGCCAGGGAGGTACCCACCACCTGCTGACTAACAATGAGTTAGACAAGGATGCCTCTTCTCCTTGATGTGCACACACAGGTTCCAATACTTTTTTGCCCACCCCAGATGCCTATACTTCAGGACTCCTGGAGCTGCCCAGGGGCCCAGAAGATGATGTTTTACGGGAAATATCTTAAACTTTATACATTTATGGATTCTCTAAATTAAAAAAAAACACTTGATATTCCCAAATCAAGGTATGATGTATTTTCTTTCTTTTGCCTTGGCCAAGGAAAGAAGTAAAAATATTTAAAATTAAAAAAAATAAGTTAAAACCTTCAAACTGATTTTATGACTTTGCTTTCTTAAAAGTAAGTAAAATTTCATAGAAAATTTAAGAAGGATATAATCTCAGAATTGAGGACAGCACTTTTAATTGGACACATTTTACTTAAGACAAACCTATCACAACATCCTATCTGCCCTCATTCCCCACACACCTGGACCCACATTGACCTTGGCTTCTTTCTAGGCCAACTGGTAGAAAAAATGCAAAATAACCCAATTTTATTCACAGTGTTGACAAGACACACTGAAGCTTTATCATATCCTTTTGGTATGACTGACGTTAGCTGGCATGGTCTAATGTAAAGAGATAGGAAGCAATGTGTATTTAAGCTTCTACTCATGTCTCCAAACTGTTTACATATTTAAAATATTGATTACCTTCAAAATGTCACTATAAACATGAGAATGGCCTCATGGAATAATTAAATCAGTATTTTACCTTCAAGGAGTGACATCAAACTAGTTTTGTTTTCTAGGTTATGTCACTTGGATTTATAATATTCTACACATCCACTTTGAATGTTGGATTTATAGTCTATGTATGACAGGTACACAACATCAAGCAATCAACCACTTTACTAGTCTCAAAGAATCTGAGTGTGCTTGGGCTGTTTACTAACTGACTCATGCATGATGTCACTTATTGTCACTTGTTGGGGAAACAAAGGCAGAACTTCTCCAGCCATGTGATTCCACCATCATCCACAGGCCCCACTAGCACCCCTGCTAAAAACACTGTGGTGGCCCTGAGATCCATGAGGAGCTAACCAGTGACAACCAAACTCTCCATACCTGCCTATTATGGTTGAGTTATGTGCTCCCAAATTCATATGTGGTTTCAATTGCCAGTACTTTAAAATGTGATATTATTTGGCAATAGGACATTTAAAAAATAATGTCCTTATGATTGTCTATAATCCATTCTGAGTGGCGATCATTAAAAAGAAGAAAGTAGCCTGGGTAAAGGAGTGGAGTGCCAAACAAGACTACTATAACCAGTAGAATTAGTTTTTAAGAAAAGAAGAAGAGATAAAGACCTCAGATAAGAATAAATTAAGGGAAGGCATGACCACTAGAACAGTATCACTGAAGATACTTGTTATGGTTTGGATCCAGAATGTCCCCAAAAGACTCATACTCTGATAGCTTTACCCCCAATGCAGTATTATTCAGGGGAGGGGCTTTTAGAAAGTGATTGAATCATGAGAACTTTGACCTCATTACTAGATTAATTCCCTGATAGCTTTATAATATGAATGGATTACAAGGATGTGTTAAAAACTATAGATAGTGGGATCTAATTAAAGCGGGCAGGCCCTTGGGGACTATAATCTTGTTACCAGTCCCTTACTGTCCCTCTCTCTGATTCTCAGATGCCAGGAGGTGAGCAACATTCCTCTGCCAAGAGAACATGATGCCCTGCCTCATCATAGGCACAAAGGAATTGAGCTGGCCATCACAGAAAAACAACTTCTGTAACCATGAGGCAAAATAAGAGTTTTTCTCAGGTATTTTATCGCAGTAATGAAAATGTAAGATAATACAAAGGAAATACTATATCCAGAAAAGGAAAAGCAAATCATCAGCAAATGTGAAAAAGTAAATCCCACTAGAGGAGGAGACATGCAAATGACAAAATAGTAAAGAATCATAACATTATCAATACAGCATTTATTAAAATTCTAAGATGAATAAGACAGGAAGTAAAAACATAGAATATTCAAAACCACCAGAAGAAAAAAAGCAAGATGACAGGAAGGAATAAGTACATATCTTTTAATAATCACACTGAATGCAAATGTTTTTAATTTTCCATATAAAAAATGCAGATTGGCTAAATGGATTAAAAATAAAACCTAATGATATGCTGCCTACAAGAAACTTAACTCATGTGCAGAGATATACACACAATGATACTGAAAAAATGGAAAATACACCAAGCAAAGGGAATACAAAAGCAAAAAGAAGTAGCTATATTTAGAAGTGATAAAACAGAATTTAAAGACAAAATCAGAAGGAAAAGAAAGTCACTATGCATTGACAAGGGAATAATTTATCACAAAGATATATTTCTTATAAATACATAAGCAATAAATTTTGGTGCACCCAATTTTATGAAACAATCATGATTAGAGATAAATGGAAAGATAGGCCACAATAAATACATCTTCCAGACCAAAAAAGAAAAATAAACAGAGAAACACCAGATTTACATTATATTATTGATCGAAAGGATTTAACAAACATCTAAACAACATTCCATCCAGCAGTTGCAAAATACACCTTATTTTCTTCAGTGCACAAAAAAAAGGTTGTCCCAAATATTAGGCATTGGAGCAAACACTTCCAATTTTTTAAAAAATATTTATTTTTTAGTTGGACCCAAATATCATCTTTATTTTATTTATTCATTTACATGTGGTGCTGAGGATCAAACCCAGGGCCTCGCACGTTCTAGGCAAGCACTGTACCGCTAAGCCACAACTCGAGACCCCAATTGTTTTTAAATAAAATAATTTCTTATATTTTATCTGATCACCATGAAAAGAAACTAGAAATAACAGCAGAATTACAAATCACATGGAGACTAAGCATCATATTACTAAAAGAATAGTGGGGGGCTAGGGATATTGTGCAGTTGGTAGAGTATATTTGTTCCATGCACAAGGCCCTAGGTTCAATCCCCAGCACTAGAAAAATAAAACAAACAAAACCAACAAAATGAAATATAGAGTGAAATTTTACAATTCCTTGAATCAAATGAAAGAGAACCACAAAATACCAGAACAGGGAAAGCAGTTCTAAGAGGCAAGTTTACTGCAATGAATGTGTATACCAAAAAAAAAAAAAAAAAAGGAACTCAAATCAGTATCACAATTCATTATAGTATTACAAAATGTCACACAAAAAAATCCAAATTCCATGGAAGGAAAAAAAAACAGTAAAGATTAGAGAAGAAATAAATGAATTAGATATTAGATTAATATAAAATAAATGAATTTTATATTAGATATAAAATAATAATACAGAGCATAAATGAAACAAAGAGTTGGTTCTTTGAAGCAATAATACTGACAAATGCTTAAACTGAAAAAAAGAAAAAGAGGGAAGCCGTCCCCCCAAAAATATGAAATTAGACTTAAAAAGGAGTCTGGACAAATGATAAAGTAAAATTAGAAGGATCATTAAGAAAAAATTTGAAAAAGTTATGCTTAATAAATTAGAAAACTTAGAAGAAATGGAAAAATTTCTGGACACATATGACTAATAAAAATTGAACCAAGTGAATATAAAATACCTAAATAGATCAATTGCAAGTATTAAGATTAAAGTAATAATAAAAAGTTTTCTGATTAAAAAAAAAATCCTAAGACCAGATGGGATCATTCCTGAATTTTACCAAATTTTTAAAAACTAACACAAATACTGCACAAAATAATTCATAAAATAGGGAAAGAAAGCTTTCAAATTCATTCTATGAAATCAGTATTAACCTGTTAACAAAACCTGTAAGATAAGAGACAGCAATGGACCAAAATCTCTGATAAACATTGATATAAAAGTCTTCAGTAAAGTACTTTCCAATTTAATAGGACATTAAGAAGACAATATTCCATGATCAAGTATGTTTCATTACAAGGATACAATTCAACAAATACAAATCAATAAATGTAATAAAGCACATAAATAAATTCAAGGATAAAAAGCATACAATTATCTCAACTGATACAAAACAATCCTTTGATAAAATTCAGCATCTCTTTGATGAAAACCCTGAAAAAATTACATATAGTAGAATCATGACTCAACACAGTGAAGGCTACACATTATATAAACTGAGAAAAGCTGAAAACACTTCCTATAAGATCAGGAACAAAACAAAGATGCCCACTCTCACCATCCTTATTCCTTATTCAACATAGTACCAGAATTTTTAGCCAGATAAATTAGGCAAGAGAAAGTGAATGGTTTATCAAGATTAAAGTAGGAAGTCAAATTATTTTCCTTTCTCCTGATATGATTATATACCTAGAACACTGGGGAAAAAATCCATCAAAATACTTTTAAAACTGATAAATTCAGCATAAAACTCAAATTTCTTTTATGCTCAATACGAGCATGCAAAAACAGTCACGTTTTTATACACCAATAATGAGTTCTCTGAGAAAGAACTTAGGAAAGTTATCATATTCACAACAAAGAAGATAAGTAGAAGGAGGAGGGGAAAAGGAAGGAGAAGGAAAAGAAGGAGAAAGAAAAGAAGAAGAAATACCTCAGAATAAACCTATCAGTATGTGAAAGGTTGCTACAGTGCAAATTACAAAATACTGAAGAAAGATATTGAAGAACACACTAGAAATTGGAAACACCTACTATGTTCATGAATCAGGAGAATCAGAATTCATAAAATGGTCATACTACCCAAAGCAATCTACAATCCACAGCAATCTCCAGCAAAATATCAATGACATCCTTTGTAGAACTAGAAAAACCAATTCTAAAATTCATACATAAGCAAAAAAGATCCAGAATAGCTAAAGCAATTTTGAGGAAAAGGAGTAATGCTAAAAGCACCACAATACCTGATTTCAAATTATACTTGATAGTTATATTTACAGAAACAGTATAATATTGGCATAAAAAGAGGCAGATAGAGCAATGTAACAGGAAAGAGAACCCAGATATAAATACACACTGCAACCAGTTATCAACAAAGGTGCCCAAATACTGGAGAAAGAACAGTTTCTTCAACAAATAGTGTTGGGAAAACTGGACATTCACATGTAGAAAAATGGAAACTAGATCCCCATATTTCACTCTGTACAAAAATCTAGTCAGGATTAAAGTCCTTAATGTAAGACGGGATACTTTGAAACTACTAGAGAGAATATAGGGGAAACAATTCTCTGTGGCATAAGCCCCCAGTTTGTGGTACGTTATGATGGCCACCCAAGGAAACTAGTGCACTGCTCTTATTGAAAATGAGTCATAGCTAACATGCAAAGTAACACTCATTTGCCACTTTAGCTTGTTAGTTCTGAAATACCTTTTCTGTCATTTTATTCTAATTGAGGGAGGAAGGCTTCTCTCCAGGACAGAAGTGTTTAATTAATAGTTAAGTGATTGGTGAAAGCTTAGTCTTCAGCTGTCATTGGCACAATGAAGGACCATGTGTTAATAACAAGCCTAGGCAGAAGACTAGATTTAGATGCTAAAATAAATCTTTAAATAGAGATCATGGTTTGGAGGAAGAGAGTGTACTCTGACCCATTGCATATTGTCTGCACCTCCAGTTATCTCCAGCAGGTTTCACTGCACACACTGTGTAATCTCTGGCATAATAGAGTGGCCAGAGAAGACTCTCCAGGTGCTTGCAGCTGGATGCCAGAAATAGACTCAAAAAAATTGGAAAAAAATCATTTAACTTGCTTTGTCAGATTCAGCGGTCACAAATGAAAAACATTTGTGATGAAGAATGGGCTCAGCCCATTCTTACTGACTCATTAGTAGACAAGAGCTGGTGGCAGGGACTGGGAATTAAAAATCTGCATAAAGTTTGAAAAGATTCTCTTTTTTAGGAAAATGCCAAGGGCTACCTGGATTACCAAGTTTATATTCTTTTTTTATTATTATTACTATTTTTTTTCATTTATAAACATACAGATACTAGTTGATTAAGACTTTATATTCAAATTCTGTAAGGCTTCATATAAAATGGTTTGATACTAGAAAAACATGTAATCTGATATCATGCAGTCTGTTAACAAAGTGTAACATAAAAATGCAAATGTCATTAAAAAGCATAGCAGAGAGAAAATAGAACATTAATATAAGGCCATCACACTATAATGCCACCATGGTGATAGTGTGCAGAATATAGCTGAGACTGTTTGGAAAGAGCCATTCAGTGAGATGATCTTTGTTAGAAAGTCCTTATATGCGGAAATGTTCCATTGTAAAAAATGCCTTAGAGATCATTAGTCATGTAACTTTGGTAATAATTAAAATTACATTAACTTTAAATCTCTTTACCTGTGCACAGCATCCAGAATATGAACAAAAGTAAAATTCATCATGGGGGTAGAAAAACAAACAGCAATAATGAAATAATGAACACAACATACACTAGTATGGCAGTATGTAAAAATGTGGATGTGTAACCGGTGTGATTCTTCAATCTGTATACAGGGTAAAAATGGGAGTTCATAATCCACTTGAATCAAATGTATGAAATATGATATGTCAATGTTTTGAACAAGTAATAATAATAAAGAAAGAAAGAACACAGAAAGATATTTAAGAAAATAAAAATCAGAAATTAGTCCACTTCCTGCCTCTTCAAATTGAAAAACTTAAGAGATTTCACTAGGACATGAGAAATGGATTGTCAGATTGGCAAAACCTATTTTACTATTATCAATACATTTGGAGATTTGATATCTAAGAGAGACAAACTGATACTTGAATTTTTCTTGCAGCCATTTATTTATTTGGATTTGTTTGGGGCTGCAGCAGATAATTGCCCAATCTTCTTTCTTAGTTAATGCTTATGTTCAATCCCAGAAAACTTCCTTCAAAGTGCAGTTCTATGGACAAACTTGATCCACACCAATTTGCCTGACTCTAGTGACCTCAGTTATATCTCCATTCACTTGTCACAGGGTTTCTACATGTATGGTATATTATGAGATTAGTGGCTTTTTTAGTCACATTCTATTTGATCATAATGATATTTGTCCTTTTTTTGGACAGTATGGAACATAGATTTTGTTTTCACAGGTTTGATGCATAAAGTGAGAATAAATCCATGTTAGTGTCATATTCTATCCTTTTGAGAAGTGGGCAATGGAACTATAAAGGGACCTATTCCCCTAATCTTATTTAATTTTTAGAACAATTATTAATATGAGCAAATAATTACTTCTCTAGGCCTCTGAGAGGCTCTTTCTAGCTCATTTAACAGAGATGTATTCATCAGTCACTATGTGTCACTCCTAAGATGAGTGTTGTGTTGTCCCCTGTAGTAGGACACAACATTGGAAACAGAAATAACATTTAAACTCATCCAAGAAAGCTCATTTAGATTATTGCTTTCATGGGGGAAGAAAACTACAATTACCTAAGCAATTCTGAGCTAAGGACATCTCCTCAATTGATTAGAGTAAGACCAAATCACTGAGGTTGCTCCTTAGCTCTGTTGACATTTGTGTCTTATTTCTACCAAAAGTATGACTTATTAAGTGTCTAACCAATTTTACTGGTGTCAGTTTTAAGATGAAAAACCCACACATATGTAAAAAACAGGCAAAGGACTCATTTTAGAGGCAAACAGGAAGTATAAGGGAAGGCTACAGGAGGCCTAGTTTCCCATTTATCTGCACCCTGCATATTTCTTAAGACCCTTTATCTAATGCTAATGGCTGTAGCAGGTAAAAGAATCAACTTCAGACTCTTAGGTTTTGTTAGAGAAGTTTGTCTCAAAATTCCAAATGTTTGGGAGGACTTGTGTCACTTTCTTTTGTTTTCTGTTTCTTAATGCTTCCTTGCTTCATCCTTTGTTTTCTGTGTTCACCATCTGTATTCAAACAAATCCATTTGGTGGTACAAACATTAATATAGCAAGGTAGCATGATTCTTTAAGAGGCCATTTCTTGTCATACTTTCTAGGCATTAAATTTAAAATTCCATTTGTTGAAATAATGGAAGATATACAAACACATTTATCTGACTTGAGAAAAATTATTTTTTGGATCAGATATTTAGAAATGTAATTTCTAGAGAGTGAGATATGCACATGTATACTTTTAATTAACATTCCTTGACTGCCCTTCAAAGGAACAATGTATAATAGTTTCTGTATCTCCATTAACCAGTGAAAGTGTTGATATTATTGAAGGTTAAAAATATCCATTTTTAATAAAAACTTCTTCTCAGGCAATTTAGCTTGAATTTTCTGATTATTAGGTAATCCAAAACATTACTTTGGGATGATTAAACATATTTTTCATATGCTGATTGAGTGCTTAACTGAAAGTTCACATACCTGATCAGTGTGGGAAGAGCCAGCAGGCAACCTTAACACGAAGGTTTAGAAACTAATGGCTATCATAATCCAGCCCAAGATGAGGACAATAGCCCTAAGGAAAGATAAATCAAAAGATCTTGAGGATACAACCTACAGGGGTTTTCTTCTGGAATAAAAGCTGGTTTCATGCAGTGTTACTTTTTATGGAAAGGAAAAAAAAGGAAGTTATCTATAAATTCACTCTGATCTGTGTGATATATAATTAATTGTATATAATTAAATTATTAATTAGAATATGCTAGAAGGCCAAATCAGTTATTCAAATGCAATTTCACATTTAGGCTAAATGTTAAAGTATAATTTTAGCATAACTGTTAATACTCATCTAATATTCCCATACAATTATAAATTCACTTAGACATCAAGATCTTCCCCAAAATCATCAGCTGGAAGTGGATACATTATTGACTCTAAAATCTAATAATCCATTTTCCCATGCCAGTGACTTCTGTTAACACCTATGAAGAAAATGATAGTTATAGTCCCAATCCTAGCTTTGAGTTTTTGATAACTTGTCAGCCTTATTATGAATCCTCAAATACACCATAAACATACCAGGGTGAAATCAAACCCATGGTCCCATACCTGGTCCCTTGGGTGTAGGGTATTATCATCTCACCAGTTGTTCAAGGAAGACCCAGTAGAATCACTGACATCTTTGTTTCCCAATAGCCAGTCATTCTGGTTCTCTTCTAAGCTGCTTCTAATCCAGCCATGTAAATATTTTTCCTACAGCATCCTCCAAATCCAAGTGACATGTTTTTGACCTCAATAGCAGACATCAACGTCCACCTTTTATGCTACCCACTCTCCTCAGGCAACCAGGGTAGCCCCCTCACAATGTGAATCAAATTTGTTGATCTATTGCTTAGTGCTGCTGCGGGAACCAGGGAGATCACAGCAAACACTTCCAGACTGTCCTGGCCAACTCCTATCATGTGGCCAAGGGTGCACCTGACAAAAAGTCATTGAAAAAGAAACAAAGAAGATTGCATCCAAGGGCACTGAGATCAGAAATTTGGAATGAAGCCCAACTCACTTTCCTTTTGATTCTGGTGGCTTTCACAATCAGCTGAGGAGGGTTGAATTCAAGGATGAAGCCTTAGAAGGCCATAGTTGATGGTGGAATACACAAGAACTGCTGCGCCCCCTCCACCCAGGGCAGTTTGTTTCCCTGCCCTACAAGTAGAATTCTCAGGAGTCACCTGATATCCAGATGCCCAGAAGAGATAAGCATCTGGGGTTGTGTTCACCTAATTTCTATCCAGTAGACTCCACTCAACAAAGTTACACAGAGTTAGACCTCAGCCATCAGAACTTTCCATTCAGAACTCAACCTGGGGATGCATCCATCTAGTTGTTTCAACCCAAACTTCAGGATACAGTACTTCCCATTCCATCCTACCTTGTACCAGTATGTAGGGAGCAGAAAACCAGCTTTGAGCCTAGGCCTCTGCAGCCAGCAGCTTGTTGAACAACACAAGAGTAAGGGCTGAATCACCCCAAACATTGCTCTCTCTAAGGGGTACACAGCTCAAGAAAAAAATGAAAAGAAGGACAGTGTGGCATAGGTAGTAAATATCTGTCCTTGTCCACAGTTTTGACAACCTCAGTAGAAAAAATTCTTTCATTTTTTTATTAAGAACTTTTTGTTTGGGGGCTGGAGTTATAACTCAGTGGTAGAGAACTTGCCTAGCATGTGTGAGGCGCTGGGTTCAATCCTTAGCACCACCTTGAAAATAATAATAATAATAAAGGTATTGTGTCCATCTTCAAATTAAAAAAGTTTAAAAACTGATTTTTTTGTTTTTGTTGTATATGTTGATTAATTCATGTTACACATATATAAAGAGAATTTTTTTATCATTTTTCTCTTTTTATTATCCTTTTAGTATTTTGTTTTGTGGGTGCTTTTTCTTTTTTACTTTTGGTTGATTTTCTCAGCTTTTCCCTCTAATAGTTAAATTCTCTTGTTCTCTATCAACCTGTCAATCTACTTTCATTTTTTAAATTTTGTTGTTTTCTCCCCTTCATAATGGCCTTCACTTTCTACCTCTCTTCTATGTTATCTTTTTCACCTTTGGAATATTCTAACCTTTCTTTTGACTTCCTTTCCCATTTTCTTCCTTCTTAATGAACTGTATTTTTGCCATCTTTTAAAATAAGTTTATATAATTCTTGCTCCCACCATTCATGTTTTTGCAGGTACTAGTACTGTGGATGATGTAGCTGACTTTCAATGTTTAGTTTAATTCTAAATCTAGTTCACTTCTGCTTATGTTGCTGTTTTAATTTCTGATTATTAGTATTGTAGATATCATAATTGACACCTGGTATTTACTTGAATATTGTAGATTGTTCCCTGTTATTGTTACTGTTCTACATTTTCCCTTTTCCCTAGTTGTTGGGCATCAAATGTGTCACTTCAAATTGTTGGGGCATATGCTCTGCTCCTGAGTTACATCCCCAATCCAGCTAAGAGATCGTGTACCTAATTCCACACATAACAACTATGCTCAAACTTCAGCAATAATTTAACACAAAGAATAGTGGGAACCCCCAAACTGACAACCATGGCCTAAGTAGAAGTTAGAGAGAAGGCTCAACTTACCCATGGACATCTGCTCCTACAGGAACAGTAGACAGAAATAACACAAAAAAACCTCAACATAGGTTACTGTTATACACTCTTAGAATATACAGAGTTGCCAAATCTAGAATATCAACCATGGGGGATATGTATATACAGTGATATAGACAACACAATTGTCGATCTACTAGAAAGATCCTGTGAAATCTACAGAGAAAATGCAATCCTCAAGCTCTGATATACTATACAACTTGGAATGTTCGCTTTGATCACTAGTCACAACCAAAAACATTAGTAGAGTAAATATACTACAAAAACCACTGGGAAATATGTTCAACAATTCACAACAACCTGATATCCCAAAACACTTTGCTAAGATAAGGCTGTTCCCTAAGAATACCCTTACATAAAAGTGGAAAAAAGGTGGCTGGAGTTGTGGCTCAGCATTAGAGCACTTGCCTAGTATGTATGAGGCCCTGGGTTCAATTCTCAACACCAATATAAAATAAAATGAAGGTACATCTACAGTATGTGTGTGTGTGTGTGTGTGTGTGTGTGTGTGTGTGTGTGTATGTATGTATATGTATGTATGTATGTATATATATATATATATATATGAAACCCATCTAAACAGATATGCAAATCTCAACATAAGAATATAAGTGATATGAAAAATTGTATTAAGACACCTCTTAATGTCTATAATTCATCAACAACAGACTTCAAAAATATCCAAATACTGGGTACAAAAATTTTTAAAAAATGATAATTTAAAAATTATAGGATTATCAGATGATGCAAAAAAAATCTGAATAAATTAAGGAAGTCAGTACGGGATATAAATGCTAAATTCAATGAAGAGATAGAGTTATTAAAGAAAACAAACAGAAATTTTGAAAATGCCAATCAAATCAAAAATTGAATTGGATATGTTTCTCTAATACATTAGATTAAGTAGAGGACAGAATTTTAGAGCTTGAAGATAAGATGGATATCTTTAAAAAAAAAGAAACTATAAATCTAATAAGAACTGAGAAAATATTAAGGGACCAAACTTAATCCTCACAGACATTAAAGAAGGATCAGAGATACAGGTTCATGGCAGTGATATAATGGCAGAAAAATTTCTGAAGACTTGGGAATAAGATGAATATCCTGATACTGGAAGCATTTAGAACCTCAAATAGACCAGGCCAAAAGAAAAAAATAAAATAAAAACTTCTTCACATCCTATCATAATTACAATGCTAAAATTTCAGTTCAAAGAAAGTATTTTAAAAGCCAGGTCACATTAAGAGAAAAATATATCAGATTAACATCTAATTTCTTAACAGAAACCCTAATGTCTAGGACAGCTTAGAACAAAGTATTTCAAGTCTGAAAGAAAATAACAGCCAACAAAGATCATTCTATCAAATAAACCATAAGAATTGTACTATCAAAATTGAAGAAAAAATAAAAACCTATCAAGATTAGCATAAATGAAAGGAGTTCATTATTACTATTCCAGCATTGCAGCAAATACACATAGAAAAAGATTATAAACCACCAGGAGATCTTAAAAAAAATAAATGACATTACAACTGGGGGTGAACATATATCAATCAGTATAGAAGCAAGCATTAAATGTAAATAAAATAGATAAGAAGTAACAAATTCCTCTCTAATGACACTGAATATAAATGGTCTCATTTTTCCAAATAATAAACATAGATCATAACACTGGACAAAAAAAATAAGACTCAATTATTATTGCCTGAAAGAAATATATCTATGGTCAAAGATATTCACAGGCTAAAAGAATTTTAAAAATGACATTTCATGTAAATGAAACTTTAAAGCAAACAGGAAAACCTATTTATACCCAACAAAGCAGATTCAAGCAAAATTAGAGGAGAAAGTGCGGGTCACGATATCTGGGTAAGGAGAACAATCCAAAAAGAAAATATAAAGATAGTAAACATTTAGACCCCAAACATTGGTGCATCTGATGACATAAAACACAATGCAACATAAAGGTTCACACAGGACCCAATATAATAATAGCAGGTGATTGCAATATACCTCTCTAAGAGGTCATCCACATACAAAATTAACCAGGGTACTACAGAGTTAAATCAAACAGGAAATCAAATGGATTTAACACATATTATAGAGTATTTTATCCAACACAGCTGAATACACTTTTGTCAGCTTTCTCCAAAATAGATCATCTTTTAGTTAACAAAGTAATCATTAGCAAATATGAAAAAAATGAAATGATTCCATTCAATGGTAATGGAGTGAATTTAAAAATCAGCAGCAAGAAGTAAACCACATATACAAAGACATGGAGATTAAACAATACACACTATAATGATGAGTGGATCATCAAATAAATCTGACAAGAAACCAAAAAATTCTAAGACTCAACATGATTAGAAGTACAACATACCCGGGCCAAGAAGCTGCTGCTGCAGCCATTGTTTAAAATCTGGTGTCTCTGGGGGACGAGGGATCTGCTGGTGGGTGAAAACCAGAGAAAGGGTTGTGTCCTCAGCATATCCCAGTGCTCAACCCCTCTCCTCAGATACACCGAGTCCACTATGGGAGCACATTTAGCTGCTACTGCGGTTTCTAGGTGTGAAGGTCCTGGGTTCCAGGTAGCAATGAGGGGATAGCAGTGCCCTTATGCTGAGTTCCTTCCTGCCCCCTGTCTGCCTAGGCACAAGGGAGGGTCAGAGAAAAGCCTTGCAGTGTGTCTGCCTCTATGCCTCACAGCCTCCCACCCCAGAGTCACTGCCTAGGGGTGCCTGCTACCCAAACCTTTGCACTACAGCTGTGCAGGGTGCCTTCAGCTGCCACCTGCCACCCTGAGGTAACCACTCTCCACTCAAGCTGACACTGCTGGTGATCATCCTGCTGATGATGATATGCAGAACTGGCCTTAACATAATTAAGGCCATAAACAACAAACCCAGTGCCAACATTGTACAGAATAGGGAAAGCCTGAAAGCATTTCCTCTAAAATCAAGATCAAGCCAAGGATGTCCACTCTCACCACTCCTGTTCAATATAGTTTTTGAAACTCTAGCCACAGAAATTAGATAAGAAAGGGAAATAAAAGGGATTCAAATAGAAAAGTCAAACTGTCTCTGTTTGCAGATGATATTATCCTGAACTTAGATGATCCAAAAAGCTCCACCAGTACACTTCTAACAAAGTCAGCAATGTAGCAGAATACAAAATCAACATATAGAAATCAATCACTTTCCTATACACTACTGATGTATCTGTTGAGAAAGAAATTAGGGGAAAAAATCATTAACAGTAGCTTCCAAGAACATAAAACAGCAACAAATTTAACCAAAAAGGTGAAAGACTTCTACAAGGAAAATTTACAAGACATGGAAAAAATAAGTTGAGGAAGACACCAAAAGATGGAAAGACCACAAATGTTCATGGTAGGGAGATTTAATATTGTTAAAATGACCATGCAACCAAAATCAATCTGCAGATCCAATGTAATTTACATGAAAATACCAAAGATATTCTTTTCAAAACCAGAAAAACAAATCCAAAGATTTATACAGAGGAACAGAAGACCCTGGCTTGTCAAAACAAATCTGAGTAAAAAGACTAAAGCTGGAGGTATCACAATGCCTGACTTTAAATTATACTACAGAGTCACAGTAATGAAATCAGCTTGGTACTAGCATACATTTAGATATGTTGATCAATGGAACAGAATGAAGACACAGAAACAAACCCACAAAGGTGCCAAAAAGTTACACTGGAAACAAGAAAGCCTCCTTAAAAAGTGATGCTGGGAAAACAGGATACCATAGGATTAAAAATAGATACCTATCTATCACTCTGTAACAAAAGTCAACTCAATTGGACCAAAGACCTAGGAAAAGACCTTAAACTTTGCAACTGATAGAAGAGAAAAAAGGAATAGCTCCAACATATAGGTACAGATAATGACTTACTTAATAGGACATTTCCAACTCAGTAAATATTAAGGACTTCTCAAAAAAACGCATGCCATAAATGGACAAAGAAGTTAAACAGACATTTCTTAAAAGAAGAAGTACAAACAGCCAAAAATTATTTTAAAAATGTTTGACAACTAGAGTCATTAGGATAATGGAAATCAAAACTACACTGAGATTTCATTTCACTCCACTTAAACTGACAGCCATTAAAAATACAAATAACAATAAATGCTGGCAGAATGGGGTGGGGGAGAGAACCATCCAAATCATTTGTAGGTATCTATATTAGTACAGCTAATATGGAAATCATTATGGAGATTCCCCTCAAGACTAGGATTGGATCCTGTAAAGGAACACCTATGCGGGGAGAATTGTGGAAGAGGTGCACAAAGGACAGACACAGACACACAGGGAAGGGTACAGACAGAAGGATGGCAACAAAGGAATGCCTACCCCTCTCTGCCATCATCTTTAATAACCCAAAAAGTTACATATTATGCACTACCAGTGATTACACTTTGACCAGTATTCCTTTAACCCTGAGTGCTAGCTAACTAAGATAAGGTGCAGGTTAATGCAAACACATAGCATCTCTCCTTCAAAGGATGTCACTATGTAAACCAGGTAGTGCATCCACATAGTTATCTTAATAACCTCAGCAGGGAATAGCTGGGCATTCCAATCATGGGAATCAGTTACCTCCTGGGAATTTGCTCACTGGGAGAATGCTTCCCTATTTCCACTGTCAGAAATACCTACAGGAACCACCATCATCGAATATAACCATTTACTCCTCAGTATCTATCCAAAGAACTAAAATCAGCATACAACTGTGACACATGCCTCTCCATGTTTATAGTAGCACTATTCACTATTGTGAATTATTGACTGAATTACCAATTTATGGAACCAGTCTAGGTATCAGTCTATAGATGAATGGATAAAGGAAATGTGATATACAGACACAATGGAATTTAATTCAGGCATAAAGAATCACAAAATTATGTCATTTGCAGGGGGATGGAACTGGAGAATACTGTGTTAGACAAAATAAGGTAGACTCAGAAAATCAAGAACCATGTTTTTTCTCAAATGTGGAATTTAGCAAGAAAAATGGGATCTCCTGAAAATAGAAGGAAGAGCAGTAACGTAGAGAAAGGGAATGAGGAAATGGAGGAAGGGAGGACAAGGGGGTACTAAGTATTTAAATCTATCACATTTTGCAAGATACATGGGCTTGGGTTGTAGCTCAGGGGTGGAGTTCTTGCCTTGCATATATGAGGCACTGGGTTTGATCCTCAGCACCACATAAAAATAAATAAAATAAAGGTGTTGTGTTCATCTACAACTAAAAAAATAATTATAAGGTACATATACAAATATACCATCATAAAACCCACTATTCAGTGAAATTTTTTCTCTCTTTTTAAAAATTTCTTAATTGAGTTTTTAAAAAAATGACAGCAGAATGCATCACAATTCTTATTACACATATACAGAACAAGTTTTCATATTTCTGTATATAAAGTATGTTCACACCAATTTGTATCTCCATACATGTACTTTTGATAATGATGCCCATCACATTCCACCATCCTTGTTAACCCCCTGCCTCTCTCTTCCCCTCCCACCCCTGTGCTCTATCTAGAGTTTCCCTAGCAACACAGAGACCTCACACCGTTTTCAAGAGATCCCACTCAAGTACTTCATAGATTTCCCAAAAACCTGACATATGAGACCTTTCACAAAGATGCCAAATCCATTCTTCCTTCCAAGTAGACCTGAAACCACTTAGCCAACTGAAGGATACCACCAGCCTGGTTCTGCCCTCTGAACCCAGAGACACTGAGACACTGTCAACATGGTCTCCCAAATAGTGTTCTCTGCTTGAAAAAATCCTTGGGAATTTCTATTCCTTTGTAATGCCACTGCCTCTGAACAAAAGAAATGCAGATTCCAAATATAGACCTGCAAACTTCCTTCTTCTTCAAGTTTCCACTTCTTTAGCTCTAACCCACAGTTTAGAGAATCACGAATTTTAATCATGAATAAAATGCGGCCAACCTTCCTTGAGAGAACTCATTTCTTTAGCTTTACTTATTTACAAGTCAAATGTATTAATATCTTATTTTACTCCACTGAAGATAAGAACTGAATTCAAGATGGTTGACCACTTTGGAAACACAATAAAGACCTGTAACAAATGGCCTCTAGGAATGAAATAAACAAGCAAAGAGGCATCTGGACTCACTCTACCTCCCAGGGGGGCTGTCCAACCAGCATATTATTCTGCACACAGCAGGTAGTAACAAGTTTGGAAATCTGCTTTATTTTCAAATGAAAGAAGATAAAAATCAAGGAAAGAATTTTTGCAATAAGATTTCTGGAAATAATCTTATTTTATCATCTAGGAGGATTATATTTAATCCTATAATGTTTTGTTCCTTAAAATATGATAAAGCCCTCAAATAATATTACACATTTCCAAAACATGAAAGTGTTACTGTTCAGTTAACACAGCTTAAACTGATGGACTAAGTATAAGATTTCATTTTGAAAAGAATTCCAACAAATGCACATTTTTTTAAGACTCAGGCAGTCAAGTTGTTATATGTTCATTATAGAGCAAAAAGAGGACATAGCTTCAAACAGTTTAAAATCCTTCAAAATATATCAATCCATGTTTGACATACATATAGAGCCTAATGAAACTACTAAGTAATATTTAAACACTGGAATTGAGAAAACTGTACATTTAGTCATATTTATATTACAATAGTCCATAGTGAAAAGTCTCATTTATCATACCTCAGCATTTTCCAAAGGATGTAATTGGTAAGACTACACATTACTTATCACTCATAAGTAACCCATTGGTTCTATCTTATTTATTTTAATGACTTCTGTCAAGAATGTGTCACTGGTTGTGTCTCTCAGATTATCCATCATGATAACAGCATCACAGTCTTTTCATTAAAAGTAGTGGAGCTGACATAAGAGCTCTTTAAGTTTATTTGTTTAAAGAAGTCCCCTTCTCCATAATTACAAACTTATACTTATTAATTTTCCTACTATATTACCTTAAAAAGCTATCAAATCATAAAAAGAAGCAATGTGATCATGGATGTCCACTTATATAATTGGACTATTTGGTTTTTGATAGTTGAACTTATACAAGGTAAGTTACAGGAAACAAATTAGGAAAAATTCTATATAGAAAATATTTTATAAAGAATAGTGTATCCTCAATCATATCACAAACCTGAAAATAGAGATTGCACAGCCAGTGGTCCAAGACCAGGCAAATCAAATCTTCAATTTTCCTAAAACTTCTGGATTTCCGGTCATAATGTCCTCGGAGAAGGGGGCACTTGAATTTTCCTTCCACTACATCCAAGTTGTTATCACACAGGGGAAAGATTGCCCAGCCCACAGCCTGGCCAAGGCAGGCATGTTTCCCACGAAGGAGAAAGAGTTCAAATAAGAAAGCTATGCCAGGTTTCACATCTTTCCTTTGGGATAGTACCTAGGAAAGACATTAAGACAAGAGAAGATTGGGATGCTTATATGTTTAGAAACACTCTACATTCAGTAAGGCCTACAGACAATTTAGAATTCAGTAAAAAGTCAGTCTGCACTCCTGTTTTTGACCCTTAAAAATTCACCCACTGGGTACGTTTACATAAATAACTCTTCCAGTCACAGGTAATTTGCAATCATGAAAGTGTGACCTGCCTACCAGAAGATTTTATATTTTATGAGCTTTAGAAATAAACTTTGTAATATTAAGTAACATGGCATTTGCCTGAGCTGGTCCCTCTATTATTGTATGGTTTGAATGTGTTCCCTAAAATTTCATGTGTTAGACACTTAATTCCCTAATTCATATGGTATTTAGAAGTGGTACATTTGGGAGATAATGAGGATTAGATGAGGTCATTAGGATGGCATTAGTGGCTTTACAGGAACAGAGAACTGAGCTAGCATGCTGGCTCCCTCAGTACATGATGCCCTCCGAGATGTTATCATGCCATCAGGAAGACCTTTACCAGAAACCAGCACTATGTTCTTAGTGCCTCCAGAATTGTGAGCCTAATAAAATTCTATTGTTTTTCAATTAAAAAAAAAAGAATAGTGTATCCTTTTCAAATTGATTTTTTTGAGGGGAGGGTAATCTGGGATTGAACTCAGGGGCACTCATCCATTAAGCCACATCCCCAGCACTATTTTGTATTTTATTTAGACACAGGGTCTCACTGAGGTGTTTAGCACTTCACTGTTGCTGAGGCTGGCTTTAAACTCTTGATTCTCCTGCCTTAATCTCCCCAGGTGCTAGGATTATAGGTATGCACCACCATGCCCAGCTCAATTTGATTTTTAACATGGTTAAATTAAGTGATTACTTCTGGATCTTTAGAGGTGGCTGTAAAGTCTGAAAATACACAAACATTCATAAAAAATAATCACTGACATGCTGAATATATTGTCCATCAGTAGCGATTTGTAGTTCATTAAGCTATGCAAAACAGCAATAAACAATTTGCATTAAAGCAACATTCCCATCAGTCACTGCACATGTATCTGTCACATGTCACCTCAATGATTTCTGTGTCCAATTTTCATGACAGAAATCAGAACTTTATCCAGGGCCTTCAATCTATTATCTAGATATCTCTAATAACCCAGGGGATTCAATCTATTACAAAGATATTTACATTACAGACTTTATAGCCATTGGTATTTTAAGATTTACCCACTATACATCTGATTAATATTTCACCATTTTTATACATACAAAGAAATAGATAACCAAAACAGTAAGATATTGGAGAAAATAACAAAATTATATCATCTTTGTCTTGAAAAGTTTTCACATCAAAACATTTTGCTGCAAATAAAAGTAATTTGTTTTGTTTTGCTACACAGTATAGAGATTGAATTTGGGTCCTAGCACAAACACATCCTCTACTGCTGAGCTACATCCCAAATCCCCTTTTTATTTCATTTTGAAACATAGTCTTTCTAAATTGGGGAGGCTGGCTTTGGACTTGCAATCATCTTTCCTGAAACTCCTTATAAGGGTGTACCACCATGCCTAGCTTGAAGTGACTTTTTAAGTCTACAGATGAAAGATTTTAAACGACATTTAGAATTTACTGCAAATTCGGTTTTGAAATAAACTTTTCTTAAACAGATGGCTCACATTGACTTCCACAAATCAGGCACTCCAGAATACAATGTAGAGTAGTGAAATATGTGATGCCTTCTACATACTCCAAGGAAAAAAGATCTTTTGCAAATAAGCAAAACCAGAATTGCAGTTGTCTCTAAGAACAATTCCCTCCCATTCATAGACTATAATGCTGTTAACAATTTCAAGCACTTTCACTTCTAAAGAACTCCCACAGGAAGAAATTCCTCCAAGCTTTCCAGACACAGCTGCACTTTCTGTCCTTCTCACTACCTTAACAGTGTGACACATCCAGCTCCAGACAGTCCCAATAGCTTCCCCATGTGTTCTCTAAGGTCAGTCACTTTCACAACCATTCTTGTAACACAATAAATTGCTATAATTATTTCCAGGGCCTATGTGTATTGCTGCATTTTCCAAACAGGTGCAGGTCTCTGTGGTTACTAAGAGGTTTGCTAGGGCACCCTTCCCAGGGCTGAGCTGTCAAGACCAGAAAAGCCCATCTACCCATAAACATGTGCCCCATCCCACTACCCTTTTATATTCCTGTCATAATTTAATGCTAGGAAAACTTTACATACCTATTTCCAACAAGAAAAACTTCATAAGGTATACAAATTTCTTTTGTACACTGTGATCCCTGGAGTGAGAGAAACTTTCCATATTCCAGCTCTATGACTTAGGCAAGTCTCTCAGGGTCTTCGGGCATCACTTTCTAAAATGAAAATGAAAGTCAATAATATTGTAGTGAAGTTACAACATTAAAACACTTTGCATAATTCTTAGTAGATTATTTTGATGTTATCTTTATTTTCATTATTATTACCAATGAAACTGGATGATTTTGATATTATCATTGTTTTTATTTTCACTGCATGATTATCAATTTAACTTTTACTTGCTAAATAAAATATACACACTTGTGGTATACTGTTTCCACAATTAAACAACTGATTTTCTAGCACAAAAGCTAATGTTTAATACATACTAGACATTTATAGTTCTAAGAAAAAAAATGGATATTTTTTCAAGTCATTTTTCAAATTGTTTTTTTTGAACACGAATAAGCTCCAGGTGGGCCTAAGGAGAGTGAAAAGGCAGAGGAGCAGCAGAAGCCTGTCTATCATCCTCCTGTGTGGTCTGATAGGGATGAGAAGACCCTGCCTGCCAAGGGAGCAGTCCACAGAGTCTGACCTGGAACTCTCAGGGAGGGGGGCCTCTTGGCTCCTGGAGGTCGCTCCAAGGACTGAGTATGTGGAGGTGCCTGAGGGAGTCCTTATGTCCCCAAACTGAACCTCTTCCATTGCCGCAGCAGGGTAGGACCCTTTTGAAAACCCCTTTCAACATCATCCCCCCCCCAACAGGCCTGCCTGTCCCCAGGAGTTTGTCTCTCTTTTAAGATCCCCTCACTGAGACCCACTGTTCCTCCACCCAGACACTTTAAGGTGCCCCTTAACACAGCTTACCGACACCAGCGGTATCCCTTTGCCTCTACCCCACAACCCCCAAACTCGCAGGCCACCCCTCCAGCCCTGTAGAGGTAGAAGCCTCCAATAGATGAGCTGCCCTCTAAAGTGGCGGCACCTGCTGCCAAGGAGCACCTCAGAAAAGCCGCTGCACCTCACCCAAAGAGCCTGCACCCTCCTCGAGTGGGTCCCAGTACCTCCTTCTTCAAGGTGCTCCATATCTTCTGCTGGGTTTCTGCCCCTGGGGGAGCAG
The DNA here is from genome assembly GCF_052094955.1 of Ictidomys tridecemlineatus. Taxonomy (NCBI): domain Eukaryota; kingdom Metazoa; phylum Chordata; class Mammalia; order Rodentia; family Sciuridae; genus Ictidomys; species Ictidomys tridecemlineatus. Next base: position 73,713,979 of record NC_135489.1, on the reverse strand, counting down.
CCAGGAATGCGCGGGTGAACTCGCGGTGGGAGTGATGGAGGCTGTCCTTCCCGCCGCCTAACCTGCGGGAGCCATGGCCAAGCCTTGCGCAGCGTCCTTTTGGCTTGGGTCCTGTCCTGGGCAGCTCTGAACTCACCGAGGCCGGCCGTGGCTCCAGCGATCAGTGGCTCCTGTGCTCTGGCAGCGGCTCCTGTTCCTGGAGTCCAAGACTGTGGTGTCGTGGCTCCAGCGATTAGGTGATGCGGGCTGTGGCTCCTTAATCGCTGAGAAGGGCGCTGGCGGCTTTGGCTCTTGTGCTCTGCACGTGGCGGCGGCGGCAGGTGGCTCTGGTGTCCAGAAGAGGGAGACAGTAGCAGCGTTTTCTCCCGCGCTCTGGCCCTTCCTGTGCTCTGGTGGAGGCGTCAACATTGGCTCTGGGCAGGGGGGTTGGCTCCGGTAGCAGCGTTGGCGGAGGCCTTGGGGGCTTCTGCAACAGCAGCTCTGGTCCTGTGGCTCCAGCGGCTCCCACGCGACAAAGCTGGCTCCTGCCTCTGCTCCTGTGGTGGCTCCCGCGCTCTGGACGCTGCAAGGAAATGATGGCCTCTGAGCTAATGGTCCTTTGGCAATAGACACACGCTATTGGTTAGCTCAGGTGCTCTCACTTCCGTTTTCCCCTCAGGGGGCGTGGTGTCACGGAACCTTCATAAATTTGGACCAATAGTGTTGCAACTTTTTCCAAACCCTTATTAGCATAAACGTGAACCAATGGCATTGACATATATATATATATATATATATATATATATATATATATATATATATATATATATATATATATATATATATATCTACCTCCGCAAAGTTCTGTGGCTAGTTGCCCTAGTGTCTTAGAGGCTGGACTTCCTGTCTTGGATTCCGAACACCTGTAACCTGGAGAAGATTCGTGGTGAGCTGCTGTGGTCTGCTGGAACATGAGTGGGCCGAGCCTGCTACCCATAGCTGCTTGGCTGTAGAGGCTTGCTGCTTCTGAGGAACCCACCCGCCAGTACAAGTGTAAAACTCTGCTTTCACTATGGGGACCTTTTAGTAAGGTATGTGTACTTATTCATACATATTAAAACAAATTGATTAAATTTTCTTTACACAGACACACACACACACATATGTATATAACCTCACACTTTATTTATTCAAAATAAGAAATTAATTTAAAAATTGGACACAGGCAATACATGGTGACACATGATTTGTGATCACATAACTATAATCCCAATTATTAGGCCTAGGAAGAAGAGTTGCCAGTTCAAGATTCCATTTCATTTCAAATAATTAATAGAAAATCTATTTCCATGAATTTATCTGTTTTACATAAATTGTCAAATTTGGGGATCAAGAGTTATGTAGTATTATATCATTTCCTTGTTAATATGTATGGGGGCATTGAAGGTGCCTCTTCTTTTATTCCTGATACTAACAATTTTTGCCCCCCTCTTCAATCAGTATGGTTAGGAATTTAACAATTATGTTTTTTTAAAAAAATATCCAGATTCATATTGAATTTTTTAATCCATTTTCTTTTATCTTATTTTACTGATTCCGAGTTTAATATTTGTTATATTTTGACACAGATTGAATTTTTTTTTCAATGTCAATGCTCAGGTTAATTATTTTAAAACTCTTTTGGTTCTAATAGAAACATTCAATGCTACACATGTTCTTCTCAACACTATATGATTTTACTTATATCATCTATCTAGTCTAAGTTTTTAAAAATTCTATTTGTATCTTTGACTCATGGATTATTTAGAGTTATGCTATTTGATTGCCAAATATTAGGGATGTTATACATTATCTGTCTCTTTCTGGTGTGTGTGTGTGTGTGTGTGTGTGTGTGTGTGTGTGTGTGTGTATGTTGGGATGTGTATGGGTGTTGCCCAGGAATGGACCCAGTGCTTTAAGTATGCAACTGAGTACTGTACCACTGAGCTATTTACCCCAGCCCCATATATATTGAACATATGCTTTGCACAATATCAACAATGATACATTTTGATGTTTGTTTTACCTGTGGTCTAGATTGTTGAATATTCTGAGTGCATTTGAGAAGTGCTCTTTTTTTGGTGATGGAATTTTGTTCTGTAATTGTTAATTAGTTCAGGTTCTCTGATGATTTCGTAAGGATTATCATCTATGAATTGTTGAATTTCTGTGTAGCTTTTCTATTAATTATTGAACAAGTGCTATTGGAAACTTCATCTTTGTCATTGAGTTTAAGTATTTTGCTTATAGATCTAACATTTTATGTGTTCACGTACTTTAACTTTTGGGAGAACATAAAAATTTAGGATTTTTAAGACTTATGGAATTGTTCTCTTCCTCAGGTAATCTGCCTTCTAGCTCACATAGTAGTTTTGGTTTTGAGGTTCATTTTCTTTCATATTACTAGACCAACTTGAGGTCTCTTTTGGTTTGTGATTTCATAATACAGATTTTCTTCCCATTGCTCAAAAGATAATAAATGATTTTAATTATATACCTATCAATAAAGAAATACCCTTAGTGTAATAAGTCTTATTTTGTCCTACAGTATCATTGAAAATATTTTACAGTTTTTAAATTTTGAATTCCATAAATAAAATATGATTATATCTGATTATGCTTATTAATACAGTGTAAATTGTCTATAGATGTACAAAATTACAAATTTTATGTGAGTAAAATTTTCTCTCATGATGACCATCATGTTGACATTAAATTTGCCTTTCTATAGTTTGCCAACTGTTTGACATAATTGTTGAACTTTGTTTGGCTTGTTCAAGAAAGTCTTTATCTATCCATTTCTAAATAACATTTTTATTTGGCACTGTACTCTTGTTTGAGATTCTTTTTTCCCTTCAGTTCTTTGAATTCATCATATTACTCTCTCCTGGCCTGTAAGGTCTATGCTGAGAAGTCTTACTGATAATCATTGTGTGTTATTTGCTTCTTTTCTCTTTGAGAATCTTCCCTTTGTGCTTGGGTTTTTTTTTAATTTTTAATTTTTTTTACAGTTTTCTAATAATGTCTTGGTGTCCTATTTGAATTAAATGTGATTGACAACTTTGACCCTCCTAGATATTTTATCCATATTTGGAAAATACTCTCATGCTATTTCTTTAAATAACCACTCTGCCTTTTCTTTCTCTTCTGCTTCACAAACTCCTCTAATTTAAATATTCACTTTTAATACTTTCCAATAACTTCCATAAACTTTCCTCTATTGTATTCATATCTCTCTCTCTCTCTCTCTCTCTCTCTCTCTCTCTCTCTCTCTCTCAGTATTGCTGCGGATTGAACCTAGGCCTTGTGCATGGCAAGTACTCTATTAAATGAGCTATATCCCCATCCCTAAATAACCTTTTAGTTCACAAATTCTTTTTCTTTATCAATTCTGGTATTGATTTTTCTACTATATTTTCATTGAATTCATTGTATTTTTTATATCTAAGCTTTTTTATTTTTAAAAATTTGAATCTTTCTGTTAAAATTCTATTTTAATCATTTATAATTTCTGTAATTTCATTTAATTATTATTGTTTTCCACTAATTTTTTGAAGTTTACCAAATTTTTTTAAAATGATTATTTTTAATTCTTTGTTAGGTTGCATATCTCTATTCCTTTTGAGTCAACTACTTTGAGACTTTTGTGTTTTGGGGTGGGAAAGTACGTTAATTTTTCATGTTTCTTATTTCATTAATAGAATGTCTGTGTATTTGAAGGAGAGGGTTATTTTAATCTTTGCAGACTGACTTTGCCTGAAAAAGACCTGTAGCATGTGCAGAGATTCTGGCAGGCTGTCGGTTGTCAGGGGAGTTGGTGGGAGATGTCTTGTTGCTGGAGTTCTTAAATAGGCTTCCCTCATCATTTGGTTAGCAAAGGGTAAGTCTAAACTGTAGGTCCTGGGGGGTGGACTTATTGCCTGGGTCTCCATAGAAGGATCTGGAGCCTGGGTCTATGAGAATTGGCATGGAGGCTAGGTCCATAGAAATTGGTCTAGAATTTCATGTTAGAGTCTCAAGTCTGGATCCATAGAAGTTGACTTAGAACTGAATTTTCCCAGGGCCTATACCACTGGGATAAGACTTGAGCCAGAATTTGGGAGTGTTCCAGGAGCCTGGATCTATAGGGATGTTGTATGAGCCTCAGTCTATGTAGTTCAGCCTAACATTGAGGACTACTAAGATAAGTCTAGACCTGGGTACACTGAAGCATAACTCGACCCTGGTGCCATGGAACCATCCTAGATACTGGAACTGGATACACTTGGATGCTGTATTTACTAGGACTAACATATAGGATAGAGAAGAAAAATTATATATGATTTTTTTCAAGGAAAAAATGTTTGTTTGAGAAATGACTATATGGCAGGCATATACTCCTCTGATCCTAACAATCCTGTTATAGAAGTTGGACCATACACCTCTATTTAAACAGAATGCAAAAGGAAGTTGCTTTGTTTATCAGAAAATTCACAGAACAAATCATTTTTTTCCTTCTGCTTAAAGTCTAAATCTTTCATGAACACTTGCTTGTGGCATTTCATGATTTTGGCATATTACTGTGCTCTGAAAGCATGATAATATTTGCCTGCATGGTAGAGTTTATCCACTGCATTTTGTTGCTCTAATAATAATGGGTGCACAGAATTCAGTAAATTTTAAGCTATTTCAGTGTGCTAACCTACCATTTGCTGAAAGTGTTTTGTAGTACCTCTCCTCTTTGTTTTTGAACTGCCCTCTCCTGACTCATAAATTTCTTAGTAATAAGTGTTTAGAAAACCAAATGGTTGAGACTCTGAGAGCTGCTATCATTTCTACTTTCCATTAGAAGATAATTTCAAATTTTATTATATGAAATGTGGTGTTGACATATAGTAATTAATTCAGATGCACATAGATACAAGATTGATGAAATGATATATCAGTCTGAGAATAATTTGGTAATTTATATGGACTTTCAATGCTTGTGAAAGAAATTCTTTTACCATTCATTGCATCATTAGTCATATTTTCTGAATCACTGATGTGAAAATCTGATGTCATTAGAAATAATCTGAGCTCTTCCATGTTTGTATCTTACAATGGCCCCTAACTTACAGAAGATCATAGATTATTCCAAAGCAGTAAAAACATTGACATTTAATTTAGTAAGTGGAAAGCTATAGCAAAAGGGTAATATTTTGCCATATTATTGACATCAACAAGTAAGAATATAGTTTATTAACCCCCTCTGTAATTTTAATGTTGTTCTGGGATTGATGTTTGCTCTCATGATTACTTCTTTGCAGTATTTGGGAATATTTTATGATCATGAGTGAACATTTTCTATATCATGAATATCCTCATTCTTTCACCACCACATTTTTGACTAAAGAGTGGCCATTTAGGTCTGGGGCTGTAGCTCAGTGGCAGAGCGCTTGCCTAGCAAGTGTGAGGCACTGGGTTTGATCCTTAGCACCATGTACAAATAAAATAAAGGCATCCTTTCCATATACAATGACAAAAAGATTTTTAAAAAGAGTGGCCATTTAGGAATCTTTAAGCCTGTATTTTCCATTTTTCTTTCAGTTTGTGTGGCAACTTAATCATAGAGATAGAATTAAAATCAGTTCAAAGCAACACTAATACTAAAGTTTTCCCTAGGTGAAAGCCAAGTGATTCTAACTTTAAAAAATAGAGGTTGATTGTTATGCAAATGGTTCATGGAAATGATTGAAGAACAGCTCACCAAAGACTGGAGAATAAATATATCATACTTTACATTCACCTTTCAAATCATAGTACAGGTTTCTGTAGAGAGCAGAGATTCTAAGAGATTTTACATACTAATAGATTTTAATTTGAAAGTCTGTATGACCAAAGAGCTATAGAATCCTGGGGGAATTGTGAAGATAAGTTATGATGGTCATGGCTGGAAATGGACAGAACATCAGATATTCAAAAATAACTCCTGAAAGTTTTAGCAAACAGTACATTAAGACTGAATAAGCGGCTCATTTTAAAATTATAAATTAATCTTATCATCAAGAACCAGTCAGAATGCCACAAACAATTTAGTATTTGGATCACCAGCACTGTACTGTGCAAAACATGTATTGATGAGCTGACTTTTATGTCTCTTGTGAAAATTAAATGGAAAATGTGTGTGGCCAAAAATACTAAATTATCAGTTATAGTGAATGTGAGCTTAGTGCTAATTAACATTCTGTGTCTTGCTTCTCAACTAATTTCAGATAACTAGACTGCATAATATAAGAAAAGCAGAAAGATTTTCACAGAAAGAGTATATCTGAACACATTTTTTTCCCTTTGGATAATAAAAGAACATTTTATTCAGACAGAGTGCTAGATTAACATGTTGCAAAATCCATCTTCTGGTTTGGAACTATATTCTCACTTCTACTGTGTTTCTAATTTACCTGGTGTAAACTTACACATCTATAACCATTATAATTTATTATTATATTATTTTGTATTTGTAGTATTAGAATCATTATTTCCTATAATTGAATAGTGTCAAATTACCTTTACAAATATATACATTTTATTTCTTGTCTTCCCTCTAGCCATGCTCTTGATAGGAGGTAGATTTCCCTAATCCTATCCAACCCTTGATAGACCACCTAGAAACTGATTAACTCATATTTATCACTAGCTCCTAATTGCTCCTAGTCTTACCATTTTTTTTTCAATTCTCAAAGCCCCTAAGTGAATAATATCTACATAGCAAATTCTCAATGAACAGTTTCCAAGTTGAACCCATGTATGAATGTTAGTGTGTCTTAAACTCATCCTAATAAAAGTATTTTATCAAAGACAGATTTTCAGAAATCTTTGAAATTTTACTCCATTTATATAATTATTTCAGATTCCCTATTTATTTTTATCAGATCTTGAAAATTTTTACTGAAATACAAAGGCAGACTCTATCAAGAGGATTACAGAAAACTGCATACAGGATGCCTGCCAAAGAGTTTCACTTTTCTGGTAGGCAATTAATAAACTAATGAACCCAAATGTAAAGTGAATTTTTCTAATTGATTTAACAAAAGTGCTCAGAAGTAGAGGGTTAAATTGATGGAGAATCAGTTAACAGTGCACTCCCGCCAGGTGGACATTTGGTAAACAGAGAAACAATTTTAAGTCCATTATTTGGTTTTGTATTCCATACTACTCAGGTCTATTCAGTATAGGGTATTTCAATGTATGTAATATACATTCACATCAGATATAGACGAGCAAATAAATTTATTTAGAATCAAAGCTTGTTCATGAGTGATTCAGTGACCAAATAAGATACCAGTACAGTAATGGCAAGTAAGCTTCAATTTGAAAAAAAGCATGAAAATGTGGGTCAGGTAACTTACCTGCAGTGTTTATCATAGAGTTTTCTCCTACAGAGAATCCTATGGGAGCAAATGAACTAAGCGGGGCCCAGTCTGATTCAATGCTGCTGACTCTCTTTCAGCTAAAAGCAGTATTCTGTATACTATTATGTTTCAAGTGTAGAGAGAGTTTTGCCCCACTTACACCATAGAAGCACTGAAAGCCACAGTTTTTTGTTGAAATAGGCATTTTCTAAATTTTTTTTGATTCACAAACTTATTTTCTTATAAAATATAATCTCACAATGTTTCCTAAGAATTACAAAGCAATTTAATCATATTTATGCTACATATTTAAGAAAGTTTTGCTAATTATTTTTAAATATGGGAAGATAATTATAATTTTAAATGTATATTATTATTTATTTTTAATGTTTAGAAACATTAAGAAAAATGTTTCTCTGCCTTTGCTTTACTTACACTTTAACTCAGATTAATTATGTAAGAAAAGTGTCATTCATTTAAATATATATTTAAGTGTTACCCACTCTATTAATGTTTAATGTGTATGAATTATTTTTATGAATGAGCCATTTAAATGGGCCATCATAGGATTATGCTAATATTTGCATAAATTTATCTAATATTAACTGAAGATTATGTAAGGATTAAAAAACTACTAAGAAAGTTAATATAATTGAAGGTAGGTTTTTTTTGTGTGAATTTTCTAATCTCATTGAGATACATTTGGGAGTTTTCACACTGTGCTTTAGGAGAAATATTATTGATGACTTTAAAAAAATACCCTGTCCTCTTTAATAGAAAGAACACTAACTATGAATGCCAACTAGAAGTTAGAAGATGAAAAATCTATCCTTATCCTGGTGAGTATGTTAACTGGACAGGGGTGCTCCATGGGTTAAATGGTGAGGAAAAATTAGCAAACATAATAGAAAGTGTAATCAGGGAGTTCTAATATCCCTTTAGTGAAACTGCTGATGACAATGTTTCTTAGAGAAGAGGTCACTCCCACAGAAAAACAAACTAAATTACACTGGACCCTACATATAATCAAGCCACATTCCCTTCTTTCCTCAATTGGGAAACCTGAGATTATGCAAAAACTATATCCTTGTCTGATGTGGGGAAGAAAAAGTACTGTAATATCAGATATTATTTCATTCTGTAATAAGTAGCAGATATGTTACAACTAGGTAGCTTATAACTAGAAAACTAGTTAGATGGCAGGAATATATAGGTTTTAAGTAAGGAATAAAACTTTTAAGGTAGCAGTATGTTTACCCCATTAGGTAATAGTCTGCGTTTGGATTTGGCCTAGCCTTTATACAGGATGAGTTTGTTAGTTTGTTTTAGGTCACCTTTAAATCTTGCTAATATAGAGGAAATATAATGAGCTATTCAGAAATGAATAATTCTGTGACACAGTGGGGCAGATTACCTTGTAGCATGCAGCTGACTTGGCACCTCCCCAACCTATGGTCTGATTTAAAACTTTGCTTAGTTGAGAAGAAATGTGAAGCCAAGGTGAGGAAAGACAGTGGCAGAGACAGAAGCCCTGGGCAGAGAGGCACTGGCGTCAGAGTGAACTAGCTCAGTAGGGTTTTTGCTTTTTTCTTCCATGGGTGGTGTTGAATGGAGACAAGAATGTGGGCTTAAATATGAATTGTAGGTGGCTTTTCTATAGGTGACTTTAAGTTTGTTTTTATAAAGTTGTTCATAATCCTAACTTGGTGATAGAACATACTGGTGAAAATAGAATCATCTTACTATCAAAATGCTTTTGCCCATAAAATGCACATTTCCCACCCCCCAAAAAAACACAAATAAAAATAAGAGAATACAGTCCAAAATAAAACCAATTAATATACATACTGGTTTTTAAAAATTATCGTCCTTTTGTCTTTTCCATCTTTGATACAGCAACACCTTGTAACTCACAATTTATTTCATTTTTTAAAAGAAAATAAAAGGGCTGACTTATGACCAGAGCTAAGTATTAGCTGAATGTGTTATAGACTGAATAATGCCTTGGTTTCCTTGGTCGTTAAGGTAGTGTATTTTATTGAATTTTAAATGTCTGGCTTGTACATTTCACTAATGTGGATTTGATGATATTACTTTATTCCTCATACAAATATTCAGAAGTCTTTCCCCATCTGGAAACTTATACATATGTTAGACTCTAAGATAAAATAGGATTGTTTTTATTTTCTATCAAGGAAAATTATAAAATATATTAAAATCCATGTATGCAAATGTATATATTCTGAGTTTGACTAGGCAATATTTTTGATGATTTATTAATCCAGTGAACTTGTGTACATAACTAAAAACAGAAATTATGTATTTAAGCCACATAAAATTAAAGTCTAATATAAAGAAAATCATAAAAACCCTATTATATAGGGTTATTTTCATCTATATTGGAAGATACAGTTCTTCTTCTACAATAGTAAGAAAACTGAAGGTATTATTTTATTTATATATAATTTAAAACACATATTATGACAATTATATTGTTAAAAGTGGATAATTATCTAAGTTATATTTAAAATATATAAGTCAGCATACCCATAAATTCATATACAGATCTTATCTAGAGCTTAAACAAATTCTATGCATTTACAAAATTTTTTCTTATGATACTAGATCATGATGCATTATCTAACTAATAGAAACTAATTAAACTGAGTTCTTAAAAAATATATCTGAGGCTTAAATCATGTAAGCCACCTCATTACTCTAAATGATGGTCAGAAGCTATGAAGTGTTATTTCATATGCATGTATACTGAAAATACATTTTTATTTGCTGCTATTTCTTGTATCATTTCATTTATTTAAATTCTAGAGAGATTATTACATTTCACATATCTATTTCCATAAATATTTTTCTGAAGTAGAGTTAGGTAGCATTATAATCAATCTCCTAACAAAATGTACTAGCCCACTAGTTACAAATTGATTGTGACCAGCTAGGAAAACTTACAACAAAATTTGTCTTTTTATAGGCTTGAAATAAACTGCAACTTACTCTAGACAGGTGATATTTTCCAATATTGAACATTTAGTGTTTTCCATTGAGAAACACTTACAATGAAAACATGTTTGAAACAAGAAAATTAGGTCCACTAATTATACTCATTTTACTTGGGAATTAAAATCACCAAAAAAGACCCTAGGAGATTTAAGACTAATTTATTAATCCTAATGTATTCCTCCAAATTTGTTAGCAGTGTAGGAAAAAGAAATGAGACAGAATAGTATAATAAGTAAAATAAGTAACCAATCTATTGTTTTCATAGACTCAATATGATTTGAGTATCTAGTAGATAAAATTGGATCTATCCATGTAGCGACTTAAATAACAAATTTGCTGTTTTATGATCTTATATAATAGCTCATGTGTGAAACAAAATAGAAAAATCCCTTTACCAATATAATTCTAACCTTGAATTCTCAAGATATTCAATTGCTTGTTGGTTATTTCTTTTTCTTGCAAATTAAGTATATTAAATATATGAAGTATAAATTATAATAGAGAAATAGGCTGCTACTTTAAATAGAATGCTAAATAGAATTAAAACACATTGGAATTTTATTTTTAGGTGCAAAATGCTGCACACTAATTTTGCTGTCCAAATAAATAAGATATACACATATATTTAAAATGGCATAAAATTAACATACAAAATGCTGGTACTCAGAGATATGAAAACTTAAAAACCACAGTAAACTTTCACTTTCTTGATGAAGTTGAAAACATTCTTAAAATATGATTATAATCAATGAGTGAAACACTTTCTGTGTTATGGCTAGAAAAAGTGCGTGGTGCCACATGTTTTTGAGCAAGTGTGATAAGGTATATCAGTATTTTCAACAAAGCCACATGTATGACTGAAAAATTTTTATTTTGAATAATATAGTCTAAATTTAGTCTGAGGAGATAAAAATTTTACAAAAATATAAAAAATATTGATTAATATTGGAAAAATGCATTCAATAAGCTAAATCTAACTAATTATTTTAATGCTGATTATGGAAACCATACTGTACACACAAGTCTAGTATATTAAGTTCCTATAATTAAGATATAAGTTAAAATGAAATTACAAAGGAGAAATATATCAATTAATCAATATATTTTATTTTATAGAAATGACCTTGAATAAGTATACATTAGAAAATGGCCTAAATTTCATTATTACTTAATTAATGAAGGACTTAAAGAGAATACAAACCCACTTTGAGTGTGAAAGATTTTAAGGAAAAGGGGATCTTTTGCTCTTAAAAATTTCCCTGAGTATTTGACTCAGGAACAAGCCATTATTTCATTAAACAAAACAAAATGTGAAATATTTTTTTTTAATATCCTACGAAAATTTTGTTAGAGACAGACAGTATTCTATTAAAATGTAACAGGATTATCTGCATGTTGATATTGTAGCTATGCAAAGGCAAGCCTTGTTGTATATAACAATTATGGTGTTAGACTAATATTTTTACTAATATACAAAATAATATTTTAAACTTAGGTGGTCCATTAACCCTGTATTTAATTGAACATATAATACAGCAAAATTATACCTCTGACATACTACCCACTATGAAATTTTTATGAAGACACTAATAGTGTCAAAAATGTCAAGTTTGAAAAATATGATGTATAATATCCCTCAAAACTATTTAATGTATTTTTTAAAGAATCATGTTATTTATTTTCTGTATATTTTATATTATACATAATTATTAATTATATTCCAACAAATTTATTTATTAGTCTAAAAACTACTTCATAAGCAAATATTTAATGATATTTTATCATGTTCTTTTAAAAATTTCTACCATTCAGAAATGGAAGGAAGACTTTATTCCAAACATTCTGTACAATATTGAGTAACTGCATATTTAGCAGTTTATACAAAAATGGTCAAGATCCCCAATATTTAAACATATCAGCCTCAAAGACTTTATAGAACTGTATTATCCATATGAACTTCTTCTGAAAATCCCCTACATATTCAGAATGTTTTCTTCTTGTTACTCATCAAAACTATCCATTTTCTGCAAAATTGAATGTCATGGTAGTTAATTAATAATGGAAACTCCTCATTTTTATGTAGTTTTTTTCTATTTATATATGTGTCCATTTGAAGAAATAGGAACTTATTTTAAGAATGACCTTGTCTTGGAAAGGTGCTCTCTAATTGACCCATTTAGAAGTTCTTGGTAAGATATCTAGCATGGTCAACTTTTGGCTTATGTCAGATTCCTATGGGATGCTGGCCTGGTGTCTGAATTGGTAGAATTGGGCCTGAAACCTGAACCACTAAATTAAAACTGTTGGCTGAATCTGTGTGGGGGGAGTGGGAATGAATCTCTATTTTCAGGACTGGCCTATAAATTTGGTTCATGGGGATTGACCTGGTGCTAGTGTAGTCCTTGGGCCTTAATTTGAAGGGGCATGACATGGGAATGGACCTGTAGCCTAAGTCCATAGGCATGGGCCTAGGATTAGGATCCACAAGGACTGGCCTGGAATGTGAGTATGCAGAGGTGGTCCTGAGACCCAAGTATGAGGAGGTTTAACTGGTTGGTCCTTGGGGACTGACACGGATCCTGGGTCAACCTTGTGTTAGGTCTGGTGTGGAGTTTGAGACCATAGAATCAAATGTGTATATGAAGATGTGAAGTGTATCCTGATACATAGAGCTACAGGATCCTATTCTGGAGTCTAGGACTGTGGGGATTAGCTGGTGTGGGTACATTGGTGCTCACCTGCAGGCTAAGTGTATGGTATACATGGATACTGGCCTGCAGGTCAATGAAAATTAGGTCAGTGAAGACTCAGGCTACTGAGTCTTGCCAGGACTTTGGTTCCATGGACATGTTCCTGGAGTCTATGTCTGCAGGGGCCAGTCAAGAGATAGGATCTACTGGTAAGGGCCTGATTCTGCATCTGCTTGAGCAGACATGTGCATAGGTCTGCTGGAAGTTGAGACCAAGGGGGCTGGCTTAGAAAATAGGTTCAAGGGACCAATGTGGCACTGTGTAGGCTTAAAGTTTGTGTCCATGGGTGATGTCATGTTATCTGAGGTAAGGGTCACTAATTTGGACCCTAGAGGAGGTTTGAAAGCAGTATTATATACACCTAGCTGACTCTGGGCTAGTCTGTAATATGAACCTGGGCTGCAGTGGCTGGCCTGGGGCTTGGGTAAGCCTGGAGTCTGGAGACATGGAAGCCAGCCCAATGTATGGATCACTAGAGCTGTCTTTACCTTGGGACAAACCTATAGCCTAATTCAATGGAGTTGACCTGGCACTGGATCAGTCTGGCATTTGGGACAGCTGGTAATCTGGGGATACTGGAGTCCATTCAGCATTGAAGTATCCCATACACCAAGTATACTAGGCAGATGTGGAGCTATGGCCATGGGATCAAATGTGGCACCAAGTCAAGTCTGAAGGCTCATTATTCCAAAGCAGCCTGAAGTTTAGGGCCATGCAAGTCTTCCTGGACCTGCATTTTACAGGGAAGGATTGGTATTTGTCTCTGAAATGAAACCCGGGCCTCATTTCCTTCTCCTTCCATCACCTGGAGGGTGGGTATGTGTGTTTGTATTTCCCAGGGACACTTTTAACAATAAGATACATTTCCAGCCATTTTGTTTATTCATTTTATTTTGAGGCAAGGTCTTCCTAAGCAGCTCAGGTTAGCCTCAAACTTATGATTATCCTGCCTCAGCCTTCCAAGTCACTGGAAATACAGATTCACTCCCCTGTGCCCATCCCTGCAGTGTATTTTTGTCAGTGCTGTGCTGCTTGTAGTTAGAGAGGTATAATGATGTAAAATAAATCTGTCCTTCCTATATTCAAAACCTCTTTCTTTACATTCTTGTATCACTTAACAGCAGAAATATATTCTAATAAATACATTGTTATATGATTTTATCACTATACATACATTATAATGTGTAGTTACATAAACCTAGATAGCGTAGATCATTCACTTGATGTGGTCTTTGGATATAATTAAGAGACATGGTAAACATGAAATGTATGAAGTTGTTACAGACATAACATGGCATACTACTTTATGATAAACTTGTTTTTACAGGCACAAGGAGTATATTCTAATAATAAAAAGTACAATATAGTAACTACATATACTTGTAGCATAGTCATTTGTTTTTAGTATTAAGTATTATGTACTATAGACAATCATGTGTGGTATACATTTATATGATTTATATGTGAGGTTTGTTCGCACAAGCTTCACACAAACATGTGAGAAACACATTGAGGTATAATGTTTTCAAGGCTATTGCTAAACAACAGAAAATTTTTCAAATCCATTATTATCTATGGGAACACTGTTGGGTATGTAGCCTGTCATTGACCAAAACATTGTCATCATGCAGCACATGATAGTATTTCTGTGATATACCCAGGTGCTGTCATATCTTACCTGGTCTCCTTACTTTTGTACAGATATTTTTGTACAGGGATAGTTGTTCAAATGGATGTTTCTGTGCATTAAGTAGGAAATCCTATTTCATTGTCTTGTTGAGTTTACAGAGAATGTCAGATATGTACCATTTTATTTTTATTTTAGAAATGAGGATCCTGAAACTCAAGAGAGGTTGAGTGGCTTCTGCCACATCATAAACACTCAAATTGAAATCCATGAAATTGAAATCCAAAGTCTCTTTTCCTATCTTAAATTTTGGAAACACCAAAATAAACTGGGTCAGAGTACAGAGCGTATGTAGACTACTGAATATGTAAAATAATATAGAGTATTTAGTGTATAGAACATAAATTTAGAATTAATACTATTAAAAACATTTCAAGTTAACTGCAAAGAAGAGGTGCTGAAGAAAGATTGCTTTGTCTTTATGTATCTTGTTAATGGTTTAGTTGCATAGTATTTTAAGTATGTATTACTACTCTTTAGGGCATTACTGATATAGATGACATTGTCCTATATATCATTTAGCATGGATAGTTGACAGAGAGGCTCTATTGTGCAACTAACAAGAGCACTTCCCCTAAAGTCAAATGCCAGGTTGGGAATCCTCACTAACTAACTACCTTGAACATACTCCTTTATTTATTTATTTAAGAAAAAAAATTAGTTGTAGATGGACACAATGCCTTTATTTTATTTATTTATTATTTTATGTGGTGCTGAATATTGATCCCAGTGCCTCATACATGCTGAGAAAGTGCTCTACCATTGAGCTACAGCCTCAGCCCCCTTGATTTCCACCTCACTAGGTAGTTGTGAGAATTGAATGAATTAATACACGTGAAGTCTGTCATTGATAGCTAGCATGTTTCTTAAGTGCTTAATAAAAGTTATCCATAATTGATATTATGGATGTTGTTTCCATGGATCTTGGCTTTATGCAAAATAAACAGCTTCTTAAGGGATTTGGTTCAGATTCAACACTCTATCCCTATGGATTAGCAGACACCACTAATTAAACATGGCAATTCCTCCTTAAATGTCCTAGAGTAGGCCTTGGGATCCACACATCTAAATGCATCAACTAATACCTAAGAAGAAGTTGTGTTTGGTATGTAGTAATAAACTTATTTTGCTAGTGGAGGTAACAGTTTTCGGTTTGGTTTTTGAGTACTTTAAGTGAATAACTTCATGAACTAAGAATAAAAAAATATATATCATTCTCTCTAGAATAATGTCAGTGCAGTATATTTGTTGACATTGTGAAAGTCCTTTTCTGTGTGTTTTATTTTACTTTTAAAAAATATTTATTTATTTTAGTTTTAGGTGGACATAATATCTTTATTTTATTTTTATGTGGTGCTGAGAATTGAACCCAGTGCCTCATGCATGCTAGGCAAGCGGGCTACCACTTGAGCCACATCCCCAGCCCCTTCCATGTGTTTTAAATGATACAATTCACACACACATATACACTCTCACAAAAATGAAATATGGACTAATGGTCTAAGATTTAAATACTCTAAATGCCATGTGGCTTTTCTTCTGGAAGATTCCCCCAAGAAATACGTCTTCATATCTTATATTCTTCAAAATTGCTAATGGTCAGTCTGCTCTCCTGTATCAAAGCATCAGTACTTCTATTTTCTTTACTTAAGCTGCACCTCCAAATTACTTTCATCCTACAACCAAGTGCCTTTCTATGAAGTCTTGTTGGCTCTCCATTTCTTTGTTAGTGCCCCTATCTCTGATTTTTTGGATTATCTCTGCCATAGTTCTTAACCAAATAAACATGATTAGGCAAGTTCTCTTCCTAACTGTACTACAGACTCTAAAATGAAAGAAATTCGATGTGAATCTGCAATATTTATACGGGTGGAAATGGGAGTTCATAATCTGCTTGAATTAAATGTATGAAATATGATATGTCAAGAGCTTTGTAATGTTTTGAACAACTAATAATAAAAAATAAAGAAAGAAATTGCTTTCATTTTTATATTTTAGAAGTCTGAATGGTCTCTTACATACAATAGCAACTCAGTAGATGTTTGATTAAGTGAAGATCCAGTTACTTTACATAAGTTGGGTGATATGGATCCTTGAGGCTTTTTCCTCATACTTTACATCCCTAATTATTTCTTTTTCAGATTTTCTAAGTTATTTGAATAAACTCTATTGTTTTACATAGGAATTTACCCTGAAAAACTTAACCAGTTGTTACATTAAAAATACAAAATCTTTGTAATGAGGTTAAAATTTTCACATTTCACATTGCTTAAAATCTTTACCTAAGAATATTATAAATATTAAACTTTAATATTGCTCCCATCTTATAAGCGATGGTATTAACTTAATTCCAGACATAACATTGAGCATAGTTATGTACAAAGCTTTCTGTTATAGACCTAGGGTATCAGTTCCTTTTCTCATAAGCTCCATGAAAACATTTTCTCTGTGCTACTATCTGCAGATGGTAATTAAATCATAGTTATAGTAAAAATAAAGTCCTTGAATTTAAGAAAACTCTTAGTCATCCTTCACAACCCATCACAGGTATCATTTTACATCTCATTTCTTGTCTGTTCCCTCCATGGGGATCCTTCCAATCTCTGGACTGTTGCTAAATCTCATATACAGTGGTGTTACTGCATGTGCCATTCTATAATATTGTAATTAATATTGTAATTATTAATGTCCATCTTCTTAAAAGGAACATAAGATAAATACAAGATACATGACAACAGTTTTTTTAATGATTCACACTTAGAACAGTGCCTAGCACAGGGTAAGTACTTGGGGAACTTTGTTGAATTGAAAATGTGTGACTCAGTGAATGGAACAAAAAGGCAGGTATGCACTCCATCTCAGATCACTTGCTTGTTCTGAAAGAGACTACATAAAGGATTTCTAATTTAGGATGATCTATTTTAACCATTTCATGGAAGGCATTATTTTCAAAAAGCATGATGATAGCTTTGCTGTGTTGAAATAGATTATAAAGGCTTTGGCTTGAAACTCTGCTACTTGAAACAATGAAAGCATGATCAAAAATTGATAAACTTGTAAGGAAACAAAAATGAGACTCAGTACATTTTTCTTACTGTACAATGGATAGGGGATTTGTGCATTAACATTTTCTTCTCCTGAGTAAAAGGAAAAAATAGTACATAGATATATCAATAGATGGATATCCTTTTTAACCATTCACTGGGAATTGTTTCAGAGTTTCAGTAGTCATGATAAGGTTCTCTGATCTGTGTTTAGAAGCCCAAGCTAATTTATCTTTAAGCTTTTTACAAACACATATGCATACACATCTCCACACACACATACTGTCCAGTAAAACTCCACAGAAATAAGAGATCATTACATACTTTTGTAATATGGAGTAAGTACAATATTATCTTAAATATTTGTACACATAGGCATATTTTTCTAAGAATTTCCCTTCTTCAAAACAATATTTCCGAGATACTTGAACTATAACTTTTAAAGACAAGGTTTTTATAATCTTCCAAATTATTATAATCAGTTACCGAATCACATTGTATTTTCTGTTTGTCTGATATATCATTTACTTTTATGTTTTATTAGCAGATACATTATATGTAGACTATACAGTGATATCTAATGATACTGTATGGTTGTATCTTAGGACACAATTCAGTCAGTGTTTGAACATCACAGAGTGAGCATAATACAAACATAAATGATATGAGTTAATTGTTCAATGTGGACTCTTCATGAATTCAAAAAATGTGGTTAACACAAGATGTATAAAGTTTCTGCTAGTGTAACTACTAGACCACAGGTGCTCATATAATAACACTAGTCAAATTCAATTTGTGCAAACTGGCCATGGGAAGGAGCACAGGGTAGAGAGCTTCCTTAGCTTCCAAGGACTGCAGCAGGCTGGTCTCTACTGTAGGCATGACCAGTTTGTAACTGCGAAAATCACTTTGTCATTTCAGGTGCTCCCACTGAAAGAAGGACCAGCCCAGAGGCTCTTTATGGGGAGCCTTCTTGCCGGAGACACCTTGCAGGCTTCCAGACCCATTTCACTTTGCAGGCTTCCCGACCCATTTCTTCCTCCTGCAGGGCCACCGGTGTCCCTCCTGCATTCCTGCACATGCTTGGATGGAAGGGCGTGCTCACAGGCTGCCATCCAACAGCTCCAGCATCCATTGGTGCTTCTGCAGGGAACGGTACAGGCGTGAGCACAGACAGCGGGTTCCCAACGGCCAGCTGGGCTCCCATGGCGGCGTCCAGACTCATTCCCATAAGCCTCTAGGTACTGGACCCGCGAACCTCTTGGGTCCCCACTGTGTCCCTGCCCGTTCCTCTGGCCCCTGCGCCTCGCCAGACAGCCCAGGCCCGGCCTTGCCTCCCCAGGGATGCAGGCCGCCCGCAGCAGGCCTGGCAGTGAGGGGCGAGATGGCCAGTGCGGCGCCCACGTGAAAGCATCCTCCATCCATGTCCCTTGCAGTCTGTGGGAAACCCGGCTCCAGGGCACCTGCTTGGTGCCTGAGAATCCCGGTCCTGGTCAGCATGTCTGAGGCTCCTGTAGGTGTCTGCCAAAGTGGTGACTATCATCTTCTTGTTCCGCCTGAAACCTGTGAATGTTGGGGACACTGTCACTTGGCATCCGGGTTGCTAGCTGAAGGACTCTCATTTCCCTGTCTTTAGCAACTTTGCAGAAGGGAACACACTGATCCAAGTGTGCTGAGTCTGCTGTAGTCACCCCGTGATTGACGGGCCATCGTAGGTGGGCTGTTGGTGGGCGCGTCTGGACAGAGCACCTAAATGATGATGGGAGAACCTTGTGACTACAAGTCGTGTGTAATAAAGAGAGTCATGTGGTTTTATTAATTTGTGGTGCTTGTGTATTGCGGCAGTGAAATTGATGATATGGTCTCACGTATGCGTTGGTGGGCTGTTGGGGGCCTCTGTGGATATTTCTGTGTGCCAGGAAGTTTTCCTTCCATTTTGATGGGCATGAGATCACAGGGGTGGTTATTTGGGTGTGAAAATGAGATGCTGCGCTGGTCCTGGAGGGTTAGTAGGAGTTCAGAGGGCTCTGGTTGTTTGTGCTGTTCCTTTGATGGGGTGTTGGGGTCCCTAATGTGTTGATGTGCATTCATAATTTGGATCTTGCTCTGTTTCGACTGCGTGACTAGAATGTGGTATGTGTTCAGAAGTGTGGGTCAGACGAAGTTGTGATGGTCATCTTCTTGTTCTGTGTGGATACTGGAGATCAAGGAAAAGTCAGCTCTGGTTTTTGTAATATTTTACTTGTGATGGTCTTGTATATATATATTTTTCCCATGAACACACCATGGGGAGTTTGGATATATATGTGTTTGCATATGGGCTATGTTAAGTAAGGCATTTGGGTAGTTTTCTCTGCACTTTCAATGTGATTGTTATAGTTGGGAAATGGAGGAAGGATATTTGTACATTCTGGACATCATGGTTTGGTACAAGGGATTTTGAATAAATTTTATTTTCATTACCCATGCACATGTACTTGAGTGTGTGAAGGCTGGTCGGTTACTAATTTTGTGGATCAGTAGGATGAATATATTCATTGTGTGGTATGAAGATGGCAGGCTTCTGCATTTTGGAAGACAGGGAGTTATTTCTTCATATTTGGGAGTGTGTGAGCTTGTGTATGAAGTCCACTGACTGGATATACGAATTCCCACCCCATGCCCAAAACAAAAACTTTCACAGTTATATTTAACTGGTGTTTGGCACAAACTGCTGGGTATTTGTGCCTAGCCAAAGGTACATGGAATTAACTATTACAGTAACATTGAATAATCTTCCTTATAGAATTCAGCATTTCTCAGGGTGGATAAGCAGAAAATTAAGTTTGGCTGAAACAATTTTCAGAGAAGTTCAGGAAAGACAGTTATGATATGTGCCTGAGAAGCAGAGAACCGACTGATAAACTGAACTACTAACACTTGTAGTTGGCTCTCTCTTCCACCCTCTTATGAAATGTGCTTACCCCTCCCAAAGAGATAACAACCAAAGTGTTCATTCACTGCCAGAATGTAGTGAGAATCCCATATCTCTGTATGAGTCACACCAGTCCACATGTGAGACCCAGTTTGACCTTGCTTAAGTCACAGCTGTGAATTCCAAATACCAGCATACAGTGTTAGGCATATGCAGCCTGATGTAGGAAGTATAGAATGAGATATGTGTTGTGATTTGGATCTTAAATATCCACGAAAGTTCTATAAATATTTCCTCATCAGCCTCTGGCAATATTGAGAGGTGATGAAACAGTAGGCGGTGGGTCCTACTGGAAGGAGGTTGCAAGGTTGTGGATAAGCCCTTGAGGGGGATATTGGGACCCTGGCCTCATGCTGTCTACTTCCCAGCTGCCATGAGGTGAGCAGCGTTACTCCAATATGTGATCTCTGCCATGATGTTCTGCCTCCATGGAGTCTACAGAACCATGAAGCTGACCAAGTATACATAGAAAGAAATCTCTGAAATGTTCAGTCAAAATAAAGATTTTTTCCTTGTAATTGGTTTACCTTACATATGCTTTCAAAGCCACAGAAAGATGATAATGTAATGAGGTAGATTAAAGATCAAAATGCCTGATCTACAACACTCCTTAGATATTGCAGGGCAGATAATTTAATGTTATCTTTTATGGATTGGAGTTTATTACTCAATTTGACAAGAGTTCTTTCACATTATTGTTTACTCAGTTTTTTGTAGGGCTCTTGGGTCTTTTCTCTGAGGAAACTTTCTGTTGTCACCTTGGATTTTTCTTTTTTTAAGTTTTTTTTTCTGTAGATGCTGATGGACATGATTTATTTGTTTGTTTGTTTGATTGATTTACTCTTAAGCTCAAACCCAGGGCCTCACACATCCTAGACAAGCACCCTGGCACTGAGCTACAACCCCAGCCCCTTGGCCTTTTCTTAAGTAGACATTGAACAATATGCCCTTATCTTCCTTAGAGTAATTAGGTTTCTCATCCAGAGTCTTGCATCTAGATAATTGGGAATACAAGTGTTGTTTTAAGTCTCAAAGATATTTGAACTCAGACTGGGCACTATTTTGATAAATATGTTCTCAGAAACAGTTTTCTTAATTCCTACAGTTATTCCTTAATTACTCTCCCTGATTCCATGGCATGCCCATGGTAACCAGAAATAAATTCCACCCCAGAAAGCCACTATTCTATTGACCATACCATTCATGATATAGCCAGTAAACAATATTCACCCTTGTAATTTGAATTAAAACACATATATGTGTATAAGTAGACATATGAATTTATAAATTTATATGTATATATGTATGTGTGGTATCATATGTGAAGTACAGATAACACTGAAAGTGTAAATGAAAACCACAAGATGTAATAGAACTTTGTTTCAAGGAACAAGGGACAGTAAATAAGGAAGAATTGTCAATATACAGAAGAGGGCCCTGAGGCCTAGATTCAGAAGTAAGCACAAAGTGTACTGCTGCAAGAAAATGTGGCCTTCTCCAGGTAGATGTAGGCTCATGTGGTGATGTGCAGAGAGGACATTATTTGGAAGAACTGAAGAACTCTCAGATGAGTAAACCTGCATGGACACTTGTTTGGGCTGCTTACAGAGGAAATTGTTCTCTTAGTGCCCTTTCTGCATGTTGCTCACCCACTAAGCATTAAAACCTACATATTCTGGTATATATGGGGCAGGAAGGAAATTCAGAATTAGCATCAGGAGAGAAGAGGTTCTCAAACATCTTAGGCTTCTTTGGGTTAATTTAGATGCAATCACAAATAGGCAGAGTACAACTAGCTCTCTTAGTATTAACAGTTCTGAGGTTGGAGTGCCAGTGGCTCTCAGATTGTAGCATTAGCAGCACTCCCCATATGTTCCTGGGTCCCTGAACCAGCAACTCTCTATCATGGAAAGCCATCACCAAAATGCTTCAAAACTTAATACATATTTAAACCTTTTGAATTCAGTAATGAGAGAAAAGTATTTATGCACTGTTTTATGATATCTTAATGTGTCATTTCCATATTACATCATGTGAAATGCAACACTAGACAACCTTCCCCACACTGCATGTTTTCTTTAGAATTCATGGAAATGCAGGGTTGTGAGTTGAAGTTTCAGCTCAGAGGTGTGTATAGCACTCACCTAGCATGCATGAGGCACTGGGTTTGATCCTCAGTACCACATGAAAATAAAATGAAGATATTGTGTCCATCTGTAATTAAAAAAATAAATATTCTAAAAAGTGCATGTATCTAGTCAGAAATTGTTTTGCACTTGGTTCAACTTCACTTTTTTCCTGAGTAAAAATTATTTATTGTCTTTATTAATTGGAAGTAGAACCAATACTATTGGTCTAAGTTTATGCTAATTGGGGTTTTGAAAAGTTGTGCAGTGGGCATCCCCACTGTGGGCAGGATTTGTTGCAGAAGGATAGCAGATAGGCTTGCCTCAGCTCACTTAGGTTTTGGCCTGCCAGGCTCAGGTCTTCCTGAGGAAGGGTTATAAGAGTCAAGGTCAATTAGATGGACTTATCGGAGGGACCCTCAAAACAACCAGGTTTTAAGGATATGCATGTAGAGGTATACAGGAAAATGCATATTTTAAGTCTAAAATTGAACCATTTGGAATGTTTAAGAATCTGGGATAACAAGGTGTAAGGATCGAAGACCAAGGATGTATGGGAACCACTACCTCATTTGTTGATCTGAGGTTTTGTACTGGTCTCCATTCCCTATTGGACTTCCGTGGGTGTATTACATGAACTTTAACAGCATCTCAAGAGGCCCTGTCACTTGAAGTTACCAATTATAGCTTGTAACCATTGTTTATTCTCTGATTTCAGGGGATACTTGTTTTGGTGGGGAAAGGGTGTAGAATCTTTGAGATGAATCTGGACAGGGGCAGGTCCTATTGCTTCTCACCTTTTTCTCACTGTGTAGCCCAGACTTCTAGGTTAATCTCAGTTTATACTAGGGGCAGACAAAGTACTAGTTCTGCTGTCATATGAGAAGTATGATGCTTAGGTGGGTCAAAATATCTCTTTCCATAGGGCAGTGGGTCTTTCAGGAATTATCAAAAGGACATGTGAGAAAAGATCTTCCCAAGAGCAGCTAAGAGGTTGGGAGAAATATGCAGTCACAGGCTTTCTTGACACTCACCTTATGGTTGTACTTTGAAAGGAGAGGAGGCCTGGGTTTGAGAGGAGTTAGAAAAAATGGTACCAGTGTCAAGAAAGAAATTAATTTTCCTTTCCTTGACAGTCAAGGTCATCCTGGGCTCCTGTACAGAAATAAAAGTCGGAATAGTTGGTAACCTAAGAAGGATTTCCCAGGACCCATCACTCCTATTGTTGGACTGTTTGAAGTGAGGGATTTGTCCACTGGACTTGCCTGTGAGTGTATTCTAACCACCTTTGATCCCCTTCAGTGACAGGTTAGGGTGTTGGTGGCATCCCTTTGTTTCATGGGCAGTCTTTCTTGTAATGTCCCTCTTGGCCACAGTTCTAGCAAGCTATGGTGGGAGCAATACCACTCTGGGGACCTTGTATACTGGATTTAGCCATCTGTAGGGCTGTCATAAGGGCAGTTGCCTTTTTTTGTTCTCTCTCTCTCTCTCTCTCTCTCTCTCTCTCTCTCTCTCTCTCCTCATCTTCTTCCTCCTCCTCCTCTTGGTCATGACTGTAAAACACCCAAGTGGCATTTTTTAAGAGACTATCTAAAGTTTTGTCTCCTTTTTGCAGTAGATTTTGTAATTTTTTCCTAATGATTGAGTTATGAATTTGTTTTTTAGGTTGTTATGCTGGGGAAACAGGAGACATTGAGGTATATTTAATTAATGCTTCCCTGAGTCTTTCTAAAATGGTTGTGGAAGTTTCTGCATTCTCCTGTGTTACCAGAGAGTTTGAAATAATTTAGAGATTTAGTATGGGTTTTCCTAAAGCTCCGTACAACACAGTTTTGAAAGTAGTTTCCCTTCCATTGCCCCATGTGACCATCTGCATCCCATTTTTTACCCTCCTAGAGAACTGCCTATTGCTCTGTTGCCTATGTTTCTTCTGAGTCCATTTCAGTTAGAAGGAGTAGGCCTCCTGGGACTTGCACTATATATAATTTATCCCCAGAGAATTCAGCCACCCATAAAGCATCCTAGTGTTCAGTGCTAGAGAGAATTTGGTTCATTAACATCATTATGTCTTTCCAAGGTAGGTCAAAATTTGGTTAATGCCATGAAATATCTCTGTATATTTATCAAGGTCATCCAGGAATCTTTCTAAGTCACTCTTAATTTGTCTCAAGTCTTGCAGAGAAAAGTGACCTGTATTATAATGAGTCTTTTGGGACTCTTTCCTATGACTTGTAGGTATAGGAAGGTGGCTGAAATGCATTCCTCCTGATTTTCTATTCCGTCAGGATTTGGGGCTCTGTTGAAAAACCCTGAGTAAGGAGGGCATAAGTGCTTAGAAAAAGGCTTTTCTGTATTTGATCCTTGTCTAAGAGAAACTGCTTTACATTTTAGCCTTTCCTGATATATTTGCCATCATACTCATACTTAGAGCCAGTAAAGTTCTATTCTATTTGCTGCAAATATTGGTGCTAATATAGCTTGAGAATCTTTGGATTGCATTTTTTTTAGTGTAGCCAAGAGTGAAGAATCTAATTTACAGTGGTTGCATAATTTTGGGTTTTGTCTCCAGGCCAAAAAAAAAAAAAGCTTGTTATGTATAGAGTACCTGTGGCCACGTTTTTCTCCCTTTTACAATCTATGTTTAAGTGTAAACTGGATTACATTTTATACTTCCCTCAGGAGGCTATTTTTCCACATCCTCCAGCTGGTATGCAGGCCAAGCTTGGGCTCAGAAAAATACCAGACACTTCTTCTTTAGGGTCTGAGTGTCAAAGGAATACCAATGTTTCAAAATACTTCTTTAAGGAGTCCTGTCCCAGGTGGAGTATAACCCATCTAAAAGACAAAGGGGAAGAGACATCCTTTGGCATCCCTCCATTGTCATATTGAGGTATCCTTCAGTGCCATGTGGACCTGAAAGCCATGGATGAGCACCCCTTGAATCCTGCTAGGTGGAGTAGTTACTCTTAGCACCACAAAGTACTATGATCCTCAAGACATTAGTGACCACATTTTGAGGCCTTTATATGTTTTGGGATGGTCATATTAGTTGTGTTTACCAATGCATTATTAAAAATTCCTTTCCTCTGTCATTTTCCTTAAAAGTAGTGATCTTCTTTTTTTCTGTACTGTTTTGCCATGTATTGTAGAGGCAGTATAAACAGAGTTACCTGTCCTGGAGGAACCTAGTTATTATGCTAAAAGAGGGCCATATCCCTCTAGGTCATGTGCCCTAAAGAAGATTCTAGTCTTTTCTAATATATTTGTTATCATATTAATTCTTAGGGCCACTAATGTCCTGTTGTATTACCACAAACATTAAATCTAATATGGTTTAAGAGACTTTGAATTGCAGATTGTCATGCTGTGTCTCCTTCTTCTTGGGTTCTGAGCACCAGAATCCCCTCCATGCTGTGGGGGGAAAAAACACCAAAACATTTCTTGACTCTCTCCCCTGTTGGAGGCAAAATTCCTAATCTGAAGTCTAGACTAGGAGAGGGATGAACTGGCAGGGTTCTTCTCTGAACTGGCAGGGTTTGGATACCAAGAGAATGGGACCTTGTTCCTGAGTGAAGCTCATCAGAGATAGCATGGGATTTGGGTCCTAACAGGTGCACTAAGGATTGAAAATTCCTCAAAACCTTATTCATGTGCTCTATTGAAACATTTGAGGTTTCAAGGGGTGTAAGAGATCAGAATCTACATGGTGTTTACAGTGCATGTGTGAAAGAGACAGAGAAGGGAAAAGAAGGGAAGAAAACAGGAGCAATAGACAATGTGGCTCATTCTCTGGGGATTAGTGTCTTTCTGTTTTTCAAGGATTTTGGATCAGACTAAGACATTGTGTTAGAATCCAAGATACACCAGGTAAGGGACCCCTTCCAACCATTGAGTCCAGTCAGTCTGAAAGTGGAAAAAAGAAGCAAACACTTAATGGATCCACTGACCTGTTGTATTCCTCAGAGAGAGGTTGAAGCTGAGCTTGACCAACATTCCTACTTTAGTGACAAAAGAGATTGAAAAAGCCTCCTCCAGTAAGTCTGACACCTGTGGCTTTAGACTGCAGCTGCACTATTGAATTTTAGGTGGGTGACAGGCATTAATTATTTTTGAAAGAGAGAGTGATTTCTAAAAGAAGTATAGAACTCCAGAAAATAAGGAGATAGTTTGTTGCTCCATTTCAGTCACTCTCCATAGAAGCCCCAATTTGGGCACAGAAAGATGAAACTAGATTCTCTACCCCTGTTAGCAGGGGAAACTGGGGGTTTTCTGCTTCTGCTGGCAGGTGATGTCTGTGTCAAGTGCAGATTTCAGCAGCTAAGAAGTGGTGCTCCTCTCAAAGGTGGATTATATCCTTCTATGTTAATGCAGAACCCAGTGGCTCCCATCAATACCTTTTCCTAGGATCTTTCTTGAAAATTCAAAGAATAAACTCTGCAGACCAGGAAGAGTGAGTGTAGCAGTAGGATTTATTGAAGAACAGGTATAGAACTCTTGCCGTGCAAGAGGAGACCTGATAGCTGGCTTTCTCTGACCAAGTGTGCTAGTCTAGGGGTTTATATTGCCCTTGGGTCACTGTGATGTGTCCAGGCTTATGCTAGTTAGGCTGTGGAAACATACAAATGCTATTGGTCCTAATTTATGCTAACTAGGGTTTAGAAAAGCACTAACACTATTAGATAGCCCCAATACCACTCTGGGTTTCCTCACTTTCATTTTCTGTATGCTTTTGGAAGACAGAATTTGGGTCATTGAATTGTGCATGCTTAGTGGTGTGTCAGGAACTTCAGGGCCTGTGTACAGTGTGCTTCTGCAGTGGCCATCACCCATGTGTGCAGGTGGGAATCTTGCATGGTGATGGATCAGCTTGCCCCAGCTCACCTCAGTGCTTGACTGATGCCCCAACATACATGGTCCATAACTCCCGTTTGCTCAAATTGTTATCAGTGACCTGTAGGATGACAGTCTGGCTTATCATCTGGGGAGTAATGACAACAGGCAGAATGTATCTTGATTGTGTTGTTAGCTAAAGTTTCAAAGGGTGCCATGACTTCTTTTTCCAGAAGCCAAGCCTTCTCCACCTATGCAGGAAGTCCTTTGTCATGCTGAATATGTGTTCACATGGATATCTAGCCTCTTCCACAGGATCAGAAAAGAGGTATCTAAGTAAAATGCCATCCCCATGGCCAATTCTAGAAAATGCTATGCTGGTTTGAAGACTGAAGGCTCCAAACATCTCTCTTACATGATACAGAAGAGAAAGGGCCAACACTTTCCAAGAGGCATTTAAAGAAAACGGTGGGCTTGGGTTGTGGCTCATTGATAAAATGCTTGCCTAGCATGTGTGAGGTCCAGAGTTCAATAACCTGCACCACCAAAAAAAATAATAAATAAATAAAAAGGAAAGAAAAAAATTGTTTTCCCTGTCTTTTACATCCATGGCTGACCCAATTATGTCACTGTGACCTAGAATTATCTTTGGTCACAGGTATACTTGAGATGACTCCATCCTTCAATCTCTTTCAATGATACCACCATTTTGAATCTCCTTAGCTGTCATTTGTCTGCTGTATGAGGAGCCTCTTCCTACCCATACCTCAGGGAAGTCCCATGGTTTCCTGGAAGGATACTGTGTGTGCTTGAGCCCATCTTTTTTTTCTTTTTAAGCAAATGAGCTTCCTTCCCAATCTCCTTATGCAAAAAGTGCCTGTATCACTTACCCTTGTGGTGCAGCATAACTCCTAGTGAGGCCTCAAGTACATTGTTATATTTAACCTATGCATGGTTTTTATCTCAAGTAGAGCAGGTAGAGCTGATTTTACTAAGAACTGGTTACAGGAAAGGCTGCTGGCACTGAAAGCAGACCTGGAAGGTCACCCTGAGGACAGTTATGAAAGAGAATGACAGAGAACAATGGAGAGCTGCTAAGAGCTACTAGGTCTGGCTGTTAAAAGAGTTCCTGGGAACTCTCAGTAGCCACTGTCTCCTCCTGTCAGGAACACAGTTGCAGAGCTGTTCCCACTGGACACTGAGGGTCACTGTCATTCACTCTTAGGGCTGTGAATGCTAAGATCTGAGATATGTTGGCCCTGGAAACTCAGAACTGATAATATTAAGGGAGGTGCACTTTTCCTATTTGTGGTTGCTCTCCAGATGGATGTTTGAACCCTCAGCCTGTTAGTAACAGAGATGGTTATGGGACACAGTTCATGAAGGGATGTACAGAGAACGCCACTTAAATTAACTGAGGCTATGTAAACAACATAATGACTGGGTTTCTGTTAAGCTTTTGTTCTGTTTTTCTTCCAGCATCAGTGGAAGGTGCAGGCTAAATACGGAGGCAAGGGCTTGGCCCTGCATCTGTGCACCCTGAAGAATGGAATCTGCAGATACCTCCTCCTTTCAGTCCTCACCCCACAGAGTAGCACAGACACCACAGCAGAAGGCAGCAGCCATGAGAACATTTCTCTACTAAATGCTTTTTCTTCACTCTTGACAGTCAACTCCCGCCATGTATAGTTTTGCCCCAGGTATGCACCTCTCTCTTTCTCCCATCCTAGTTCCGACCTTTGGCCTTCCTCCTACATTCCCAGTGCCCTCTTCTTGCCCTCCCTTTCCTGAGGACTAGCAGGATCAGTTCTGAATGACAAGGATCTTTGCCTCTTGTGTTGCAGGATGTAGTGAAGGTAAGATCTCACCAAGACCCTGCCTGAGTGGTTGGCTCACCAGATACTGTCTTCAATGTCTCTTCTTCTTCCTCTGGGGTCTGATGACTGACACTTCCTCTCAGATGCTGGGCCATAGGAATCAGCCCCAGAGCCATATGTTTTTTTCCAGATACCTGGAGATGAGACCCATAATAGGATGTCTTTCTTGCATGCATTGAGTGTCAAGGTATAGATCACTTCATAGATTGGCATCAGGAGGGGGATAGGGATGAGGACTCTTCCTTGAGGCTGAGGAGCCTGTGGTGCTCAGCCTCCAGGGATGAAGGGGACTTTGTGAAGTCCTCGGTCTGGGACAGTTTGCAGCACAGCAGAAGGTGCTGGGAAGCCGGGAGGATTTCCGGGATATGGAGGGTCATGGTTGTTCTCACTAAACACTTCTGCTTTCTCATGTGACTTCTGTAGGAGAAGTTCTGCTGGTACCCACTGCCCTTCTCTGGCCCAGGCTTAGAGAAGAGATTCTGTGGTCCAGGGAAGAGTAGAGGACTGGATGGGACCTATTGAGGAAGAGTCACAACAGTGCAGGAAGATACCAGTGTGCTTTCATTATAGGACCTAGGGTTGTGTGACCCTGCATCTCTTAATTTCCTATGAGGTGACCCCTGGTGGGCCAGATCTCCATATAGGACTCATGTCCAGTGCTATCACTATGTCCCTCTATACCTTGGCTGCCAGCTGATTTAGAAGCACTTTTGTCAGGGTACAACATAACTTTGGAGCACCTACACTGATAGTTTCTACTTTGAGGGCAATATTTGCATTTTCACCAGCTACAGAACAGCAATGGCCCATGCTCAGTCTGTATTGGGTATGAGGGTAGACATAGGGACTTGGGGGATGTGTAAAAATGAATGGGAGGTATCACCTGTCTTGGTGTCAGACTGAAGTTCTGATGGCCATTCTGCTGGGTGAGTCCTTCCTCCTGGTCCAGTTATTTGGTTAGGGTCAAGATCTCCATGTGTAGTCCTACAAAAAGCAAAACTTCCAAGAAGTGTGATATTTGTACATTCTCAACACCTGTACATTCTAGACATGGTGTTTTGGTACAAGGGATTTTGAATAAATTTTATTTTCATTACCCATGCATATGTACTTGAGTGTGTGAAGGCTGTTGAGTTACTAATTTTGTGGAACAGTAGAATGAATATATTCATTGTGTGGTATGAAGATGGCAGGTTTCTGCATTTTGGAAGACAGGGAGTTATTTCTTCATATTTGGGAGTGTGTGAGCTTGTATATGAAGATGAGGTACCTATGGAGAGTTACTTGTGTATTGAGTTTGTATTAACTACCCCACCTAGATAGTTTTTCTAAACTCCATTTTTTATATCACTGGTTAAAAAAAAAGCCCCACCAGATATATCAACGATTACATCAATGTGGAAAATAATAAATAACAAATGAAGGAAGAATGAAAGAAGCTTCTTTTTCATGCCTTTTTATCAGTTTGTCCCCCTTCTGCCATTTGATGAAAAGACTTATAATAAGGTTTAATATTTTATGAACACCCAACTGTGTGTTTTGCAAGCCATTGATGAGATTAAAAAACATCAAAATCAACAACAAGAAAAAAAAAAACACTTTATACATAAAACACAATCCATACTCCACAGTTTTTTTAGAGTATTGACTGTTTATACCTGTGATTTTTGTGGCTCATGAGAGCCATGATTCACTGGTCTTGCCCATCAGAGGGAGCAAAGTTTATTCTGTTCAAAGAGAGGGTCACCTGTCACACCCCTCTCCTGTGTATTTTAGAAACTAATTCAAAATAACCCAGAGGCATAAACCACTGTGTCACCCCTGAATTGGCTGAAGGGAACTCAAAGTTCTTCTATACCTATTAGAGCTCTTTATGGAGTGTCTGCCAAGCCCCCCCAAGGCCAGCTCCCCTTGGCTCCTCTCCCCTGCAGAATGTCTGGATACAACATTCTACTGGGGTTTACATGTAAACTTTGTCCAGTTTGGCTCAATTGGATCCTGAGCATCTGTTACAGACAGGTCACTCTCTGTGTCTTGTACTGACCTTTCCCACTGTGGAGATTGTGAGACACTGTGTCAGGTATCCTGCCTGTCCTTTAGAAGGAAGTGAGCCAGGAGGGTCAGGGGTTTGTTATCTGAGGGCCAATCACCCCCAAAACCCTTGGGAGTTAGAATGGAGCACTTCCCCTGTGGTCAACTCATTGAGCAGAAATAAGGGAAGGAAAAAGCCTTAGACAATGAACTTGACTTGGCCCAGGAAGCCCCAGGAAGACTGATACTGCTCATGGGGAGGAGGGTTCCTAAGACTCAGGTCCAGACAAATCAGGGGAAGTACACTGGGTCTGGAGAAAGGAGAGTTGCCACGGGATTGATTCCTTGTAGAATGGACACGGGTCACTGCATGGATTTTAGGCAGTCACAGATGGTGTCACATTGGTGGTCAGTTAGGGTTCTCTGGAGTTGAGATGCTGAGCCCTGTGTCCATTCTTCAGATACAGGAAAGCTGCCTGGGATATCAGTCTGAAGGTATTGACAGAGAGTCTTAGATCGTAACTGAGCAATGGATAGGAATGTTCTTAGCTAGGAAACTGCCCAGTGGGATTCTCAATGACCACAAATGCAGTGATATACTCTGTGGGTGAGGCTGCACGGCACTCCAACTGTAATAGCCCAGGACACCTCACCAACCTCCTGCCCAGGAAAACTTTTCTGTCAATTCTGACACCAGGTGTCCTTGATTCCTGAAGGGCAGGGAACCCAGGAAACTTCACCCACCATATACTTGGGCCTCTGTGAGGTATTCTGAATCATGATCACTTTCATACACTCTGTGAAATTGTTTTTACATTGACACAAAGAATTTGCTTAGCTTCCTGATTTGGTTGGTACTCCATGAAAAGGGAGCACATGTGGTGTTCTTCATTTTCCAAGATCAGGTTTGAAGATGACTTGGGTTCTTATGAAGACAAGAAGGAAAATAGCCTAAAGTTATAGGAGGGGGCCCTACTCAAACTGTCATTTGAACTTAGGCAGGTTTCCTGATTAAACATGAAAGTGTTGAAGTGTCCGGACCTCCCATTCCTTGACTACACTCTGCATAATGTCCTGGTGAACAGGGATGTAATCCCAACATCCTTGCCACAGGTTGGCAAGGTTGTCACAGGCCTGAGTCTCCTTGACACTTTCCTTTTCGTTATTGGGAATGCAAAGTAAAGGACCTCAGAATGGCTCCAATTTCCAGGCCCAATAAAAAAATCCAGTGGCTGTGAAAGTCTCTGGAAAACCCCAATCCTCACCATCCCATCAACTCCATAAACCTCAGTGCCCTTTACTGGTCAGCCCAGGAGAGGATCTTGTGAACTCAGTGCCTATCACATAGACCTCTTCCCTGGGAAAGGAATTTCCTGTATCATGGCAGGAATCAATGAACACTGTGGACACAGATGGCCAGAATCTGTCCCCCCCATTAGTGTTTTCTGTGGGAAGTGCTGGGAGAAGCACCCACATATTGGGCAGGATGTGCTTCTGGGTGAACTACAGGATTCCTCAGCCTCTAGCTAGGCAGAGATCTAATTCAGGTGTTTTTCGCTTGTTTGTGGAAGCCCAGGAAAAAAGTGGAGGGAAATACAAGTAGTATTAGCAAAACAAGGCTGAGGAAGTGATGGAGCAATAACCTTTAGAAACAGTCATCTTCCCAAATGACCCTAGAGAACCTGCATGAGAAGGGGCATGGTGCTACTGAGCAGAGTCAAATTGGTCCACTTCGAGGGAATCACCTAGGAGGCCAATGTACTGTCTGCAAAGGATGCACAAAGGGCCTTCCAGAGGCAGGAAAAGCTTAGGTGTCTCATAAAACAGGGAATTCTGGTGCCCTGGAAATGAGTTTTCTCTATGTATTACTATGACTAAGAGAACATAACATGAAATTCACTCAGGGATATTGCAAAATGCACAATTTCCCTGCTCACAGGGCCCTGAGTTGTGAGCATTTGTCCTCGGATTCCCACTGTATAAGTAACTGGGGGGCCTCAATACTGCTGCCATTTCCCCTCCCCAATTCTTCATTTTGCTTTGCCTCCACAGCATCTGCATCACAGAGACCAGGCATGAACTTCAATCCTGGTGACCACATGTCTGTGTTCAGGGGCCTACCCTTTCTTCCAGCTGCCCCTGTGCCAACACACCAGCCATTCTGGGAGCTGCCCCTGGCACCAAGGGTGACTGCACTCATCTCCAAGGGTAACTCTCTGGTGCTGTCTGCTTACCCTGGACAATCATATGTGTCAGGGCTGTTCACCTTTGAAAAACATGGGCCACAACTGAGGCCAGTGGGGCCTCCTCATATTCAGAACATTGCCCACACTCAGGCACCCCTCAACTGGAGGGCCCCGGAGGCCAACTGTGGGGGTGTGGAGCAACCTGCTCCATTCATAGAAGCACCTTCTATCCTGAGGACCACTGTGCCTTCTTCAGCCAGTGGGGGGATCCAGAACTATGGGATCCACTGGCACCTCGGCCTTCTGCCTCTATCACCAAGACCATTTGCCCAGCTGGTTCCATCATATTCCCAATGATGTGCACCAATGGCCAGGTACAGTGTATGGGGAGGGTACACCACCCACCTTCCCGACTGTAGTGCCACCAGATGACTCCAGCAGACCTCACAGCCTCTATGAAAACTTCTAGCACTGGCAGCGCTTCAAGACCCTGGTCCGCAGGCACCTTCCTCAGACTCCTGATGTGGAAGCACTTTCCTGCTTCCTCATGTGAGTGTTCTCCTCAGACTCCTCCTTTAGCTCTGTGAGGAGGAAAAGCATGGGTTGGAAAGAGGAGGCTGGGATGTAGGGGAACTTGAAGAAATGTCCTGAGGGTGAGGGGACAAGCTGAGTCACCTACATTTCCAGACATATTCACCTCAAAGGAGAGAATAAAATGTGCCTTATCTCAGGTGCCCATCACAGGCCTGTGCATGCAGGTAATCATTATTTTCAATGATCATCACCATCACATGGAGGACTCAAGGTCAGAGGAGGTTCCTGGGAGTAATTTGGGCCAGGAATTGAAGTTGTCTGACTCCATGCCTCTCCCAGTCATTTCACCTTCCCACATAGACTTAATTGTTCATGGCACAGGGGTGACCACAACCACAAGTAGGTTTAGGGGTGCTGGCCCCAACAGAGAACTCTATGGATACCCATACACATTGTCATGAACTCCTGACTGGGAGCCTCTGGTGATGTGACACTCAAAGGGGAGATGTCTTTGGATACTGGATGGGGATGCTCCTCTTTGCCCCAGTTTGTATCTGTGTTCCCAGGCTTTTGTGCACTCTCTTAAGTCTGCCTGGGCTGCCATACATGATGCTATGGAAAATGTGGACAGAAACTCAGGCATTTCTTTCTCACAGTTCTTGAGTCAGGATTCCCAGGTAAAGGGTACCTGACCTAAAGTCCCATAAATGCCCTCTTCTCCTTGCTTTAAAAGACAGCTGGGCCTCACATGACTTATATCTCTTCAGTGTCTCCTCCTTTTCCAGGAAGAACACTAATGCCCTCATGAAGCACCATCCTCAGAATCTCATCTGACCCTCTAAGCACTAAATGCAATCTCCAGATATAATCCTGTGGGGGTTAGGGATTCAACAGGTGAATTTGGGAGGATAAAACCTTCAGCACATAGTACACCATATCATTGAGGAATCCAAGCACAATCATGCTGGACAGTGCAGCCCTTGGTGTTAATGTTTGGTATAAGTGTCCTGGAGTCCCAATATCAATACTTTGAGTTGAACATGATGGGGCAAATGTAACAACGGTAGAAAGGTATGTTGGTCTGGTTAGGTTATAAAGGAGTGTGATCTTATGGAAACTGATCCTGATGAATTCCAGGCCAGTGCTTCTGTCTCTGTCCTAATGGGAGCCCACCATAACCATGGAAGAGGGCCTGCTGAAGGGTTTGCAGGAATGGCAGTGCACAAGCAACTTTGACAGAATGATCTTCTATGAGTCTGCAGAAAAGTGAGCCAGTTTTCAGGGTCCAAAATCTACTGGTGGGGTATCATGATTTGCACAGTAAGGTCCGGTACAGCCTGTCACCTACCTGTGTGTTGGCTCTGAGGCATCTAACTCTCCAAATAGCAGCTCCCTCCAGCTGGAGGCCTAGGCATTTTCTCTGCAACAATCCCAGAAACTCCAGGCTCCATACTCCTGATTCCAACTCTGTCTTGAGGTTCAGGGTCAGGATGGGGAGAAGTAACCAGCCCAGCCAGAGTGTCTGCTTCTGCTTTGCTGGCTCTGCAGAAGGGAAAAGTTGCTCTGGGTTCACTCAGGCCACCTGCCTGGGAACTTGTACCACTTTATGGAGTAAGGTCGATCATAACTCATGAAAATGGCCACTACTTCAACCTGATGTTTCAGAAGAGGATGGCAGTGGGTGGGAAGTGCATGGTCAGGGGCAGCCAGCACCCCAGATGCCCCAAGGACATGTCTGGTCTTTCCTGATTTTGCTCTTTGTAATCCCTGCCATTATAACAAGGGATGGGGAAAAGGAGCCCTCACTAGAAGCAATCAATTGGGGTTCTCAGTTTAACTTCCACTTCCACATGACCTGTAACCTTGGTCTCCTAGGTGATCTTTCCAGGGCTCAGGGTCCCAGCCTCATTATGCCTGAATTGGGTCAGGACACCTGGTGTTCCCTAACAAAAATCACATCCCTGACCTGCTTCAGGAACTTATCTGATTATGTGCTTCCTGGAAGAAACAGGACAGAGCCAGAGCAAGGGTCAGCTAGGAGCCCTGCCTGGGTTTCTCAGATCTGATTCCCTTCAAATGCTAGTTGATATAGTGTTTCCCGAGAACTGCTTTTCTTCCTGTGTAGCAGCTCCCTCCTGGGACTGGTGCAGCCCACTCCAGGACACAGCTCCACATCCCTGCCACTAGATCCTGACTGGTAATTTAGAATACTCCATAGCCTAGAATCCCACACCAGCACCTGCCTGGTATGGCCAACCTGATTTTCAGCTCAGCCTTTGCCTGCCTTACCCAAATCCCACAAAGTTTCATGGGGTTTGAGGCTGCAGAGGAGATGGAGGATCCAAGGATGCAGTTGTCAGGGGTCTTTCAGTGTCAACCTCCTCCTGCAACTCCAAGGCTGGAACTTCCAAGGCCTCCAGTCCCTGAGGCTGTCCAACAGCCAGGAAGAGTTCCCACATTCCCAAAGTAGTCCATGATAGTGTCTAAACAGTGAAAGAGGCCAAGGCAAGTTGTTGTCCAAAATAAGAACTTTTCCTTCAGTATGGGAGATTCAGTCTTACAAGCAAAACAGCCCCTAGCACCTGAGGTCCCTGCCACCCAGCTTTGAACTGTGTACTGACTGGGCCAAATACAGATCTCCTTTCTCTCCTTGCCTATCAAAAGAATCAACACACTAGACGCCTGGGACTTAAGTCATGTTACGGTAGAGTGCATGCAATACCATGTCCTCCCACTTGACTCTCCTAGATGTTGCATCTGGTGCACTGTTACCTCCCTTGGGTCCTGGGTCAGGTTGTCCTCATGCATGACATACCAGGTTAGGTCCCCTGAACCCTGCCTACTACCAAGTGTTTGGGATGAACATGGATCCCTCATTCATGCACCACTATGGTCCTCCCTTTCCTAGTGTGCACCTCCAGAAAGACCAACTCTAAGGCACAGCCTGCCTGCTCATCAGCAGCCAAACCCAAGGCACTAGAGACCAAGGTACCTGAAACAAAGGCATGCTATACCAAGGTGCACAAGAATAAGGTGGCCAAGACCAAAGGGCCTGAGATCAAGGTGCCCGAGGAGATTTCACCTGAAGCTATCCGAGTACATGGATGTCATAGATGAGCTATTCGGGCCTACTAATTTTGCCAAGTAGGAGCACTCCCACTTGTCCATAGGAGAGCTTGCTTCAAACTTGGGAGAGGAAGGACTGGAGCAACAGCCAATACAGAATAATTTATATCCAGGTCTAAGTCTCCTGAGCTAGGTTGATTAGGACTTTGTCAACAAGGTGGGCTGGGCCTACAAACTTGGTGTATACAAGGTTTCAGGACCCATAGAATTGAGCTACATAGCTTAGAATATCAGATTTTTTTTTTTTTTGTGTGTGTGTGAGAGAGAGAGAGAGAGAGAGAGAGAGAGAGAGAGAGAGAGAGAGAAAGAGAAAGAGAAAGAGAGAGAAAGTATTTGCACATGCATGTACACTTGTACATAAGTGTAGCTGGTAGTTGGGATATAACCACCCCATGGTGTAGATGAACATGGTATCAACATTGCTTCCTCTTTCTCCTAGAAATCCTCCTGACTTGGGGCCATTTCCTCCCAAGGTCAC
Source organism: Ictidomys tridecemlineatus (assembly GCF_052094955.1). Taxonomy (NCBI): domain Eukaryota; kingdom Metazoa; phylum Chordata; class Mammalia; order Rodentia; family Sciuridae; genus Ictidomys; species Ictidomys tridecemlineatus. The sequence continues at coordinate 73,675,933 of NC_135489.1, read as the reverse complement.
TCACACTCTCTTCCTTCTCATCCCCAGACAGAGAATACGATTCATCCCCACTTTCTAAAAGAATTACTTTCCTCCAAACCATATATAAATATTAATATCTTGGCCCTAACAAAGTGCTGGAGCAGCAGGAAGGACTCACCACTGATCAGGTAGACAGGGCAAGGAGGGTCTCCCAGTAGACTAGGGATAGGAGATACACCAGAGTAGCAGGACACCTGATAATCAAGTGCAGGGACACTAGGATCAACAGGGGTTGGGGAGAAACAAAAGGTAGACAACAAGAATGGGGCACCAGGTCGAACTAAGTAGGTAAAGAAAACATGTTTCCTGGGGCTTGGTAACAGTCACAAAGTGAGTAAGGCAGAGAGTGATACATGGCAGACTAGGAGTCAAAGGTACACAAGTAGACAGAAAAGGGAGTGGCCACAGATACAGAGGGAAGCAAGGGATAACAAGTAGATGAGGAAGGCTCAGGACCTTACTTATGTGGCCCGTGGGACTTTGCTTAACCTTATCCTGTCTGTGATGTCTCCCTGAGTGAGTCTGTTCCAGAAATAGGATGTAGGAGGTAAAAAAGGAACAAGACAGGACAACTATAGGTAGGTTCAGGATATGAAGCAGAAAGGAAGCCCAGGAGGGTGACCAGCAGACACTCAGTCTGTCTCTCTGAGACCAAGATGAGTGACAGCCCTACTTCCCAATTCCCATTGAAATATGATTGTCCTGATCCCTATGGCCCATTTCATGTATGAAGAAGAGTTGGCCAGTGCCCATATCCTCCTTCAGCTTGTGAAGAAGCACCTTTGCAGATGCCTCAATGTCATGGTATGCTCCATAGGATACAAAATCTTCCGAGGCAGCTGCCAACAGAAGTTCAGAGAAATGGAAACATTGCAATGATCAAGGGGCCATCATGGGGACTAGTCCACAGAGGTACTCCCCAGGTCGAGAAGAGGTGCAGGGCGACAGAGCCAGAGTTCTGGGTTCAAAGGACACTGCTATCCTCCAAGGCTTTAATGGTTCTTCCTCTTTGGGGACCATCCATTCCAATGATCCTCCCCAGAACTGCAGATCCTCCTCCTTAAACCTGAGGAACAAAGGTATAATGGGTCCCAGAAAAGCCATTTCTTCTGGGTGGCCATATAAGACAGCCAATGGCTGCAGTGTGGATGATGACCTCCAAAGCCTGAATTTCCTCCTTAGCTCCCAGCACTGTCTGCTGCCCTGGGGACTTTCCCAAATCCAGGCCCCTTGAATGAAACTCTCGTGCTCAGGATATCAACCACTCCAGGCTCCACGTCCCCAGAGAGGACACCTCAGCTTCCACCCTCCTCCAGGTGCCATGTCCATTAAGAGCACTCTCACTGGACACTCACACAATGTGGGCTGCCCCTCCATGCTACCGGAGGGTAAGATGTAGATCTGGAGCTGGTTTGAAAATCACAGCCTCAGAAGAGGAAGTGCATATCATCAGGCAACCCAAAGAAGAGGCCCTGAGGACAGTCATATGTCATATTGGCCAGTGATCTCTGGGGTGACTACCCCTCAGGCAAGATCTCACCCTAGCTTTATTTTGCACTGGAAGGGCCAAAGGTTCTTCCTCAACACAGGACAGTTCCTGTAGGAAAATGAAGGGAGACAGAGGGTATCATGAATATAGAAAGAGGGCTGTGGGAGGGTATTGAGAGGGGAGGGTCATAGTGTTTAAGCCCTGATAGGAAGCTGTACCTTGTTTGACTGTCAGTGGGAATAAAGGCAGTTTGGTAGGAAAAAAAAATCTTCTCCAGCATCTGTATTCTGCTATGTTGTCTGTGCAATTCCATGCAGTGAGAACTGAGAGGAGATAACTGGGGTTGCCAGGACCCAGGGTGAACAAGTGTCCATCTATTGGGTCTTGTTTCCAGATTTAGACTGCCCTCACCCTAATCCTGTGAGAAAATAGACAAGATCCCAAAATTCTACTCAATCACCCCATGGAAAATGCCTCTCTTGGTTTAGGGGATCTTCTCTGTGCATTCCTTCATGATCTGTTCCTCTTAAACATCTCACTTACCCATCATCTGAGGGCCTGCTATGAAGAGAAATCACAAAGAAGCAAAATACATCTCCCTTGGTATTCACAGCTCTGAGGTCTGAGGACTAACTGGTGGCTCTCAGATCTTAGTGTTAATAGTCCTGAGATTGACCCTCAGCTCCTAGTAGTAGAAACTCCCATGTTGCCTTCTTGGGATCAGTAGCCACCTGCTTCCAACAGTTCCCTGGAGATCATCTGACAGCTGCACCTAGCAGCTGCTATAGTTTGCCACTGCTCTAGGGCATTCTCTGTGCTTGTCACCATCAGGCTGACATGCCCAGTTTGCCCGTTTTCAGTGTAACCAACTTGACCTGCTCTTGTTGAGATAAAAGTCATGAATATACAAACTATACCCATCCCTTAGAGACTTCATTAAGACTCATGCTGCTACAGAAGGGTAAGTGGAACAGGAACTGTTTGCAAAAGGAGATGGGGAAGGAATCTTATTGGAATTAAAAAGATGAACTCAAGCATGTAGTGTCCTTCCAAGATACCCACAGTATTTCTGCTTAGGCATGGTTGGGGAGGGGCTCCTTGCATGCCAGACTAGGGACTACTGAAGGTTCCCATAGGGTGGAGTTATGTAGAGCCACTGGAGGGTAGAGTAAGCAGGAGAGAACTGCTATGGAATCAAAAGCCTCTGAATGACCAAGAGGCATTTGTGGTAGCCATGGCCATCAAAAACAGATGCAGAATTTTTTATCAAGTACCTCATGAGATCTTTGGGCCCTCCTGTCTCATTTGGATGCAGAGCTGCTTTTAAGCCTTCAACCCCCTGTGAAAATAATCAGGGTTCTAGAAATAAGCAGGTTTCTAGAATTTTTTTCTTAGCATCTTTCTTCTCTCCTGAGTGAAGATGGACAATATTGTTGGATAGATCCCCATCATGGCCATGGTCTTCCTGTGTAGGTGTCCTGATGAGAGGACAAGGCCTGCCTTCATACCTCTCCCACCACCTCTACAGTTCTGACTGGGAACTCATTGGGAGACCAACAGGCTCAAGGTCCTGACTGCATCCCAACACAGACCCACCCTCCACTGACAGTGCTCTGACCCTTCCATAGGTAGTATTGGCCCCACCCCGATCCCAGCCTGACCTATACTGAGTGTGGCTGGCCCAAATGTAATCAAGTTCTACAAATCAATGAGAAAAAATAAAGCTACACACCACATGGTTTGCCAATGAACAAAATGGGGAAGTTTTCAAAGGAGAATAATTAAATTGCAAGGAGGCCAAAGTTTAGTGCTATTTATGGAATAAAGTACTCGGGTGAGTTCAGACATGCACAAAACTCATTGGACGTGAAGTTGTTTGTGATCTGTCATGTAAAATCAAACTCCATGGTTCTTCATAGGACACAGGTTCCATGCCATCAGAGTCAGGGGCACAATTTTTTATCAAGTACCTCTTGACAACTTTGGGTGCTCCTATCTCATTTGGATAGAGCACTACTTTTCAGCCTTCAGGCCCCTGTGCCATTAATCAGATTTCTAGAAGTAAACCTGGAAACAGTATTTTTAAAGACAGTTTCTTTCTCCTTTTCTGAGTGATGTTGGGCAGTGAGGATGAAAAAAACCTCAGCATGACCAAGGTCTTACCGAGTAGATGGCCTGATGCGAGGACCAGCCCTGATTTCTAGGGGGAAAAGTTGCAGCACGTTAGGGAACCATCAATTGACACCACCAACAAGACCCACTCTCTGCATTAATGAAAAGCCGTGTTTTATGGCAGTGACCAATGGGACTAGCCCCCTTGTGTGTCTCCTTTTTGAGCTACACCCTTATTGAAATTAATTTTAAGAACTTCCTCCAGATCTCTGTGCACTGGTCAGGATGGATCAGAGTCTTCTGTTTCCTGGAATATTGGCCAGGCTGTGGCACACTGCTCAACCATCTGAGGCATGATCTGATACTATCTTACTATTTTTGCTATAGATCATTAAAAAAAATTTAGGAAGACATTCACATAACTCACATCACCCATCAAATATTAGAATTTGAAAGTTTTCATAGAGTTTGCCACAATATTGGCAATTTCATGACTACAATAAAATAAAGATTACTTTCATCAGCTCAAAAAGAAATCCCTTACCTTTTAGCTATCAAACCCAATCCCCCATATGTTTTCCCACCACTTTTGAAATACCTCTGTGCCTAATCAATTCTTTTCACCATTTATTTGATATATGCAATTATGATCCTAGTGTGTTCAGTTTTAGCATTGCTTCTCATATGGTTCAAGATTTAAGAATGATTGACATTCTTTCTACTTTTTTTAGAACATTCTTAACTAAAACTGTCATTTCTGTTGCAGCTGGGTGGGTGGGAAAAATACAATTTCTACTAGTACAGTTTAGGTCCACTGCCTTGATTCATTTCAAGTTGAGAACAGTTCGGTGACCATGGCTTTTGTACCTCCAGCCAAAATATTCAAGTGGTAGTTTACTTATTGCCACGTCAAGAATTCTCTTGGGGAAAATCCTGTTTACAGATACACTGAGGTGCCAGAATCTGTGTCCACACCTGTGTTTGTCGTTAGAAGCTCTGGGAGAAGTACCCACATTCTGGGCAGGATGTGCTTGCTCCTGGTGACTTCAAGGTTCCTCAGGCTCTAGCTAGGGAGAAATTTCATTCAGTTGCTCTTGTTTAGTTGTGCAAGTCCAGGAAATAAACAGAGGGTTTTCCAAGGAGAATCAGCAAAAGTCAGGCTGAGGAGATGATGAAGCCATAAATTATGAAGTTGTCACCTTCACATAGGCGTTTGGAGTGCCTGGAACTTCCTTTTGGTAAGAATGCTTAGAGGAATGGTGCCACTCAGCAGAGTCAGTTTTCAGCAAGATGCCTAGGAGGCTGATCCATTGACAGCAAAGAATGCCAAGGGGCCTCTAAGTCAGGGAAAGCTGAGGTATCACTATAGACCATGTTCATGGACTCTTTGAGTATTGGGAAAAATATTTCTCTGGATATAACTTTCAATTAGAAGAATGAAGCCTAAAATTCACTCAGAGAAAGTTGCAAACCATACGATTTCTCTGCCCATAAGACCCTGAGCTGTTGCAATTCCTCCTCAGATGCCCAGTGACAAAGGCTTGGGAGCCTCACTCCGATTGCCACTTCCCCTTTACTTTGCTTTGACAGCATCTCGAGTGCTGAGACCAGGCAGAACCTGGTTCCCCTATGTCTCCCCTCAGAGACCTGCCATGTCTTCCCTCTGCTCCTGTGCCAACACACAAGCCATTCTGGGTGCTGCCTGTGTTGCCTCCTGTGACTGCACCAGTCTTCCAGGGTAACCCACAGGTGTAGTCTCCTTACCCTTAAATATGAATAGCAGCAGGAATCTGGTGTTCCTGCTTTGTGTGTGGCTGGACAATTCAACGTTGGTCAATATTGGCAAAGTGGAGGCCAGGAGAGCCACATTCAGAAGACTGCCCTCACTGGAGGGCCCCAGGGGTGAGGACCATCCTGATCCATTCCTCACAGCAGCTTCTGCCCAAAGGACCATTATGCCTGCCTCAGCCAGTGGGGGAACCTGGAACTATGGGGGCCATGGGCACCTGGGTCTTCACCCTTTAGCACCACCACCATTTGCCCAACCAGCTGCATCATCTTCCTAGTAAATGCCCACCAATGGCCACAGGGAGTGTACAGGGAGGGCACACTGCCTACCTTCCACATAACTGCAGCGGACCTCACAGCATCTATGGAAACTGCTGGCACTGGCAGTGTTTCAAGTTCCTGATCCACTGGCACCTTCCTCAGATGCCAGATGTGGAAGCACTTTCCTGCTTCCTCATGTGAGTGTTCTCCCCAAGGACTCAGAACTTCTCCTTGAGCTTTGAAAGGTAAAAAAAATGTATCATGGAAAAAGGAGGCTGTGATATAGGGAAACTGGAAGGAACATCCTGAGGGTGAGGGATAAGCTGAGACCTACATTCCCAGCCATGTTCATCTTACACCAGGGGAGGAAATGTGCCTTATCTCAGTTGCTCATCATAGCCCTGTGAGTGCAGTAATCTTTCTTTCCAATGAGCATTACCATCACATGGAGGACCCAAGGTCAGAGAAGGATCCTGGAGATAATGTGAATCGGGGTTTGGAATTGACTCTCTGACGCCATATGACTGTCCCTCACTAAGTATTTTCACCTTCTAGCATAGACCTGATTGTTTACGAAGGCAACATCACAACTAGTGTCAGGGAGAGGGGTGGAGGTACCAGCACAGATCTCTCTGAATACCCACCTATATTGTTCTCGAGGATATTGAGGTGGTACAGAATTCTTGAGTGGGAACTCATTCCATTTGGATCCTCCATGGAGATGTAGGACTGTCTCAGGCTTTAACCCTGCTCCCAGGACACTCTATACTCTGGGTTGCTCAAATCATGCTGCCATACACACTGCTACAGAGTGGGCAGCTGAAACCATAGGGATTCATTTATCATAGTTCTCAAATTGGGTGTCCCAGAAAAGTGGTGCCAGATAGGCTTTAGATAATGGCTGCATTACCTGTTATATCCTATTGCTGAAACAGCTTTAGTGTCTCTTCCTTTTCCTAGAAGGGTACTACTACTGTCATGGGAACTCCACCCTCATGATCTCATTAAAATCCTAAGAACGACTGAAGCCACCATCTCCAAATACCATTATACTGGAGGTTAGGGCATTCACTCGTGAATTCTGGAAGACAAAAACATTCATGTCACAATACACAACAACATCAAGAATTCAAGGGAAATCAGATTCCAGTATAGTACTTGATGTTCTCTCTAGTATATGAGAGCATGTCCTGGATGCATGGAGCCTACATGGGGTGGTCAAAGTGACAGAACAGAGGAGGCAAAGGCAAGGTGTGTTTTGAGTCAGGTCAACTGGCAATGAAATGTGGGTTGTGGATTTTGACTGTTCCTGATGAATCCCAGGCCAGTGTTTTGTACCCTATCTGGACTGGAGCCTACCATGACTCTGGAGGAGGGTCTTGCTGGAATGTCAACACACAAATTTTACCAGTTGATCTATGAGATGGCAGAAAAGTGAGGCAGAGACCTGTGATAGGCCTAAGTGCTATGGAATGTGGGTTGCACAGCTGGTTCTGGTGGGTCTTGTCACTCATACCCAGCCAGGAAGGGCATCTGCTACCACAGAGAAAACTACTGAACACTTACCTCTCCAAGCATTTGTTCCCTCTACCTGGAGAGATGGATACCCTCTAATAGTCCCAGAAACTCTGGCCTCAACATTCAAGGTTCAGGGTTAGGACGTGGGGGAGTAACCAGCCAAGCTCAGGAGATGTCCTTCAGCAGTGAGGGCTGTGCACAGGGTACAAGTTTCACTAGCTTGGTGTTGGCCAACTACATGGGAAATAAACCCTCTTACAGAATATAGATCACCCCAGCTCTAAACATGCCACAATTATAACCTGATGTTCCAGAAGAGATTTGGAATTTGAAGAACATGGTCAGGGAAAGCCAGTGTCTCAGATGCCCTGAGCACACACCTCTGGAGTTTTTTGTCTTTGTTGCATGTAATCCTTGCCATTCAAACAATCAAATGCAAAACAGCCCTCTTTGAAAGCAAACCAATACTTTCAGCATAGCTTCTACTTTCTCATGACCTCTCCTGAGTCTTGTCCCTTTGGCCCTTCTTCTATTTCCTTCCACCAAATGGCTGGAGCAAACAGTCCTAACACCACCATTGATAGCGATAGAGGATTCACGGTGTTCTCTTCTTACATAAATCATATCTCTGACCAGATGCTGATGATTTGCTTTTCTATGTGGTTCAGGACAGGAAAATGAGAAGCTTGGAATAAGTGTCAGGGCTGCACAGGGGGATACATAAAGGAATGTGCCTGATTCACTAAGTCCCACATGGTTCTCTTCAGGGGCTAAGTGATGTTGGGTGCACATAGAACTGTTTCTGTATTGGGAATTGATCCCTCCTGGAACTGGACTGGCCCATGTCGAAGTACTGTTGCCCATTCCTTCTATAAGATCCTCATTACTATGAAGCTATAGCTTGGATTTTCCAATGAGTATTCTTTTTTAAATAATCCTATACTTTGCTTACCTGCCAGGTTTGTGGAATTTGAGGCTGTAAAGATGGAAGGTCCAAAGCTTCAGTTGATGATGGATTCCAGTGTCAGACACAGAGGGTCTATCTTCCACATTCTCCACTCCTTGATATTGTGCAGCAGGACAGAGCTAAACTCATTTCCAGAGGAGTTGTAATAAAGGGGAAAAAATGTAACAATGAAGTCTGCTGTCCCACATGTGAACATTTTGTTCAGGGTAGGATACTTGTTTTGCAAAAAGAACAGAATCTAGCATCTGGGATTCCAACTACCCTTGGATTTGAAGTGAATATGGCCTAGTCTAAGTTGATATCTTCTCTCCCCTTGTCTATGCAAAGAGCCAACAAACTTTCTGCACAGGACATGACTCTGTGAGGCACAAGTATATCCAATATGGGTATCTCAAACTGTCCTCCCCTGTGACATACACTGTCCAACTGGTACAGAGTCACTACTAATAGGTCCTAATGTCAGAATGTGCAGGGCCATCCTGGACCAGATTAGGACCCTTGAACACACTTCCTTCCACCAAATGGCTGGAGCAAACCTGGAACCACCATGTATGCATCATCCCTTTCCCTCTGTCCTAGTGTGCACCTCCTGAAAGGCTGGCCCTGAGGCTCACCCACCAGAAGTCTAATGCTAGTGGTACCAGAGATCAAGGTGCCTGACTAGATCATGCCTGAAGCCATTATGGTATATATGGACATTATGAACACCTGGTGGGGTGTCCAACTTCATCATGTGAAAAGCCCCATATTTGGCCATGGAGGAGTCCAAGGGAAACTTGGAAGAGCATGGAATGGGGTGACATAAAAGGGGACAACTTGTACCAAGATCTAGATCTCTTACCCTCCATTGATGAGCTGTGCTCCAAGAGGATTTAATCACCAAGGTGGGCTGGGCTGGGAACCCAGTTGTCTACAAGACTTTGGGAAAGCCAGCCCAGGCTCATGGAATTATCCTTAGTTCCTTAGGTTCTCAGCACTGTGTGTCTGTTGGATGGGTAGCTCGTGGTCTTGATTTAACAACCCCATGGTGTGAACCAGGAAGACATTATCAATGCTTCCTATGAATCCCAGAGCTGTCTTGACTTTGGGACATTTTCTACGAAGACCACGCAGAATCTTTTCTTCTCCTCCAGGTGCAGGCTATATTTACCACACCCCCATTTCTTGGAAGTAGCTTTCCTTAGGACTACACATAGATATCTTGACTCTAACCAAAGAGCTGAACCAGAAGGAAGGACTCACCCAGCAGAATGGTCATCAGAACCTCAGTCTGACACCAAGACAGGTGACACCTCCCATTCAAATTTACACATCCCCCCCATCCCTCTGTCTCCCTTCATGCCCAATGAAGACTGTGCAAATTCCCATTTCCTTCTGCAGCTGGTGAAAAATCACTTACTGCCCTTGAAGTAGAAATGCTCGGTGTAGGTGCCCCAAAGTTATATTGTGCCCTGACTAAAGTGCTTTTAAATCATCTGCCAGCCAAGGTGTAGAGAAACAGTGACAGCACTGGACATGAGGCCTAAATGGAGATCAGCCCCCTCATGGGTCACCTCATAAGAAATTAAGAGATGTAGGGTCACACAACCCTAGGTCCTATAACAGAAGAATCCTGGTATCATCCTGCACTGTTTTGAGTCTTCCTCAATGGGTGCCATCCAGTCTTTAACCCTCCCCTGGACCGCAGAATCTCTTTCCTAAGCCTGGGCCAGAGAAGAGCAGTGGGTCCCATAAGAACTTCTCCTATGGGGAGCCAAATGGGAAAGCAGAGGTGTTTAGTGAGAACGACCATGACCCTTCACACCCGGGGCATCCTCCTGGCTTCCCAGCACCTTCTGCTGTGCTGCAAACTGTCCCATACCAGGGCCTTCACACAGACCCCTTCATCCTTGGAGGCAGAGCACTGCAGAAACCTCATTCACAAAAAGGAGTCCTCATCCCCATTCCCCTCCTACTGGTAGTCTAGGAAGGGAGTTCCATCTGGACCTCAACTCATGCAAGAAAGACATCATATTCTGGGTCTCATCTCCAGGTCTCTGGAGAGCAACATGTGACTCTGGGGATAATTTCTAATGCCCAGTATTTGAGAGAAAGTTTCAGTCATCAGACCCTAGAGAAAGAAGTAGAGGCACTGTGTAGGTGTGTGATATCTTGTGAGTCAACCTCTCAGGTGGGGTCTTGGTGAGATCTCACCCTCACTACATCCTGCAATACAAGGGGCAAAGGATTCTTGTCACTCAGGAATGATCCTGATAGTCCCCAGGAAAGGGAGGGCAAGGAGAGGGCACTGGAAATGTAGGAGGAAGACAAAAGGTAGGTACTGGGAGAGGAGAGGGAGAGAGGTACATACCTGGGGTAAAGCTATACATCACGAGAGTTGACTGTCAAAAGTGAGGAAAAATAGTTTAGTAGGGAAATGTTCTCATGGCTGCTACCTTCTCCTGTGGTGTCTGTGCTACTCTGTGGGGTGAGGACTGAAAGAAGGAGGTATCTGCAGATTTCATTCCTCAGGATGCACAGGTTCAGGGCCAAGCCTTTACCTCCACATTTTGCCTCCACCACTTCCACTGATCCTGGAAGAAAAACAAATCAAAATCTTAACAGAAACCCAATCATCACATTGTTCACATGGCCTCAGTTAATGTAAGGGGCCTTCTCTGTACATCCCTTCATGAACTGTGTCCCTTAAACATCTCTGTTACCAATTGGCTGAGGATTCAAACATACATCTGGAGAGCAACCACAAATAGGTAAATTACACCTCTCTTAATATTAGCTGCTCTGAGTTTCTAATGCCAACATCTCTCAGATCTTAGCATTCACAGCCCCAAGAGTGAATGCCAGTGACCCTCAGTATCCATTGGGAGCAACTATGTCACTGTATTTCTGACAGGAGGAGCCGGAAGCTACTGACAGTTTCCTGGAACCCTTTAAACGACCAGTCCTAGAAGCTCTTAGCAGCTCTCCACTGCTGTCATTCTCTGATAGCTGCCCTCAAAGTGACCTGCCCAGGCTGCTTTCAGTTCCAGCAGCCTTTACTGTTAGAAGTTGTTTGTGAAACCTGCTCCACCTGCTCTACTTGAGAAAAAAGTCATGAACATGTTAAATATAACCGTCTACTTGAGGCTGCACTAGGAATTATGCTGCACCATAAGGGGAAGCAGTACGTGTACTTTTTGCATAGGGAGATAGGGACAGAAGCACATTTGCTTTCAAAAGGTGGGCACAAGCACACACAGTGTTCTTCCAGATAATCATGGGACTTCTCTGAGGTATGGGTAGTCCTAACACAATAGACAAGGGACAGCTGAAAATATTCAAAATGGTGGTATCATCAAAAGAGACTAAAGGATGGAGTCATCTAGAATATACCTGTAACCAAATATAATTCTGTGTCACAGTGACATAATTGGGGTAGCCATAGATATCAAACACAGGAAACAAATTTTTCTTTTCTTTCCTGTTCTGTCCTTTTCCTTTTTTTTTCTTTTTTGGCAGTGCAGAGAATTGAACTCAGGACCTCACACATGCTAGGCAAGTACATTATCACTGAGCCACAACCCCAGCCCCCCAAATTTTACTTAAATGCTTCCTGGGAATTGTTGGCCCTTTCTCTTCTGTCTCATTTAGAAGGAGAGTTGCTTTTGAGCCTTCATTCTTCTGATCCATTTAAGCATTTTCTAGAATTGCCCATGGAGATGGCATTTTTCTTAGCTATCTTCTGATCCTGTGGGAAAGGCTAGATAGCCAGGCGGAACAAATATTCAGCATGGCCAAGGGCTTCCTACATAGGTGAACAGGGCTTGGTTTCTAGGGAAAGAACTCATGGCACTCTTTGATACTTCAAATAACAATACAATCAAGATATATTCCTCTTATTGTCATGACTCCCCAGATGTATACCCAGACATCCATCTTACTGATCACTGCCAACAAGTTCCAGTAAACAGGGAAGTGATGGACCACATAAGTTGGATCATCAGTCAGGACTGAGGTGAGTTGGGGAAAGCTGATCCATCACCCTTCAAGAGCCCTTCCTGCACACATGACTGATGACCACTGCAGAAGCACACTCTGCACAGCCCTGCAGTTTCAGACATACCATGGAGCATGCACAATTCAATGACCTGAACCTCTGACTTCCCAAAGCATACAGAAAATGAAAGTGTGGAAAACCAGAGTGGGATTTGGGGCTATAATAGTGTTAATGTTTTCCAAACATTAATTAGCATAAATTAGTGCCAACAGCATTTGTATGTTTCCAGAGCCTAACTAGCATAAGCTTGGACACAACACAGTGACCCAAGAGCAATATAAACCCCTAGATTAGCACACTTGGGTAGAGAAAGCCTGCTATCATGTCTCCTCTTGCACTACAAGAGTTATACCATTCTTCAATAAATCCTACCATTACATTTACTTTTCCTGGTCTGTGGAGTTCATTCTTTGAATTTGCAAGAAGATCCCAGAAAGAAGGAACTGATGGTGAGCCACTGGGGTCTGCATCAATATAGGAGGGTATAACCCACCTTTCAGAGAGGTACCACTTCTTAGCTGCAGAAATATGCAACTTACATAGGCCTCACCTGCCAGAAGAAGCAAAAAACCTCCAATTTCCCCTGCTAACAGAAGTAGAAAATCGAGTTTCTTCTTTTTGTGCCCAACCTAGGGCTTCTTTGGAGGGTGAGTGCAATGGGCCAAGAAATGATCCCCTTATTTTCTGGAGTTCTACATTCCTTTTATAAATCTATCTCTCTTTCAAAAATAATTGATGCCTGTAACTCATTTGAAATTGGATAGTGCAGCTGCTGGTCTAAAGCCCCAATTGAAAGACTTACTGGAGGCTTGTTCAATCCCTTTCATCACTAATGGAGAAACATTGGTCAAGCTCAGCTTAGGTTTCTCTCTGCAGAATACAACAAGGTCAACCGATTAGTTAAGCTCAGCTTCTTTCTTCCTCTCCTAGACTGACTTGACCCAATGGTGGAGGGATCCCTCACCAAGTGTATCTTATATCCTATCACAAAATCTTAGTCTGATCCAAGGTCTTTGAAAAAGAAGCAACCCACTAATCCCCAGAGGGTGAGCCACATGGTCTATTTCTCCTGTTCTCTTTTCTTCTCTTCATATTTTTTTCTGTCTCTCTCAAATGCACTGCAAACATCATGTAGATTTAGGATTATTATACTCCTTGGAACCCAAATTGTTTCAAAAGAAACTATGGATAAGGTTTTTGGAAATTTTCAAAGCTTAATGCACATGTTAGGCCCCAAACCCCATGGTGTCTCTGGTGAGCTCCACCAAGAAAGAAGGTCCCTTTCTCTAGGTTTCTAACCCTGCCAGTTCAAAGAAGAAAAAATGCAATATAAACAAAGACTCTTAAGCCACATTAGATCTAATATTTGTAGCAAATAGAATAGGACTTTAGTGGCCCTTAGTATGAGTTTGGTGGCAGGAAAGGCTAAAAAATTTCTTCAGGGTACATGACCCTAAGGGACATGGCTCTTTCATAGCATAACTGAGTTCCTCCAGGAAATGCAACCCCATTTCTAATGTCTTCACAACTAATGGCAAAACAGTACAGAAAAACCAGGGACACTCATTTTAAGAGGGATATGACACAGAAAAGGAATTTTAAATAATGCATTGGTAAAGGCAAATAATACAAGCAGCCTAAATCCTATGAAGGCCTCAAAATGTGGTTGCTCATGTGTTGAGGATCATAAGTAACTCTGAGTACTTTGTGGTGCTAAGAGCAACTACTCCAAACTGGTAGAATTAAAAGGTGTGTCAGGTTGGTGGTGGTGATTTAGAACAAAGCAGCCTGCACTGGAAAGAGAAACATCAATCAGGCACCAACAAAAAAGATTATCAATCAGTGGGATCTCCTGACTAACACCTATCAATCATCAGGACCCCCTGGCCAATCCTGGAGTGCATGCAGCACCCCTGACCAACTCCAATAGGACAAGGGGCTCTCAAAACACCTTTTCCTGTCCCAAGCCCTTCCCTTCCTGCCTAAGCCTCATAAAACCCCAGTCCAGTCCACCTCCCACACGGTTTCTCCTCAGACCCTTCTCCTGTCCTCTCTATGGGTCTGACAGAGTTCTGCCCAGGAGTGATATCTCAAATAATGCCTCTTTCAATGGACTTTTAAAATCTGCATCCTTTGGTTGCTGCACAACTTGCCTAATCTTACAGGGTGGTAGCCCATGGCTTTCAGGTCCACATGGCACTGAGGGATACTCCATATTACAATGGAGGGATGCTAAGGGATGCCTTCTTCCCCCTTTGTCTTTCAGATGGGTAATACTCCATTTGGTATACATATTCCTTTAAAAAGCATTTTGAAACATTGGGATTCCTTTGACACTCAGACCCTAAAGAAGTGTCTGGTATTTTTCTGAGCCCAAGCTTGGCCTGAATACCATCTGGAGGATGTGGTATTACAGTTTATACAGTTACTGGTATTACAGATTATACTTCCCCCGAGGGAATACCAGTTTACACTTAAACTTAGATTTAAAGGGGATAAACAGTGGTCACATGTACCCTACAAAAAAGCTTTTTATTTGCCTGGAGACACAACCCAGAATTATGCAACCAATGTAAATTAGATTCTTCACTCTTGGCTAAACTAAAAAAGTGCAATCCAAACAAAGACTCTCAAGGTATATTAGATTCAATATTTTCAGTAAATAGAACAGGACTTTAGTGGACCTAGGTATGAGTACGATGGCAAATATATCAGGAAAGGCTAAAAAGGAAACCAGTTTCCCTTAGAGAAGGATCAAATAGAGAAAAGACTTTTTTATAAATCCGTATGCCCTCCTTACTCAGGGAAACACAAACTCCACTGATACTTAATACTAGAAAGAATGTCTTGAACACTGGAAAAGTTTGGGGTACATCAGACAAGGGTAAGGAACTAAATTGGAGCTAAGTTCCAGGTGGGAGTGGCATGACAAAAAAGCAAGAAAGCAGGAAACAGGCAAGCCAGAAATGAAAGACAGGGACCAGGCAGAGATACACAGGAGAGAGGTAAAAGAGGCTTGAGGTTCAAGCCTTTTATGGGGGAGGCTCAGGGATTAGAGCCCAATGGATCCAAAAGTGGGCAATTAATGTGGGATTGGTAAGCCCTTGGGCAGGAAAGAATGTGAGAGGTTAATAGTGGAGATGGAATGAAGAAGTGTTGAGCCTTTCTCAGAAAGGCCCTTGGCTAGGAAAACCTTAAAATGGTAGCTGTCTGGGGCTGAGATTGTGGCTCAACAGTAGAACCCTCATCTAGCAGGGGCAGGCAACCCAGATTTGATCAATACCACATAAAAAAATAAAGGCATTTTGTTTTAAAAAAAAGTAGTCTAAAAAATGGCAGCTGTCACTTAAGATGGCCTTCCAGAGGCTAAGCAAGGACTTTACACTGAAGGGGGGTGGGGAAATACAAGGTTTGAAAAGATCTATAAGTGCTGGAATATCTCGGCATGGAAAAACCCAGAATTGGAGGGGCAGCTTGCCCTGGGCAGATTGGAGGTTATTTGGCCCACTAAACCGATATGCAGAAGCCACAGCCTTCCAGGCATGCACAGGGAGCATAGACTTAAATACCTTCATGTAAAAGTGGTGTGAAGTTAGACATAGTCCTTAGATCTGTGAATTCCAGGCTGAATCCTACACATGAATCAAGCATATGCAAACCAGAAGATCTAAAGTAAGCCTAGAAAATCAGGAGAATCTCTGGCAGAGAGACTATTTTTCCTGGGGGCACTAAAAGATCAAAGAGGCCAGAGAAAGCCCTCCCCTCACTCCATTTCATCAGCAGTGAGGAAGACCAGCAGCAGAGAGAAAATGACAGATCAGAGAAGCCAGATAAACCTTGACCCCCTCCATTAAATCTGCATCCAAAAGCACACAGAACCATCAGCAGGGAGAAACTGAATGAGGCAGTCTGAGCTCAGTGCCCCCTTGAGAAACCTAAAACAAAACAAACAAATCCAGTATTCCCCAAAAACAGAGCCAGTGAAGGATGTCCTCTTTCCATAGGTGGTGCCCTGTCACTTACATTATTCTATATTTAGAATACCCAAGAACTACTAGAAAGGTTCTAGAACTTATAAACTGATTCAGCAATGTAGCAGGGCATAAAATCAAGACCAAATGCCATGAATCAATAGCATTTATATACACCAAGGACATATCAACTGAAAGAGAAATCAGGAAAACTATCCCCTTTCCAACAGCCTCTGAAAAACCAGCCTCTACCTCAGAGAAAAGCCTGTCCAAGGAAGGGGGCATCACCCTTGTCCTTGGAAAGACCCACAGAGCACTCCTAGGCATATTCCCACCCTGCTAAGTTGTTTATACACAAATAACAGGAGAGATCTGCTGTGCCATGTGTCCTGACTCAGTCAGGCTAGGTGGGGACCCATAGTAATCCCTAGCAGCCACCAATCAGTATGAGACAGGGAAATACCTGGGATGCCAGATGACCCTCTCAGTAGTTTATGATGTTGGGAAACATGTAGTTCAGAATGAACACCCCTCTTGGCTTAAACCAATCAGTTCAAATGAATCCCCCTCTTGTAGTAACCAATCACCCCTACCCAACATGTTCCCGCCAGTGAATGTCCTAATCATGATTTAGAGTTGTTTTATGATTTTCCAGTGGTGTGTGATGATTTGCTAAGAGATGCTATGATGTATGTGAAGTCCCTGCCTTCCCCAAAGAGTGTATAACACTGCTGAAAACCCTGAGCTCGGGGCCTATAAGTGTCTCCAGTTGCTGTGTGCGCATGGAGGACCGAGCTAGCTCGCAATAAACACCTCTTTGCTGTTTACATTGATCTTGATCTCTGGTGGTCTTTTAGGCGTCCAAAATTCGAGCATAATACCTGAAGAAAAATAAAATATGTGGGAATCAACCTAACAAAAGAAGTGAAAGAAGTGAAAGGGCTTGGATTGTGGCTCAGTGGCAGAGCACTTGCCTCACAAATTCGAGGCACTAGGCTTGATCCTCAGCATCACATAAAAATAAATAATAAGATGAAGGTATTGAGTGCATCCACAACTAAATTTTTTTTTAAAAAAAGGGAGGTGGGGATAGTTGGGAAAAAACCTCTGTAATGAAAACTGCAGAACACTAAAGAAAAATATTGAAGAAGATATCAGAAAATGAAAAGATCTCCCTGGATAGGTAGAGTTAATATTATCAAAATGTCCAAACCATCAAAAGCATTATACAGTTTAATACAATTCCTATAAAGATTCCAATGATATTCTTCATAGAAATAGAAAAGGCAATCATGAAGTTCATTTGGAAAAATAAGAGCCCTAGAATAGCCAAAGCAACCCTTATCAAGAAAAGTGATTCAGGAGGGAGGCATCAATATACCAGCACTTAAATTATACTACAGAGCCATAGTAACAAAAACATCATGGTGTTGGCACCAAAACAGACACAAAGAGCAATGGAACAGCATAAAAGACACAAAGACACACCCACAAAAATATGGATATTTCATCCTAGACAAAGGCACTGTAAACATATTTTGGAGAAAACATACCTTCTTCAACATATTGTTTTGGGAAAACTGGAAATCCACATACAATGGAATGAAATTGAACCCATACCTCTCACCCTACATGAACTCTAAGTAGATCAAGGAACTAGGCATTACAGCAGACACTGCACTTACTAGAAGAAAAAGTATTTCCAACTCTCTAACATGTTTGCTTAGAAACATACTTCCTCAATAAGACTCCTAATGTACCAAAAATAAAATCAAGAATCAATAAATGGGATTGTATCAAACTGAAAAGCTTCTTCACAGCAAAGAAAACAATCAAAAACATGAAGAGGGAGCTTACAGAATGGGGGGAAATGTTAACCACCAGTACCCCAGATAAGGCATTAATTTCCAGGATATGCAAAGAACCAAAAACACTGAATACAAGAAAAATAAATAATCCAATTGATAAATGGGAAAATATGGAGAATAGTGATGAAGAATTAGAGAGCAGTGACTGAGACTTGGGGCTTCTGATGACCCCATGGCTGTGGTTGCCTGGTCCCTGGGAATGTTTCTATGCAGAGGCATAGGATGTCTAGTTCCTTTGGTAATGCTCTGCTGGAGGAAGCTCTGAGGAAGAGTCTTATCAACTTTGACCTTAATCTCAGTCACACAGCTCCCAGGTATACAATCACAATGTATTACTAGCTTTGCTACTCCTGAGACTGCCCACTTAATAGTAACTTTAAACAATGGACCTTCTTGAGCATTACACAAAGCTCCTATCATTGCACATTACAATTGTGGATTGCAACTGTGGAAAAGCTGTAAAAACGTAGATGTTTCTAGTTTCTGTAATTTTCTGAGTATAAAAAATAATGCTTGCATAGTAAATGACACATATAAATAAATATTGCTTGTGTAACACTTTAGATCTGCTTCCTCTATCAGAGAGCAGCACTCCACCTGATCCCAGCTATTTAACTTCAAAATCTGAAAAGTATCTTTATTTTCTAATCCCCCAATCACCACAAATTTTTCCACACTGGTTGTGGCAAGCAAAGAGAGTCCTTCAAATTAACATTAATGAATATTAAATAGGAAAGTAAATTCTTAACATGAAATTCTCTGATGAATATAAATATACAAAAATATAATAAAGGAGTATTTTTTAAATTGGAGTTTATGGCTTTTTTATTTTCTTAAAGAATTCAAAAGAAAAAAGGATGCAAATTATACATCCATAATAATAAATACCCATTAAATTAACTGATTGGGGGGCTGCAGTTATAGCTCAGTGGTAGAGCATTTGTCTAGAATTTATGAGGCACTGGGTACCACATAAAAATAAATAAAGGTATAAAAATTACAATAACATTTTAAAAAATAATAAAATAAAATCAATTGCTATGACAACAACAAGACAAAGGGGAGCAGACAAAGATACAAAGGAGTACTAGACTATGATATAAGATATTGGCTTCAAATACATGTTATAACATTAGAAGGTTATTTTTAATTCCCTTGGAAACTAAAGAAATTTTAAGAGAATACATAAAAGAGAACAGAAAAGGAATTAAAATTTCACTACAAAGCATCAGGGAAATAAAAAGAAAAACAGTAAATGAGGAAATCAGCATCAAAATATTACAACATATAAAAAATAATAAAAAATGATGATGGTATTTTAATAGTCAGCAGTTATTTTACATGTAAATGGATTAAATTCCCCAATCAAAAGCCATATGTTGAGAAAATGGACTTGAAAACCGGATCTGAGACTTCTTTTCCAATTGCTCCATGGCTTGGTATTCAAGAACTTAAGAGTACAATTCTCAGCAATGTGGGTAAAAGAGGAAATTCACTGAAATTCATTATCAGACAGGCAGACTCTTAAGAGACCCAGAAATTCAAATGTACTAACATAGGAAAAGACTTTTGAAACAAGCCAGTGGCATCTGGGGCAGAGGCACTGGTTCAACACAAAGGTGAGGGAATAACACAAACAGAGAGAAACACAAAGGACAAAGAAGACATGGAAAAACCTGTAAAACAGAAATGCAGTCTAAACTTGGCTGTATGGCAAGCTGGTGTTTGAAAAATACTCTGTGCTTCTAGACCAGCAAGCAAAAACTGGAGGTGATTTCCTCTGAAGCAATGAAACCACAGCTTGTTAATGTACAACCTCAGGAGATCACAGGAAATAATATCATGCTGTCCTGTCAAGCACTTGCCTAGGATGTACCTGGTAGTAGGTAATTGAAACAGGCACAGAGAAAATTGTACCCAGAGGGATTCAAGTCAGAGATATGCATGGGAGTGCAACTCACTTTTCCTTTGAATCTGGATGCTCACATGACCACAGGGGAAACCAGTCAGGTGCGTGTGATTTCACTCAAAGGTTCTGCTCTAGGCCTGAGTCTAGAAGAGCCACATTTATGGTAGCTATGCATGACATGTGGAAGGTTGACTCCACCTCAGCACCTAAAGAATCCTCAGAAGACCCCTGAGATCCAGGCACCCAGAAGAGATCAGTATCTTCCAGCCCTAATGATGAGCAGATCAATGTCTCAAGAGCACATATACCCAAGAAACTCAATAGCTGAGTAGAGCTAAACACCAGCCTCTGTAACTTCCCACATAGAACTCTGCATAAATCTGTTGGTCCATACAAAACTTCAATTGACAGTACTTCACACTCCATCCTGCCATATATCAGTGAGAAATAAAGCTGTAAGCTATTCCAGACAGCTGCAGTTCCACATCACTCCAGCTGGCAGCTAAGCGAGGATCTCAAAAACAGGAAGGGCTTAGCAACTCCCAATCCTTGATATCTCCCAGGGATACATAGCCCAAGAAGGACTGTAAAGAGGAACAGCCTTGCACAGGCAGTGAACATTCCATCCTTGTGGACAGTTTTGACCACCCCAGAAAAAGTAATTCTTAGACTTTTATTTAAGATATTGCATTTTTCTTTCTTTTCTTCATTCGTGTGTGTGTGTGTGTGTGTGTGTGTGTGTGTGTGTGTTTGTGTATGTCCTTACTATAGTAACTGGTTTTAAATATACATGCAAATAATTTTTTCACATTTTTATGTTTTAACTTCTTTGTCTCTTGAGTGTTAATTTTATTTAGTTTTTTTCTTTTCTTTCTTTTTTGTCTATTTCTCTTGTTGCTTTTCTTCTGCTTCTAATACCAGTTTCCATTGTTCTGTTTATTTTTCTTTTTTTTTTGTATTTTGCTTATATCTTGCTAAATATCTTCACATTTTGAATATTATAAACTTTATTATACATTTCTTTCACATTTCCTTTTCTCTCAATGAATTCCATTTGCCTCATCTCTTGGAACAATTGACTTTATACAATTCCTAACCTTCCACCATTATTGATGTTTCAGTTATTAAGTACTGTGGGTGATGTAGTTATCACATGTTCATTTTGTTAAAGGTGGATCTTGTGCAAAATAATATACTATTCTTGCTTTTGGCCATCCTGCCATTTCTGTTCCTGTGGCAATTAGTGCTGCTGACGTCATAATAGGCAATGAGTGTTTATTTAATGCTTTATATTGTTAGCTGTTGCTGTTTCAAGATTGTCCCTTTATTGTGGGGTTCTGGGCAGTTACATAGATACTACAAGTTGACAGGGTTGAGGATACTATTTCTGAGCCACTTCCAAAACACAAACAAGAGACAGTGTGCCGTGAACTATATCCAAACCACACTGGATACCAATGACATTTTAATACATAGACTAATAGAGACAAAACTTCCAAATCAATGACAAAGCCCCAGGTAGAAATAGCTGGGTGGTAACTTTAGGTCTCACCCAGGTATATCCACACCTACAGAAAATCAAGTAATTAACTTGTATTATACTGTGGATACCCCACCTACAAGGGATCTCAATTTCGACAGCTCCTATGCTACTTTAATATATAGAGTCTTGTTAGGTAAAAAAAGAACAATCACATACCCAACACACCTGTGGGATCTGCAAGGACTCCACTCTTCTGAGACCTATAGGGACAGTGGAATTCTCAAGCTCTGACACAATGCACATTGTGTCTAAATACACTGTTCATCACTAAAGGACTAGAGGGAAAACTATACTACAAAAACACTTGGAATTGTTAAAAATTTCAAAAAACCTGATATCCACAGGAGTGAGTCTATGTTCTAAGAGGCATAACACATACTAATGAAGACAAATCTGCCCCAAAGAATGCACAAAACACAAAAGAAAAAAACCCACAAAATATGATAAATCAAGGTGACATGATACCTCCTTTAACAAAAAAAGAGTATACAGAATACCCAACAAAACCAAAAACTTGCAATGAGACAGAAGCAGTAATAAAATGCTTCCCAAAAAATAGAAACCCAAGTCCAGGTGGTTACTCAGCTGAATACAGTGAGATTTAAAGAATAATTTGTGCCAGTACTCCTCACATAATTCCATAAAATAGAAACGAATGGAACATGCCCAAATTCACACTGTGAAGTCAGTATCACCAACACCAAATAGGAACACATCAAGGAAAGAAAACTGCAGACCAATATTCCAGATGAACTTAAATGTAAAAATTCTTAATAAAATGTTAGCAAATCATATTCAACAACATATTAAAGGTATACAACATGACCAAGTTTACTTTATTCCAGGGATAAGAGAATGGTTTAATGTATGAAAATCATGAATGTAATCCATCATGTAAACAGAATTAATGTCAAAATAACTTACCCATCTCAAAACATGCACAAAAAGCATTAATAAAAAGTAGCCCCATCTATGATCAAAACAATGAAGAAACTAGGGACAGAAGAAACCTCACTCAACATATAACCACTGTATATGAAAAAAACAAATCCAACATTATACTAAATAAGAAAAAACGGAAAATATTTCCTTTAAAACTTAGAACAAGACCAGGATATTAACTCTCACCATTCATATGTAATTTATAGTACTAGAAATTTTAGTCACAGTAATTAGGCCAGAGAAGGAAGTAAAGGGGATAAAAATAGGAGAGCAAGAAGTCAAATTTTCACTGTTTTCAGATGATACCAGACCATACTGAAAGATTCAAAAAGCTACCCCAAAAAGACTGACACAGAAAATACATGAATTTGGTAAATTTGCAGGTTATAATATAAACATACAAAAATTAATTTCTTTGCTAGGTATAAGTAATGAATCTACTGAGAAAGAAACAAGAAAACTACACCATTTAGAACACCTTAAAAAATACCTAAGAACAAATCTAATGAATTAGGTGAAAGACCTCTACAATAAAAACAACAGAACACTGAAGAAAGAAATTGATGAAGACACAAGAAGATGTAAATAATGCCATATTAAAGGAAAGGGGAAATTAATATTGGTAAATTTGAAAGTTTATAGCCTTGAGTGCCCATGTAGGAACATGCGAAATATCCCAAACAATTTAATTATCAAAAGCAATAAACAAATTCAATTCAATCTCAATAAAATTATCAGTGATATTTTCATGAAACTAGAAAAGAAAAAAAAAACTTCTAAAATTCATTTGGAAGAACATAAAAGACCCAGAAATTGAAAACAATTGTAAGCCCAAATGCTCAGGTACCATCATCTGATACTGGACAAGGTGCCAAAAAATATGCTGAGAAGAGACAGACATTTAAAATAATGGTGCTGTAAAAACTGGTTATCCATATGAAGAAGAATGAGACCTGACCCTTATTTCTCACCCTGAAAAAAATATCAACTCAAAATGGATAAAAGATCCAGGAATCAGACCAGAAACTATGTAACAGAAGTAAGAAAATAGCGGGTCAGCACTCCAACAAGGACTTTCTCAATAGGACCCATAAAGTACAGAAAATAATGCCAAGAATTAATAAATGGGTGAGCATTGAATTTTAATATCATCAGGTAGCCACACTACCAAAAGTGTTATGTAGATTCAATGTAATCTCCATCAAATGGACAATGACAATCTTCAGAGAACTAGAAAACAATCGACCCTAAAATCCATGTGCAAACACTAAAGACTCATAATTGCCAAAGTAATATAGAGCAAGAAAAAATGATGCTTGATGCATCAAAATACCTCATCCCAAATTATACTAAAGAGTGATAATTTTAAAATCATTGTAACTTTTTGGACAGAACACCAAAAGCACAGGCACAAAAAGAAGAAAAAAACTGAATTGCATCAAGCCTGAAAACTTATTCATCAAGGGACACAATCATCAGTGAAAAGGCAACTTCCTAAATGTAAGAAAGAATTTGAAAATCATGTTTCTGATAAGAAGTTAGAGTCTACGATATAAAGAGCCCTTATACCTCAATAATAAGAAAACAACAACCCAAAATTAAAATGGGCAAATGACTTCCATAGATGTTTCTCCAAATATATACAAATGGCTGAGAAGCACATGGGAAGATGTTCAACATAAATAATAAGTGGAGAAATCAAAATCAAAATCACAATGAAATCCAGCTTCACATACATGATGAGGCCTACCATAAAAGAGCCAGAAAACTCCAGTGCTCCTGAGAATGTGAAGGATCTGGAACCCTAGTGCACTATGGGTTAGAATGCAAAGTGGTGTAGGCTCTATGTAAAACTGGTGGTTACTAAAATTATCAAATTAGATTTACATGATCCTTCAATTCTACTTCTCAGCAAACACCTATACAACATTACAAGAATGGTCTTGAAGAAATATTTATACGCGTACAATCACTCTAGGTTTGTTATTATACTCAAGGGTCCATTGAGAAAGAATTTTTATATTTTTAGCTGTGCATTATATTATACATAAGCAGGGAATATAGTGTTCCAATTTGGTCCTCAGAACTTGCCCATTCCCTCCCCTCCTACCTGGCTCTGTTTCTTTTCTTCTTCTCTACTGGACTTCCTTCCATTTACATATAATTTTCTTAACTAGGCTTTACAGACATACATGAAGATGTCATTCACTATGGTTTCTTTATAGAGGTCCACAGGATAGTTTGGCCAATTTCATTCCACTATTTCAGCCTTTCTTAGCCTAAGGAAGAATATTTTACATGTAGCAAAAGATGAAATATTAGTTTGTCTGGAAAATGAAGGAAAATCTGGCTGATGCTAGAACAAGGATTAACCTTGATAATGCTGAGTAAAGGAATACATTCTGAATGATACTTACTTACATAAGCCACAGTACACAGAGAGATTAAAAGAGTACAGAGAGAATGGTGATTTCTTAGGACATGAGGGAAATTGACAATTATTATTTCATAAATAAGCTTCAACTTTGCAAGATGAAAAAACTTCTGTGGCAGCATGCTGGTATTAGAAGAATGGCAAAATAAGTGTAAATAATGCCAACAATGTGCCTTCCCAAGTAGTTAACATGGTAAAATTTTGCTGTGTTTGATCACATATAAAAAACTAAACTCCTTTTATTTATTTCCACATAAAAACCAAGGAAGTTCTCCACTAGTAGAACTGATCAACAAGGAATGTGAAAGGTTCATTCAGGTTGAAAGAATGGATAACTAACTCATTCCTGACAAGAAATGAAGAATGACAATGAGGGTATCTCTTCAGGAAAATTTAAACCATTATCATTGTACATTGTAGATTTTTTTCATTTTGTTTTGTTTTTCATGTGATAAGTTTATTTTATAAGACTCATGGCATTTATTTATTTATTTTAAGCCTTTTTTTGGTACATTCAGTTTTCACTCCTTCCTAATGTGCTTGAGGAGCAACTATGTAATAATTATAGAGCTCATGGGGTTGCCAGAGCATGCACCCTATGAGGCCAGTCATGTGCACACATGGGCCACCAACAGAACCAGGCTGGGAGGAGCCTGTGGGGACTTATACTTAGAGTTTTGGCCTTTGTCTTGCAGAGGAAAAAATCCCAAGGGAGGAACCAATAAGTGAACAATCATAAACAACTCTCTCAGCAATAGTCCCTGGATCTATGAATCTGCCATAAACTTCCTTCTGGAGTCAGTCCCTTTGAACTGTTTTGGAGAGGAATGGCCATACCTCACATCATGAAAGAAAATCTCCCCCACCACTTCTAAGGGGTCATCTTTGATCAGCTTCCATCCACCAAACCCAGGATCCTGGAAGTCAGCCCCACTCAAGCACAAGAGGCACATCCACTCACCATCACAACCAATGCAGACAAGATGTCAGATAAGGATGAGAAAGCAGAAATCACTTTTGGAGCTCCAGATCCACAGGAACAAGGGTCAGTGCACATGAGAAAAGCTTGCTATCACCTATGTGCTCCTGCTACTCCTTACAGCTATAGACACACACATGCCACCCAGCCACAGAGACCTGTGCACATACCACTCAGGCACACACACATGTGAGGATACACACTCAAACGCTCACACTATGGATATCATCAAACTCCCTCACATTTGGAAACAGGCGCATGTCCCACAACTCACTGCCACACCCCAAACACACAGATGTGTAAATCTACCCCATCCTTGCCTTCCCTGAATGCGCACACCACCCTTTCCCTTCTAAAAAAATATACTCAATGCATATCCCCAAATATACATGCTTGTGATTACTTAGGTACTGATGGACGGGCAGCTATAATGTATACTTTTCCAAATGCAGGCTTATATATTCCTAAATACTCTACAGTTCCTAAAGACATGTGCACATGGTATCACCAAACAACAAGTACACACACACACACACACACACACACACACACACACACATACACAAAAAACCTACTTGTTACCAGAAGTCAAATAAACAAAATCCTAAATAGAAAGATTTGATTCTCTCAACAAAAATACACACTCAATAAACATAAGTAATATTGCTTCATCCCCAACTTACACAAAAAGCTCTTAGGACTTCCCCCAAGCTTTAATGCAACCAGATACACCTTGGTCATAAAAATGTAGCATCCATAACCCTAAAGGACATAGGCAGAAAGTCTGGGACAAGTGCCCCAGATTGGTATTACTCCCATTATAGCCTGCTACAACTGTGGCCAAGAGGGATACTACAAAAAAAGCATACAATTTTTGTCTCCAACTACAGGGTCCCATGGTTATTTTGAGTTTCAAGGAAAGGAAAATTAATTTATATGTCTACACTGGAGCCATTTTTTCTGTTCTCTTCTCAAACCCAGGCCTCCTCTCCTCTCACAGTATGACACTCACATAAGGGGAGTGTCAGGAAAGCCTGTGACTGAATATTTCTCCCAAATTCTTAGCTGTTCTTGGGATGATCTCCTCTTCTCACATGACTTTTTGATAATGCCTGAAAGTTCCAACCCCCTTATAGGAAAAGATATTTTGACTCACCTAGGCACCACACTTCTTATGATACCAGAAGAGAGACTTTGTCTGACTCTACCTGAAACTGAGTATAAACCAGAAGTCTGGATACCCAGTGGGGAGGGGGGAAGATGCAGCAATTGAACCTGCTCCTGTACAGATCCATTGTAAAGATCCTCCATCCTTTTCCCAACACAAAATTATCCCCTGAAACCAGAGATTAAAAAGGGGATGACAACTTATAATAACATAACTTAAAATGACAGGGTCTATTAAGACCCTGTAATAGGGGGCTGAGGATATAACTCAGTTGGTGGAGTGCCTGCCTCACATGCATGAGGCCCCGAGTTCAATCTCCAGCACCCCCCCCCGCACACACACACACATACACATAAAACCCTGTAATAGTCCACATAATACACCCATTAAAAGCCCAGTGGATAATAAAAACGAGTCAAGGGCCTCAGATTGGTAAATGAGGCAGTGGTTCCCATATATCCAGTGGTCCCCAATCTTTATACCTTGTTATCCAAAATCCTCAAGATTCTAACCGGTTCAGTTTTAGATTAAAAAGAGGCATTTTTCTGCATCCTGCACCCAAATTCTCAATACCTAGTTTCTTTTGAGGATTCCCTCTGACAGGTGCACCCAATAACCTGACATTTTCTGTCCTGGGGGTTTAAAGACAGCCCCCAATTGGTTGCCCAGGCATTGGCCCAAGTCTTAATTCAATTTAGTCAATCACAAGTTAAGGTCATACAATATGTAGATTACATCTTCCTTTGTGCCCCAACTAAGGAAACCTCACAGCAGAGCACCCAAGCTTTACTTGCTTTCCTGGCAAGAAAAAAAAAAGGTTATAAAGTTCCACAATCCAAAACCAAACTTTTCCAAATATCTACAAGACACTTGGGCATATAGGCCAAGTAAACCCAGATGTTAGGAGAAGACAGAATGTAACTTATTTCTCCCTACCCAGTACCCCCATCAATGCCCCTGTTCAGTTTTAAGTAGCCAGAGTGTTCATGTCCCTTTCCCCTAATGGGTTCCCAAGCAGAACCACTGGCATCAGCATCTGTGCAGGAATCCTGGCTGCAGCTACTAGCAGGACACCTAGCTGCTACCCATGCTCAGGACTTCTGGCTGCCACTCGTGTGTTGACCCCCATCTACCAATGTGGATGAGGGCCCACAGTCACCTCTATCTTGGGACACTGCGACCACTGCCATAGTCACCTGTACCTGGGGTCACTGCCCAAGGTCTGGAGACAGCCAACAGCCAAAATACCGCATGCCACAGAACTGCATCTCTGAACACGCCTCCCAACACTAGGACCTGGCACCACCCAATATGACACTCCATTGCTGAAAACAGCCACCTCCATCTTAGGAGACTTTTGTTGCCATCTTTATTTGGTGCAACTCCCAGTTGGGACACCAGCTGGGGCTTAGGAGCAATGTCAAGGTATCTATAGTCCCCAACTCCCCCCTTTCTCTGACAGCCGCTAACCTTTCACAGTGCTTGCGGCTATGCAGCTGGTCTGTAACTCACAAAACCTTCTCCTGAACTGCCCAATACAAAACACCTCTCCACAACAGGTGTGCAGCACCTGGAGTGTAGCCCACAAGACCTCCAGAGAGAAATGTTTCTGATTGGGAAGTAGAAAGGGAGGGAGTGAGTGAGATATAGTTTAGAGACTAAATTAGAGACCAGGAATTGTGAGGTCTACAGTGGATATAAGGAGATAAGATCAGGTGCCCATATCACACAAGTAGGCCCCAAAGGAGATCCCTGGAGTTTAATCTCACATTGGGATGAGCAAATGCTATATCCCATCTCCAGGAGCTCTGCTCCCAAGACAACCCTCCAACACTAATAACTTTCACCATCCAGAGGGTGTATATACCAGCAAACAATAGACAACCCCACCTAATGGATGAGAAAGGAAGCAAGAAAATACTGATCTCCAATTATTACAATCCTTGTATCTTTCTTCAAGATTTTTTTCTCTTTTCTTTTTCTTCTCCAGCCCTCACTTACCCAACATTTATGAAACCAAATGCTTTTCATGAATTAGGCTACTGAGGACTGGGATGTCTGAACAGTATATTACAGTTGTGTTGTATATTCTTTTATCTCCTATTTTTACATTTTTTGAAATTTTTCTTAATACTTATGTTATTTTTTACTCTCTCTATTGTCTTTCCATTTATGTCCCAAAATCACTTTCTGTCTCTTTTCCTGCTACTGACCAGCTTCTTTAGATTCCTTTTTCATGCTTCCTAAGATCTAATAAATCTGTATCTATCTTTACCTCCTATCTTTACCTCCTTCCCCCTCAACAATGCATCCTACACCTCATCCATAATTCTTTGTCCACCATCAGAAACTGTAGACCCTTTTGCAAATCTACTCTTTGTATTGTAGATAATAATTGAATTTACCATTTCTGTATAATGGAACAAAACTGTAAGTGTCTTAATTGCATCTATTTGGTTGAAGGCTGTATATAGTTTGTATTGGCATGTCTTAATATTCTTCTCCCCCTTAAAGGAGATGTATTGGAACCCTGAAGGGACACCATAAGCCTATAGGGTAAAAACTCTAATGCCTCAGATCTGCAGTGCTAGAAGGGAAAACACATGAACAACCTGAAAAAGCAAGGGAATAAAGTGCCCCCAATAAACCAAAATACTACATTATTAGAATCCGTGGAAAGCACAACAGAAGAAATGACAAATAAGGAGTTCAGGATGTACATAATTAAAATGTTCTGTGAATTAAAGAATGATATAACACAGCAAATACAAGCAGCAAAAGATCATTTTGAGAAAGCACTATAGATGTTGAGAGCCACAGCCAAAGGGGCCCCAGCAAACTTCCAGCTGCCGGCTGATGATCCAGCTGCCAGCATAAGCAAATACAGAAAGCAAAACATTACTTCAATAAGGAGACAAAGGTTCTGAAAAAAATTAAAAAACAGAAATCCATAAAATAAAACAATAAACCAAATTTAAAAACTCAATACAAAGCACCACCAACAGATTAGATCACTTGAATGGTAGGACCCCAGACAATGAAGACAAAATATATAATCTTGAAAATAATGTTGACCACACAGTGAAGATGGTAAGAAACCATGAGCAGAACATTAAAGAATTATAAGATAACATAAAAACACCAAATTTAGGAATTATTGTGATAGAGAAAGGAATAGAGTTACAAACCAAAGAAGTGACAAATCTCTTCAATGAAATAATATCAGAAAAATTTCCAAACATAAAGAATGAATTGGAAAATCAAATACAAGAGGATTACAGGACGCCAAATATACAAAAATCACAACAGAGCCACAAAAAGCATATTATAATGAAAATACCTAGCATTAAGAATAAGGAAACAATTCTAAAAGCCACAAGAGAAATGAATTGTATATATATAGGAGGAGACCAATTAGGATATCGCACATTTTTTAAACTCAGATCCTGGAGGCTAGAAGATCCTGGAAAAACATATACCAACCTCTCAAAAAAAAAAAAAAAAAAAAAAAACAGACACCAACCAAGAATCATATCCAGCAAAATTAAGCCTTAGATTTGAAGAAGAAATAAAAACCTCCCATGAAAAACCAAACTTAAACTAATTTACAACTAGTTTAACTTCATTACAGAACATCCTCATGGCAAAATATTCCATGAGGAAGAAATGAAAAACAACAATGAAAATCAGCAAAGGGAAGTACTACACTAAAGGAAAAACCAGTCAAAGGAGAAACTAAGCCAAGTTTATTACAAAAAAAATTAAACAAAAATGAAGAGGAAGACAAATCATTTCTCAATAATAATCCTCAATGTTAATGGCCTAAACTCACCAATCAAAAGACATAGACTTGGAATGGGGTTGTAGCTCAGTGGTAGAATGCTTGCCTAGCATGTGTGAGGCACTGGGTTTGATTCTCAGCAACACATATAAATAAATGAACAAAATAAAGGCCTAATAACAACTAAAAATATATTTAAAAGAAACACCTAGACTGGCAGATTAGAGTGCCCTCTCTCTCTCTCTCTCTCTCTCTCTCTCTCTCTATATATATATATATATATATATATATATATATATATATATATATACACACACACACACACACACACACACATGCACAGATGTTTTCTTTGAATATGTTTGTTATACCTTTAATCAAGGCTTGACTTTGTCCACTAATTTCATTAGAACAATTTTACCCTCTCTCTCTCTCCCTGTTTGTAATATATGACATAGTTTCAGTTGATATACTTTAAAAACATGTATCATGGATAAACTTAGCCTGTAATATTGAGGGGAAAGAATCCACTCCCTTGATGCTGTTTCTGGAAATTCAGGTAATTATCACTTCCCTCCAAAAAGTAATATGGCAGACAGGTTAGGTGTGACACTGCCAAGGGCCACCCTGGGTGAAGACAGAAAAGCTCTAAAGGAAGCAGACTGGATCTTTGCCATTACTTCAAGGTTTTCTGATTAGGTGGAAGTGCTTCTGTTTTCTGAAGCTTTGCAGATATACTCAGACATATTTTGTTTTGTTTTGTTTTCTTTGCTCAGCAATCAGTATTAGCCTAAGGATTTATAATAATAATGAACAGATGGTAGGGCAGAAGGACATTTAACTGCTCCTTTCCATGGCCAGTCTGCACAAATTGAATTTGAGCTAGTTGGATTATATGTGCATGTAGAGTCTAGCCATTTTGAAGGAGTGCAAAACTGATTGCATGGGGTTAGTGCTGAAGTTCAGTGGTAAAGCACTGCCCAAGATTGTACAAGAACCCTGAACTTATCTTTGTCTAGCAAATAAAGCTTACTTTCAAAATCTTACCTCCATCATTCATTACAATAAACCATTATTTAAAAAACAATTGTAGAATTATGAGAAACAGCATTATCACACTGTCCTTTATATCACTATTTCAAAAAAATAGAAGAAAGAAAAACACCAGATTTAATATCAATGACATGAATGAAGACTGTGGGAAATAATGAGCATATTAGATAAGTGAAAGAAGAGCTGAAGAAGCCTGTTTTCAGTGTCTGAGTTTCCTGTTTGCCCCATTTTTTTAAAGAATTGAGTTGGTGTTGAATACCTCATGAACACCCACATGTGTGTTTTGAAGATTTGAATGGATGAAAGAAACATTCTGTTCATAAAATTCAAGCCACAATGTAAAGTTTAGAGAATTGGCTTTTTATACCCATGATTGTGTGACTGATGAGAACCCTGGCTAACTGGTCATGGCCAGCAGGGGAAGGAAACAGAGACAATTGATGAGGAGTTGGAATAGAGTTGCATCTGTCAAGCTACTGACCTGTAAATCTGAGAAACTATTTCAAAATGGCCCAGAGGCACACACCACTTATGGCCCCACTGAATTCTGTGAAGGGAATTTAAGTTCTTCTATACCTGCCTGAGCTCTTCATGGAATGTCTTCCCAGTCCCACCCAGGCCTGCTGCACTAACCCCCAATCCCCAAAGAATGTCTTGACCCCTCATTTCACTGCTGTTTACATTCAAACTTTGCATAGCTATAGTAGGACCCTGAGCATCTGCTATAGCCAGTTGATGTTCTGGGTCCTCTATTGATGTTTCCCACTTGGGAAACTGCAAGACTCTGTGTCCAGTATCCTGGCCTTTAGAATGAGGTGAGTCTGGAGGGTCAGGAGCTTGTCATCATGCTTCCAGTTGCTTTGTAAAACCTTAGGAATTTGAATGGTGTAATTCTCTGTGGTCAACTGATTGAGCAGAAGTAGAGGAGGGAAAGAGCCTCAGATGATGCACTTGACATGGCTCAGGAAGCCCAGGGAAAGCTAAAACTGCTCATGGGGAAGAGGGCTCCTAAGACACAGGTCCAGAAAATTGGGGCCTAACCCCATGTGATGGAGATTAGAACCTACTTTTTCTTCTATTAGATGCAGAGTCTCTGGTTTGATTCCTAGATCCTTGATCCATTTTGAGTTAACTTTTGTGCATGGTGAGAGATAGGGATTCAATTTCATTTTGTTGCATATGGATTTCCAGTTTTCCCAATTTCCTCAATAAGACACCTATAGCACAAGAATTAAAACCAAAAATCAACAAATGGGATAAATTCAAACTAAAAGTTTTTTCTCAGCAAGAGAAATAATATGTGAGGTGAATAGGGATCCTACATCCTGGGAACAATTTTTTACCCCTCACACACCAGGTAGAGCTCTAATCTCTAGGATATACAAAGAACTCAAAAGCTAAACAGAAAAATATAAAAAATAAACCAATCAACAAATGGGCCAAGGACTTGAACAGACAATTCTCAGAAGAGGATATACAATCAATCAACAAATATACAACAAAAAGCTCATCATCCCTAGCAATCAGAGAAATGCAAATTAAAACTACTCTAAGATACCATCTCACTC
Source organism: Ictidomys tridecemlineatus (assembly GCF_052094955.1). Taxonomy (NCBI): domain Eukaryota; kingdom Metazoa; phylum Chordata; class Mammalia; order Rodentia; family Sciuridae; genus Ictidomys; species Ictidomys tridecemlineatus. Next base: position 73,642,525 of record NC_135489.1, on the reverse strand, counting down.
CAGTAAGAATGGCAGCCATGATGAAGACAAACAGCAACAAATGCTGGCAAGGATGTGAGGAAAAAGGTACACTCATACACTGCTGCTGGGACTGTAAATTGATGCAGCCAATTTGGAAAGCAGTATGGAGATTCCTTGGAAAGCTGGGAAAGGAACCACCATTTGACCCAGCTATTCCTCTTCTCGGACTATACCCAAAAGACCTAAAAATCATCATACTACAGGATACAGCCACATCAATGTTTATAGCAGCACAATTCACAATAGCTAGACTGTGGAGCCAACCTAGATGCCCTTCAATGGATGAGTGGATAAAAAAAAATGTGGCACGTACACACAATGGAATAAATAAATAATAAGATCATGGCATTTGCAGGGAAATGGATGGCATTAGAGCAGATTATGGTAAGTGAAGTTAGCCAATCCCTAAAAAACAAATGCTGAATGTCTTCTCTGATATAAGGGGAGTGACTCAAAATGGGGAAGAGAGTATGGGAAGAAGATTATCTTTACATAGGAAAGAGGGGTGGTCATAGCAGAAACCAAAAGGAGTATGATGTATTAATTCAAAAATGGCAAGGATAGTGAAAGTGAGAAGCAAATGTTATGTAAATAAAGGAGGTTAAGATCCGAGAGGTGATGACATAGTTGGTTCATTATCATTACAGAAACATCAATATAGATGACTACAATCTGCAGACTAGCTCACTCTAAAATGCACAATTGCACCCAAGGGAACAGAAATGATTCCAATAATTACCTTAAACAGAGTTAAATAATTTGAGTTTGAAAGAGCTGCTAATTTAAGAACTATTTTAAATTTTACCAGTAAAATATTAAACCAAAGGGATTTTTTATCTATTACTTATTTTGATCTTATTTAATATTTATTAATTGTTTGATCTATTACTTATTTCTAGAGAGTAATACATTTATTACTCACATATTCTGAATGAGCTTGCTTCAATAACTAGGAGTAACTCAATAAAATTCATCATTGAAAAATGAAATGGCAAATGTGTTTAAATTTCAGAAAGCCAATTTGGGGCAATTGATGATAATTAAGAGTGTTTACTGGGATGGGGTCTACTAGGTTCATAAATATATAAAATGGAGCCTTGAAAACACTAAAAGTTAAAAATCAGAGATAGGATGTGAAAGCCAACTACAAAAAAAAATAAGATTAGGTGAGCAATGCATAAGTAAGTGACTGACACTGTGGGAGTCTGTATATTCACATGTATGCAAATGTAAAACCACAATTAAGGTTACCAAAAAATTGTAATCTTTTCTTTCCTCTTTTTCTCTACTCCTTACAATCATCAGTATATATTCTCCATCTTTATTCCCCCCATAAAATAAGAATTTAGAATCTTATGAGTTGATATTTAAGTTATAGAAAATTATGAAAAAGGCCTTGAATTACAAAGAGTAAATACTGGAAATAGACTACCAAGCAAATTTAACTCTCTGACAAGTTTTAAGGAGGAGCAGAAACTTCTCTGCCACCATCTTGAGCAGATTCTGCCTGAGCAAAGAGTTCCCATGGTTAACCATTTCTGAAAGCATCAATCTAAAGCAAACTGTGCCTACTTATGAAGCAGGACTTTTTCACCATTCATATGAAGCTCAGAAAAAATGGGGTTTCTTTAAGCACAATTAGATTTGATGTCCTGAACTTGATATAGTTCCAGTAACACCTCCAACTGTCTTCTCCCCAAGGAGCATCAAAAATGTTGTTGGCAGGCACTTTTTCCAACTTAATTAATACTTTTGACTGCATAATCTTCAAAATATTTAGTTCTAAATTTAATAAAAGCACTTGCCTTGTTTCCAAAAATTAACACATTTGGTTGACTTCAATCTTCCTGTTGTTGAAATAACAGTAATTAAATCACTGCCAAGTATAAAGTGCTCTGTAGGAGCCTCAGTGATGGACAGCCACTACCGGAGTTGAGCATGGTAAAACACATGTACACGCTCACACACAAACTCACTGAAATGCAAGGTGGCCCATTATTCCTGGAATGCATGGAGCAGGCTGCTCTCGAGGGAGTGGGGCAGGCTCTGGGTACCCCCATTGACCGACTTTTCCAAGAGCCATCAGCAGCAGGTCCTTTCTGCTTCCTTGGACCAGCCTCAGGGTACTCACAGGTGAGGACTTTAAGTCGGCTGGGCTCAGGGCTGAGTGGTACCCAGGTGCAGCGCCCTGACCCTAGCCAGCTGTGTCCTCTTCCCACCCCTCTTCTAGCAGCCCTAGTAATTGGGCGATAGCTCTGCTGCTGCCAAGTATAAGGTGACCATGAGGGAAGTACAGCGGGGACTCTAACTCCTGAGTGCCTCAACATCTCCCTCCTGGGGAGCGGCCTCCACAGAGCCAAGTCCAAGAATGGGGGTCGGTGTCTATTGGAAAAGCTAGAGAAGATTGGGCTCAACCTGCCAGCTGGCCGCCCGGAAGGCTGCCAATGTGACACTGCTGACCTCACTGGTGGAGGGAGAGGCTGTGCACCTGGATTGAGACTTTGGCTACATCTGTGAGACTGAGTTTCCAGCCAAAGCAGCTGCTGAGTACCTGTGCCTACAGCACACTGACCCTGGGGAACTACATAGCCACAGAGTATGCTGCTGGCTGCCAAGCAGATGTGCAAGGAGTTTGCCAACTTGATGGCTCAGGATCGCTCCCCATTGGGCAACAGCCACCCAGCACTTATCCAGGAGCCTGGAGTGCAGAGTTGCCTGACACACTTTAGCCTCATCACCCATGGCTTTGGAGGGCCTTCCATCTGTGCTGCCATCACCACCTTCCAGAACTACCTGCTAGAGTCACTCAAGCCACTGGACAAGATGTTTCTAACCAGTGCAGGCAGTGGGCATGGTGAAACCAAGATTTCAAAGAAGGATGCCAAACATCAGAAATAGCCGAATCTCTCATTCATCCTAAGGGGCTCCCAAGCCTTGAGCTGAGACTTAGCTCCTAATATGACCCTGAAGGACTAAAAGGTGGGATTAGAGTCAGGTCAGATAAAGGACATTCATCCATAAATCCTAGTTAGGGCTGTGAATACGAACAAGGGAGGTGGTCTGTTGGTAAGAGCCCAGGTATCTGACTCACATGTGCAATTGTTTGATCTTTGCTCAAAAGGGCATGGACAGGAAATTGGTATGAAAAAGTCTGGCTTGAGGAGCAGAGCCTTACCCATTAAGGAGTCTGGGCAGTGGGCTCCTAGGGGCAAAGGTTTTCTGCTTTTTACTAATGGCTGGAGGACATTGTTAACAAATCAGAGGTGCCACTGAAGAGCTGGTCAGCCTCATCCCAGAATCTCCTATCCCAGAAAAGAGGTGCTGGAAGGAGGTCCCAGTGGGCTTTTTGAGCCCTTTCCATTCTTGGAGCAAAGGGCAGGAGAGGCCCTTGTGGAACACAGCACAACTTGCAGAACTTGAATCCAGGCTGTGCATCACAGCCCTATTGCTATTTGTCCTATTTATTTATGTTTGATGTAATTAAATTTGAAAGTTAAAAAAATGCAAGGCAGACCATAGTGAATGCCCAGAGTTAGTTTCAGAGGCTGTGGATGGTCAGTGAAGTCAGAGAAAATATTCCCACTTCTGTTTAACTCCATTACCATAATCTGTTTCAGTTAGATCTGATTCCCTTGTTTCCAAGCATCTCAAGACTCATCACTTTTATGCCCAGCCTAGATTTCAGCAGTCTTCAGTTTCTCTAAATCTGCAACTTCCTAATTTTTTTTATCTATTAAATTGTGTTCTTTTTAGATTTTAAGGAAAGACTATTCCAAACTTTCAGTGCCTCAATTCCTAAAATTCAGTATTATTTATGGAAAATCCCACATAAGTGTAGGAAACAAATCTAAGATCTGTGATCTAAGATCTTAGGAAAACGTATCAACCCTTCCTGTCCTCAGCAAGTTACTACCTCTCATTCTCTTTAGCAACTGTCCGGAACTTTTAAGATTCTCTGTCAACCCACCATTCATTGATCACTATCATCAGATGCTGCTGAAAAACTGTAAAAATAAATGTCAGAGTGTGAACTCCTTCAAGGTTTGGTTCTCCTACTGATACAAGTATTTTTCTTATACCATCCTAAGTCTTCAGTGCTCAAAAGCACAACTTGTCTCCTCAAAGACTGTCCCCTTCAGCAATTTTTAATCCCTTTAATCTTAAATTTGTTATTCTCCACTGGCTCTTTTCCATTCAGCCTATGTGTGTAAATCTCTCCTTCTTTGCAAGTAACCCTTCTGGAATTCTTTTTGCCCCTACCATCTCATGATATCACTTAATTGGTGTGTGTCACTATTTTTTATTATAACGGTTCATTATAGATTATTGGAAAAATGAAGAAATGTACAATTAAATAAAGTTGTTCTAATTCAATGATATACAAGGGATCTTTTTGTTTAACTTTTAAAAATATCACTATATTCTTTATAGTATTCTATTTTAATCCATTCTACTGTGTTCTATTCAGTTATATCTATAAGCTGCTTTATTTCGTAACAAAATCTGAACTCAAAATAATTTGAATTCTAAAGTTTGCATTTTACAATATCAAGAACATTACCACTATCACCAAGTATTTCACAAAAACTATAGTCAATGACTCCACATTAGTCCTTTGATCTCTGTAGCTTACATTATTTTTCATAAACTGTGGTGATAGAATATTTTATAATTAAAAAATTATATATATATACACACACACACACACACACATTTGAATTAGTTTGATCATTGGAAATTTGGACATCATATTATCTATGTCTCTATCTGTTTTGTTATCTTTTTATGAAGTATATGTTGACATTCTTGCCCATTTTTCATTTATTTATAAGTCTACCTGTATATACTAAGAGTATTCACACTTTTTTCATATGTGTACCAGTAACTTTGTCTTTGCTATGTGTCCCTTAATTTTGTGATAATATTTTATACAATGTTTTTTTTTCAATTTAGACTGGCAATTATTTAGACTTTTTCTGTTGCTTTATGCACGGTGAATCATCCTTGAGAAAATTTACATGGTTTTCTTTTTTATATGGGCTTCAATTTTTTACATGTAACTATTTCATACCCATGTAATTTATTCTGTCCTGTAAAATAACATGAAAATCAGTTGAACCTTACATGCATTATAGTTAACGACAGTTCCAGCCACTTTTACTGTTTCTATCATCTCCCCTGATTTTCTGTTATCACATATTCTGTAGTCCATCCATTGACCCATTCTTGACCTTCTGCTGCTTTGCTGCTTTCTTAAGGAGGTTGACCTATAAAGACTGTTTTCCATGCTGCCTTATTAAACTGTTCCCAGCACTTCCAGGAGGAGGCACTGGTGTGAGGGCGAAAAACAGCCACCCTCTTGCTGCCTCAGGTGATGTCTTAGGCAGAGGTTACATTTTTCTCTAGCTCCTGTACCTGCTTAGACATTCTACCTTCCACCTGATTCCTCTACCCTTGGACTCTGGCATTCCCATCCCAGCTTAGGGGCATAGTAGCTGCCTTCTGTTCAACATCAGGAACTTCTCAGGCTCTTCTAACCAGAGTCATCTTCCCTGTGCTTTAAATACTTAACTTTTTGAACATTAACTTTCCTATTCAGTGACATATGTTCTTTTCTATATCAGGCTATAATTTTAAATTAGTGTAGTTTTTATAAAGTAATTTTATTCATATTTTATAAAATGTTATCAAATTTTGTTTTGAAAAAAAACCTTCTCTAAGTGAACTTAAATGTATTTTTCAATCTTTACACATTTTATCTCATTTTTACACATTTTTTATTATAAAGGTTCATTATAGATTAATATACTTATTAATATACTTATGGATACACTTACATGAATAACAAAAATCTATACACATCTAAAATATTTTTACTGGAACATTATTTATACTAATAAAAAGTGGACAAAAATCAGCATGAAATAAATTATAATATCTCTATATAAAGGAACTCTCTAGGCCATTAAAACTATGTAGTAATTCACTACTATGAGAGAATAAATTGCTATGATTATTCCAAAAACCTTTCTGGAAATCTATACTGAAATTAAAAATATGGATACTCCACTACCCATGAATTCCATATCTAGGTGTAGACCCAACAGAAATATGTAAGTGTGTTCTCAAAAAGACAAGTCCAAGAATGTTCCCAGAAACCATTTCATAATATTTTCAGTCTGAATATAACTCTAATATCTACTAAAAGAGACGTGTACATTCTGTATATATTCACAAAATAATGTGATATCAATTTGAATGGGAAAACCAAACTAATAAATGACATGTACACATGTAATGTTGAAAATGAGAGCAGACACAAAAACAACATCCTGCAGGATTCCCATTTGTGTAATGTTTAAAAATGGGGAATACTAATTGAGGCATAAAAAAACAGTGGTGGTTTGGGGATTAAGATTAGAAGGTAGGGGTTGATTTCTACACTCTTTCATACTTATATTTTTTAGAAGTTTAAAAATTTTTACAGTAGATCCATGTGTATTGATATAGAAAGATATCCAAGTTAGGCTGCTAAGTTGAGTAAAACGGTTGCTGAAAGGTATGTAAAGAAAGAGTTCATATGTGTAAAAAAAGGCATATATGTGTTTGTATAAATATATACACCTGTGAATACACACATATACAAGAAAAGAGATTGTGAAATTATATGTAAAAAAATATAACCTCACTTATATTGATTTATATGAAGAAGCACACATACCTCAGGGTAGTAAAAGTTGAGTTTTCTCTCCTCTTGTCCGGTGGGTTTCTAGGAAGTGGCAGGCCTCTGCATCCAAGCTGATCTTAATAGGAGACTCTGCCCACCAGAGTTCCAGCGACTGCAGAAGCTCACCACCGATTTTCTTTCACAGGGTCCGGGCTTGGCTTCTGAATTCCCAAAAGGAAAACTACCTAGAAACATCCCCCACCACCTCTCTCTCCAGTTGAGAGCGCTCAGCTAGCGGTATATATACCCCTTGGGTAAACGCTATTGGTTCACATTTATGCTAATAAGGGTTTGGAAAAAGTAGCAACCCTATTGGTTCAAATTTATGAATTGCTCCTGCCACCACACCCCCTGAGGGGAAAATGAAAGTGAGGGCAGAGCTCTTGCGCTTTACCAATAGCGTTGGGGGGGGGGCGCTGCACCAGAGCTCAGGAGCCAATGCGGCATTGTTGCATCCGGAGTACTGGAGACAATTTGTTCCTCACTGCCTCCAGAACGTAGTAGCCGCCACTGCTACCACCATCACAGCACAGGCGCTGGAGCGCAGGAGCCATAGTAGCCTCCAGAGCACAAGAGATGCAGGATCCTAGGAACCTCTGCTACCCTGCGAGCATGAGCCAAAGCCACAGCTGCTGCGATTTCAGGGTGCCAGAGAGCTGCTGCCACCACCGCCGCCATGCTCAGGAGCAAATGCCACCACAGCCACCACGTATGTCTACAATGCAGGACCCACCACTACCGCCTCCAGACCACAGGAGCCAGTGCTGTTGCAGATGCAATTCAGGAGCTGGTGCCATTAAAGCTCAGAGACATCCACAGGGAGGGTGCAGTCACCTTGGGTTGGGGGACAGCGGCTTCTGGAGAGGTTCTGTTTGGCAAAGGGAGTCACCACAAAAGAGGCGGGCTCACCCAGGGTGGACATCTTCCTCTTCAGGGCTGGAGGTGTGGCCTGTGAGTTTTGGGGTTGTGGGGCTGGAGGTAAGGAGATACTTCTGTTGTCTTTACCATGTGTGCAGGGGCGGATGCAGCATGAGGATCCTCCAGGTGGGGGTTATAACTTGAGGTGTCTGAGTGGAACCCCATTTAGTGGAGGAAGAGGTATGTGGGTCTCAGTGAGAAGCTCTTAAAGGAAAGACAATCTCCTGGGGACTGGGAGGCCAGTTGGTGGGGGTCAATGTAAAAAGGGATGTCAAAGTGGGCCCAGCATTCAGCAAAGAGGATAGGTTCAGATTGGGGCCATAAAGATTTCCTCTCATGCCACAATATTCTCACTCCTTGGAGACAACTCTAGAAGTCAGGTGGTCCCAGTCACTAAAGGTTCTAGGATAAAGTGTGAGGACTGCTCCTCTGGCAAGTAGGGTCTCCTTGCCCCTTGCTTCCTATGACAGGAAGATGACAGAATTTGGCTGGCCCCCTGCCTTTTCATTTTCTCTTGGGTCAGCCTGGAGCTTAGTCTGGCATCTGGATTTATAGCCAACAACTTTTCAGGTCCCTGTAGAGGTTGGGAATGTTTACAATTGTGGAGACTAAGGATAGCATTTGCATGTCTGGAGTGGGTGAATGTGGGTGCACAAATATGGCTGTTTGTGCTTGAGGACATGTGGTTGTAATATGTGTATATGAGAATGTGCATCTGTCTGGAGATGTTCAGGTGTATATTTAGGTATTGTATGTATGTATATCTGTGTTCGTGAGCTGTTTTTGTGACTCTGTATTTATGTGATGTGTGAATTAGTGGGAATGAATAAGGTTATGATTGTGTGTGTGCTTGTGTGGTGTGTGTGTATTACCCTTCCCTTTTCAGGGCCCCCATCATTCAACCTGGCACAAAATTGCAGCTATGTTTGTATCTTGTGAGTTGTCAGCCCAAGAAAAAGGTGAATACAAAATAAAGGAGATGGAATAGAGAACTGGAAAAAAGGAAGAGGGCAGAATGTTGGGGAAAGGTGTGAACAGAAAGGGCCAGGGTATGCAGGGGAATCAGGGGCATGGGAAGAGACCTCTTCCCAGCCCTGAGTGCTTCTATTTGGGCAGGTGCTGCAGCCACTTCCCAGAGGCAGCATATGATATTGGGCCAAAGCTGCCTGCTCTCAGAGCCCTCTTGGAGCTGGGAGTGCACACCTAGGGGCAAACTGGTGACATCCTGGATCCTGAGTTCTTCATTGATTTGCAAAAGTGGCAACAGGTGTGCTTCTGGAAAGACAGGCAATGAACAGAGGCATGGCTCTGGGAAGGGACTCAAGAACCTAGGGACAGTGGCTAACTGAACACTACCAAGAGATGATACACCACATGATCACAGTATTTTGGAGAGGCAGGAAGGACCAGCATGCAAAGGCTACCTGGAGCTCAGCTGCCTGGTAAAGACTGCACTCACCACCTTATGCTCAGTCAAGCAAGAGGCAGTAGTGGATGACATTTTTCTTGGCTTAGCTCCTTGCTAAAGGAGGAAAATATTTTATGCACTAGTAGGAAATGTTTTGCTAGAGGAGTTAAAAGAAGCAATTGTAGAGGGAACAAAAGAGATTGTTCTGTCAATTTGAGCCTGGGGTGGAGTTGAATCTGAGAAGGCAGTCTGCTGTGGAGTTGCAGCTCCTGGAATGAGGGTAGGGAAATGCCAAGGTGGCAACCAATGGGATATTCCTGTAATGGGATGTGACTATGATGAAAGGTGGCTAGGAAAGTGCCAGGCTCTCCCTACCCAGATTACTTACTCTTGGATTTTTTTTCTTCCTTTGATGCTGGATCCAAGACACCAAGTGTCAGGGCTGGCAGAGTTTTTAGGCTCTGTGTGTGAGTGTGTGTTCTCATGCCCAGCCTTGTGAGCACAGTATGGGTGGGACCTTCATTTGATTTTGTAAGGTCTTTGGGAGAGCATGCACACCAACCTTCTAGAGGAGCCACTTGCTTGAATGACACTTAGGGGATCCAAGAGGTAAATGTTGGTCTTAGAGTAGTGTATGTGAAGGTCCTTAGTCAGGATGTGCTTTTTTACTCACCCAGTCTATACTTGGTTAGCGGTAGCTGTTGAGTTGCAATGGAACCTCTCTCTGAAACCCTCTCCAGGCAGGCTCCTTACAGCAAGACTAAGTTCTGCTTGTTTTCAAATGGCTGACCCTTGGAGGAGGAAAACTCACTGGAGCAGATTTCACTTGTCTACTTGGCTGGGTGCATGTTGCAGTTGTGATATTGATCTTGATCTGCATGCTCATGCATGTGGGTGGCTCTTCTTGAATGCAGGTTGGAAATGAAGAGAAAGCAGGAGTTTGGGTATTGCATGCATATGGACAAATATCAAGCATGAAAACCTTCATTTGTGTACAAGTGTTATATGAACTTGTTGGAAATCTGTGAGGATATGTGCCCCCTACCCTATGCTGTGGATATTGTTTGAAATGTGAACAAACAGACCTCCTTGGGAGTAAAATGTATTCATCAGAGCAATTGTGTTTATAAGGACCCTGATTATTTCACTGTGTGCTTTGCATAGATCTTTCTGTTCTCCCTTGGCTTCTGATTTCCAACAAAACTAATAACCTATGCCTCATTTTTGCATTTTTCAGGGTTATTATTTGAAAAGAAGTAAGCATCCTTCATAATTATGTAGTACAAGTAATTATGTATTGTGACATCATTATATTACATGCACTATTCATCACTATTTCCTGTGTTTGAAACATTGTCCATGTATTTGCTTTAGAGAGAGATCATGCATGAGTATGTACTTCTCAGAAGGGGGAATGAGAAACCTAAAACAGATACATACATGTAGACAGAATTGTCATGGACACCTATAAAAGAAATTATTAATTTCTGTTTCAAATAAATTGAAATAGACACAGTGTGAATGCACCCTCATGTAATGGAACCCAGTATTGCAGGTGCATATGGAGATGGAACATACCTTCTGCTTAAGAGTGTGTTCCAACTCCTGTGGTTCCCAGCCCATGATTCCAAGACTAAATAGCCTGTCCTTGGGTTTTCTTTACATGGTTTTCTCAATTAGCTGAATATGTGATTAGTTATTGTGCTTTTTATAATTAGTGATTATGGAAGTACAATTTTTGAAGGAGTTTCCATATGGAGATATAACTTTAGCTTACATTACTAACTGAAAAATAATGATGCTGTAGTCTAATTTAGATGGTTTCTGTAGGCTGGATCCTATGAGATTAAATGTAACATGAAAATAGTGAAGATGAAATTCTGGGGTTTTTTCAGTAATGGTGAATATGGAATTCTGGGATGAAGAGTAGACTTAAAAAGTAAGGCACAGAAAATTGCTGTGACACCAAAGTGTAATTTGGGAAAAGGAATATGTGGAATTAAGATTTTGAGAAAGAAGAACTGTTATAATAATTAGAGTTTTGTATTAAGTCCACATTAATACTTATTTTTGAAATTCTGTTTTAAAGTTTAGAGAAATGTATGAATATCTATTATCCTCTGTAGGGCATGATGTAAGGTGGGGCATGTTGCATCAGAAAAGAGGAAACTTAACTTGCTGGCTGCTACCCACTTCCCAGTCATTGGGCCACATGTGGCTAAGAAAGCACCTACCGATTAGCCAGAAGTCATTGCCATGGTTTGTGATGAAGAATGGGACCTTCTCTAGGATAGGCTCAGAACCCTTCTGCCCTCAAGGACAGCTCCTGTCTCCCATTACTGCCTGTAGGATGGGTGTAAATGTGAATTCTCCTCACCCTGCTGACCTTTATCCTGATTGGCTCCTGTACATTATATTAGCTGTGTGTGTTTTCTCAATAAACAAGATCCTGCTTTGAGGGAGGGCTGGGTGTGAGCGGCCAGTTGACATTTACCTTTCTTGGACCTTTACCTTTCTTGACCCATCCTGGTTCGGGGCATGCTCCCCCCATCTCTCTCACAGGTCAGGAGGGAATGGAGGGCCAAAAACCCTGACAATCCTCTATCTTCCTGGGGAGGGGGTATAATAAAATATTATTTTATTTCTTCAGGTTATTTAAGTCTGCATAAACTTCTTTAGTGTGCTACCCTCCCATGAGTTTCTTAGATAGAACAATGATTATTTTCTCTTTTTTTAATTTTTTATTTGTTCTAATTGGTTATATATGACAGCAGAATGCATTTTGACTTTTGTACAAAATGGAACACAACTTTTCATTACTCTGGTTGTACATGATGCAGATTCACACCATTCGTGCAATAATACATGTACATAGGGTAATAATGTCCCTCTCATTCCACAATCCTTCCCACCCCCCATATCCTCTCCCCTTTCCTCATTTTTCTCTGCCTAATCAAATGTTCCTCCACTCTCCCACCCTCCCCTTCATTATGGATCAGTACCCACATATCAGAGAAAACATTTGGCCCTTTTTTTTTTAGGATTGGCTTACCTTGCATAGCATGCTATTCTCCAGCTCCATCCATATACCTGCAAATGCCATAATTTCACTATTCTTGAAGGCTAAGTAATATTCTACTGTGTGTATATACCACATTTTCTTTATCAATTCATCTGATGGAGAGCATCTAGGTTGGTTCCACAGTTTAGCTATTGTTAATTGAGCTGCTATAAACATTGATTTGGCTGCTTCTCTATAGTGTGCTGATTTTAATCCTTTGTGTACAAACTGAAGTGTAGGTTAGCTAGGTCAAATGGAGGTTTCATTCCAAGTTATCTAAGGAATCTCCATACTGCTTTCCAGAGTGTTTGCACCATTTTGCAGTCCTACCACCTATGCATGAGTGTGTTTTTTACCCTTTATCTTCACCGACACTTATTTTTTATATTCATTATAATTGCCATTTTGATTGGAGTGAAATAAAATATTTGCATTTCTCTAATTGCTAGTGATATTGAATGTTTTTTCATATATTTATTGATTTATTACATATCTTCTATGAAGTATCTCTTCAGTTTTTTAGCTCATTTACTGAGTGGGTTATTTGTTGTTTTGGTGTTAAGTGTTTTTGAGTTTTTTATTTATCTTGGAAATCAGTGCTCATAGTTTTTAAATTTTTTTTAAGAGAGAGAGGTAGAGAGAGAGAGAATTTTTAATATTTTTTTTCAGTTTATGGTGGACACCACATCTTTATTTTTATGTGGTGCTTAGTATTCAACCCAGCACCCTGTGCATGCCAGATGAGCATGTTACCACTTGAACTACATCCCCAGCCCACTCAAGTTTTTAACCTTTGGTATTTCTATTTTGGATTTTTTAAAAATATCTTTTTGCTCAACCAATCATTGACAGAGTAATTATTTTCCATGTGAAATTTTTGTTTGTTTCACTTTTACTTTTATACTATGCTCTCAAGTGCATATATATTTACAATTGTTTTACCTTCTTAATGAATTGAAATTTTAATCATTACATAACAACTCTCCATTTTCCCTGGTTTTATTCTTCTTTATAATTTTCTCTCAGTAGTTATGTATGCAAAACATTTTTTAATGTTTTTTACATGTAAGTACCTAATTTTTAATTTCTTGTAAAATGGCCATTTGAAGTATCCAGTCTTTCTTCTGAATGAAATAAAAGATTTATTGTGACATTTTGATAAGCTAACCTCATTTTATTTGTATAAACATAACCATAATTAAAATCAAAGACAAAGCAAACATAAACCACTTTAAAAAATGACTAACTACTCAAAAGCTATGGAAAATATCATTGTAGGTAAAATAATTTTTTTCTGGGCTTTCTCCAGAGACAATGTGGTGCTTCTCAGTATCCATGTCACAAAACAACTATGTTAAATGGGTTCTCCTTTTATTTTGAAAGAAGACAGTAAAGTGAATCAAAAATAATTTGAGAGTTCTCAGTTTATGACAATAAAAAATGTTTTATTGTTCTAAATCATGGCACAGTTGATAACTCAATCCTCTCTATGTTCACTGGGAGAAAGAGAGAAATAACAAACAGTGGAAAAAAATTTAGAAAAAATGAAATTGAGTTGCAATGGAGTAATTGTGTCAAGAAGACATTCATTCTATAGAAATGGATGTCCGGGATTTGATGATAATTATAGAAGCATTGAGGAATTGGATTTTTAGACAAGGAAAATGAATGGAAATACACATTTGTTGCTGTAAAAGAAAGGATACATGTATTTAAATTATTAAAGAGGGAATTGTACAAATATAAATTAATAGAAGTTACAAAACTGTTAAGCAGAAATGAATATTCAGGATTCAGAGGATATGTAATAAGAGTTAAATAAGCCAGATATCCTTGTAGCAGGACTAGAGTTAGTGCTTAATATAAAATCAGTAGAAGGTGACATCCAGTTGAACCAAATTTACAGAATTTTCTATGTGGTCTTATCAATTTGCTCTGATAAGTTCTTACAGAGTGGTGCCTCTTTTTAAAATAATAAGTGTATTTTTTAGTAATGTTTTGCCTGTAAAATATTTGTCCCCCCTTCTCTGAATAGCAGAATAGTACTAAAAGGCATGGAGACAGACATAAACAAAACCCTACCAATATAAGAGTATCTGTCAAGTCTACCATTTCTAATACAAACAGGAAAAGACTAGGTCAGAAAGTCTGATGTATTTCAAGCCCATGAGATTTTTAAACATGCCTTAGAATAACTAATAAAGGATAAGGGTCAGTTAGTTACTGACCCCTGACATATATTCAGGAAATATGAACCTTTCTAGATACTTAACCATGATTCTTAGCAACAAGTTCATTGCTAAGTCCTGCTTCTAGTTAAGGTCAGTATATAATTCAAAGTTCAGGCACAGTGCAACAGGGCTTTTAAGGCTGCCATCCATAGTGACAGATGTTTCTTAAATTTCCTAATGTAAGCCCAGGGATTTGTCTAAATTGCTAGGAAATTTCCCAATGAAACCACTATGGTTCCCAGAATGTTTGTTGATCCAAAATATCTCCAAACCAAGTGCTCTGGAAACAATCTGATAAATATCTAGAGTAGCCCAAAGGTGTAACTATTATCAACTTGTACTGTGACAAAGAAAATACAAGGTGTTGTGCCTCATAACTGATTAATCTATGTCCTGGAAATCATACTGTAATCATTTTTCTAATAGGAATCTATGTAAATTAGAGTTAAGCTATTTAAGATTGAATCTGTGATTAATTTTGTGAATAATTTTGGAATCAGAGAAATTTAAAATAAAAACCAGTTTATATATTTAATCAGATTGGCTCTAGGATTAGCCAAGGTAGTTAATTTCTGATTCTCAGTTTCTGCCTTTGTGAAATGGGCACAAGCTATCCCTTATATTCATATTAGTATCAACAACATTAATTACACATGAGGAGTATTAATTATTATCACTGCCATATTCCATACTGGTGATGTGCAGGAAATGATGTGATGTAATTCCTATGATTTTAAAATGATAGCATTGGCCAAGAGATCCCATGTTTAGAAAAAAAGTTTATATCTAAGTTTTCAGGTTTTTCTACAGTTGGGTTAGAGATCTTGCTGTGATCTCTATGCATTAAATAAGTTAGTTCCTATGTTCAGACAGAGCAAAGAAGAGCAAAATCAGTTAAGCTGGCACAAGGGAGACCTGAATATTGGCCAATGCCTGGTTAAGAAATTGAAATACAAACTTCTGTAAATAATGTCTTGAACTGAGAACATATATCAGGATTGACCAAAGGGTCAAGCTGTAGACACAGAGCAAAAATGTTATCATTGCAATTTTTGCATACAAAGGTAATTAACAATTATGGAAGAACACCTCATGAATAAGCCAACTAGGTATTATAAAGCAATAGGAAGTTTATGATGAACTTATGAGCTCCTCCTCTTCTCTTCTTCCATCCCCTCCCATATTAGTTTTGGTTCATTTAGGCTTGTATAACAGAATGTCACAGACTAAGTTGCTAATAAAACAACAGAATTTTTTTCTCACTAGCAGCTGGGATGCGAAAAAATTAAATGCCATGCATTTTGGTTAGCTTGTGCTTTCTGATACATAGATGACACATGCTGGCTGTGGTAGAAAGTCACGTCAGCTTCAAGGACCTATTTAATGACAACATTAATCCCATTTATGAGGGTGCAGTCCTCATGACATAATCACCTCCCAAAAGTCCCACCTCCTATATCATTCAACTGGACACTTGTTTTCAACATGAATTTTGGGTGGACACAAACATTCAGGAGATAACATCTCTCACAACTCCTCTCTTTACTGTCCTTTCCTTCTTTCCATTATGCAGATAATAGTTTTATTCTTTATATTTTCTAAATATATATATGTGCACATATGTATTTATATTTATTGATTGATAAAAAAGAACATATACATTCTAAAATTAGTAACTCTGAATATATATTTAATTTTCAAAAATTCAAAACATGTAAATGTATAGAAAAAATATAAACTGTATATACGTATATGTGTACATATATATGAAAAAATATGTATAATCTATCCCTTGCACTCATACTAGTATCGACAACATTAATTATGCATGGAGAGTATTAGTTGTTATTATCATCATCATTTGCTAAAAAATTTTTAATGCAATAACAAACATTCTAATATTACATCCTCAATTTCTGAAGCATACACATGATTTTCTGCATGTTATAATTACATTTTAATACTCTGTTTTTACTAAGAACATAATTCATAGTCAGTATTCACCAGTCTCTTTTTATTCTAACATATCTTTCATATGATCTCTGTTCTAAAAATCCACAGCCCAAAATTAATATAAACTTTCTTTCTTTGTCTCCTAATTATATATCTCTTTTTATTCCTATAAGCTTTGTTATTGAACAGAGGTGTCCAGTTCACCTGAAGTTGCTTGACTCAATACAGCTGAAATACCTGTGGCAATCTTACTTCACAGGTGGTTCTGTATGTAACATATGATTTCAAATCACAAGCCCCTCGACTTCTAGACATGCCACTTACTGAGCTGCCAAGACTAAGCATTAGGTCAATGCAGGGACCACTAGATTCACCAATTCTCAAATACAATCTATATGACTGTAGTTAGCACACTTATATTTAGTTGTCCATTAATATTGCATCCAAAGATTTCACTATGTATGGGTTATATAGCTGCTCATTGGCTAAAAAGATTATTTCCAAACCTACCATTCAGCATGAATTCATTATATGCTAGCCTCTATTGAAAAAAAAAAGAAAAAGGGAGGGTGGCTGGAGTTGTAGTTCAGTGATAAAGTATGTAGCATGTGTGAGCACTAGATTCAATCCTCAGCACCACATAAAAATAAATAAAGGCATTATATCCATATATAACTAAAAACTATTTTGAAAAGAGAACTTTATATTATCAGGTTATTAGATTAAATGGCAATGTAGTTTTTACTAGAAAAGAAGAATAAATCCTAGATTAATTATTACAATTTACAAATTTGTAGATTAAAGAAATGAGTAAAATATATAAAAGTATTAAGGTAATTTTTTGCTTTCCTTTGTTTTTATTTATTTAAATGGCTGTCCATTTCCCTTAAAATTCTTAAAAACATAAAACTTCAGTGTAACAGGGCTTTCAGTGAGCAGCTTAATGATATGAATATATATTTATTTGATAATAAAGAAATTCATAACCCTTTCAGTACTTAACATTTCCCAGAAACTATAAAACACTGTTTTCCTAATTTTTCCAAATATATAAGTGAGAAAAATGTTGACAATTTTGTACACAAGTAATTATGTTCTATAAATAGATATAGAAAAATTTAGCTGCCCTAAAACATCTCATCTGAGCTGAAAATGAAAGAAAAACAACATAGGGTTTTCAGTGAGTAATTATAGTTTAAATAACATGTGATTTGTTCATTTGAGACACATAAAGACTTTAATGTTAGGATGTAATCAAAACAGAAAGAAGATGTGGAATACTGTAACTCTATTTTTTGACACATGATTAGAATTTTGGTTTCATATTTTATCTGAATCAAATTCCATAATGAATTATTTGAGAAAGGGGACATGTACACTAGAATCACCTACAGCACATCTCCTGTTATAAGATCTGGATTTTCCTACACTTCTGTCAACTTCATTTCAGAAAACTTCCTGCCATACTTAAAACATGCTGACTTGATTTCTCAAGACAGACCAGTGTCTTTCCAGTAACATTTCCATAAATAAACTTGTCTCTTTCCAACTATAGCGAATTTATAACTGCATTTTTTCCCCTTTTCAGAATGAGAAATAGCCTCTTTTCCCATAGTCTTCTTCACCCACCTTGGTCTCTCATCTATCATGGCTCAGGTCAAAATAACTTCCAAATAGAGAATGCTTTTCTGCTCCCTCTCTTAGTTCAGTCTCCAAACTGGATTAATCCCTTGCAGTTCTCCTGCAAGACATATACCCAAAGCTGCATGTATGAAGCTGCTTTTGCATTTTTATCGAGAACTTCTGTCCTTCCTACCTATCAGTTCTCAGAGGGCAGAGTATGTTGATCTCTCTCCCCTTCATTGTGGCATAAGAACCTCGGAAGGTTCCTGGTGTATTAGAAACTTGTAATAAATGTACATTCAATATATCTGTGAAACCAAACCTGGTCTTTCTTCAAAGAGTTTCTATGTCAACTCCTACCATGCATTTTACATTTTAGAAGAGTACATTTATATTTTTAAAATGAGAAAGCTGCACTCAGCAAAACATGTGGAAAGCAAATCAGGAGAGATGTGAGACTCTGAACTCTGCACACTTCTGGTTTATATTTCTTGAAATCAGGAAATGCATTTCTTCTGAAATTAAAAATGCAAAAAAGTCTAACAAAATATGTTTAACTAAACAGTTTCTTAGCAATATTGCAGCATCTTGTAATTTTATTCACTTTGGTACATGAGTGACTCGCAGTGATTTGAAAGACAGCATTAAGCCAGAATATTTATCTACCCTTAATTAAAAAAATAATTTCCTCTATATCATTTAGCATGGTTCACACTCATCTTTTCAAGTTATGTTTTACTTTGTCATTTGTGCATTTTTATCACATGCAGTCCTTTCTTGAACAAGCTAGGACACGAATAAATACATATTGAACACTTTGGAAGCAGCATGCAGAAGATGTTTTGAAAATTGCATGTCTATACTGAACTTTTTAAAACATGTAGGTGAAAGCACTGGTTTATTTACTATGTATATAAATAGAATTGTGTATGATAATTCATCAAAACCTTGTCAGGGCAGTTGAGAATTTTTATTTTCAATGTAGCTACAAAAGCCTATGCTGTATGTTTGCTGTATGATTGTATATTATTAAAATGATGTAAAAATTAAACTCTCATACATTTCTACACATAATATTCAATAAGGATACATTGAAGTTAACATCAATATTTTCATTCAGTACATTTAAATACTATTATAATTCATCTCTCTAATGTTTTAAATTGAAACTTAACCAAAATTTACTTTTTTTGATTTTTTTTAAAATCAATGATTGCAGAATGCATTACAATTCTTATTACACATACACAGCATAGTTTTTCATATCTCTGGTTGTATATAAAGTATGTTGACACCAATTCGTGTCTTCATACATGTACTTTAAATAATGATGTCCATCACATTCCACCATCCTTGCTAACTCCTTGCCCTCTCTCTTTCCTTCCCACTCCTCTGCCCTATCTAGAGTTCCTCTATTCCTCCAATGCCCTCCCTACCCCATTATGAATCAGCCTCCTTATATCAGAGAAAACATTTCACATTTTTTTGGGGGGATTGGCTAACTTCAGTTAGTGTTATCTTCTCTAATGCCATCCATTTACTTGCAAATGCCATGATTTTATTCTCTTATTGGTGAGTAAAATTCCATTGAGTATATATGCCACACTTTTTAATCCATTCATCCACTGAAGGGCACCTAGGTTGGCTCCACAGTTTAGCTATTGTGAAGTGTGCTGCTATAAACAATGATGTGGCTGTGTCCCTGTAGTATGCTGATTTTATGTCCTTTGAGTACAGATGGAAGAGAGGGATAGCTGGGTCAAATTGTGGTTCCATCCTCAGATTTTCAAGGAATCTCCATACTGCTTTCCATATTGGTTGCATCAATTTGCAGTTCCATCAGCAATGTATGAGTGTACCTTTTCCCTGCATCCTTGCCAACACTTGTTTGTATTCATAATAGCTGCCATTCTGATTGGAGTGAGTTGATATCTTACAATAGTTTTGATTTGAATTTCTCTAATTTCTAGAGATGATGAACATTTTTTCATACATTTGTTGATTGATTGTATATCTTCTTCTGAGAAGTGTCTGTTCAGGTCCTAGGCCCATTTATTGATTGGGTTATTTGATTTTTGGTGCTTAGCTTTTTGAATTCTCCATATCCTCTAGAGATTGGTGTTCTATCTGATGTGTAAGGGGTAGAAATTTGCTCCCAGAATGTAGGCTTACTGTTCACTTCACAGATTGTCTCTTTTGCTGAGAAGAAACTTTTTAGTTTGAATTCATCCCATTTATTAATTCTTGGTTTTAATTCTTGCACTATAGGAGTCTTATTAAGGAAGTTGGGGCCTAATCCCACATGATGAAAATCAGGGCCTACTTTTTCTTCTACTAGACATAGAGTCTCTGGTTTAATTCCTAGGTCCTTGATCCACTTTAAGTTGAGTGTTGTGCATGATGAGAGAGAGGGGTTTATTTTCATTTTGTTGCATATGGATTTCCAGGTTTCCCAGCATCATTTGAGAAGAGGCTATCTTTTTGCCAATGAATGTTTTTGGCACCTTTGTCTGGTATAAGATAATTGTAATTTTGTGGGTTAGGGTCTGTGTCCTCTATTCTGTACCATCAGAAGACCAGTCTGATTTGGTGCCAATACCATGCTTTTTTTGCTATTATTGCTCTGTAGTATAGTTTAAGGTCTGGTATAGTGATGCCACTTGTCACTCTTCCTGTTAATGATTGCTTTAGCTATTCTGGATCTCTTATTTTTCCACATGAATTTCTTGATTAATTTTTCTATTTCTATGAGGAATATCATTGGGATTTTTATCAGAATTGCATTAAATTTGTATAGTGCTTTCAGCAGTATGGTCATTTTGATAATATTAATTCTGCCTATCCAAGTGCAAGGTAGATTATTCCATAATTTGAGATCTTTTTTGATTTCTTTCTCTAGGTTTCTTTAGTTTTTATTGTATAGATTTTTCACCTCTTTCATTGATTCCCAAGTACTTTATTTATTTTTGAGGTTATTGTAAATGGGGTAGTTTTTCTCATTTCTTTCTCAGAGGATTTGTCACTGACATACAGAAATGCCTTTGATTTATGGGTGTTGATTTTGTAGCCTGCTCCTGTGCTGGATTTATTTACTAGTTGCAGAAGTTTTCTGGTGGAGATTTTTGGGTCTTCTAGGTATAGAATCATATCATCAGCAAATAGTGCTAATTTAAGTTCTTCATTTCCTATATGTATGCCTTTAATTTTTTTTATCTGTCTAATTGCTCTGGTCAGTGTTTCAAAAACTATGCTGAATAGAAGTAGTGAAAGAGGGCATCTTGTCTTGTTCCAGTTCTAAAACTTACTTTTGTTTGAAGGTGTCACATTTCAATCTGCCAGGATGTAAAGGGTGACAAATGTTCCTCTATATTTATTTTGTCTTCTATTTACAGAGGTTGATTATTCCAATAAAGGAATAGGGTTTGGATAAAATATAACATGTACATTTTATGGATGTTTTCATATTAAGATGCTTATCACTTGCTTCTCTTTTTTGTCTCATTAACACCTGTGAGACTACAAATAGTATAGTATGAAAAAGTCTACAAATAAAGAGAAACAATTATATATTGTTATAATCCATCTTCATTATGTTTAGAATGTTCAAATTTTAATTCTTCCAGGTCATTATTCTGTCTTATGTTGGCCAATTTCTTGGTAATTTAATTCTTTAGTGAATACATAAAGTTTGAGGAGGAAAATTTTATTCCTCGATTGAGTAGCAGAAAAATCTGTGGATGTTATTCAGATGCACTGGAAAATCTCACAAACATGTAGAGAAGAAGGGCAAAAAAAGAGAGATTTCCAGTTATATGATTCAGTGTAGCTGAAAACATACCAGTCAGAAATATTGTTAAAACTTGATTCAGATTTGATACATCACATTGAATATGTACTTACCATCACAGTATCATATCATTGTAGTAGGAAATACAGGGGTATGTGTCAACAAATGTGTATACTTGCACCCAACTCTGTAATAAAATGATTCCATGATAAAAGAAAAAGAATGAGGGAGTAAGTGAAAATTAATGTATAGACTACTAGTGGATCATCAATAATAGCTACAAAGTCTTTATTTTCAAGTCTCTTTTTCTTTTCTTCATACATTTTGTGCCAAATGTAAGATACCTGGAAAAGGATAGAATGTTTTAAAGATGTAAAGAGTTAAAACGGTAGGTTTGGTAGATACTGTTGTATCTATTAACTTTATAGAAAGACAAGTGTTAATATGTATAGAGATTTGCAGATATGCAAATTATAAGTATTATTTTTTGTTGAGGTCTAACAAGATAAATAAAATTTGAATAAGATATTGAAGGAAGTCATGGAGGTCACAAGGAAACAGCATTGAGACTGAATTTAGAAAGCTTTGTATATTTTAAATAATATATCTTTAGATCATAGAGTGAGAGGTATAAGAAATAACTAGGGATAAAAGTTTAAATATTTTTAATACGTTACTGAATATTCTGTAGTTATTTCTTAAAATGTCTAAACTCTTCAGAATTTAATGCTATTGAGAGGAAAGAACAAATTTTCTACTTTTAAAGAATACATTGATTAAATTAGAATACTAAATTAAACAATAGAGAAGAAGTTCTAAAAACAGATGTTGGGAATATAAACAAAGGCTTATTTTAAATATGCCAATTGATATTCACTCTTCACCCTTTTGTGTCCTGATCTTACCCTGGAAGACTGAGCTAAATAGATTGCACTCTGCTACCCTCTGATTTTCATTTGGATTATAGTCTCAGTGGACAGGCAGAAGTGGCAGAAGATTGTATGATAGGCATCAATCAAGTAAGCTGATTGGAACTATTTATATAGCCTATTCCTCCTATGCTATTTTTTTTCCAAAGACTGAGTCTCTTGTCAAGTTGCCTCTCTTAAGTAATCTCTCTGGTTCCTCTTTCTTACTTTCCTCCTGAAGGCTGGAATATGATAATGGTGACTCCACCACTGAAAGTCAAGGGCTATTTCATTGTCCCTGCCAATTTTCTTAAATCCTAAACTTCCTTAAACTTTCTCAAATTTAAAAATTGAGTAAACCATCTGTTTCTTCTGGCATGTTGATCCATCTCTCATCATGCTAAGATGAGAGACTAAGTCCAAGAGGGATCTAAGAGGCAGCACTGACAAAACTTAATTAGTAATTGAATATGGGGAGCAAAATAAATGTATAATTTCTTGGTTATTGTCAAGTTTGTGACCTAATTGACAAAATGAATTGTTTTTGATAGATCAAAGGTTAATTATAGAATGCATAGAAAGTTCAAGTGTTAAAAATGAGTTCAACTTTCAAGCAAGTCTTTGGTGCTGAAATGGCCTCCATATACAAGAAAGGGTAGAGCTTTGAAACTTGCAAAGTGTCTAGTGTAAAAGGTTTTCACAGAGTTAGAATGAAAAATAAAATTTAGATGAGTAGAAATATTTTCCATAGCAATATGTAGAAAATAGTGCTTGAAAATACTGAACTCACTAATAGATGCTACAGCATAAAGACAAGACCTTATTAGGTTTTAGTACTAGGTTTGACTAATCTGTCATGTTAGAAAAATTAGTCATTAGTAATCTCAATATAGCCTTATATATCAAATATAAGACAGTTATTAATATGGTATTTTTTGTATGGAATTACTTTCCACAGTATAGTAAATTTTTTAAAAATGTTCTTTTTCTTCTCTTCATATTGAAGAAGAATTGCAACTGATTTATGTGTGCATATGGGTATGTGTGTTGACATGTGGTGTTGAGATTTGAACCCAGAGCTTCATGTGTGCAAGACAAGTACTCTACCACTGAGTTAATCCTCAATTTCTTCATCTGATTTTTAAAAATTATCCATCTATCTATCTATCTATCTATCTATCTATCTATCTATCTATCTATGTATCTATCTATCTATCTATCTATCTATCTATCTATCTATCTATCTATCTATCTATCTATCTATACATCTATCCTTGGTACCAGGGAATAAACACAGGGGTTCTTAACCACTGAGCAACATCCCCAACAATTTTTATTTTTATTTTTTTTATTTTGAGACAAGGTACCACTAAGCTGCTTATATGCTGAGGCTGGACTTAAACTTGTTATCCTCCTTTCTCAGCCCCTCAAGCCACTGGGATTGTAGGTGTGTGCCACTGCACCTAGCTTGCATCTGGTTTTAAACAAACTTTATTATATAAGGCTACATTGTAATAGTGCAAAAAATATACACCCAAAATACAATGGAAACTAAAATAAAACACTATAATTAAATATTAAGAATCTAATATTCAATGATTGAGATGACACAGACTTTAATTTCTAAATTAACACCAGAAAAATAGGAGTTGTTATTCTCTTCTTTAAATAAATACATGTCATACTTAGTAAGATTCTACAAAGTATTAAAAATTCTACAAAATTTAAAAATCTGAGGATTTTTAAAGTAAATGAAAAACAGTGAAAAACCTGCATTCTCTCATATTTGTAGGAACTGATACATTTTTACTAGATTGATTTTATTTTGGCTTTTTGATTGACTAGTTTCCTTTTATGCATTAATGTTGAAATATTACAATATGCCAGTCTTTCTAAATATTTTAAATGTACAGTGACTCAGGTGGAATAAAAATGTATTTCTTACTTACCTAATATCTAAAATAGGTATTCATAAAGTGAGAAGATACGTTTCAAAATATGACATAAGAACCCAGTTACTTTCAATCATGTAACTGTATCTCCATGTACCTTTCAAGTTTTCTTTGCTGGTCTGTATCAAGGAGGCAGCAAAGTCAGAAGCAAATAGGGTCACTGTGAGAATATTGCATTGACCAAAACAGGCATAATTGCCTCTTTAAGAGAACTTAGTCAATGAAGTATTCGTGTCATCCCAGCTACTCAGGAGGCCAGGGCAACAGAATCACTTGTTCAAAGACAGCTGTACAGCTTCCCCAAAACCTGCTTCAAAATAAATATAAATAAATAAATAGCTTGGAGATGTAATCTAGTAGTGAAGTATTGACAGGCATGCCATAGATCCTGAGATCAATCTGTAGGGCTGTGGGAGAAAAAAGCAAAGGTCTCTTTAGAGACTTGTTATTTAACAATTTTTCTGGACAGCAGAGGAGTGAAATTAGCTCAAGAAATGCCTACTACAGGCTTTGGGGGGAAGTTCACAGTGTTTCTCATTCATCTGTTTTCTTCCATCTTCTGCTCATGTACTAGTTCAGTGTAAAAAATCATGTTGTGCTCTAGCATATATCCACATACATAGTTAAGCTACTTTGGCTTCCACAAATTCATAGTAGAACAAACAAAATAAAATTAAATCACCAATACACAGTTTTGAGTGGATGGTATTCTTGGCTGAATACTTCAGGAATTTTCTGAAAATTTCTTTAGTGGAAATTATTAGCCATATTTTTTCCTATTTCTTTGTTCTTCCCCATTCTCAATATCACATCCATATCCAAAAACATCCAAAGTATTTTATAAACAAAGGCAGTTATCATCTTGAAAGAATTCTTATTTAAGTTGCTTAGAATTTAGCATTCTTCTCCATTGTATACGACTTCATCCACAGAGATGCTCATGTACAATTTTGCAGGCATTTTTTGACATTTAAATTCTGAGCGCTGAGGTGCTGGGGTTGTGGCTCAGTGGTGGAATGCTCGCCTAAAACACTGGGTTTGATGAGGCACTGGGTTCGATCTTCAGCACCACATGAAAATTAAATAAAAATATTGTGTCCACCTATAACTTAAAATATTTTTTCTAAAAAATTAATAATAAATAAATAAATAAATTCTGAGCACTGAGCTAAGACTTGGAGATATAAAGATACAAAAGACATAACAGCTATGTTCGGCATCTACCAGGGAAAGCAAACACATAGGTAGAAACTTTAGTTTAAATTATGAATGTTTATAGGTGTTCTAAGAATGCCAAGGGAAACCATATTCTAAGAGAGATTCCCTGAGATATCAAGGAGAAGAAGTTTTCCTAGCTTAAGGAGTGACAGAAGTGAAGCATTAAAATGCACCTTGTATGTTGAAAGGGCCTTGATTCACTGAGTAGCTTGGCTGAGATGAGACTCTAAAGTCCATTATAAAACAAATGGTATTGGAGCCTTGGAGAAATTAAGAGCTGGATAGATGCACCTTCAAGCTGACTGTTTACCCACTCCCCCTCGTGTTCACACTCCAAAGACATGTGCATGTGTATATGTGATATGCACTATCACACATGCACACACACACACACACATACACACACACACATAAACACACAATCTTGGTGCCTCCAGAAATTAGAAAGCCCAAGTAGAATCTGTCTCTGCTGTGATGCTGCCCTTCCAGGCTCCCTTGTCATTCCTTGTCTTAATACAGCTGTGTCCATAACCTAGAGAACCTAGTGCTAACCCTGTGTATCAGGAGTTTTGGTACTATACATCTGCTGAGCGTCTGGCCACATCAGAGTATTTCACAGCACATGATAATCTGGATCTGTGGGGGTAGCCTGAAGAGGGCTGACCCTTGTCATTGAATGCTTAGGAAATGGCTCTTCTAGAGAACTGACAAAGGATGTCTTATTCAGCTGCAAGACCTGCAGAAATGGGCACAACTACTCACCTGGTTGCTGATGGCCTAGAACTAGTGCTGGGGTCTTTCTTGTAGTTCAGGACCACTAAGATACCTTCCCGTCAACTACTTAATAAACACAGAGAAAAGTGTACAGCTATCAGGTGAGCTGAGAAGGCTCAAACAGATGTACCATGGCTTAGCTGCAGCTGCCTACAGCCACCCATGATATGGCTTGCTCCTCAGCTCCTCATAAAAGAAATGGAAATGATGGAGATAGAGGCTGTTGATTGCACATGTTAGCCTGCTGTAGCACCAGGGCCAGCCATATACAGACATAGTGAGCAGTGGAGCAATAATATTTCCTTTCTAGTACTCATAATAGTCTGAAGGCAGTAGGGGAGTAATTAGCAGCACACACTGACTAGTCCTCAGTCTTCTGAAAATGGGACATGGCGGCAGACAGACACTATACCAGGCCTTCATTTTCATCACCATGCCTCCCCAGCTCTTGGGATTGGCTAACCCTTCAGAGGTTGAAGATAACAGAGAAGGCAAATAAATCCCAGGGGAGTCCCTTTAGATTTGTGTTCATGGAAGGGGCAGGAAATGTAGTTGTACCACCCTCTGAGAAACCTGTGGTAGAATCCAGACTTGGTTCTTCAATGCCAGTCCAGGAAGAATTGATAGAAGACCCTCTATCTTACCATGTAAAAGTCCACACATTGCCTATGTGTATCAGTTAAGATTCTCTAGAGGTGCAAAATCCACAGGATACTTTTAGGAATAGGAAATGATTCATTATAAAGCATTGGTTCATAACAATAGGAGATTGGAAAGTCTAGGTCTGCAGTGTAGAAGTGCATGCTCCAGTCCCAGGAGAACTCACAGTACAAGTCATACCAACAGGCAGCCTGATGGATAATTCTTGCTCAGGGAAGCCACATGTTTTCCTCTAGGCCTTTATCTGATTGAATGAGACTCGCCCCCATTAGGTAGTACAATCAACTTACTCAGAGTTCACATACTTAAATGCTACTCTCATCAAGAAGCATAAGATGATGCATACAATTACCCATCACAATGTGATGATTAAGGATTCAGTAGAGAAAGGAGCATCCTGGCTTCCATCAACTCTCAGGGCTGATGTTGGAGAAGAGCAGGAAAGGGTGAAGGGCCATGCTGAGTATTATGGGGATGTTGAAAAGAGAAATAGTCTTTGAGGTCACAGGCATGTCTTACATTAAGTTTACACCTTGCACTAAAGTGGGTGGACACAGCAGTGCTCTCTCCGTTTTGCCACATGTCCCAATAGCATACTCATGAACCACATTGTGAGGGTACGTTGATATTTTTATCCCTTTAAAAGGTGTTTCTACTGCAATGTTTTGACTTAATCATTCATTTTAAACATATTATAAAACTTTTGTTTTACTGATGCTGATTTTTCTCAAGATAATTTTTAATAATGCCTTCCATTTTTAAAGTGCGCTCATCAATGCCTTGCTCACCTGGGGAAGATAAGCTTCACTCACTTATGAAGGGTTGAATGGCTCTGTAGCTGCATGTATGGCCTCGGCTAATTTGCTACCCATCATTTTTAGGACA
Source organism: Ictidomys tridecemlineatus (assembly GCF_052094955.1). NCBI lineage: Eukaryota > Metazoa > Chordata > Mammalia > Rodentia > Sciuridae > Ictidomys > Ictidomys tridecemlineatus. Next base: position 73,614,399 of record NC_135489.1, on the reverse strand, counting down.
AGGATTTAAGAATATTTATGTGATGATGGACAGAATCCTAGCATTTGTCATCCTTATAGTCACAAGTGCTACTCACAGGGAAACACAATAACCATCATATGCACTCACAAGGAAAAAAATAACTGATATTATGATCTATAAAAACTTATTACCCATCAATAATTTTATAATCATCAACATGGTTGCTTACAGTGACCAGGCTAGATGCTATTATGTGTCCAATCCATAAAATTTACATATCCTAGATTTTAGAACATGATTGATATACTATTCTTTCCATCCTATTATTTTGATCAGTTGCCTAAGCTCCCTAGGGGGGCCATAACCTCCACTGTGAACTAGATTCCACTTAGGAACATCATTTTTGCATCATCTTCTTCTCTCCTGAGTCAATAGCACCCTTTGCTAATGAAAATGGGATGATCCCATAACATTTCTCTGTGAAGAGAATAACATTTCTCTGTGAAGCTTTTTCTGTTTTTTTTTTGTTGTTGTTGTTGTTGTTCAACCAATTTATTCCTTTGTCCATTTAATTGGAAAACTCCTTAAAAATATTGTCTACACCTAAAATCTATAGTCATTCATCTACTTTTATCAGTTCAACCTGATGAAGTTATATTATAATCTGCATGACTTCACCAAATTTTTTATTACTATCAAAAAGGTAAAACCACAAAGCCAGTTCTGAATTTGCATTATTTGACCCTCATAACATTTTTTTTAACAATTGTAAATAATTTTCCCTCTTTCTTGGAGCATTTCTTCTCTTGGGTTCTGGATTTCTATCACTTTTCATTGTTTCTCTACTGACATACCTGATGCATCTGATTTCCCTGACATGCACAGTTATTCTCTGGTCTCCATGACTGGATAGCTTCTGTTCTCCAACCCTGTGTGTGTGTGTGTGTGTGTGTGTGTGTATGTGTGTGTATCTTATTATTTTTTATGTATAATGCCAAACTCCTTGTCAATATTGAATAGCAGGTGATTTGAAGTTACTTCCAGCAGTCATTTTTACTTGGATGATCTGTTGGTATCACAAACTTGACATTTCTAAGACTGAACTTCTCATTTTTGTCAATATCTTACTACTGATCATTTAATGTAGTAAATTGTTTGTTTGTGTGTGTGTGTTTGAAATTAAAAAAAAAAAAACATGGCCATCCAACTCCACTTCTATTTTTTTTTCCTGAGAGGATGTTGGCTCTATGTAATTTCTTTACCTGGCTTCTTGTTAAACTGCTTATTTGAAAAAAAAAATGTTCAGCTTCATAAATAGACTACATGATCTATCATCCTTTGATTCACAGGAGACAGAATACTGAACAAAAGGAAAGCCATAAACTGTAAAACAAATCTCCCTTCTTCTTTTATCATTTGCTCCAGACTCAAGGTCATGCTGTCAACTACTCAGTGTCTTCCTAATGTATTAATCAAGACTTGAATGGAATGGAAGTGAACAAATAATGCAGAATCCTCAAGAAAATATTGGAGCAAAACAAATGCTGTGACCAAAATGCTCAAAGAGAAATGAACCAGAATACTGTATTATTATTTTTTTTCCAAGAAATACTTCATGGGTTTTCAAAATGACAATTATAGAACTAATGCACAATTACTGTCACATGTAGTTTAGCAATTAATTTTGAAGACATTTGTCTAAAGGTTTCACAACAGAATATAAAATGGTTCTTATTGTTATGTAATGTTAGTTTCAATTCACAGAAAATCTTTTACCATCAGCTCTGCTTCTGATGGGTCTGATATATTTCTTTGTGGAATAGAATGCCCCCTTGTAGATGTGATTAGGCATCTTCCTAAGACTGTTTGAACACGAATACCTGTCAACTAATACATCTTATGAAAAGCTTCAATTTAGACATAAATTTTTCTATGGCAAGAAATCTATAAATTTATAATTAGAATCTCTTGCTGTTCAATATTTGTAGATAATACAGAGTATGCAAAGATTATGAAATATGGAAAGCTGAATTCATTATTCATAACCCACAACATAAAGTAAATATTCTTTGAAATACAACAACTTTGAGGAATCCATATTCTATTATTTTTGAATGTCTTGCACACAGTATCTCTGGACAGCACCACACACACACACCCTCATTTTTCCAGATTAGGATTCTGGGCAGGGTTGACACTTGCTGTTTTTAATTTTCATTTCATCATAAGCAGTTTAAGACTGTTGCCAGTGGTAATTTGCAATTTTTATCAAGACCTCTTTATTATAGCTTCTGACAGGACAGATGCTGTAATTAATCATGCAAGACAACTGGGGATAGTGGTCACACGGCTCTCAAAGAGAAGCCACCATAGAGCAAAAAAGAGGAGGAAGAAATGGGCACTGAAATAATTATTTTGGCTTTAAAATTAGCATTCACCATCCATTTTAATAGCAATAACCACATCATGCCAGATAGTTGTGGCCCCCAAAGAGAAGATGATTGCTTTTCTCTATTTATCTTGTAGCTGCATCTTAACAAAAAGAATATTATAAAGGTATTTCCAGTACTTTTTAAGGACTCTGGTTTTAGCCTGATTAATCAGAATTCTTAGCCACGAATATCACGTTCCCAAATGAAAATGAAACAACGAAGCTGGGGTGGAAACTAATGGAGCACGTGCCCTATTTCCCCATCTTATATGCATTCAAGGAAACCCAAAGTGAAATTTGACATAGCATTTTATTTGAAAAGTGAACAGGTTCCTCGTTGTTGCATCAAAATACAGTCCACAGTTTTTACTGAAATGTGTTTATTCTATAGCAAGATAAAAGCATTTTGTTTCAGTTTAAGCAAAATACAAACAACTTAATCGCTGCTATTGTTAACTCATAAAAAAGTATAAAAACACAATAAGCAACATAGCAATGAATGGTTTATGTCACCAGTGATTACGTTAAAGTCTCATTTAGGAAAACTTTACAACACATGATATGAAAACTTACAACTTTGAAAGAAAATATTTACATTGATTATTCAGATGTAGTGTGCCTTTTAAATATTCTACCGGTATTACATCATAATAAAAACTCTTGCTTTTTTTCTTTTTAAATTTTAACTTTTGTAATAACTGTTTTCATTTAAGTGCATTTCCCTTTTAAAAATACAGTGTTTTTATTTTTCGAAACTTGTCACTCAAAACACGGAATATAGTATTCACATTTCTTTTCTTCTAATTGCAATGAACAAGATGGGCTAACAGTGGTCATAGATATTGTTACAACATATACTGTGGCTTGATTTGGAGAAGTCCTGGATAAAAAGTGGAAATGAGTCAATAATTGAATTTAATCACTTGCATTTTTTTTCTGGAGAGATTTAGGAAAAAAAAATAAGAGCTTTGGCAAAAGTCTGTGATTTACATTATTATTTTTTTCATGACAAAAAAATGCCATCAACAATTTACATCATACAAATGTTTGTATGAAACTGGATCTTCATATTTCAGGTAGTTGCAACTGTGCTTTTTATTTTTATTTTATTTTATTTTTAGAGCTTCGGAAGTTCAAACAGCCTGGAAGTGTGGTTAACTCACTTCTGGAGAAATAAGGCCATTTTCTATGACTCAGAGAGGCCAGTTTATAGTCATCAGTAATGTCCCAGGATTCATTAAACGGTTTGATTCACATATTGTAGGTATAGCTTGAATAAATAAAAAAAAAGGCATCACATAAAAGAGCACAGCTTTCCTTGTTTAAAAACGAAGTGATTGATAGTCAGCTAAGAGGTGGTACCCAGCTACACTGTAGTTCTTATTGCCTATCTAATAGACACTCGAGAGGACCGTTTGATCTGTTACACATTTCTGCATAACCAACACCAGCTTACACCTTCCAGCCCCGTGTGCCTTCCCCTCCTGTGTCGCTCTCCTCCACCTGCTGCGTGCATCTTCAGAAAATACTGACCTGTGACAATACTTGAGTCTGTGTCTGAGACTGGATTTGCGACTGGTGCTGCTGAGAGGCTGGCTGGGGGCTCCGGATGGCAGGGATGGGGGATGTAATCTGAGAGGTGACAGGAGAGTGCTGCCGGGGAGAAGGCTGAGACTGGTGCTGCATGTGTTGCAGCTGCTGCAGCTGGATGTGCTGCTGCAGCTGCTGCTGCAGCTGCTGTTGGTTGATTTGCTGCTGGAGATGCTGCTGCTGCTGCTGCTGCTGCAGGTGCTGCTGCATGTGCTGCTGCATGTGGTGCTGAAAATGCTGCTGCTGCATCTGCTGCTAGAGTTGCTGCTGCTGCATCTGTTGCATCTGTTGCTGCTGTTGCTGCTGCTGCAATTGCATCTGATGCTGTTGGGTTGCTCACTTGGGTGGAGTTGGCTGAGCCAACCATGGTGGTCCCCATGGAGCTTATCAGGAGAGCCCCAATGTTCGAGGGCATGTTGGCCTCCATGGTGACCGATGTGATAATCTGGTTCATGGGGAGTCTCATGGTTAAGGGTTTGGGGAGCGATTGACCTAGGGAGCGACTGTGAGAGAGTCTGAGGTGAGGCTGGTACCGTTCCATGTTGAGCCAGCGGAGTGTTGAGAAGGAGGGAGGAAGTCAGATTGGTCAACGCCAGGGTCTGCTGAACAGAAGGAATGGTCTGGGCTTCTGCTGACTCAGCGGCAGCCTTAGAAACAAGGCTGGCCCTGTATGCAGCCAGGGCCTTCAGGTATTCCTTTTTGGCAGCTTCTGTTTTCCTTTTATATACCTGCTTCTGCTCTTCTCCAAGACTGTTTCACATAGACGCGACGATTTTTGAGACCTCTCCGAAGGTTGCATTGGGGTTTTGACCTTTAATTGCAGCCTGCGTGTCTCTGAAAAACAGGGCATATGCTGATACTGGCTTCTGCGGCTCATTGGGATCTTTCTTTTTCTTTTTCTTTTGAGTCTTGGGCTTCTTGCCAGAATCTGGAGCGGCTCTTTTCTCTCCAATGGCTCTACTGGCCTCCTCCGCATCCTCCTCATTGATGGAGCTGGAAGGCGAGGGCGTGGCCGATTTGCTTGCTGGAGGTGAAGGAGAGGTATGGGGCATGCTGGCTCCTCCCAAATTCAAGCCCAGCTGGGCACTGAGCTGGGACTGGTTGATGGTGGTGAGCTGGGCAGGAGGCATGATCCCTGATCGCGCAGCATCTGTCATGTGGACGATGGACCTCATGATCATGGAGGGGTCCTGGCGGTACTGAGAGACTTGTGTGTGGCTCTGATCCATATGTAACCCACTGCTATGAAGCACACCATCTTGTTCCACAAGATTTCTTGAGATCCTAATAGAAGGAAGATCCAGGCTTTGAGGAGGAAACTGGGGTGTGAATTCGCTTCCCTGGGAAGGCAGTGAGTGGATCACTGAGAGCTTGAAAGGGTAGCAGTACATCAGGCATGCCCAGGGCGGAGTCAGACTCTGGAGGAGGCATGATGGGTGGGATTTCAAACTCCTCGTCCCCCAGGCTTGGCGTATGGAATATCTCCTCGCTGGCAGCAAAGAATGTGCTGTTGGCTTCTGCCATGCTCATGTAGTTATTATTATTTCCAAACTTGCTGTAGCCCTAGTACCCCAGGCACTGCGCGAAGTCCAGGCCGGCGGGGTCCCCGGCAGCCCCGGGGTAGAGCCTCACATCCATGCCTGAGCCTGGCCCGGGGCCGAGGGCCAGGACTGGGGCTCGCCGGGGCGGGTGCCCGCCTCCTCGCAACCACTAGATCCACCGTCCGGGGCGCCCGACTGGGGGCGCCCGGGGTTGGTGCGCGGGACTCGGGGCTGGAGGGGTAGCGACCGGAGCCCAAGGAGCCCGAGAGCCGCGATGGCCTCACACAAAGGCGCGGCCACGCGAGCCGCGGGAGAGCCCGAGGCGGCCAGGGGGACGCGCCCCGCCGGGGCACCGAGATAGCCTGCGCGCGGGCCAGGCGCCCAGGTCGCAGGGCACAGCGCAGGGGCCCGGGGCGGCGCGGCGAGTTCAGGTGCGCTGGGCGAGGCTGGGACAGCGGCTGCGGTGGCGACGGTGGCTGGCCGCGCTCCTCCTCCTCCTCCCAGGGCGGACTGAGGAGAGGAGCCGCGGAGACAAGGGGCCTGGCCCCTCCCCCCTGTAATATTTTTTAAAATATATTTTTTTTCTTATGAGATGATAGGTAGTGCATTCTCATGTCAGCTACTGTGCACTATTTTTCATATCATTTTGTTCAGTATCCATTTTTTATTTATAAGCTAATTGTGCTTTTCCTTAATTTTGAATTATTCTGACATGATGGGATTAGTTTTGAACTCAGTTATTCTCAGTAGAATATCAAAGTGTAACTGAATATAGAGTCTGTCATCTTGGTAGGAATGAGAGACATAAATTCTTCATTGAATGGAAATATCTGGCATTTATTAGTCAATATAATTAAAGCAAGTCATAGGTAAGAAAAATTCTTTTTTTTTATAAAATAGCAAATTTTTTCCTTCCTGACAGCTATTTTGACATACATCAGTAAATTACAAATACTTTAATGATTCAAATTAATTTGGAATTATTTTAAATGACCATTTCATTCAACTGCTAATGTTAAAACGAAGATAAGTACTTTTTAAATTTAGTAGTTGATTGGCATATATAGTTTTTTGATTGTGTCTTATATACTGATTTTCCCATTGATGCATGATTACAAAGTGCATATATATTTATACATATATTTCATTATATATTACATATACATACTTTTATTTATATATATATATATATTTATATATATATATATATATATATATATATATATATATATATACCCCCATACACAAACAAACACAGACTTCTTTTTTTAGAAAACTACTAGTAATAGATTGTTACTCTTTGATATAGTATATCCAGTTTCCTTGAAGATGTCTTTAATATGAAAGGATTACTTTGGTGTAAATGTAAAGTCATCCTGCTTTTAAACTTCATACCTATCTCTTAATAATTATTGTTTTGAGAACAAATCTGGATTCCTTAACCTCATTTGTTTTTTCACAGCTGTAAAAATTATATAATAAACCACACTGTGGAGATATAAGGACTGATTGTGATTACATATGTTTTAAAAGTTCTCAGTAAATGGATTACAAATTATCAGTTAGCAAAAGATAATTATTTTAAAATAGAAGTCTTCCAAACCTAAGCTACCTTTCATAGTTAAGGAAACTATATGATGTATGGTTAGGTTAATCCTTTGCCATGAAGAAGTGTTCTTTCTTGAACAAACCCAACTTAGAAACAAAATCTAGTTACTGTTGAGAGGAAGTGAGTGGATGGCATGAGATAATGGGAGGTAGGTGGATGCTGAAAAACAACAATGCTAAGAGAAGCACTTCAGCATTGTGTATTAGACACTGCTTCAAATGATTTGAATATATTACCTCATTTAATGTTTGTAATCATCTTATACAATACGTTCTCTATAATATCACCCCTATCATACCAATGAAGCAAGAAAAATGACCTGCCTACTACAATTACCCAAGACCCCAGATTTAAACTCAAATGAGAGACTCTGTTCTTCAACATTGAGACAAACTGTGAAGTCTACAATGATGTCTTAGTTATTTTATTATTATTATAATTATACAATAATCATTGTAAGTCAGGACCAGTACTTCAGTATGTATATGCCTGGAAGCTCCTCATATCCACAAATGGAATAACAATATACATTGTCTAATGTGTTGTTCTTTGAGAAAAAAATGTATTATATGTGACTTTTTGTGATCTCTGTTTGCCACTTAAGAGAAAAAAGACAATGTGCTTGAAAAAATCCTATTGACAAAGAAGTGATGCACATATTTCAATCTTATCTGTAAATAAATATATTTACTAAAGTTATACTGAACTGATGAAGTCATCTTCACCTGGGCCAAATTTTTTAAATTTCTTCTTAGGTAGTTCTACCAAATATTTTGTATAATTATAATTTTGTTTGATTCTAAGCTGATGATTTTATACAATTTTAATAATACAGGAATATTTTCATTTTAGAGAATTGAAGGAAAATGACTTCTATAGTTAAGGAATTAAAATTTGGATGATGAATACTATAAACACAAAGCAAAAGGGAATATATACTTTGACTCTTATTTGCTAAATAGCAATAAGTCTTGCAATCACTATAGAGATTTCTTTAAAAACTAGGAGTAGAACACCATATCACCCAGCTCTCTCACTCCTCAGTATATTTCCAAAGAATTTAACATCAGCAAAATACACTGATACAACCACATCAATATTTATAGCAGCACAATTTACAATAGCCAAACTATAGAGCCAACCTAGGTGACCATCAACAGATGAAGATATAAGAAAATATGTTATATATACACATAAAATATTGCTCAGCCATAAAGAAGAATTACTTTGTGAAATTTTCTGTTAAATACATGAAACTGCCATCCTAAGTGAAATAAACCAGTCCCAAGAAGTCAAAGGTATAATCTTTTCTCTGATATGAGAAAATTAATTAAAAATTGGAGGGAGGGTTCTGGATTAAAAACATAAAAGAGAGAAATGGGGGCAGAAAAAAGAAGAGATAATTTCACTGAAATAGAAGGATCAGTAGAGAAGATGACTAGGATTGAGAAGGAGGAAGAAGGGACAGGAAAAGGGAAAAAACACTGAATGTGACTAAACACTGAATATGTGCATGAATGTGGCATGGTAAGTCTTGGCATTGGGGATACCCACAGGACACTGACTAAAAAGAAAATAGTAAACTATTGGTTTATTGATGAGGGATTAGTGGAGTGGAGGAGGAAAGCTGTGAGTAGCAGATATGGTGGGCCGAGTGCTGGGGGCTGAATTTGAGTGCACTGTGTTCCATGCTTTTGTGATTATATCAGGGTATACCCTGGTGTTTATATATAACTAAAAATAACAAGTTAAAAATGCTTTGGTGGAATGTCCATAAGGATAATTTCTGAGCTATACTTATGCCCAGGGAACTTAAAATAACCCAACCAGAAAACTCAAAAAGGAAAATTATTCATTGGGAGCAGAAAAAAAATTACTAACTTCCATTGTTTTATTTTTCATCTCTGAAATTAAACACTTCAGTAGATTTTAGGGGTTTTTTGTTGTTGTTTGTTTGTTCTGTGGGTTCTTTTTTTTTTTCTTTTGGTATTAGGGATTGAAACCAGTGGCACTAACCACTGTCATATTCTCAGCACTTTTTCACATTTTATTTAGAGATGGTCTGAGTTGCTTAGGGCCTTGCTGAATTGCTGAAGCTGGCTTTGAGATGTAAATACTCCTGCCTCAGCCTCCTGAGCCATTTGGCATTACAGGCATCTGCCACCATGTCTGGCACTTTGGTAGTTTTTACCACAAGCTTTGCTAATTGCCAAATCTTATTACCATCCCAGCATCATCTACTCCATGCATGACTGACCGATGGAGAAAAGGATGGCTTTCTCACTTATAGTTTAAGCCACTGGATAATGAATGGTGCAATTTTCTCTCATGGGACATGTTGGAGAAAGTTTAGGTGTAATATGTTCAGGGAAGTTTAACCATAGACAGCTATAGAAAATTCACTGGACAATGTCCAGTAGACAGTTAGCTAAGTAAGAGTGCATTTTTTGAAAAAAACATCTTAAATATAAGACTGAATTTTAGCGTCCAAATCTCAAAATAACTGAAAGCCAAGAAGCATTGCTGAGCTGGAGACAGATCCAATACAAATGAGAAAATAACATTGGTATTGTTATGGGGCAGCCTCTCAGAAAACACACTAAATCTGAATTTGAAATGAATAAAAAAAATTTATTTTATCTATTTTGCCAATTGCCAATTTTACTTGGTCAGGGACTATTTCTGACAGAGCCCAATTTGGCTCTCTGAAAGGAAAGCTGCCTTGAGCTGTTTGTGGTCCAAATAATTAAGGAAGAAGACTTCATCCTATTGAATTTTGCAAATCACAAGGAAATGGACTACAGGGCAGAGAAGGCAGTTAGCAGAGCAAAAACAGACAACCATACAGAAAGTTATGTTAACAAATACTTACTGAGCATATGTTCCATGTCAGGAATTTCTCCTGGAATATTCTCAGCATTACCCCCAATGCCAAAGATTTAAATGCAAGTAGGGTATGGCCCCTACATTCAGAAAATAAAAGAAGAATGGGGAAGTTTGTAGTAGGGACTTTGATATGGTGTTCAACATTGGAATTAGTTTTTACCTGGAGATGAATAAATCTCTTTAGAGGAAGTAAGAAAATGGAAAATGAGCTCTACCTGAAAAGATGAAGGAGGCACTGGTAGTCAATGGGGAATACAAAGATTTTTCAAAGAGCAGAGTGAGCCATTTGCACCTGATCCTGATGTATTTGAAGATCCATGAATTCCAGTAAGGCCAGGATTGAGAAACATAGAACTTAGTTCTATGTTGGAAACATAGAACTTAGGATGTAGGTGAAGAGGCTTGCATGCCATTCTCAAGAGTTTAGACTGTACCTATCAAATATCAAGTTTGTGTATTACAGAAATATAATAGGAATCAGCAATTTAGATTATCACTCATTTTCCTCTGTGGTTATCAGTTTCTCCTGATGCTCAGTCATTTTTAATTGAATAAATCTGAATTACGTAGATGCATGTAGACAAGTTTTTCCAGTCCTGGCCACTTCAAGCACTACTTTCTCTGGTCTTGCTATTAAGGTGTATTATAAATCAAGTGTTTATGGATAATCAGCTATTTGGAACTCTCACATAATAGACATTTCATATCAATCATATTACTAAATTGATAGAATAAAGTTAAGAGAACCATAGTGAGAAACTAACAGAGAACCTGTAAATAAGAATCCACGAGGGTAGCAAGAGTGAAGCATGAACAGAAAGAGCCACGGACATTTCTACACACTTTGATCCATTCAGGCCAAAAGCTGAAGACCCTTCTGGTATTCAGTATTTTGGTCCAATAAATTCTGTAAAAAACCACTAAACAGACAAAGTGAATGTACTTAGGTTTTTGCCATTTACAACCAAAATAGGAGTAACTATTTTTTTAAATCTTATGAAAATTGAAATAAGTAGTTTCATAATTTTTTTAAATAAATGAATCAAAAGCAAAAAGCCCTAAAGATGGGAGGACCTGAAGAAAAAATTAGAGCAGGGTATATAGATATAAAATTACCTCAATAGTTAAGTAACACTGGGAAATAAGAAAGAAGGGTCATTTCTTGGTAACTAATGGGTATAGTGTCAGTTTTTACACTTTAGAGATTTTTGTACTTACTAGGAATTAATTTGTATGAGAAATATAAGTCTGGAATTCTGGAGAAAGATTAATCCAAAATGTTTAAATTTAGGATTTGCTAACATTTTTGAGAGTGAGTACTTGGGAGTTAATCAAATATGTGTGTGTCTTGGAAATCAAAGGTGAAAGATTTCCCAGAGAAAGGGATAAAGTTCACTGTGAAAGTAAGCATAGAATTTAGAAAACTGAGGGGGCAGTTAAAGCCCCCTTTTTCTTCCATGTTAAACCCCATCAACAGAATTCTCAGGAATGAAAAATTAGGAGAATATTTATCATATATCAGTGGATCCTGAAAAGAAGAATGGTTAAAAAAATGAAACAAGTTGATACTGATCATAATTTCAGTAAAACTAGCAATGAAAAGTATACAACATCTGGAATGATACATAAAGGAGAACATTTTAGAATAGGTTTAAGAGATATTAAAAACACTTATTTTTTAAATGAAATTATGGAGGAAGTAGAAGGAAGCAAAGTGAGGAGGGAATACAACAAAAGAATAAATGCACAGGAAAAAAAGAACTTTTATATAGTTCTAATGGAGGGAGAAAACTTTGGGACTATATGGGAGACAATTTCACCTGGACTAATGACAAAATAAAGAGGAAAATGGTTTTTGGGCAAAAGGAGGAAAAAACATAATGCTACTGTTTTTACTTCCATGAAGCACAAGGTAGGGGACATACTGAGAATAAGCCCCATGAGAACTAAGAGTTGAGAGTTCAGGTTTAAAATATACATTGTGAATAACAGAAAAAGGTCCAGATCAGCTATTCAGATATAAAAGGGCTTTTTGTTGTTGGCCTTGGCATATTTTTATTTTGTTGTTTTAATTTCACAAATGTAACTAAATTTGCAGAGAAGGTAGATCCCCAATTGCAATCTATCTTTACAACCTGCCTGTGAGCTTCCTGGTGTAGAATCTGAGAAACAAAGTGATAAGTGGTATCCAAGTCTCCACTGACTGCATAATTATGGTGAAAAGATCAATAAGTAAATGAAGACTGGTGGTTTAAAAACATGGCACAGTGAATGACAGGATGGGTACAAGATTCTAGCTTAATATTTATATCAAAATCTCAATAAACTGGGAGAACAGGTTCATTAAAGGACTGGCTTAGCTAGAAGGTAATCAGAGAATTACCAAGATTTACTTTAAGAAAACATTTATTTTAAATGATGTTGCATGTATGGATAGATAATACTGAAAAAAATGTATACTATTATTCATATTACAGAAAACTCAAATATAATAGGTCTCAAATTCCTTGGCATAAAGTGCAGACAACAGTAGGGAGCCCAGGGCAGGGGTAGTGTTCTGGAAATAGATATTGAATTAGTAACTTGAATATTAGGAGGGAATTTATAAGTTGGGATATAAAAAATGAAGAAAATGGGCTGAAATAAAATTAGGCCACACTCATAAGAACCTGTATTTAAAAGATTTCTACCACATATTCACAGAATTAAGTTTACAGTCCACTAATATATTCTCAAAATAAAATGAGGAGTGTGTCATTTTTTAATATTGTCTTGGGCAAAACTTCTGTGTTATTAGTTCTCACAAAGTATTGTTTAATTAATCACTCCAAACAAATTATTTGTAAAGCTAAGCTTAATTTAGTTCAATGTTACTCTTTCTCTGTTGACCATGCTCAAATAGTGTATTTTATATTGTAGTACTATGGCATCTTCCAGGAAGCTAGAAGCTAAATGACTGAAAATTAAGTGGCTATGATTCCCTAACTTTGGCAACATCCTTCACATCAGGGAAAATATTCAACTCTTGCTTTCTGAGTCTGGATTATTTCTTAGAATGCTCTTCCAGTGTTGGTTCTGGCTTGACTGGAGTGGAAAGGGTGGTGGTGGGCCATGCAGCCTAGCCTGTTATGCAGGTACAGTCCAGGGCCCAGGGGAGTTGGGTACACTGACCTGTCTCTGCTGCCATGCCCCTTGTGAGCAAAACTGAAGTGATCTCTGAGCCAAAGTTTCGGGTTCAAGTGGTAACCAATAGCATGTGTACTTTTCCAAACCATCATTAGCATAAATTTGGACCAGTTGCATTGCTACATTTTTAAAACCCTGATTAGCATGAATGTGGACCAAAAGCATTGACCCAAGGATTATAAAATCTTAGCAGAATAAGCTCTAGTGACAAACTGTTGTGGAGTTTTCAAAGTTTCCTGTCATTTGGATTCAGAACACTGGAACTCTGCAAAAGAGAATTGGCTTCATGCTTCTGTGATCTGCTGGAATTAAGATCTGCTTGGTTGCAGAAGCTTGCCTCTTGCATGGAACCTACCCACCAACCAGTACAAGCAAGAATCTCTACTTGGACTAAAGGGTCTTCATAGTGAAGTGTGTGTACTTTTTTATATATATGAATGCAGATGAGATTTGTTGCTGTGGAAGGTTAAATAATGAAGTTTTAAAAGTGATGCCAGAATCTACTTTTCATTGAATACCAAATAATTATTAGTAGAGGTTAGGATAGGTTGCATGCTTGAGATTTATAGATTATTATATGTGTTTTTGTTCCTGGGATAAATCCCAAATGGAGAATGATCCTTTAAACTTTTTGTTGAATTCAATGAGGTAGAATTTTGTTGAGGATTTCTGTTTTTATGTTCATTGGAGGCATTGATTTTTCTTTATCTTGTTTTCTCATCTGGTTGATATTTTTATAATGATGGTCTGACAAAATTATTTGGAAAATGTTTCTTCCCTTTAAGTACTCTTTATTAAATTATTTATTTATTTTTTAGTTGCTGATGGACCTTTATTTTATTTATTTATATGCATTGCTGAGGATCAAACACAGTGCCTCACACATGCCAGGCAAGTGCACTACAGCTGAGCCCCCAGGTGGCAGCACCACCCTCTTAAATACTTTTGAAAATTTTGAGAAAGAGATGGTATTCTTTAAACATTTGATAGAGTCTGATTGTGTCATTGCTTTTCCTTAAAACTTTCAGGGTGTTTGAAATGAAGATTAGAATCCTTCACATGACCTGAAAGGCTTATATGATCCTTATCTGCCTTTCTTCCCAAAGCATGGCTCTCATTTCCATTTTCAAGATACATAAAGTTTTTAGAACATGCTGTTTGACATTTGCACATATTGTTTCCTTTGCCTGGAAATTCTTTCCCTGACCCCTACATTTTGCCAAGGTGATTTCAATTTATCCTACGTGGTGTTTTTTAAATATATACTTCTCCAGGGGGCTTCCCTAATACTCCTCCTTCTCCAGCTTAGATTGTCCCTCTGTTTAATGTTCTCAAGGCACTCCATGCTTCTTCATAGCCATTAACAAAATTGCAATAATGTAGCTATCTGTGCTATTTTTGGTTTAATGTTGAACTCCTTTGCTAGTCTGCATTTTTTCCTTTTTATTCTACACCATGATGATGAGTGAGAGTAATGAACTAATATGTTTAAACACCATGTTATTCCTGAAATAAGTTCTACATTTTTTCCAAAATGAAATATAATAGACAATTTTTAACAATCCCAAAAGTATTCAAACTACTTTATCCTTCTAGTAATAACTGTGATTTATTGACAAGAAATACTTAATAAAACATTGATGTTGGGTCACGTGTTGCTTAGCATACTGTAAGCTAAATTATTAATCAGTTTACTCTGATATGACTGTGTTATTCGATTCTCAAATCAAGACAATTTGAAAAGCTAAAGGGATGCAATAAATTGTTGAGTGGGAACAATAGCAGAAGACAGGACTGCATTTGGTAAACCAAGATACATGATCACCCTGGCTGTTACAGGTTATATTCATTTGTCTACATCTGCCAGATTTACTAGATTTGGAAGCATATTTTTTTTGCATTATTTCTTTCTGTCAAATATTTAACTACAAAGTAATCATTAGAGAAACAATATTTTATTTCCTCTTTTTAGGAGAGAAAGGGTATGTTTGCTGTGTGTGTGTGTGTGTGTGTGTGTGTGTGTGTGTGTGTGTTCACCAGCTTTTTGATTTGGTTATTGGCATGAGAATGTTCCCTTTTTATACACACTCAGAATCAACTTCAAAGTTGTATGTGTATATATTATTTACTTGGCACAAATATAATACCCTTAAATAATGAAATGTGAATCAAAATAGCATAAAGGGTTTAAATTGGAAGTGAAGAAGACTGACATTGGCATTGAGCATTCAAACCTCCTAGGCAGGAATGTGAAAGCAGAGATAAAATTTTTCTTGTATTTTTTCCTATGTTTATGAAAGATAAAATGTGAATGAATACTGTTCATTCTGATTTAAATGTACAAAGTACCCTAATATAACCTAGTGAAGACAGAAGTAATAGCTAAAAGCTGATAATAAAAGCTGTAATAACTATTCTGTCAGAGAAGAAGCAAGGACATTATAATCAGGCAATTGGGACTCTATTAATTATTTGTCAATTGGACAATAAAGAAAATAGCTTGATATAGGGATGCTGGATCTAGAAATAGCTGCAGAGGTGATAGAATCTTGACTTTAATTTGAGCATATCTGTTGTATGTCTTCAGCATCATAAGGTCCCATATCAGACAACAGAGTTGATATATAAATGTTGCAATAGCTAAACATCAGATTGTATAAAAAATATGATCATAATGTAAAAAAATCTCTTGTTTTAGTTTTTAATTGAATCTTTAAAAATGGGCTCCAAAATATATCTACAACATATAAAAATATTAAAGATATTTCAGATTTATTATTCAAATGTCTGCAACTTTAAGTTCCCACTTATTCTTTATTCTTCCACTACAGTCCTGAGTATTATACCTGCAGGAGATCTCTGCTAAGTCTCCTCCAATACAATGTGTTTAAATTGAATGTATTGCTTTTCAATATTTTCCCCTCCTTGAACTTCTGTTTGATAATAAAGTTTCATTTTAGGTAATAGGGCTTCATGGTCTCAGGTTGGAGTCTCTGAAAGCAGATGCTGAGATGGTGTTTGGGTTGTGTGAGGGTTTGTTTTTTTTAATTGTCTCCTGTCAAAGCAAAATTTCCATGATTGCTGGATGAAGACTCAAAGCTCTGAGCGAGCATGGGATATGAAATTGTCCTCAGCTGCCTTCTCCCTTTGTGTCTGTCCTGTCTTTGGATGCTGGCTGCTCCGGGAAGGTGTGACCTTGAGGCAAGTGGTGAACCTGAAAGAGCCCCTTGTGCAGGGCATCTGCTGGACCTGCTTGCTCTCCTACAGCTGAGCAGCAAGTTCTCCAGGGAGGTGTCACTGTCTCCATCATATTCTACACCCCCCT
The DNA here is from genome assembly GCF_052094955.1 of Ictidomys tridecemlineatus. Taxonomy (NCBI): domain Eukaryota; kingdom Metazoa; phylum Chordata; class Mammalia; order Rodentia; family Sciuridae; genus Ictidomys; species Ictidomys tridecemlineatus. The sequence goes on along the minus strand of NC_135489.1, from coordinate 73,597,870 downwards.
CACATATACACAGACTCACTAAGTACAATAAATATTGACACTAATTTGTTTTCCTATGTTGGATCCTTTACAACTTTGCTATGCCTGTCTTAATTCTTTTTTATTATCTTATTTTTTATTTTCTTTTTTTCTTTCTTTTCATATTTATGTCCACTTCCTTGGCCATTGTAATGCCAGGGAGCCTAGATGGTTTTCTTTCACGCAGTGCTAAATTAAACAGTAGCTTGTCCTTTGCTTCTAGACAAGGTCTACACCTGCCTTCTTTTTTTCTTTTACCTTTTAAAGTTAATTAATTGATTAATTAATTGTACTTAGCTATATATGACAGCAGAATGCATTTTAATTCATTGTACACAATTGCAGCACAACTTTTCATTTTTCTAGTTGTACATGATATAGTGTTGCACCCTATGTGCAGTCAGACATGTACCTTGGTTAATGATGTCCATCACTTTTAACCATCTTTCTTGTCCCCATGCCCCCTCTACACACCTGCCTCCCCTTTGTCCCATCAAAGTTTCTCCATTTTTCCCATGGCCTCCTCCCCCCCATTATTGATAAGCATCCACTTATCAGAGTGGCTTTTGGTTTTCTGTGATTGGTTCACTTCTCTTAGCATAATATTCTCTAACTCTATCCATTTACCTGAAAATGCCATAATTTTATTCTCTTTTAAACCTGGTAATATTCCATTGAGTATATATACCACTGATTATTTATCCATTCATTGATTTAAGGGTATCTTGTTTTTTTCCCGTGGTTTAGCTATTGTGAATTGAGCTGGTATAAACATTGATGTGTCTGCATTACTGTAGTATGCTGATTCTAAGTCCTTTGGGTATAGACTGAGGAGTGAGATAGCTGGGTCAAATGGTGATTCCATTTCAAGCTTCCTAAGGATTTCCATACTGCTTTCCAGATTGGTTGCATCAATTTGCTATCCCACTAGAAATGTATGAGTGTATCTTTCCCCCACATCCTCACCAACATTTATTGTTGTCTGTATTCTTGATAACTGCCAGTTCTGAATGATGAGAGATGAAACCTTAAGAGTAGTTTTGATTTTGCACTTCTCTAATTACTAGATATTTTGAACATTTTTTATATATTTGTTGATCAAATGTATGTTTTTTTTTCTGAGACGTGTATGTTCAGCTCCTTAGCCCATTTATTCATTGTGTTGTTTTTGGCGTTAAGTTTTTTGAGTTTTTTTATGTATCCTGTGGATGAGTGCTCTATCTGACATGCATGTGGCAAAAAAAAAAAATGCTCAAAAACATAGGCTTTCTTCACCTCATTGATTGTTTCTTTTGCTGAGAGAAAGATTTTTAGTTTTTAGTTTGAGTCCATCCCGTTTGATAATTCTTGATTTTATTTATTGCACTTTAGCTGTCTTGTTAAGGAAGTCAGGGTCTAATCGGACATGATAAAGATTTGGGCCTATATTTTTTTTCAGTTAGGTGTAGGGTCTCTGGTCTGCTTTCAAGGTTATTAGTCCACTTTGAGTTGAGTTTTCAGCATGGTGAGAGATTGGGATTTATTTTTATTTTTCTGCCTGTGGTTTTCCAGTTACATGGCATTTAGTTATACTAATTATCTATTTCAGTTACTTTTTGTTTTGTTTTGTTTAGACATGGTCTCACTATATTGCTCAGGCTGGCCTACCTCAAATGCCTGGTCTCAGATGATCCTCCTGCCTCAGCCTCCTGAATGACTGGGATTAGAGGTTTATGTGACTATGACAAGACTGTTGTGAGGATATTGTGTTAAAGAGTATTTGAATAAAGGACAGAGTCCGGAAAGTGTAACTATCTCTAAAGAGTATTACAGAACAATGCAGTCCTAGTCACTAGGTTTTATGTTAAAACAACCAAGAACTGTGGAATATATTCCCATGGGAATAAATATTTTTCTAATTGTCTTCAAAATTAAGTATTTTAACTTAAAGATCAATTCTGAGAGGGTTGACTTAATGCAGAGTAGTTCTTGCAGGATAATAATATCCTGCCAATAGAATAAAATTCTGTGAGATCCCACAAAAGAAGCAACATAGATATTTTCATGTAGCACACTCCCTTATATATCCATTAGAGGAAAGGCTAAGCTGCCATAACAGAAACTTATCCCTCATGTCCAGAGTATATAAGTAGTACAAGAAGAGTGAGGGTAATTACTCTATAAAGTTTTCCAAGAATCTGAGTACTTCTATCTGTTTTGCTTTTTCATGAACCAAGGGGAAGAAAGAAGTGAAGTATTTTCATTTTTAAATATTTCATTTCGCTCTTTAATTGCACCCAACACTCCCAGTACTTCCCAGTGATTAAAGTATATTTGTATAAGCAAATTAATGAAAAACTAAAAAATTCAGTTAAAAGCTGTAACACAAGTGAAGCTGCTTTATTAGTAATGTTATAGTTAAAGCAACATCTCAGGGTTTCATAAATTGACTTCCAGATCACTCAGGTATAATCAAATCAAACCTTTATTGAAGCACACTGGTGGTGACTGACCAAGAACATAAGGTCTGTTCCAGATCAGCCCAAAACAATTGTAAGGGCATTTATTTTAAGCTTGAAAACTGCAAAAGGCACATGGGGTTTAGCCAATGCAATCAAGCCAAGTTACAGAAGTGGGAGATTGCTGTGAGGTGGTGGGAAGCTTAGCCAATCACAATTAGCCCATTCACCTCAGTTACAGAAACAGAGCCCCATTAGATTGTTCCTTGTTCTTGAGGGTTTCTACAACAAAAAGGAAGACAACTTGCCACAGTCAAATAGCCTTTTTATTTGGCATGGCTGTTTTACAAATTGGAATTAATAAACAAAATGAAGTCACTTTGGCTTGAATATCACAGTAACAGAAGGGGGGCATACATACCAGAGCCATTTGCCACATTATTCACTAAATATTGCCACACATAGAGAATACAGAGTGGTAGGAGAAAATTCTTATGGAAATCATAGCTTAGCAGAAGAGATAAACAAGTAAAACCAATAAAAGACAGATATTGTCATGGTGAATTACAATATCCTAAGATGGCAGAATGGAGATATACCACAGGAAACATGTCCTGATGGAGAAGATAAGGAAATGAAGAAAGGGAAATGTTAAGAGGCTTTAGAACCATTGGTATCTTAATGGTTCAACTTTTATCTTGAAGATCATTATCCATTATTGAAGAATTTTAAAGTGGAAAGAAATTATAAAATATGCTTTGGGGAGATATCATTTGGTGACCTCTTTGGGAAGAGCAATGTTGAAGGTATGACATTTAAAACTAAAGGAAGAAGGTCTAGAAGAAGGAGGTGGGGCTACAGGAAGTTGCTTTTCATGCAACTTTCCTGGCCTAAAATCAAGAAAGCAGATAAACAGGTTCTCAATGTGGTAAGTGAAAAGAGGGATTTTACTGGATTTAATACTGGACTCTCAGAATAGCTTAGGTACTCAGAAGTGTGGATATAATAAAATTAAATAAGAAAATGCAAAGACAGTTTAAGCAGTGTCTATAGTAGATACAATGCAGGCAAATGGGGAGAGGTACTAAAGAAACTTAGGTGGCACTGTGGCATGTGTTGATATGAAGAAATCAGAGATAAAGTACACTGTCAGAATGATCTAGTGGGTGAGGCTACATTGTAAATTCATGTTGAAAAGATTCTGAGGATCTCCCAGTTGTCCACAATAGCCAAGACAGGCACCATTTTCCCTACCACACTAAGATGGCTAACAGCTGTGGGATGAAGCCCAAGCATGACCTGTTTAATCCAAGCTGGGTTCAAAAACAAAACCAGGCAGAGACCTGCCACATGAGTCAGAGTGTGCCTAGGAAGCCAAGAGAAATTCAGGTGTAGATGATGTTATATCCAGGGGAATATGGGACATTCAGACCCTAGAGATCCCAGGTCCCTCTCACTCACTGAGTCTGGAGTTCACAGGACCAACTGGGGCAGACTGGTTATTTGATCAGGCAGGTCTTGGAAGTGAGTGTGCTCCTGGGAACTGAGCCCAGGAGACTGGGAGGCATTGGATCCATAGGTGGCATAGGGGTTGAAGAATTGACCCTTCCTCATAAGTGGAACCTAGGGGAGACTCCAGGGATGCAAACTCTCAGCACGGATCTGCAGCTGCCAGGCTCTGGAAGTATGCTGCTTTAAAATCTCAGATCAACCATCACTCAACAAAGCACAAGGGTCAGGAGATCCACCTCTGGGAACTCTGCTCACAAAACCCTAGAACAACCACCATGAGAGTAGAGCAGAAAACACTCTCCAATGCACCCCATACTGCCCAGAATTTCAAACAGCAACTTAATGAGAAACACAAAAAGAGGAAGAAGGATTGGACAGCCTCTGGCTACTACTCATGTTTGCAATGAACACCTCATGAAAAAATGGAATGAAAGACACTTGGGGAAAGAAAACCAACATATATTCTCATTGGCAATTTTTGACCACTACAACAGAAATGATTCCTTAATTTTTTCATTAAGAACCTCTTTCCTCTTTTTTTTCTATCTCTCTCTCTCAATCTCTCTTTATATTGTGTGCTTAATGGTTCATGGACATTTGTACAAATACATATTGGTCTCACTTTACTAATTTCTAGAATTTTTGAAGGTAGTTATTTTTAATGATTCTGTTTTTTTGAGACCCATTTTTTATTAGAATAATTTGGTTTTTTTGTCTTGTCTATTTCTCTTGATTCTCTTTCTCTCTTTTCTTTTTCTAACAGCTAAATTTTGTTGTTCTATACTCTTTCATTAATATTTTACTTCTATTTTCTCTCTTTCCTCAAATTCATCATATCTTACATTTCTTCTGCATTTTCTTTTCACCTTTTGAAATAAAAAAAAACCCTTCTGCAAACTTACTCTTTTTAACCTTGGCAATTGTTTACCATATGATTTCTGTTTACTATGCCAATTTACATTGTAGATGTCACTATAGGAATTAAGTATTTAGTTTAATACTGTGTTGGGGTAAGGTGAGGGGTTGCATTCCCTAGGGAGGTGAGGTGATGAAGTCATCACACATTAACAGACTCCAGGAGTCAGGCTTGGTGGCAGTGAGCTCATTTTATTGTGGAAGAGTTACAGTTTATATAGGGCATGTCTACCAATCATAATTGTATAAGCCAGCAGTACAATATCTTGAAGCCAATCATCATAAAGATCAAAGTTAACCATGGTATGGGGAAGTAAGGGAGCTTGCCAAGTGGGTAGGGACAGCAGGAAGGGTCACCCCTGGATGTTTCCAGTGGCCTGTCCTAGAACAAACAGGTGTTCCTATTTGCTCACACTGAGATGTTTTTTCACCTATACCCATTCCATGGCTGTCATCCACACTGCAGGCTTGTTCTTTCTCACATTTTCACCCTTTTATTTTTTGTATGCATGTACTATAATAGCTTTCTTAGTTTGTATCTTATTAACTTGATTGTGTAGGTACTTTATAAAGACATATAGTATAACAATACAGATAACTCCCATGCCAGCGATAACCCAGTTGGTGGGGTCAATCAGAGCAGAAAACTTATCCCACAGCCTCTGATGGAAGAAAGGGTTGAGGATTAGGTTTGCTTTAGATTCATTTAAAATAAGAATATGGGAATGCAGAGTCATAGTGAAATTACTTAAGGCTATATTCCAGGGCCCTTTTAACCATTTGGCTAATTCAAGCTGGGCCTTTGTAACATTTTCCACAGGGATCACTGTTTGACAGACATACAAATATTGAGGGCTAAAGGGTATCCTAACATTCAGTTGAAGTATATCAATCTTTTCATCCATGAGATCAATCTGTTGTTGTAGCATTAGGATACTTCCTGCAATTGCTGGTTAAGTTGCTCTAATACAGTTAAGCCTTCAGTGGAGTATTGAACTACCTGGTTGATAGTGGCAATGTTAGCTGTAGCCTGGGCTAAAGCCATGGCAGCTGCTTCTGCAGCTAGGGTGGAAGCAATAATGGCAGCAATAATTCTAAGTCCCATTTTGGACATGAGAGGGAGATCTCTTTGGTGAAGTGTACTTGTTGGACAGAGGATTTTCATCTTTTGGGAACCATAGTATGGAGGGAGTCCTCATGAGCTCCACTGTCTTAATGGAGTAATTCCAGCAATTGGTCAACATACAGGAGGAATTAGTACAGTCAAGGTGACAACTGGTGGGGTGGATTGAAGAATGTACAAAGAAAATAGGTGGTTTAACACACATGTGCCCCCCACACCAGTAGCATGGGTAGCAACAGGGGAATCAAAGGAGCCATCAAACCAGATTGCACCCATGGTGACAGTAGGGCTAATACCCATGAATTTATAAGATCCACATATTAGTTGTTTATCCAGTTGTGCAAGACCAGGGGATTGTCTGTTTTTTAGATTCTGGACATTAGTCATCCAGTTCATATGTTTCTCAAAGGTATTGTCTCCAATGTAGAATCCTCCTATGATGTAGGGCCAAGATCAACTAATGAGCTCATCCAAGAGGAAGAATAGTCAGATGATGGAAAGGGAGTTTCTCCATGTTATGGCCTCTAGAGGCATCTAGAGCTCTTTGTATATTTGTGCCATGGGAAGGGCTACAAGAATGGTTGGGGCCATGAGTGGAGCTCTCTACTTGAAGAGGCATGGTAACCCCTTTAGGGAGGTCACTACTGGTAATTGTTCTTGATTCCCCTTGTAGAGAGAGGGGCCTATACCCTACAATACCCCATCTCTCTAGTTCCCAGAGGGTGTCATTATGGAGGCATAATACACACTGGAATATTCTCTTCATGTTGGAAACTTTAGCAAGAAGTGAAAAGGTCCATGTATGATTGACTTTAAGTGATAGGTTCCAAAGATACTGTACTATAGGATCCAAGGTTACAGAACATTGAGAGATAACATTAGTAGTAAACAATAAGGGCAAGACTGTGTCATCTAGGCCAAGAGGTAACAAAATTCCAGAAGTTGGTGCTCCTACCCATCATGCATGTGCTTGTGAGTTAGCGGTAATAATGGAACACATTAACAGAAAAAGAGTGCGTACTCCTGACTTATGGCATGTGTCATATCCTGGGCTTGTTGAGCCACACTTTTTGTGTCCTTCCCAAGTCATTTTTTGTGCTCTTATACAATGAGATCATCTGTGATGGTGTGCATTGTTTCTTCTCAATGGTGGTGGGGTGGGGGTGTCATCAGGCAAAGCATTACCTGGGGTGTCGTTAAGAGAGAGCTTCTTCAGGTGCTTCGCTAGTGGTTCCATGATTCTGGGTAAGCGATTCATGTTGTAGGAATGGGTGTATGTTCTTTTCTGGGATCAAGATGGGCTGAGAGGCCCTTTCTGGAAAGACAAAAGCAAAACCTTACCCTTGTGTTAGCAGTGGATGTGGGCCATTCCACTGATTAGCCATTGAGTTCTTCCAGTGGACTAGGAGAAGCCAGGTAGTGTGGGGGAACGGTCCCCAATGTTTAACAGCTGGGGAAATGCCTGATGCATCAAGGGTTAAAAAATTAAAGTTATTAATGATCGTGTCAAGAGAGTATTAGGTCCCCTTTATTTTTCCCTTTTTATTTTTGTAATTGAGTTTTTAGGGTTTGGTGGGCTCTTTCTACTATACCTTGTCCCTGGGGGGTTATACAGGATACCAGTTGTATGAGTGAAGTTCCAATTATGTAGGAATTCTTTAAATTTTGCATAGGTCACACTATTATCTGTTTTGATTGCCCAAGGTACACCCATGCAGAGTATTGCTTGCTTTAATGCTTTGAAGACATGGTTAGTTGTTTCTCCTGTCAAGGCAGCAGCATATATGAAGTTGGAGAAAGTGTCAATGATAACATTCATAAACTTCTTCAGTTTTCCAAAAGAGGAAACGTGGGATATGTCTCATTGCCAGAGTTTATTGGGTGCAAGCCCTCTGGGATTGACTCCTTGTGGTTGTAGAGGTCCTAGTGGGACTAAAGGGGCACAGGCTTTGCAGGTATGTACAAGATGTTTAAATTGTTGAATTGTAAGATCTGGAAACAGTCGTTTAATTGCTGCAGGGGAAAGATGAAGTTGTGCATGTAAATGTCGGACTTGTTCAATACTAGATAGAGAGCTAGTAAAACTTAATCTGTCCACTTCATGATTGCCTTCAGCTAGCGGGCCTGGAAGGCTAATATGGGATCTAAGATGCTGGATATACCAGGGTTGATGTCTTTTTTCAATGAGTTCACTCATAGTAAAAATCATAATGTCAATCAATGAACCTTTGGGTCGGAAAGTGGAAAACCCAAAGTTATGGCATAATTGTACAGCATAGTGACTGTCAGAGAAAATATTAATGAGGCTCGGGTGGGCCTTTAAAGTTTCCATAATTGCTTGTAGCTCTCACTTATACAGACCCATTATGTTTCCCGTTGAGGATGGTTTAAGGCTTGGAATGTATGGTGGCACCCCAGGTCTCATTGTTAGCATCAGTGAAAGCTGAGACTGCATTGAGAATAGGTACCCTTTTGGTACAGCATGCTCCAAAGCTTGAATGGGCAAGCTCTTAAAGCCCTGGAGGAATCTAATAGAAGGGTAGTGACAATTGATTTTTTCATTGAAGCCCCCCAGTATAGCCTGGTGTAACATTGTTTTGTACTAAATAATTGAATATCTTCTTGCTGAGAGGGGTGGTTAAAATGTCAGCTCTTTGTTATATAAATGTTTGGATAAAGTCCACAGTTTTAGTGCTAGGAAGCCAATATCACTGAAAAGTGAGATGGCCTTTTGAAGATTGCTGAAAGCTATGTATGACCAATAAAGAGGCCCCTTTTGGTAAAATACTCCAATTGGTAGATAATAGGGCCAGCAAAGGCAAGGATGAATCATACCTTTCTAACTGTATGGATGACACATTGTCATTCATTTTTTGTAGGGTTACACTTGCCTCTATGGGTAAGGTGTCTAGGGGAACTGGAAGGGACATCCTCCTGTAATAGGGAAAAGAGAGGCTGTAATTCCTGGGACAGCATTCCAAGAAAAGACCTTATCCAGTTAATTTGTCTGCACAATTGTTGCAATTTGGTAAGAGTGTAGGTATCTTTGATTAATAACTGTGGATGGGCAGGGAATATTACATTACCAATGTTATATCCCAGGAAGGTAAAGGGGGCTATCTTTTGGACTTTCTCAGGTGCTCTTGTGAGCCCTATACTCTATAGGTTAGCTACCAATTGCTGCAAGATTAGGTCTAGTGTGGCAGTATTCTCATGGGCTATGAGGATATCATCCATGTAATGCATATTGAGGCACTGTTGATGTAAGGACCTTGTAGCAAGGCTGACATAGAGCTGACATAAAGTGGGGATATTTTTCATCCCTTGAGATAGAACATTCCATTGATACCTCCTGGCTGGCATCTGGCAATTTTGTTTATAAACTGAAAAGGCAAAATATGAATGGTCTCAAGGATGTAATGGAATGAAAAAGAAGCAGTCCTTTATGTTTACCACATGAATGTGGTGAGTCTTTTGGATGCCAGAGGGGGTGAGGCAACCAAGGTTGAAGGGTTCCCATTTTTACCATATGTTCATGGTACAATCATGAAGGAGCCTCCATTTCTGGGTGTCTTTCTTGTGAATTACAAATATTGGTATATTGTGGGGACCAACTGAGTGCTCAATATCCTTGTCCAATTGTTCAGTAACTATTGCTTTCAAATGTCTTAGTTTCTCCTGGGGAATAGGCCACTGCTCAATCCAAATGGGATCCATTGTGTCCCATTGTAGGGAGATAGGTTTAGGGGATGAGTTCGGCAGGACAGTGGCCCTTAGAATGGGGGTTTCTCCCTGATTATCTTGTTTTATCATGTACTAAAATCTCACTATAAAAAGCCTTGTCATCAGTGGTCAGCATGGCATCTATATTGGTAAGGAAGTTTTGTCCCATAGATTGCAGGGAATTCTTTCTTTCAATGGGGGTAATGGCTCTGTAATTATCATCTGGATCCTCCCAGATTACTGGCTGGGTTGTCTCCCTAGAAGATTGGAGTCCCGCGGTGCCCCATATGTTGGATTCCTGCCTAGTCTCCCAGGGCATGGCTTGAGTCTCTTCCCATCAGAGCAGTGTCATGTCCACTCCTGTGTGTCCACCACTCCCTGGAAGGGTTGACTGTCCAGTTTGATTAACATCCTAGCCTTGTCCATTCCTATAAGCATAGTCCAGATAACTTTGGGATGGAGGATCCCTCTTGTTAGTGGGGCTGAGGGTTGCCCTTCTTCCCATTTAAAGGAAGTGGCCCAAGCTTAGTTCTGCAATGCTACCTCCTTTGGCATTTGGGACAGATCGAAGGGGGCTTTAGTGAGGCAGACTGATTGGAGTAGGAGCACTGGTTTTTGAAGTGATGAGTGTCACTGCAGCTCCAGCAAGTAGACCCCTTGTTTGGCCCTGGATGGTTGGTTTGGGGAGATGTAGAGTTGATGGTTATGGTAGTAAGGGAGGCAAGGACCTGGTTGACTAGGTTCGTTTGAGTGCCTAGGTCCTTTGTTGCCCACTGTAACCATTTAAAAGCTTATTTCTAACAGGGGCTATGGCAGTTCTAGTCTCAGAAGTTGTGCCCTCCTAGACCAATACCTTAATGAACTCTTCTGTGGCACCCTCATGAGAGACCTTGCACACTACAGCCTGGGTAACTCTGGAGAGAAATTCTGGGAACCACTCATTGGGATTTTGAATTAAGGAACTGAGCTGGAATTCAGCCTGCATAGAGGTGCTTATAGGTGTTCTGTACACTCAGGTAGACCTGATCAGAGTATTGGGCCACTCCAACAACAGCCTGCTTTTTGGGGGGTACTATGGTTTCCTTCACCCTTAAGCATATCTGTGGTAATGGCAACTTGGGCAGCAGCATTGCAGATGGCCTGTTGGTCACATTCATCATTAAAATAAGCTTTCCACTGTAGGAACTGTGGTCTTGTTAGGATGCCCTGCATGAGGATGATCCAATCATAGGGAGTCTGGAGATTATCTGCCCACTAGTCCATAAACTGCTCCATATAGGGAGAATCCAGACCATCTTCTAGGGTGGCCTTATGTATGGCGGCTAGATCCTTTTGGGTTGGAGCAATCCAAGGCTGATTTGCTGCATTGGGCCCTACTTTGACAGGGAAAGCCTAGATGGCATGGGACCCCATGTTAAGTAAGTCTGAGTACTGATTCAAAAAGTGGTTATTAGGGTAGGGCGGTGGTGTGGCTGTGGAGCTGGAAGAGACTGGCCACTAGATGGCAGTAGAGGACAAAGTTAAAGGGAGTGTTCTGCGGGTGGCTGCTTGCAAGAGGCTGACTTGGCAGTTATGGGCTGGGTATGGGGATGGGCCCTCTTATTCCTGTGGGCAGGTTCTGGTGCCTCAGAGGAATTGTCGGTGGAGACTCCTTAGGGTGCATTTCCTTCCATGAGGAGGGGGATGGCAGTGGCAATGGAATCTTCAAGTCTAATGTCAGATCTTTTAGCTACAAGGACATTGTGCTGGCTGACAACATTGTCCTCCATTGTTCCTCCCAAACATGCTATGATGGTGGTATGCACTGGAAAGAAGGGGTGGGAGTATGCCTGGCTTTCTTGAATTTTCCTCTTCCAAACCAACACAAAGATGCCATGCCAGAGCTTTTTGTCTCAGAGTGTATCAGTGGACATCAAGGGTGCCAAGCAAACTACATTGTCCCAGAAGTCAAAGATATCGGGGTCATTGGTTTTGAGACTGCGGCTACAAACAAGCGCCTGAAGGGCTTTAATTTGTAGCTCTCTCTAAGAGGGAGGAACGTTGCCCATAATGGAAACGGTTATTAAAAGGAAAGGATCCTGAGCTCAAAGAGCCAAAGAAGAATGGCCACTATGGCACTCAAAAGGAAGAGAAGTCCTAGAATCGGGGCCACTGATGTTGAGGGAGTAGGTGGAAGGAACGGGGAATATGGAAAAGATGCATCATGTTGAAATGTGCTATTAGAGAGGGAGACTTCCCTGGCTGTCACCCCAGGGCCATATATCCATCACTGTGTCTCAGAAGCGAAGGGTGGCTGCAAGCCATGACTTTCTTGGTTCAGGAACTGGGGAGACCAAACCCTTATGTGTGCCTTCTGGATGAACCAAGGAGCTCCCACTTTGTGACTAACTAGGGAGCAGGGGTTCGGGGGAGGTTATGTTCCTCCCTAACAAATCCTAACAAAGAGGGGACAAACCAAAACCACAAACTTTTGTCCCCCATCCCTGAAAGCAAAAGAGGGCAAGAGGACTAAGCACTCACCAGGCTCAGCCATAAGCTGATCAGGGGCACTCACCTAGTCTTTGTTGCCACAAAGGAAGTTGTTCCAAGGGGGCCCCATGATGGGCCCAAGATGTTGGGATAAGGTGTTGAATTGGGTCCTGTGGGGAGGTGAAATGACAAAGTCATCACACAGGAACAGACTCCAGGAGTCAGGCATGCTGGCACTGAGCTCATTTTTGAGGAAGAGCTAAAGTTTGTATAGGGAATGTCTACCAATCATAATTGTATAAGCCAGCAGTACAATACCTTAAAGCCAATCATCATAAAGATCAAAACTAGGGGCTGGGGATGTGGCTCAAGCGGTAGCGCGCTCGCCTAGCATGCGTGCGGCCAGGGTTCGATCCTCAGCACCACATACCAACAAAGATGTTGTGTCTGCTGAGAATTAAGAAAAAATAAATAAATGTTAAAATTCTCTCTCTCTCTCTCTCTCTCTCTCTCTCTCTCTGTCCCCCCCTCTCTCTCTAAAAAAAAAAAAAAAGATCAAAACTAACCGTAATATGAGAAAGTTAGGGAGCCTGCCAAGCTGTCAGGGATATCAGGAAGGGTCACCACAAGATGTTTCCAATGGCCTGTCCTAGAGCAAACAGGTGTTCCTATTCGCTCACACTGAGAGGTTTCTCAGCTATACCCATTCCATGGCTGTCATCCACACCACTGGCTGGTTCTTTCCCACAATATTGTATATTGTTTACACTAATAGTTATTATTTGTCTCCCTCAACCCATGAATTGCTAGAAAACTTCATGAACACTATAAGTTCTTAGTGTAGAATCTCTGTCACCTTGACCCATACTGACAATTGGGTAGACACACAAACAAAATGAAAAAGCAAGAAAACAAACCATCCCAAATATACGAAAATATCTGAATAACAGAATCCATGGACACTACAGTGGATAAAATGTAAGAGAAGGAGTTTAGAAAGTTCATAGTTAAACTGATCTAAGAGGTAAGGAATGAAAGCAGAGACAAAAAATACATATAATCTTGTAAATAAAGTTGTTCATGGAGAAGAGATGTTAAGAGACTATGAACAGAACTTTCAAGAAATATGAGCTAATGGAAAAAGGGCAAATTTAAGATTTATAAGGCTAGATGAAGCCTTGGAGATACAAAATTAAGGAATGCACAAACTTTTCAGTGGAATATAAGAAATTTTCCAAACCTTAAGAACAAAATGGAAAAATCAAATGTAAGAGGTATACAGGACTCCAAATATGTAACACTATAACTTACCCACACCAAAGCAAATTTTTATGAAAGTGTCTAACATACAGAATAAGGAAAAAATTTTAACAGCCATCAGAGAATAAAAAGGTAACCTAATAAAAAGGAAACTAATCTGAATCTGCTAACCTCTCAACCCATCCTCAAAGCTAGGAAGTTTTGCAATAATATATACCAAGCTCTCAAGGAAAATAGATGACAACTAAAAATACTATACATAGCACATTTAAGTTTCAGAATTGATGATGAAGGAAAAACCTTCCATGATAAACAAAACTTAAAAAATTGATGATGAAGGAAAAACCTTCCATGATAAACAAAACTAGAAAGCCTGAAGTACATGCACAATAAAATGTTTCATAACAAAGAAATGAAAAATAAGGTTGAAAACAAAAAGAAAGAGGAACTACATTAGGAGAATAGTCAATAAAATGGGAAACTAATACAAATTAAAAGCTAGAAATAAATCAAAATGACAGCGGATAAAAATTATTATTTAAAAATAACATTGATTTTAAATGGCATAAAGTCAACAATCAAAAGACATAGGATGGCAAATTGTATTAAAATAAGACCCCCAAAATATGCAATCTTCAGGAGACATACCTCCTAGGCAAAGACATCCACAGACTGAAGGAGAAAGAATGGGAAAAAAAATATTACATGGCTCTGATAAACAAGCAAGGGTTTCTATCATCATATCACAAAAAAGTGGACTTGAAGACAAAGTTAATTATAAGAGGCAAAGATGATCATTTTATATGCTTAAGGGAACCATACAAAAATCAGAAATAGCAACATTAATACTTACACTCTAAACAATGGAGTATCTACTTACATAAAACTTATATCAAGTAAAAAACAGACCACAACAAAAAAATACTGGATGATTATAACACACCACTTGCATCACTGAATGGATCTTCCAAACAAAAACTAAATAAACAAAGTATATAACAAAAAATACAATTAATAATTTAGACAGCATACATGTATAGAATATTTTCTCTATCAATGACTAAATATGCATTCTTCTCAGCAGCACAAGTTTTCTAAAATAGGCCCTATCTTAGGCCACAAAGCAACTCTTAGAATGCATAATATGCATTCTAACAGATCATAATGAAATGAGATTAGAAATCAATGATAAAATAAAAAAATGATGCTACTCTAACACCTGAAGAATAAATAATACACTATTGAATGATGACTGGATGGTAGAAGAAATATGAATTAAAATAAAAACAAAAAGAAACATAGAGGTAAATGAGAATAATAATACAACATATCAAATTCTCTGGGACACTATGAAGGTGGTTCTAAGGAAAGTTCATAACAATCAACTCATTCACTAAAAGAATAGAAAGTCGGAGGGAGGAGCGGGCGTCCCGGCCGTGAGTCGACCAGTGGCGGCGGGCAGGGCCATCGGGACATGCCCCGGCGGGCGCGGGGACCTGGGGGCCGCGCGGGCAGGCTCTGCCTCGGCTCGGCAGGTGAGCCGGGCGGGCGCCGGGGTCCGAGTCCACGGTCCGGGGAGGCGCGGGGTCCCGCGGCCGGCGTCTCCCCGGCTGTGGGCAGCACTGGGCAGCCGCTGGCGTGGGGCGGCCGCCCAGCCTCGGCTGGCTGGTCGGTGAGTGGGGGCGCGGCCCTTGCAGGCGCAGCGAGGACCCCGTGGCGCGCGGCGGGACAGCCCCGGGAGGAGCGGGCGCCCAGCAAGCCCCAGCCCCGGGTGCCTCGGATCCGCATGGGGACTTCCTGACGCCCCGGCCGCGCTCAGAGCCTCCAGCCATGGACTTGGAGAAGCCCAAGGACACGCTGGTGCCCTCCGAGGACCTCAGCACTGAGAGTCAGTGGGACGCGGTGCCTGAGGCCCTCGGCAGCCTGAGTCCGGTGGACCTCGAGGGGTCAAGCGTTCAGGGCCTGGTGCAGCAGCTTGAGGCTCTGCCCGGAGACCTGATGGGCCTGCCCCCAGACAGCGCACCCTGCCCTCTGCACATTGCCACTGGCCAGGGCCTGGACCCCCACGACACGACTGACGCCCACGGTCTGGTCTCTTGTCTGCTGAGGCTGGTCGGGATGATCTTCTGAGCCTTCTGCAGGGTGAGGGGCACTCACCTTCTAAACCTGGTCCTCAGAGCCTGTCCATCCCCTGTTGCAGCCCCCTGAGGATGCAGATGAAGAGTCTGAGCCGCCGGAATGGGCAGAGGGAGCCTCTGCTGAGCAGGAGCTCCAGCAGCTCCCCTGAGCCCTGGCTGGAGACCTCTCCTTTGGTCACACCCAAAGAGCCACCTGCCGGTGTCCAGGTAGTGCCTGCTCCACCCTCTAGGTGTCCTCTGCAGCCTGGACTCAAGCAGGGGGACACTGCCCCTCTTCTGTCTCTTTCCAGAGCCCCAAGACCCTGGCTTCATACCCTGCCCTCCAGGAGGGTGAGTGCCCTTCCCACCCTGCCTAAGGATTAGGGTTCCAGACAGCCAGAGCCTGCTTCCTAGGTGGCGCTGAGGGTTACCATGAGGATGAAGTTCTCAGGAAGCTCTTGGCAGTTTGGATCAGAGTTTAGATGGCCAGGAAACAGAGTCCAGAGAATGTTCTGGAGTGAGTAGCAGGTGGCAGGGTGGGCATGGCTCTGTAGCAGTTGGTTCCAGAGTGAACGCTGGCAAATGACCATCTGCAGGCCAATCTGGCCCTGGTCTCTTCTCACAGGTCTCTTGAGCTGAGATCCGCTTTTGCATTTTTTTTACCTGGTTAAAAATTTGAAAGGAAAGTGAGGTGAGATTCAGATTTCAGTATTAATAAAGTTTTACCAAAAAAAAAAAAAAAAGAATAGAAAGTCGCTAAATAAATAATCTAACATTAAATCTTAAGGACTTAGAAAAAGAAGAACAAATCAACAACAAAACAATAGAACAGAGAAAATATTTAAAATGAAATCTGAAATTAATGAATTTGAAATAATAACAAATTTTTTTAAAAAAATTAATGTAACAAAAATTTGTTCTTTGAAAACAAATAAATAAAATATGTAAACCCTTAGCCACACTAACCAAAAGAAAGATGGAAAACACTTAAATTATTAAAATCTATGATGAAAAAGGTAATGTGACCAAGGACATTACTGAAATGTAGAAGAAAATCAGAGAAACTATTTTGAAAATTAATACTGTATTAAATTTGAAAATCTAGAGTACACTGACAAATTTCTAGAGATATATGATTCACCAAAATTGAACCAGGAGGATATAGAAAATTTAAACAGATCAACTTCAAGTCATGAAATTGAAGATGCCATCAAAAGCCTACCAAAAAATGACTGGAAGAATTTGCAGCAAAGTTCAATAAGACCTTCAAAGAGAGCTAACACCATCATCCTCAAAGTATTCAAAAAAATAGATAAGGAAGGAATCCTACCAAGTTCATTCTATGAAGCTAGTATCACCCTGATTAACAAAGACACATCAAGGCCTGAAAACTTCAGACTAATATGGTGGATGAACAGAGATGCAAAAATTCTTAATAAAATAATGGATATCACATATGAAAATAGATTTAAAAGAGAGTTTTCAATGACCAAATGGATTTTATCACAAGGATATATGTTTGGTTCAACCTACAGACATCAATAAATATAATTCATCACAAAAATAGACTTAAAAACAAGAATCATTTTATTATCTCAATATATACAAAAAAGGATTGGATAAAATATAACATCCACTCATGTTTAAAACACTAGAAAACCTAGGGATAGTAGGAAAAAATGTTGATGACATGATTCTATAGTTCAAAAACAAAAAAAAAAAAAAAAAGCTTCACCAGAAAGCTTCTTAGAACTCATAAATTAATTGAGCAAAGTGATAGGATATAAAATTAGTGCCCATAAGTCAATTGTGTTTTCAAACATCAATGACAAAATAGCTGAAAAAGAAATTAAGTAAACTGTCCTATTTACAATAGCCTCACAAAAATAAAATAAATAAGCTACTTGGGAATCCATCTAACAAATTAGGTGAAAGGTCACTACAATGAACGCTATAGAACACTAATGAAAGAAATTTTGAAAGACTCTAGAAAATTGAAATATCTCCCATGGTCTTGGATAGGCAGACTTAATATTGTAAAATGGCCATACTATCAAGAGTGCCATAGAGATTTAATGCAATTCTTATTAATTCTGATATTTTTCATAGAAATAGAATAATTAGTCACTAAATAATTAGTTATTTGGAAAAAAATAAGAGGCTGCCTAGAATGGCCAAAGCAATTCTTAGAAAAGTAATGCAGAAGGCATCATAATACTAGGCCTTAAATTATATCACGAAGCTACAATAACAAACAGCATATTACTAACACCAAAACAGACATGAAGATCAATGGAATAGAAGACACAGAGAAAAACCCATATGAATTCAGTTATCTCATGCTACACAAAGGCACCAAAAACATATATTGGAAAAAAAGTCTTTTCAACAAATGGTGCTGGGAAAACTGGAAATCCACTTGTAGCAGAAGACAATTTAGTTCCTATTTCTCATCTTCTACAAAATTCAAATCAAAGTGTATCAAAGACATGCATATTAGACCAAAAGCCCTCCACCTACTTGAAGAAAATATAGACCCAACACTCAAACATGTCAGTGTAGAAACATTCTTCCTTAACAAGACTCCTAAAGCACTAGAAGTAAAATTTTAAAAATCAGTAAATGGCAGTAAATGGGATGGTATTAAATAAATACACCTCAGATAATGCATTAATTTTCAGAATATTCAAAAAACTAAAAAAGCTTAACATCAAAATATATGTATATGTATAGGTGAGTGTGTTTCTCTCTCTCTCTCTCTCTCTCTCTCTCTCTATATATATATATATATATATATATATATATATATATATATATATATATATACACACACTCACCTATCAATAAATGGGCAGGAAGACATATGGATGGTCAACAAATAAAAAGAATTGTTCAACATCACTAGCAATTAAAGAAATGAAAATTAAAACTACACTGAAATTTTATCTCAATCAAAATGTCAGTTATCCAGAATGCAAGTAACAATAAATGTTGGTGAGGGAAACAGCACATTCTCACATTGCTGGTGGGACTAAAAATGGGTGCAACTACTCAGGAAATCAGCATGGCAGTTCCTCAAATATTAGGAATGGAACCACCATTTGACCAAGTTATAACACACTTCAGAAACTTCAGAAAAAAATTTAAGCCATGTGAAAGGGACTTTTTTTTTAAATTTTTTTTTATTGTTGGTCATTCAAAATGTTACATAGTTCTTAATACATCATATTTCACAGTTTGATTCAAGTGGGTTATGAACTCCCAATTTTACCCCATATACAGATTGCTGTATCACATCAGTTACCCTTCCATTGATTTACATATTGCCTTTCTAGTGTCTGATGTATTCTGCTGTCTGTCCTTTTCTCTACTATCCCCCCTCCCCTCCCCTCCCCTCCCCTTTTCTCTCTCTACTCCCTCTACTGTAAATCATTTCTTTCACTTGTATTATCTTATCTTACCCCTCCTTTCCTCTTATATGTAATTTTGTATAACCCTGATGATCACCTTCCATTTCCATGCGATTTCCCTTCTCACTCCCTTTCCCTCCCACCTCTCATCCCTGTTTAATGTTAATCTTCTTCTCAAGCTCTTTCTCCCTACCCTGTTCTTGGTTACTCCCCTTATATCAAACGAGTCATTTGGCATTTGTTTTTTAAAAATTGACTAGCTTCACTTAGCATAATCTGCTCTAATGCCATCCATTTCCCTCCGAATTCTATGATTTTGTCATTTTTTAATGCAGAGTAATACTCCATTGTGTATAAATGCCACATTTTTTTTATCCATTCATCTATTGAAGGGCATCTAGGTTGGTTCCACAATCTTGCTGTGGAGAATTGTGCTGCTATGAACATCGATGTAGCAGTGTCCCTGTAGCATGCTCTTATTAGGTCTTTAGGGAATAGTGCCAGAAGGGGAATAGCTGGGTCAAATGGTGGTTCCATTCCCAGCTTTCCAAGAAATATCCATACTGCTTTCCATATTGGCTGCACCAATTTGCAGTCCCACCAACAATGAACAAGTGTGCCCTTTTCCCCGCATCCTCTCCAGCACTTGTTGTTGTTTGACTTCCTAATGGCTGCCAATCTTACTGGAGTGAGATGGTATCTTAGGGTGATTTTGATTTGCATTTCTCTGACTGCTAGCGATGGTGAGCATTTTTTCATGTACTTATTGATTGATTGTATGTCCTCCTCTGAGAAGTGTCTGTTCAGGTCCTTGGCCCATTTATTGGTTGGGTTATTTGTTATCTTATTGTCTAATTTTTTGAGTTCTTTGTATACTCTGGATATTAGGGCTCTATCTGAAGTGTGTGAAGTAAAGATTTGTTCCCAGGATGTAGGCTCCCTGTTTATCTCTCTTATTGTTTCTTTTGCTGAGAAAACACTTTTTTAGTTTGAGTAAGTCCCATTTGTTGATTCTAGTTGTTAACTCCTGCGCTATGGGTGTCCTATTGAGGAATTTGGAGCCCGACCCCACAGTATGTAGATCATAACTAACTTTTTCTTCTATCAGACACCATGTCTCTGATTTAATATCAAGCTCCTTGATCCATTTTGAGTTAACTTTTGTGCATGGCGAGAGATAGGAATTCAGATTCATTTTGATGCAAATGGATTTCCAGTTTTCCCAGCACCATTTGTTGAAGATGCTATCCTTCCTCCATTACATGCTTTTAGCCCCATTATCAAATATAAGATAGTTGTAGTTTTGTGGATTGGTTACTGTGTCCTCTATTATGTACCATTGGTCCACCCGCCTGTTTTGGTACCAGTACCATGCTGTTTTTGTTACTATTGCTCTGTAGTATAGTTTGAAGTCTGGTATCGATATACCGCCTGATTCACACTTCCTGCTTAGAATTGTTTTTGCTATTCTGGGTCTTTTATTATTCCATATGAATTTCATGATTGTTTTATCTATTTCTACAAAAAATGCTGTTGGGATTTTGATTGGCATTGCATTGAACTTATAGAGAACTTTTGGTAATATCGCCATTTTGATGATGTTAGTTCTGCCTATCCATGAACAGGGTATATTTTTCCATCTTCTAAGGTCTTCTTCTATATCTCTCTTTAGGGTTCTGTAATTTTAATTGTATAAGTCTTTCACCTCTTTTGTTAGGTTGATTCCCAAGTATTTTATTTTTGGGGGGGATATTGTGAATGGAGTAGTTGTCCTCATTTCCGTTTCAGAGGATTTGTCGCTGATATACAGGAATGCATTTGATTTATGCGTGTTGATCTTATATCCTGCCACTTTGCTGAATTCATTTATTAGCTCTAATAGTTTCTTTGTAGACCCTTTTGGGTCTGCTAGGTATAGAATCATATCATCTGCAAATAGTGATAATTTAAGTTCTTCTTTTCCTATTTTTATGCCTTTAATTTCTTTCTTCTGTCTAATTGTTCTGGCCAGTGTTTCGAGGACTATGTTGAACAGAAGTGGTGAGAGAGGGCATCCCTGTCTTGTACCAGATCTTAGAGGGAATGCCTTCAATTTTTCTCCATTCAGAATGATGCTGGCCTGTGGCTTATCATAGATTGCTTTTACAATGTTTAGATATGATCCAGTTATCCCTAATTTTTCTAGAGTTTTGAACATAAAGGGATGCTGTACTTTGTTGAATGCTTTTTCTGCATCTATCGAGATGATCATATGGTTCTTATTTTTAAGTCTATTGATGTGGTGAATAACATTTATTGATTTCCGTATATTGAACCAGCCTTGCATCCCAGGGATGAATCCTACTTGATCATGGTGTATAATTTTTTTGATATGTATTTGAATCCAATTCGCCAGAATTTTATTGAGGATTTTTGCATCTAGGTTCATTAGAGATATTGGTCTGTAGTTTTCTTTCTTTGAAGTGTCTTTGTCTGGATTAGGCATCAGGGTGATGTTGGCCTTGTAGAATGTATTTGGAAGTTCTCCCTCTTTTTCTATTTCCTGAAATAGCTTGAAAAGTATTGGTGTTAGTTCCTCTTTAAAGGTTTTGTAAAACTCTGCTGTATACCCATCCGGTCCTGGGCTTTTCTTAGTTGGTAGTCTTTTGATGGTTTCTTCTATTTCCTCTATTGTTATTGGTCTGTTTAGGTTGTCTATATCCTCCTGACTCAATCTGGGCAGATCATATGACTTAAGAAATTTATCTATGCCTTCACTATCTTCTATTTTATTGGAGTATAAGGATTCAAAATAATTTCTGATTATCTTCTGTATTTCTGAAGTGTCTGTTTTGATATTGCCTTTTTCATCCCGTATACTAGTAATTTGGGTTCTCTCTCTTCTTCTCTTCATTAGCATAGCTAAGGGTCTGTCGATTTTATTTATTTTTTCAAAGAACCAACTTTTAGTTTTGTCAATTTTTTCAATTGTTTCTCTTGTTTCGATTTCATTAATTTCAGCTCTGATTTTAATTATTTATTGCCTTCTACTTCTTTTGCTGTTGTTTTGCTCTTCTTTTTCTAGGATTTTGAGATGAAGCATGAGATCATTTATTTGTTGCTTTTTTCTTTTTTTAAGGAATGAACTCCAAGCAATGAATTTTCCTCTTAGAACTGCTTTCAATGTGTCCCATAGATTCCAATATGTTGTGTCTGTGTTTTCATTTAACTCTAAGAAGTTTTTAATTTCCTCCTTGATGTCTTCTGAAACCCATTGATCATTCCATAACTTATTGTTCATTCTCCAAGTGATGCTTGATTTTTCCTTCCTTCTTTTATCATTGATTTTCAGTTTCATTCCATTATGATCAGATAAGATGCATGGTATTATCTCTACTCCTTTATATTGTCTAAGAGTTGCCCTGTGACATAATATATGGTCTATTTTTGAGGAGGTTCCATGTGCTGCTGAGAAAAAGTATAATTAATTACTTGATGTTGGGTGGTATAGTCTATATATGTCAATTAAGTCTAGGTTGTTAATTGTGTTATTGAGTTCTATAGTTTCCTTATTTAACTTTTGTTTGGAAGATCTGTCCAGTGGTGAGAGAGGTGTGTTGAAGTCTCACATGATTATTGTATGGTGGTCTATTAGACTCTTGAACTTGAGAAGAGTTTGCTTGATGAACATAGCTGCACCATTATTTGGGGCATATATATTTATGATTGTTATGTCTTGTTGGTGTATGGTTCCCTTGAGCAGTATGAAGTGTCATTCTTTAACCCTTTTGATTAACTTTGGCTTGAAATATATTTTATTAGATATGAGTATGGACACTCCTGCTTGTTTCAGCAGTCCATATGAGTGGTATGATTTTTCCCAACCGTGAAAGGGACTTTTTAAAAGAGCTACTCCTACTCCTATTTCAGACCTCTATGGGAGGTCTGCTTTCCTTTTGATAAGCATGGAATTCTGTATTGCCCCTTTTATTCCTCCACTTTCCCCTTTACTAAAACCTCACCTATCATGTTTTCTTGAAACAATATCTTTGAAACCTTGAACACACATACTATGTGAGTACACATACTTTTTTGAAATTTAATTATGCTCTCTAGAAGAAGAACACTCTCCAGGTGCTTTAGCAAATTAGAAAGGTATGGACCCTGGGTAGCTTTCCAAATCTCCATGTAAAGGTGAGGAAAAGTAAGATTTCTTTCTATTTCTGTCATGGATTCTCTATGATGTAAACCTTAAGCATCTCTCTCTCTCTCTCTCTCTCTCTCTCTCTCTCTCTCTCTCTCACACACACACACACACACACACACACACACACACATACATTTTATAAAATAAAGAAATTATCTAAATCCATAATTAGAAAAATTTACTTCTTTCTAAAGGCAACATTATCTGGAAAGGTACCCTGACTGACAGTGTAAAGAACCTTTTCTAATAATTTTACATAGCAGTTTGTTTTCCCTGTTTAGACCCTGGGGTGTGCATACTCATATGGAGAAGTTGTAAGAGGCTGATCTTAGATGAAATAACTACCTACTCCTAGTCTAAATTTTTCAAAAAATATGTGCTAAAACCTTGAAATTTTCTGTTTAAAATAATGTAATATTCCCTCTTTTGGTCTTGGCTACCAGAAGAATTGTAGAAAATGATATGCTCTCCTTGTGACAGTCCAAAGCTAGATTGAGCATCAAGGTTGAATCTTCTATGAATTATTTATGTGCTAAAATATTCTATTTATGTTAATGCCAAAATATAATGGTAATCTAAAATACTGTAAAGTATTACATTTCTGTGGAGAGAGTAAGAATAAAGCCCATTTTTATTCAGTAAATAACCCGTATATATGGTCCATATGCCTCCAAAAAGTAGATATTTCTAAGATGCTTGTTTTGATTTATCATAACAGCAGTAAAAATCACAAAAAATTGTAAGATAAATGTTATTTAAAGTTACCATGAAGGTGCATGAATTACTCTTTGCAACATATAGTATTAGAACAACTGATTATCGAAATCTAAAGAATTAAATTGAATACCTATGTCTCCCCACACATAAACTTTAACTCAAAAGAATCATAAACCAAAATGCAAGAGATAAAACTAGAAAACTCTTATAAAAATATAAGACTAAGTATTCACAAACTTGGGTTAGGCAAGTTTGTTAGGTAAGACATTAACATTCTAGTCATAAAAAATTACAGATTGGATTTAACCAAAATTAAAAATTTGGAACTTCAAATAATACCTACTAGGTGGGATTTTTTTTTAAAAAAAGTAGACAATAACAAGTACTAATAAGAATGAGGAGCTACTTCAAATTTTCGACTCTCATGGCTGGGATGAACATGAAATGACAAAGCCACTTTGAAAAATAAGTGCAGTTTCTTAAAATGTGAGGTACAAATCCAGAAATTCACTACTGGTTATTTACCCAAGAAAAATTAAACATATGTCTATATGCAGTTATGCTCATGAATGTTCATAGCACCATTATCAATAAAAGCATAAAAATGGAAATAGATAACAATCAATAGATAAGTGGAAAATAAAATATAGCATATTGTACAATGGTATAATGAAATAAATAGTAATGAATTTTGTAGCATAAGTGTTCCTCAAGGATATTTTAAGTAATAAAAGCCATTCATAAAGGATAATATGATTAAATTTATATAATATTCTAGCAAAGGAAAATCTTAGAGATGAAAGCTGAGTACAGATTAACTAAGGCCAGTGGAGGGAACATGCCAATGGACATGACATTACTTTTTGGGGATGATAAAAATGTTCAAAATTAGATTATGATTTTGGTTTCACAACTCTGAAAGTGTACAATTAAAATAAATAAATTTTATGATATGATATCTCATGAATGCTGCTTAAAAATAAAATATTCTATTGCTATTATGAATTGTTATATTTATATTATATTTATATTTGTTGCTGACCTCTTGCTTTTTTTAATGTATTTTTGTTCCTACCATTTGACTCATCACAGCACAAGTATTAAATTAGATTAATGAACTCTGGGTACTGGTAGTCTGAAAAGGGGAACTGTATAGGGTATTTCCATCAAAAATAAAATGAAGTATAAGTGATGGTGCAAAGGTTATGGCATGAGATGATTTACTTCTTTGCAAAAGACATTCTTTTGTTCATTTCCTCTGTCTGTGCTAGCTATCCCACCACCATCGGCATGAATGCATTTACTGATGCTATTCAAGGAAGAAAGCCCATCGTTATTTCATTACTGGGCATTCTCTCAAAATATTTTATGAGCATTCATTTTAAAACATAGAAAAGAATTTGAGGTTGTAAGAAGAAAATGGATTTAGCTTCTTAGGAAAGCACAAGAAATTGTGTTGTATCTCTTCTTCTGAAGTGATGAAATTATCTCAAACAGAAAGACAAGGAGTAACTGTAATATAGAAATTTGAATTCTATTTATATGATTTAAACTCCAAATTAATGCCCCTTTCCCAGGAAGTTTCTCATACTACAGTTCACCTGATGACATATATTTACATTTTATAAAAGAAATGATAGGAATGCCATAGGTTCTCTTTTTCACACACACACATACACACACACAAAAAAAAAATTGTTTTGGTTCATTAATGCTTTCCTTATTTCTACTTTCCTCTGGAAAATTATTCTCAGAACAATTTTTTGATAAATAAAATAAGATGAACACTGCTTATTTACTTACATAATTTTTAGATGAAATTAAAACTTAATTTTGTATGATTCATGCATTGAGAAAATTCTTAAGATAAAATAGTATGGTTTATCAAATTACCATAGTTATTTAATTTACAGCTATGATAGAGACAGAATATTTGGTAAATTATAATTGATATTACATTCCTCCATGAAAATATAGTTCATAGAACTTCTAAGGAGGAGACATTTTCACAATACATTTATTAGAAAATATCTGTTTAAATAACAAACAACTGAGTTATTTAATTCAGATTGCATAAAGTTTCAAATATTTAAGTATACAATCATTAAAAATATAGCTGTGAAGCAGGTTCATTTTGTACTGATTATCAACCTATTAGTTACACATAGGCAACAAGAAAAAAACAGAAGCCTAGGATTCATTGTGAGCTGGTCTGAAGGCTAAGAAGTCACTAAAAAGGTGTAACACTAAAGGTAAATGACCAAGTATTAGCATGATCAATATCAGGGTTCTTAGTCTTTAGACTTCCAACATAGAGAGGCTGATATGAGAATCCTACATAAGCAATAAATTTTTAAAGAATTATAAAATGATTAGAAAATTGTTGACCCCTAGCTTCTGATGAAATCTCACATACAAATCTGGAGAAATTGTCTGGAGAAAGCCACAGTTCCTTCAAATATCCATTAAACTAATTTTAAAAATAGAAGTTTAAAATGAGAAGATTAATAAATACAAGAGCAAAATCATGAGTCAAAATCAATAGAAAGGACAAATAACAAATTAAAAAAAAACAGGGATTTCAATAATGAGATACAGAGTCCATAACTTAGTATAAATATTTTTAAAAAGTAAAATATTGAATAAACATTGATTTTAGAGTGATATTGATAAATCCAGCTAATTTCCCTCTTAATATTGGAATCATCTCCCCACAAATTCATGAAAGGCTTTACTATAAAATACTGCAATTTCTAAACTTGCCTGGAATGCCTGCCCATGCTTTGAACTCACTCATGCCTGGCTTTCCCTGACCAGATAGCAACCCTCGCTAAAACTTTAGTGGCTTCTAAATTCTGGCTCTCCCTGGCCACATAATGACCTTCTGTGAAGCTCTAATGACACCTCATAAATTCTGATGTTGGGATCTAAATTTACTCCCTAAATGCTGATCCATTTAGACTATTAACCAGTCTTTGTGTTATGTTTGTCAAAATCCCATTATCTATAAGTTCTCAAGACACCCCCCCCTTTTGCAATTTTCTGTGCTACATAGCTGTGCTCATAGAGAGCTGTGGGGCTGTCTTCTGTTCCCATAGGTTTCAGGAGAGACAGCCCCGCCTGGTCGGAAATACAAGCTTGCTTTAATTTGATTTAAATTAAGAGTCAGTGGTCTTTTCTTTGCATTGTAGTTTAGCATTTGGAGGCCCCAGAGAGACCTGGACTGAAAAAGTTCTTAAGCCAGGCCTTAACTCCAGGACTTCAGACTGGAGAGCCACACTAGGGGGTGTGCACCTTGAGATGTCCCAAGGCCCCAGGGTGTGCCTTCAGTTTCTCGGATTGCTGGAGTTAACTGCCGCACTAAAACAATTAGTAAGCATTTGCTGGAGGAGGCCTCCATAGGTTAGTGGCACTTTTATAACATCTGGTATTCAGTTAAGGGAGATCTCATCTGAAGACAGAGAGGTTGCCTGGTGAGGCACACAAATGACCTGTCCTCTGGTACTTATTCAGTAAGGAATTCCTCTGGAAGAACAGTGAGGTAGTTAACAGGGTACTATGCACTCCTGTCCCAGAGCAGTATCAAGACATTGCACTGTTCATCAGTTTTGGTGCCTGGTTCTTGTTTTCTCGTGTTTTGTTCTGTGTTATATGTTTTTTTTTTTCTGCTGTTTGTTGTGTAACTTCTTTAGTAAAAACTTAATACAGTTGAACATCAAAATAGGTAATAAAGCAAGTAAGCCTGATACCCTTTTAAGCTGTGTTTTAAAGAACTTTGATACACATTACTCCCCTTTGTAAAGTGGGATTAGGGAAGCAATATTTTCTTTTTTCCCACTAGTTGGCTGCCTTGAATACACCCATTGCAGAGGAAAATACCTGCTTGGGATCTAAGAATTAAATATCTCCCAAATTAACAAGAGAATCCTAACCTGTTTTGGGGTACCCTGGAAACCCCTACCAAAATTAACTCTTCAAAAATCCCTTGTGCTGCCAGATCAAGAGAGTCACAACCTCTCTTTTCCTTTTTCTCAAAACCCTATCCTCATTATTGGAATTAATTGGGTTTGAGGACAGAAACCAAACTCTCAGTTACAAATTTCTACACCCCGGGGGGGGGGTGCTCCAGAGGAGCTACTAATGCACTTCTTGGTGAAACCTAGCTCTCTAGCAAACTGCATGCTGAGGATGTAAGAAGAACTATTTGAGAGCTGACTACTGGAAAGTTAGGAGATATTGAAGTGTGCCTCGGGTTGAACTGAACCAGAGGAGCTAATTCTGTAAGTAAAGGGAGGGAATGAAGGACTCCCAGCAGCTGCTGAAGCTCCTTTTGCTTTGGGAAACTCCTGTCTTCCTTCTCTGCAATGTAAGGATTGCTCCATCTTTGTCTACTTTATTCAGTTTCCCCTTTTTTAAGTAAAGTCGCCACACCAAAACCCTTGATTTTACACTTCTGGTTACCTGCCTGTGAGAATATCTGGTCCATTTGTGGGGATATCCATGATGCCACTGATGTAGGAATTATAATTAAATGTGAGTTGGAAATTTGGTGAGATTTTTTTCCTTATCTAGTCTGTCTGTTTTAAAGGTTCTGGTCTGTCAGCCATAGTTTGGAGCTCCTTTTTCTCTGTCTGTCATCATGTCTTTGTTTGTGTCTGTTTTTTACCCTTTAAGACATGGGCAAAAGTGTGTTGATATTATGGATTGTTTCTTGGAAATGATCTTGGCTGAATTGGCTACCAAAGATGTAAATGTGTCTAAAAGATGATGTTTTATTGTAACAATCTGGCATATGAATAGGTTTTTGAAGCATTGTACAATCTTGCAGATAAAAGTTGGTTTGTCATAGATAAAATAATTAATAAGTAGTTTTAACAATCAAAAACTGAGTTAAATGCAAAGGTGCTGCCTTGAATGCTTAAGCACAGCAGGACTCTCAGGAGGACCCCTCCTTTCCCTCAGCTCCTCTTTATCCTTTCACCACCAGTGCTGCTGTGTTACTTTCTTTCTTTCTGGAGGATGATATGAGCACCAGATGGCTACTTACATGCAACTAATGCACCCACAACACTTTAAAATTCAGGTGAAAGGTTTCCCAGCCTAGGAGACTCTCAATCACCATTCAATACAGAGAAGGCATGTTGGGCTCTGTCTGCTGAGGCCATTTTTTACTTTTCTGTCCAGGCCTAGAGAGCCATTGACCCGAATACACAGTGTCCTAAGTTCTGACCTGCCTTAGATTTGTGGAGGTAACCTTAGCAAAATTTACCCTCAAATATTCCTAGTATGCTTCTTCTGCTTCCTATAAGGGACCAAAAGTCAATTTCCCCTTGAATAGAAATGCCAGCTTTTCTGTTCTCACCTCTTACCTTAGACCTTTGAAAATATTGAAACAGCCTATGACCAAAAGGTTTTCTCCCCCTGAGTTATGAGCAAGCTTCTAGAGCAAGATTTATCCTGATTGTCACTGAAAGAGAAAGACAAAACCTAGGAATGGCCACACAAAGAAGTGAACCTGCTCAACAACAAATGACTTATCTTAGTAAGGAATTTAACATCATGGCTTTGTTCCCAAAGTTAATAGAAAGTAAGTATCATAATTTTACACATCCAAACATCTCCAACTAAGGACTAAAAAAAATGTTTAAAATGCCTTAGGCATGAGGTTTCTGCTCAGAACAGCAGTTTTCCCTAGCTCCTTCCAGACCTAAGCCAGGATTTACATTGAAATGCAAATGAAAACTCAGTTGGAGACTGGTCTTAATCCCTTAAAAAAAAAGGAAATTAAAATTTCTCTTTACCTGAATTTATATTAGACAATACCAGAAAGTAAATTGTAGGATACTTTACTAATTAGTGGCTGGTCATTTTTTTTAGAACACTTGCTTTTTCTTAGAGACTGTATTTTTGAGCTCATGATTTTGATATTATACACCTAGGTTAGTTTTTTTCCAATCAGCCCTATTTTTATTCAACTATGGAGTTTTTAAACAGTGCAATGGAAGTTTTACCTGCAAAAAGCTACAAGGCCTTTACTATTCTGTTATGTGTGCACACTTGTGTTATATGTTCTATATCTGTATCTCCATACTTCCATATATCATGTACATGATATGAAAATTGGCAGATATATAAGGAGCCCTCATAAAATTAAAAATTGGATCCAAATACCTTTCATTCACGTGATTTAAAATGGTTCAATTTAAATTGGGTAAACACATAAAAATAAATATGTCTTTAAGTTATACTTAACTCACAAGTCTCTCTAGTGATCAAAAAGTTAATAATAAAATATAAATACCTATAACATGTCTAATTATTCCTTGGTTCTAGAAATTTTCTTCAACAAGCAAAATGGCTAATACTGTTCAATTTACTTCTCTGATATTTTGGTAAAATAAGTAAAATAGATTTGACATGAGATTACTCATATTTATTAGTAATTTTGTTTGTTAGACATTTGATTAATTTACAAGGTTAAAATGCTAACTGTTAAATATACTATCAAGTACTCTTAACTTTTTCAATTTCATTGGGTAACATTATTGATGTTTTCATAAATTGGTCAATGAAAGAAAGTGTTTAAAGTTACTTTGTCTGCACTAACAAGGTTTTACTAAAAATGTAAAGTCCCAATGGGCATAATTCTATATACTTAAACATTATGTTTTCATAAAATGGTAGACAAATGTAATTTCATATACAAAGGTTTATTGAAGATGTTTAAGTGTGAAGGGCCAAAAGTTTCAACTGCTTCTATTAAGAGTGATGTAAACAACATAAAGTATTTATTTTATTAAAATTAAATAATTTGCCTAAACTAAAAAATTTACAAGGATTGTTTCATATTGTGAACAAAAGGAGGATAACAGATAAAAAAGAAAAATTAGAAGTTCTATATGACTTGGTTTCATATATGTAAAAAAAATTAGTCAAGGCTATTTGATGTTTTTCTTTAAGGTCAAATGTTAATATACTGATATAAACCAAAGTTTAATCTGTATGTTAAAAATGAGGATTTCTTAAAACATTGATTTACCTCTAACATTATGTTTATTAAGTCTCATTTTTTTTGAGCAAGTAATCTTAAAAAAAATAAAGATTATACAATTATGGTTAAACAACAACTTTTATTTTAAAATATTATAATGGCATTTCCTAAGAGCTAAACTTAATATAAAAACATCAAGGTAATTATGATGCTATTGTTATTTTTTGTATGTTAAATATGTTTATATCTTCCAGGTATACAAGTTTTTAAGGTATAATCTTTAAAAGAACATTATATTAAGCTGGTGTTCTTCAAACTAAAGTTGTATGGTAATTTTGGGTTTGTAAGGATGATAAACTTTATTGGAGATTTATTTATACCATTTATTGTTCTATAACTGTACCTTTTATCACTAAGATCTAGAGTTTTATGTTACCTTTTATACTGGGGTACAATTTAAATGTATTTTAAGTTAATGAGAACCCAAAGTATGTAAATGTTAATATTAAAGAACACAGTATTTTGCAACTTTTCCACAAAGGTTAAAAGTTCTCAGCCGTTTTGTAATTCATGTTTTAAATGTAATATCATATTGTGTTAGCTAATATTCATGTGACCTTAAACAACAATATATGTAAACTTTATAAAATGACATTTAAGAAACAAAAATCATCTTCAAACTAGAACACTTTTCTTAAGATCTATATAGATTTATAAAGAACCCTGCCTTACCTGAGATAAGGCTCTGCTTTTCATCTTAATGCATGTCAGAATGATTGCACAGCAGGCCAGATCTCAGTTCATTTACAGTTGTATTGAAAAGATTGATTTTTGTTGCTAAGATTACTAGGATCTCAAATAGGGGTTATAATATAACTCAGTCAAAATTGAAGCTAGATAATACACAAAGTAATATGTTTTTACTTTGGTTAATTTTATTTTTTATTTTCCTTAAAAACTGTCTAAATGTTGCTAGTTAATGTTTTACAGAGTTATTGCTTCAAGAACACACAACCTGGGTTAATTTAAGATAATAAGCCATCACTTAAAGGACAGATAGAATAGCAAGATCCCAATTGGTATGAGGTTACAGACATTAAAGTTAAAGCCCAGTATTCTTAATATATGAGATTGGTGAGACTGACTTGCTAGATGTTTAAGATCAAGTCTTAAAAATTTAAGTTGAATTAAAAGGAACCAAGAACCAATATTTGGCTCTTTCCCTCTGATTCAATGTAAACCCAGGGAACAGGGAACTTCTCTAAAGAGCTTTGCAACTCTGGGCCACATAAACTCCTGATCAGGAAGATTAATGAGACCCCTGGAGAACAGAAAGTCAATGGATGCACTTGCCATGAAGAGGAGGGTTATTGGAGAAGGACACATCCCTAGTGCTTCCCAGGGAAGCCACATGGTCAGCAAGACCTGGAACCCTCCTAGAGCAAATGGCACTTGCACAACTAAGAAATTGCTCTCAAGTTCCCTCAAGAGTGACTCCCGTGGAAACTCAGCTGACTCTTAATAATAGATATAAACAAAAGTCAGTTTAACTTGCTTCATCTTAAACACCTAGGAAAACCAGTTAAAACCAAAACATACCCACTCCCAGGCATTTAAATATAAATAATAATAGTTAAATATAACTTAAGATATATACTTATGTTAGTCCCTAAAATAAGTAAGACCAGAGGCTACAAAAGGGATTTTCAGGTAGGAAATGCCTGATAACTATTAAAAGAAACTATCAAGAGGAACTGCCAGAGTCAGAAGTTTTTAGTTATTTTTAGGCCTACAGATATTCCTAACTTACAAAGGTAGATCTGATGTTTACTAGTATGATTATCCAGCCCTAAGTTACAGAAATAAAGGGTTCTCTACTAGACATAGAGGTCATGCCAGCAAAATCTTACAAGATCATAGGACATTGAGTAGCTTAACTACATCTCATGGAAATGAACATCTGAAACATTAAAAGTTAAATGTTGTGTTTACATTCCTGATAACTCTAAAGATGTTAAAGGTTTACATTCCTATGTAAAGGCCTTGTCCACTCTGGCATTTTTATGGGGACAGCTTCTCAATCTTCACACTTCCTGGTGAAAAAAAATATTAACTTCTGCCATCTTCATGTTATTAATTGACATGTTTCAGAGGTGGCAATATTTGTTCAGCACTCATGTTTTTGTTTCTCTTTCATAAAAGCACCCATCCGCACAGGACTTTACTACCTGTTCTTCCACAACCAGACTTTAATCTGACCTGAACTCCCATATTGTTCCCTTTCAGCTCAGGAAAATGAAATATAAAAATATTAAAATTAAAAGTGAATGTTTGAAGCATTTATCTTTTAATCAACTTTTTCATTGCTGTGACTTAAAATATCCGACAAGAACAGTTTTAGAGGAGAAAAGTTTATTTGGGTCCCACAGTTTCAGAGGTCTTAGTCCATTAATGGGATGAATCTGTTGCTCTGGGCCTGAGGTGAGGCAAAATAACATGACACATGTTTAATTTTTTTTCTGTGTGTGGTAAGAATATATAAAATCTACTTTTAACCCTTTTCAATTGCATGATATAGATTCTTAATAACTATTGTAACCATGATGCACTATAGACTTCTTTAACTTAATCCTGCTGTGTAAATGAAAATTTGCATCCTTTGACTAAAATATCTTTAATATCTCCAACCCTCAGCTTCTGATAATCACCATTTCACCCTGTTTCTATGGGTCTGACATTGTCAGATTCCACAGGTAAAGTGATATCATGTACTAGTAGTTGTTATTATGTACCAGATTTATTTCACCTAACAAAGTGTCCTCCAGGTTCCTTCCTGTAGTCAAAAATGACAGGCTTTACTTCATTACTGTATAATATTCCATTGTATCATATGCCATATTTCATTTATCCATTCATTATTTGATGGATACATAGGTTGATTACATATATTGACTATTGAGAGTAATACTGAAATAAACATGGGAGTGCAGATGTCTTTGTGATGGGCTGATTTCTTATCTCTTGGATATATATCCAGTAGTGGGACAACTGGATCAAATGATATACATCATTTTACATAATGTCTGTGCTAATTACATCTCACCAGAAATTTACAAGAATCCTCTTTTCTCTATTTTCTTACATTTTTTATGTTTATTATGATTTATATGTGATGTGTCCCACAAAAGCTCATGCAAGAAAGTGAAAGTGAAATGGTTGTGTTATGAAAGGTTTAACCTAATCTGTGTATTCATTCCCTAATAATCCCCTATTAGGTATTAACTGGGTAGTAACTGTAAGTAGGTAGGGTGTGCTGCAGGAGGTGGGTCATTGGGCCATGACTTTGGGGTATAATTTTTGTTTTTCTTTTGCAGAGGGGAGGTCTATTCTCTCTGCTTCCTGGTTCAATGTCCTAAACTGTTTTTCTCTGCCATACTCTTCTACCAGGATGTTCTGCCTCACCTGTGGCTCAAACCAATTAAGTCATCCATGTATGTATTGAGAACTTTGAAAACACAAGCCCCCAAATAAATTTTTTTATCCTTAAAATTGTTCTTGTCAGGTCTTTGGTCAAAGCAGTGAAAAAGTTTACTAAATGTTAATTTATTATAGTTACTATTGTAATAGGTATAGATGATATCTTAATATCATTTTAATTGGCATTTCCCTTGTAGCTTAGTATTATTGAGCATCTTTCATATTCACTGTACTTCTTGTCCCTTTTATGTACTCTTTTAAGAAATGTCTAATCAGGTCCTTTTCCCATTTTCTAATTAGGCTGTTTTTCTCACTATTGAGTTAAAGCACTTGCTTACCTTTCTGAATATTAATTCTTTATTTGGGGTACCATTTACAAATATAGACTCTCAATCTATCTAATGCATTTGTTCCTGTTGTTACCATTTTTGAGCAGAATTATTTTAGTTTTTATTGCCTGTGCTTTTGGTGTCCTACCCAAAAAATTATTTTTAGGGCCAATGTCATGGAGTTTTTCCATGTTTTATCCTATTTCTTATGGTGTGGGGTCTTATGTTGAATACTTTAATGCATTTTGAGTTGATTTTTATATATGGCAGGAGAATAGGGTCTCATTTCATTTTTCTGCACATGGATATCAATTTCCAACAATTATTGAAGTTATTGTTATTTCCCTATTATGAGTTCTTGGCATCTTTTTAAAAAATAAATTGATTATAAATGAGTGAATATATTTCTGAGGTTTATTTCTGTTCCATTGGTCAGTCTCTTCTATGTCAGTACTAAAACTATTTTAATTACTTTACATTTTGTAGTATATTTAGGGATCAGAAAGTTTAATGGCTTTATGAGTTTAATTTTGTATTGTCCAAAATCATATGTTGAAGTTCTTGAACCCGATATCTCAAAACATGGGTGTATGTGGAGAGTTTCAATGAGGTTATTATGGAAAATTCAGTTATTATGGTCATCTCTAATCCAATATGACTACTTTTCTTATAAGAAAAGGAAATTAGAATGAAAATATGTTCAAAGGGAAAACTACATGAAGACCCAGGGAGAAAATGGTCTCCTGAAGCCAAGGAGAGATTCTAAATCTTCCTACACTTAAGAAGAAACTAAACCAGTTTAGATCTTGATCTGTGAGGAAATAAATTTCTGTTGTTTAAGCAATTTAGTCTATGGTATTTTGGATGGCAACCCTAGAAAACTAATAACATATCTAATCTCCACTGCTGTTTGCCATATGAGTGAGACATTGTTTAAATCTGAAAAATGTAACAGGCTTTAAATCTCAAAGTAAATTACATTTAATTCCATGTTTTATCAAATGTTTGTGAAATTTTGAATCAAGTATATCTTGAATTAAAAGGCCACACAACTAGCCATTTGGCAAATTCTTTTATTTGGATGTTCCTTTATTATGATAATAACTATTATTGCTTTGATTTTAAATCTGACTTTACCATTTATTTTCTTTGAATCCATAGATAAGTTTCTCTCAATCTCATTGGCTTAACATCCTCAGTGGTAAAATGCCAGATAATTATGTCTGCCTTATACAGGTATTATGAGAACAATATTAATGACATAGACTGACTGATAACTATATGAAATAACTGGAAGTTGCAGATAATTTCCTCAGGAATAAATTTTCCAAAGCTAATATTCTATCAAATAAAATTACAATTTTCTGATCAATGGCTATTTGAATTAGTTTTCTCTATGATTATTGAGTTTAAGGTACTTTCAATATATAAAACAGATTATGTAGTTATGCATTTTAAATAAATTGATTTTCTTGCATTTTAATCAATAAGATACTCAATATGGTAATAAACTTGTGTTAATTTAATATACAACAGATTCTGGAATAGCATACAATCCCTGTGGATTAAATTCATTTAAATTTGAGGTACTAGTCAATAAATGTTAATGTGTGAAGTTGAAATGGCAGAATTTAATTTAGATGAAGTTTGGAGTTCACCTAATTTGACTCACTCATTTTCTAAGATGGTCTCTGAATTCTAAATCCTTTTAACAGCTGAACACAAGCATCAGATTTTATTGGTAGAATATTTTGCTTAGTGCTAAAGCATACAAAGTATACTTTTTCTAGAGGCATGATTTTAATTTTTTATAAAGCTATTGTGTGAGATGTACTTTTAGTGATATAAAAATAAAAGCAGCAAATAGGAAAGCACAAGGCCACAATAGAATTATGATTTTGCAAACTCTTCCCTGAGCTGTAACTAATCTGATTAGTTTGGCTTAGGAGAACCATTTTAGTGTATGAAAAATCCTTCTAAAAATATTTAACTAGCTTGAATTCAAATGATAAAATAGATGAAAAATAAATATGAAGAAGGGAAGATTTCTATCACCTATATATGGACTGATGTTTAAATGTGTTTTGTGCAAAACAGAAATATCAAGTCATTTAAACCCATTATGACATTTTTAATTTTAGACACAGAAATATGTACTTCAAAAATCTTGTCTAAATTATTTTATTTTAAAAAGTATAATTACTGAAATAATATGCCATTAAATATATGTAATAATCTCACCATTACTATCTAGTTCTAAGTAAACTTTTAAGACAGGAAATTTTTTTATTTAAATAATCACTTTAATGCATAATAGTCACATATTGCATTTTTTTCCTAGTGGTTCACTATGCTAAAACATCCCATACATTTTTTCTTCTGGTGGGGGGCAGGCACTGGGGACTCAACCCAGGGGTGCTTTATTACTGAGTTACATCTCTGTCCCTTTCTATTTTTTTTTTTTTATTTTGAGATTGGTCTTGCTGAGTTGGATCTCATTAAATTGCTGAGCCTAGATTCAAAATTATGACCCTTTTGCATCAGCCTTCACAGAAGGTGTAATTCTAGGCATGTGCCATTGCACCTGGCTTGCTTTATTCATTTTGAAAAGTATCAGTATTAAATACTTAAAAAAAAGTGGCATAAAATTATTCTTGGACAGTGGTTTTCATGTTAATGAGACCTCATGCTGATTCTTTAAATAGTGGACTATTATACATAATAATTTAAATACTAAACTATAATTAAATCAATATATTTTGTTTATATAGACAATGCTTCATTATTTCACTTGGTTAACACTACTCTTGTAATATCAACTAGGTAACAGGAAAAATATGGGCCTCAGTAGACATACAAATTATCCAAAACCACAAGAACAAAAAAGACATAAATAAAATGTAAAAGTTGGGCTGGGGATGTGGCTCAATTGGTAGCACACCCACCTGGCATGCGTGGGGCCCGGGTTCAATCCTCAGCACCACTTACAAACAAAGATGTTGTGTCCGCCGAGAACTAAAAAATAAATATTAAAAAAATTCTCTCTCTCTCTCTCTCTCTCTCTCTCTCTCTCTCTCTCTCTCTCTCTCTCCTCTCTCACTCTCTCTTTAAAAAAAAATGTAAAAGTTAACTTATTTTGTTACAGAGCAAGGTCCATCCACAGAACTAAAGTGGTCACTTGTGACCACCTGCTCTTTGCAACTCACAGGAAAAAATTCAATCAAGCCACACATGGTAATAGTAAGCAGCAGTTTATAAGGGAAATTAAAAAGCTAAAAGGGACATTGTTAAGGGGAAAAAAGTAGAGAGTGGGTCCTCTCAGAGAGGAGAGGGATGGTGCAACACCCGATACTGCCCTTCAGTTTTATTGAATGTCTCAGAGAAATTTCCAGAGATTCCTGCCTGAATCCAGCTTTGGACTTTTGACTGACAATGGGATTGCACCAGATTTCCTAATCTCCACTGCACATGCTATTACCCACAGGCATGCAGGCAAAACCCAGGGAGGTGAAATTTTACTATTATAATGACATGCAAAATTTCCAAAGGCAATTCTGTGTCACAATGGCCTATGCTGACATGTTCCAATTGCAACTTGTTCTTACAGATTCTATGGTTTGTGGGCTTACTTCTAATAATCCTGTCCTGAGTTCTGGAACTTTGGCCTGCATAAAGGTCACAAGAGTCACCCCTTGGAGGGTAACTTGCTGTCTTTGTGTTAGCAAGGAAGTGCCTTTGGGCCACATTTTTTCCTACAGATAAAAGGTTGCTTGCTGAAGAATGTAACATATACTTTTGACATAAGCCAGAGCAGGGCCAGAGAGGCCCTAAGTAAATTACTTTTTAAAATAAAGCACTGTTTATAGATTTATCCCTTTAACTTCAGATTTCCACTGCTCATGTCTGCCTACTACCTATCAATTTTATCAAAAATTAATGCACGTTCATATATTACTGTATTGGAATCATACATTTAGAATCCAGTCAGGACAGATGGTACCATTTACTCAGAAAAGAAGCAGAGATGACTTATCATCATTACTTTGAAATCAGTGAAAAGTTAACATGAGGCTAAAAAATGCTGCTTTTCTGGGAATGTTAAAATTATACATGGTAAAGAACTGAACACAAATGGATAAATAAAATTAATCTATGAAATTACCTAGAAACATTTAAAATTTGTATAAGGTATATATTAAATCTCCAGAAGTTTTGATTAATAATTAAAGAAAATTAGTTTTTCTCTGAAAATAATCAAGATAAAGTACAGATGATCTTTTTCAGAATTAGCTCTTAAGTATCTAAATCTTTTAATAAGTTTAAAGTAAAACAAATCAGCTCTAGAGAAAGTTATGGAATTTTTTTAAAAAAATACTAAATTTTACTTACCTCTATTTAATGTAAGCGTTAAAGAATATAAAAATGCAACCTGTCATGTATTGTCAGTTGTTAAATACAAATCAGAAAACTTGAATCCCAAAGTATTAGATTACCAATAATCACTCTACCACATAACTTTGTAGATATCTGAAACACAACTATATTTGTGACTTAAAAATATTTTTTTTTGTTTTTAAAATATATACCAATCACTAGGAACATATTTGATAATTGGATGACCATTGTATAAAAGTAATATTGTAACATCCTTAAAAAAAAGTTTACTTGACTTTTTTTTTAAGTGTACCCAAATTACTACAGGTGATTGTTCATTGAATTTTCACTGTTGTTTAAGAACATCCCTTTGTATTCATTCTGCTATCAAAATAATTTGAATCATTTCTTTTATGCTGAGACAGTTACTATGATCTGTGGGTATTTTTGCAAATCTCTCCTGATACACCTATGGAAGAATGTATCTCTATTATAATCCCCAGAGTGACATTGTTCCAGCATAAAGATAACCATGCACAGCTTCATAATATAACTTTTGCACATCTTCGTAATATAACTTTCAGTTGTTTTCCAAAGCAGCTACATCAATTACAATCCAACATCACTGTAAGATTTTCCTTTGATTCACATTCTCTGAAAATCTTGAAATTTTAATTTTTGCCATTCCAGTTTGTGTCAAAAATGCTATGACTCAATGACTTTAATTATCACTGTCATGACTACAAATCAAGGGGAAAATAATTTCTGTTGTTGATTGACCATTCTTCTCTTCTCTTCTATAAAATGTTTATTATTCTGCTGGCTAATGTTTCTATCCATTAGTTTACTTTTATTAAATGCATAGTTATTATTATGCATTGTTAGTTATTGTTTAAATAATGATTCTCTGAGGGTTACACATTATGTATGAAAAATGTCTTCCATGAAGAGTGTAGTATGTCTTCATTTCCTTCTTTGTGTTTTTAGAAGTATAGTATTTTAACATAATGTAATATAAGTACAATTTTTAATGGTTGATATGTTTATAGCTCATTTAAAAAATATTTCTCATCTTTAATGAAAAATATTTTTAATATTAGTAAATTAGTAATGTTAGTAAAAATATTTCTATATTTTCTTCTATTGTTCTGTTTTTCATATACCTCTTTTTCTTTTTATGTGGGTCTTTCACCTTTAACTTAAGATTGAATCAGTCCATAGTTAACATATCAAAACATGTAAATAATTATTTTGACATATGTTTAAAATACAAGGAAAACTTCACAGGAACCCAAATATAGTAGTCCACAGATTCACATCTATTGCCTATTAACAAATACCATGCTTTCTTTTAAAGTTCTTAGGCTTAAGTTGCAAAATCCACTGGTAAATTTGGGGCCAAAAAGAGTATAAGTAACTACAAAACTCATAGTCTACTTTACAGATGCTGACCAAAATTAACAAACAGAAATTAATGTGTAGGATTTAAATATAAGGCAGACTTAGAAAAAACACTTGGTAATTTGGTAATACTCTTCTATGTGACTCTTGAATAAAACAAGCAATTAACATTACAGTTAAACAGATGATAGTTTTTGGAACATTTTATATAAAAGCTCATTTTAATAAAAATGTCACTTAATACTTAAATGAGAAAAAAAGGAAAGAAACAAAATTTGACAATCAAGAATTTAGAAAATGAGCAATACAAACCCAAGGAAACAATAAGTGTGTTAATTAGATAAAATTTAATTAACATATTAAAATTAGACTTGATAAATGAAAAATTCTTCTGGTAATGAAAAAACTAGGCAATAAACAAAACCAACCACATCAGTACTGGTAGGAAAATTTGGGACACACACAAAAATTCCTGCACTTATATTTCTAATATGTGAATGCATAGTTGTAATAGACATACTCAGCAATGTAGCCAAGCCTCTTTTAGACTTCTGATTCACATATTGAGGAATATTATGACAATAAAGGCCACATAAATGCTTGTTGACTGTCTCCTCTGCAAAAGTGATACATAAGAAAAACAATATTACAGTTTTCTAGTATAGAAGTAGAATCTCATAGCAAAAGCCCAATATCCCCAATAGCTCTGCAGGGAGAGAGAAAGAGTAACCATCATGAAATACATCATAGACTTCTCCAAAACAGAGAATGTGACTGTGCAGGGAAAGGACTCTGCCAAAGCCATATTCCATCTGTTGAAAGGATACTTCCCAGACTCTAATACAATATAGTCTTCCTGCCTCAACTACAAAAAATATCAACAACAATAAAAACCATACAGTCAATAGCTGTCATTGCCTTGAGGACACAGATTTAGAATGCTGCAGATTTAATAAGAGTCTGGGGGTCAGCTTGATGCCTGGAGAAACACTTGTGAAAGACACAGGACTGAGACAGAGTTTAAACTTACTCTTTACTACCATGCCAATAGATTATAGTGTAATGAAAGAGTACATAAACTGAGAGAGAGCTACAAGACAGCTATTCTTGTTGAGAGGGTAGCACTTAGTGAAATCAAAAGTTAAGAGGGAAGATAAGCAAAAAGACCAAAAGATATTAGTGAATTTTGAAGCTGCTAGTACCTAAACCTGGAGCAAACATTGAATACATTCTTAACTTCTAGTTTGACTAACATGAATTTTTTCATTAAAGACCTCATTATTTCAAGTCCAA
Organism: Ictidomys tridecemlineatus; assembly: GCF_052094955.1. NCBI lineage: Eukaryota > Metazoa > Chordata > Mammalia > Rodentia > Sciuridae > Ictidomys > Ictidomys tridecemlineatus. Next base: position 73,556,117 of record NC_135489.1, on the reverse strand, counting down.
TTATCAAATACAAGGCATCACAAAAAAGAAAGATGAAAACACAGTTTAAAATGTCAAAACAGTATTCGGATCCAAAAATGACAATATTTTATATAATTATCAGACAGAATATTTAATTATTAATATGCAAAGTGATTTAATAGATAAAAGTAGACAAATACAAGAATATATGAGTAATGAAGGTGAAGAGATGAAAAAGATGCTACCAGAAATTTAAAATATACACACAGAGTAACAGCAAGGAAATATACCTCTGAGGAGCTCAGTAGTAGACTAAGCAAAGATGGATATCATTGTGCTCCAAAACAAGTCAACTGAAACTTCCTAAACTTAATTGTAAAGAAGGAAAATAAATAACAAAAAAACTTAACAAAAATTGTAAAGAAGGAAAATAAATAACAAAAAACTTAACAAAATTCATGAAGTATAGAAAAATTTCAAAGAAATAGGAAACACATCATTGAAAGAAACTACCATAAAATTTTGAAGTGATAAATATCAAAAACCATTTTTTTTAATTAATGACATGACAAACCACAGATGAAGCGAACTCAGAGGAAAACAATTACCAAAATACCAAAAATACTATGTAGAGGCATATCACATTCAAACTGCATAAAAACAGAAAACACAAAAAACAGAAAACCAAACACACACACACAAAGAGCAACAACAAAATTTATCTTTAGAGGACTAAGGATAGGAATTACATATTCTCAACAGAAACAACAAAATCAAAAAGAATTCAGCAAACAACTTGAAGTATTAAAAAAATTCTATATCCAGAAAAAAAATCCTCTAAAAATGTAGAAATTTGAATTTTCTCAAACAATATCTGAGGAAATTCATGACCAACAGATCTGTCCTAGAAGAATATTAATTTAGCAAATGTTTTATAGGCAAATGAAAAAAGGATAAATGTCAAAAATTAGACCTGTGTAAGGAAAAGGAGAGCAAAGGAGAAGGGATGGGTTAAGGGTAAAACTGGCTTTTATTTCTCTTTTTTGATCTGAATGATAACTATTTAAGGCATCAGTAGTACAATGTATGGACCAAATATAGCATATGTCTAAGTAAAATGAATGAGATAAATATCAGAAGTGAGAAAAAGAGAAAGTGGAAATATTCTTATAAGTTACCTATGACAAATTTGGAGTGATAAAGTGCTATTTGCAGATAGGCTTATGCTAGTTAAAGTGATATATTTTAAAATCTGGGTCAACATCATAATAAATTTAAAGAGGAAACTATGCTAAAAGATAAATGGAACCATATAAAGTATTAGATTACAATACAGAAGGCAGTAAAAGACAATGAGTAAAAGAAAGAACAAAAGCAAATAATACAGAACAAATATTAATATGGTGAATATTCTTTCAAGTTATATTAATAATAACTTCAAAACGTCTAAACACATCAACTAAAACAAGTTTTCAGGGTGGGCACTTTATGTTGTTTGTAAGAAACTCATTCTAAATATGAAGACTCAGATAATTTAAAAGTAATTTTCTGGAGAAAGATCTACTAGGCTAACACTAAATCAAAACGAATCTGGAACATGTATGGTCAGGCAATGGTGGCAACCAAAAGGAGGCAGATTTAAAAAGGCCACTGAAAGCAGCATTATTAAGATTCAACTCCCAGGCAGAAGTCTATCAGATTAACAGCAGATAGGAAGAAGGTCTAAGGAGAAACTGCATGGGGGCTCTACTGGACTGGAATTTTTATGGGGCTTATGGCAGAAAGTGAGGGCTTGGGATAGGAAAAGGGGTTTTTCAGAGTTGCTTGTCCCACTGGAGTTGGTCCCAGGAACTGGCTGAGATCCAGGATTGGCCAGTAGACCCTGCTGATTGACAGGCGGTTTCATCAGTGCCTGATTGATGTTTCTTTTGCATGTGCAGGCTGCTTGTTGCTTTGCTCATAAGTCACCACCATTGACCTGACAAAACAGTTATATTAATATCAGATAAAGCAGACTTTAGAGCAATAAAAAGAAATCAAACTTATAAAAAAAGTTTGTTTTCTTTCATAATAAAATTTACAGGATTTTTTTGGAAAAAAATCTCCCGATATTATAAACTAAGTGATACAGTTCTAAACAACTTACTACTCAATGAATTCTCAAGAACAAGTTTAGAAATATTTTGAAGTAAATGAAAATACAGATTACAAAAATTTGTATGATACAAGTGAGCAATGGTTATATAAAGGAATTTATAGCATAAAATTCTTATATTGGAAAAGTAGTTCTAAAATCAATAACCCAAGTTTTAGTAAAAGTAAAGCAAAGGGAGTCCTAAAGCATACAAGAAATGAGCAGGGGTAAAATTATCAAAATTAATGCAGAAATTTAAAAAAATAAAAAGCAGTAAGTAATAGAAAGAATCAACAAAACCACAGTTGGTATTTTGACAATATCTATAAATTAATATAAATTCTAGCCAGGCTAGCAAGATAATAAATGAAGAGAACACATAAGAAGCCAACATGATAAAGGAAATCATGTGGATCTTAAAGATGATACAAGAGCACTATGAACAACCAACCCTATGCCCTCAAAACTGGTAGCCTAAATGAAACACAAACTAACATAATTCACAAATAAAATAGGAAGTCTGAATAGCACTACATATTTACTAAGAAATTGAATCAATAATTAATAACCTTCCAAATAGTAAAGTATCAGTCTCCATTGGTTCACTGGTGAGTTCTACCCTAAATTTATAGTTTTCTAAGTCCTCCACAATCTCTCCCCAAGCATAGAAGCAGAGAAACTACTGCCTAACACATTCTATAAGGCTACCATCACCCTAAACGTAAAAAGACATTGCAAAAAAAGGAAACATATAAATAACTTTTTCTTAGTAACACAAACACAAAAACCCTCAATAAAATATTAGCAAATAAAACGCAACAATGTCTGAAAATGCACATATTCTAGGTTTGCAAGGATGCTTCAACATTTTAAAATATACTCAATATGATCCACTACATTAACATGCTGACAGAAGAAAATATATGAGTTGGCATAAAAAAATTATTTGCAAAATCCAATATATTCATAATAAATATTAAAAATCATTGTCTTATAAAAACATGTACAAAACACCTCATTAAAACATCATACTTAAAGTGAACAATTGGATGATATTTCCAAGAGAAAAGCAAGGGTGCCCCTTATCACTATTTCTATTCAACATCATATGGGAAGCCCTCACCAGTTCAAGAATAAAGAAAAAAAAAAAAAAAATATATATATATATATATATATATATATATTAAAAGGAAGAAACAAGATATCATTGTTTTCAGAAGACATTCTTATCTATGTAGAAAATCCAAAATAAAAAATCTTAGAAATAAGTGCTTCCACTCCTCCTATGCTCTCCTACCCTATCCCACTATGAGTCAATCTCCTTATATCAGAGAGAACATTTGGCATTTGTTTTTTTGGGATTGGCTGACTTTACTTAGCATTTTCTTTTCCAATGCAATTTATTTACCTCTAAATGCCACGGTTTTGTTCTTTTTGAATGCTGAGTAAAATTATATTGTTTATATATGCCACATTTTTTTATTCATTCATCTACTGAAGGACATCTAGTTTGGCTCCACAGTTTAGCTATTGTTAATTACATACTATAAACATTAATGTGGCTTTGTCCCTGTAGTATGCTGTTTTTAAGTCCTTGGATATAGTCTGAAGAGAGGAATAGCTAGGTCAAATGGTGGTTCCATACCCAGTTTTCCAAGGAATCTCCATACTGCTTCCCAAATTAGCTACATCAATTTGCAGTCCCACCAGCAATGTATGAGTGTACCTTTTTCCCCACATCCTCACAAACACTTATTACTGTTTGTCTTCATAATAGCTGCCATTCTGACTGGAGTGAGATGATATCTTAGAGTGATTTTGATTTGCATTTCTTGATTGCTTGATATGATGAGCATTTTTTTCATATATTTATTGATTGATTGTATATCCTCTTCTGAGAAGTGTCTGTTCAGGTACTTAGCCCATGTGTTGATTGGGTTATTTATTTTTTCAGTGTTTAGCTTTTTGAGTTCTTTATATACCCTAGAAATTAGTGCTCTATCTGATGTGAGAGGGGTAAAAATTTGCTCCCAGGATGTAGGCTGTCTGTTCACCTCACAGATTGTTTCTTTTGCTGAGAAGAATTTTTTTTTTTTTTAGTTTGAATCCATCCCATTTATTGATTCTTAGTTTTAATTCTTACACTATAGGAGTCTTATTAAGGAAGTTGGGCCTAATTCCACATGATATAGATTAGGGCATAGGGCAGAGTGGTGGGAGGGAAAGGGAGGGGGCTGGGGATTAGCAAGGATGGTGGAATGTAATGGACGTCACTATACAAAGTACATGTATGAAGACTTGAATTGGGTGTAAACATACCTTATATAGAAACAGAGATTAAAAATGTGATATATATATATATATATATATATAAAATTATAATGCAAAAACAAAGAATAGCATTACCTTAGATTAGGTAGAGGGAAGTGAAGGAAGGGAAGGCAGGAGATGTGGGTATAAGAGAGTGGAATAAAACAGACATTATTACTTTATGTATGTATGTGGATGTATGAGCAATATGATTATACAATATGTGTACCCAGAAAAATGAGAAATTATATCCCATCTATATATGATATATCAAAGTATATAAGTGAATTCTGCTGTCATGTATAACTAATTAAAACAAATAAAAAATTTTAAAAAAGAAATAAGTGCATATAGCAAGGTCACAGTATACAAGGTCAATACTTTAAAGTCCATTTTGGCCTCATAAAATATGTTTAGAAGTATATCCTCTGCTTGTACTATTTGGAAGAGTAGTGACAGAAGGGGATATGGACAATGGGAAATATAGTCAAGAAGGTACCAAGTGGAAATGTACAGGATAAGCAAGTTTATAGATCTACTGTACAATGTAGGATGGGGGTGATGAAATTGTGCTATTTATGGTACTTATATTAAATGAGAATACTTCATTTTTTCTTGGTATGGAAACAAAAAGGCTTCTAGAACACGAGTTGTAGGATCCAAGCTCAAACTATTTAGAAAAAACTTGCTGTGGGCTCACCCTATTTCTTCCTGTACATGTTGAAACATCTCTTAGAGATGGTTCTTACTGATATGTTTGCATTCAAATTAATGAATTTTATACTGGGAGTTGTAAATTCTTAGAGAATAGGGTAATTGTGTGTGTGTGTGTGTGTGTGTGTGTGTTTGTGTGTGTGTGAGAGAGAGAGAGAGAGAGAGAGAGAGAGAGAGAGAGAGAGAGAGAAAGACTGAAGGATTCAGCAATCCCAAATCTTAATAGATTTATTCTCTAAATTTTATTATAAAACTTTTCAGACAACAAAGCTGAGAAAACATTGTAGTGAACCCTTGTTGACTTATCACCTAGATTCTGTCATTAATATCGTATTATAGTTATTTTATCATCTGTGAATCTTCTTTTTCTATTCTATCTATCCATCCCTCTTTCAATCTGAGAATATTTTTGATGCATTTCAAAGTAAATTGGAGCCATAGATACAGTTCTTCCTAAATCTTTCACAATGCTCATATTTAACTAAAGTTCAATATTCACTTACAGGCCTTTTGTTTCAGTGATGATTTACATTCAGTGAAAGGCATGGGTCTTGAGTACACATTCACTGAAGTTTTGATATATATGCACCCATGTAACAGCCAAATCCTTCTCAAGGCAGAACATCTAACCATCATCTTGGCAGTTCCCCAAGCCCCTTCATAGTCAATTTCTACCTCTCCTGGCTACCATTGTTCTGATGTTTCCTCCAGATGAGCTGTGGAGGAGATTCTTCCCTTTAATATATGTTTTGAGATTCACCTGTATTGTTCTGTGTACTGAGAGTTTATTTATTTTTATTGCTCATTGATATTTCATTTTATGGGTATTCTATAGTTTACCCATACCTTCAGATGAGATTTTCCTGGTTTTTGGATATACTGAATAAAGTTTTCATGAATATACTTATGCAACTTTTTAAAAAATTTTTGAGTAAATACCAAGGAGTGGAATTGCTGGGTCATGAGACAGATTATGTTTAGTTTTTAAAATATACAGTTAGAAGTTATCAAAGTGGTTAGACAATCTTATGATCCTTCTAACAATGTAGAGTATTTCTCCATATCCTTGATATTGTTGAGTATTGTCTTTTTTTCCCTCCAAATGTAGTCATAGTCATTCTGATGAATTGTAGGTAAAAACTGATCTTGAGAGTAATAATGATGTCAGATGTGGTGGCACACACCTGTAATCCCAGTAACCCTGGAGGCAGAGACAGGAGGATCACAGGCTTGAGACCAGCCTGAGAAATTTAGCAATATCTTATGTCAAAATTTAAAAAGTAAAATAAAAAAGAGGATGCAGCTCAGTGTAGAGCTAGGGCACCTCTGGGTTTAATCCCTAGTAAAACAATACAAAGAGTAATAATAACACTTGTTATGATGGAGTGTTTAAGATCACTCTAGCAAAAATTGCAATTGATGTTTCTTGGATTTCACTTAGAAACTCATCACTCTGGCTATTGGGTGTGACCTTAGCTCTCTAAGAACTAACCCTAACATTTTCTAATTGACAGATGGATGTGCTCCCTGAAATGCTGATTTTCAGGGTGATTCTTCTAGTATAAACAGCTCAAAGGAGTTTCTTGGTGTAGTTCAGATGCTTAGCTTTCACCCTTTGACATTTCTTAGCATTTTTTTTCAGACAAATGTCTTAGAACATATTGGAATTTCTCTTCTTTTTCTGAGTTTTGCACCCAGCAACAAATTGATGATTTAAATGTCAAAAGAGGTATACTCCAAATAAAATGCAGAATAAATAATTTTGATGACTTAGATCTTTCTCTTCTACCATTGTTACATTTTAAGCCTCTTCTTATTCTCTCCCCACCATAAATAAATAAATAAATAAATAAATAAACAAACAAACAAACAAAAACCCACATGAAAAAAGTGAGCAAGGAGTTTGTTGAAAAAAGGGGCTCAGCACTGAGTCCTTTCATCTTGAGTGACTACCTTGAACTTGGGGCCTCAGTTTTCTCTCTTGTAGAAAAACAAGGCTGGAACAAATGAAATATAAGATGTTTTGCTTTTTTGAAATATCAAAAATAATTGTTTTTTATAATAAAATTTTAATGCTTGAAGGTAAATATTTTTCTTCTTTTAATTTTTTAAATTATGTGTTTCTTTAATATTTCTTGAATCCCCTCCAGCAGATTCATAATCCTCTAATATATTCAAGGAAACATGTCTCTTTTATATTTTGCATTGAAGGTTTCTGTAATTATGCCCTTTACTGAATCAGATGCTGTAGTACACTTGTGTAGGAGGGTCCTTTCTCATGCTGGGGAAATGTGATTCTCTTGCATTTTCTTGGAGATCTTTTTAGATACACTGAGAATTTTCAACACTTTTTTCCTTCACTTCCATTGTCATTATGAGTTGTTCAGTTGTGTTTTATAATGAAGTGGTGGTGGTATAGAGGGGACTGAGAAATAATGTTTAAGAGAGTCTACTTATAGGCAATTATTTAGGAACACAAAGGAAGGGGGTTGGAATAGCCAGAGAGGATTAGCTTCATGGAAAATAGCCCAAATCTTAGTTCAAACAAGATAAGGGCTGAAGAGATAGAATCAGCTTATAAAGGTATTTTGATTTGCACTGTTGCTAATGCCTTAAATGAGTGAAGATTTTTCTGGGCTTTCCTTCCCTGCAGTACCAGGAAGAGAAAATAGCCTGGTCACAGAGCAAATTTATCACTACAGATAACCTGCAGTCTCCAAATTCTGGCAAGATCTAAGGTTTCAAGAATTCTTGAGCAAACACACCATGTACCTCCCTGCATTGATAGTGATTTTTGGTGCTAATCTGAAAGCACTGCAGGTGATACTGAAGGTCAAATGAAGGTAGAGAAGCCACAAACAGCAAAGACACACCACCCAACTGCAAGCTAATTGGGAAGAAAATGGTTGCAAACTGACAAACTGTGGCCTGATAACTGAAAACTCAAAGGGACAAAAGATTCATGTTATTTAAAGGGGTAGCTTTGTCTATTTAAATTGTGCTAACAAAAGGAATGAAACTCCCCTCATGGGATGGGAAGTTCTATTGGAAGATATTGCTATCCTAGCTTTATGCCCTCCTGTGTCACAAACCCTGAATATGTGCTTTGTGTCCTCAGGTATTTATTGGTTAATTTATATATTCAAAGTAAGGCAGCAGCAGAAAAAAAAAACAATTACACACTGTTGCACAGACAGCACTAAGATGAAGTGTACAATTCTGATATGTGGATTTAAAAAAAATAATAATTTGATCTGAAATTGTACATGTGTTAAACTCCAGAGAAAGTGAGAAGCTTATAATGGCTCTTCTTGGAATTTTAAAAAAGAGTCTTTGAAGGTATCAATTTATTGAAAATCAAGAATCAAAGGTACAATTCCAGCTATAATTCCATTGCTGACAAGAACCATTTTGGGCTTGACTTTAATCAAAGTGGCCACTCGAGGAAGCTTCTTTTTTCTATCATATGGTTATACTAACTGTTAACTATGAATATATATAATATAATATAATATAACTATATATAATATATAATTATTATTTTTTTCTCAAGTCTTTATAGAATGCCTACAAATCTTATGTATATTTCCTTATATTTTCAACCTGAATTATAATGAGTAAAATTATATTTTAAGCTAAAGAAAACTAAAGTATATAATAAGTAAATTAAGCTTAAAACTTGGCAAGGTTTTCAAAAAAGACTCTCTAACAAGCTACAATGACAATGCTTGGCAATTAGCAACAAATTGTCTACATTTTGCTATATTTTTAATAGGAATATTAAAATCCAGAGAGGTTTAAAAATATATTTATTGTACAAAAGAAGTTGGGGTACAGAAGAGTTTTCATCAACCTTTTCCTCTTGTCTCCAAGAAGAATTCTTGGGTTTTCCCTGCCATGAATTCTGATAGTCCTGTGTATTTTGTGAATCATTAATGTATGAAGTTCAGTATTAAACATCACTACAACATTTTAATTTGGTTTGATGACAGGCAACTGTGCTTAAGAGAAAGTAATATAAGCTAGAGTAAGATAATTTAAAATCAGTCTTAAATTGGTAGAACACATGTGCAAAGGCCTGAGTTTAATCCCTAGCACTGGAAAAAAATTAAAAAAGAAAAAAAGAAAGAAAAAGAAAATTGTAAATTTAGCTACTTCTCATTTATGTTTCCAGAGAGAACTTTCTTCTAGAGCAATGCTACTCCTCCTCCTCCTCCTACTACTACTACTACTAACACCCAAGTAAACTTGTAGTCCAAAGGAATTTGATAGCTGGTATGGTGGTACAACCTGTGATCCCAGCAGCGTGGGAGGCTGAGGCAGGGGGATTTCAAATTCAAAACCAGCCTGTCGTTATGTGGCAAAATTGTGATGTATGCAGTAGAGGGGAGAAATTGAATGCTTTGTTCACTCAAATTACTTAATACAGTTTCACTTTCTAGGTTCTTTTTAAAAAATATTTTTAGGTAGAAGTGGACACTACATCTTTATTTTATTTTTATGTGGTGCTGAGGATTGAACCTAGTGCCTCACACATTCTAGGTGATCACTCTACCTCTGAGCCACAATCAAGAAAACAATGATCCTTAATGCTAGGCACTGCAGTAGACATAATCAATTCACAGCAAACAATTCTAGATTAATTCTAAGCACTGCAAAGCACACTTAATCATGATAGTCTAATGATAGACTTTCCCTCTGCAGGCTAAATTCAAAAGTCTTAAGCCTTAGGCTTTTTGTCCAGCAGATGCACACTAACTCAGACTGCGGTGACCAGGTTTGGAACCAAGGCAGGCTTTTCCTGTCATGGAGTGAACTATCAGTTGAAAAGAGGGCCATAGAAAGAAGTTGTGGATCTCACCTAGGTCCAGACAAGGCTGTAGAATTTGAGAACAATGAGGATCATGCAGAAGATCAGGAAGTGATGATGAGTGATTGGATATCAGGTCCTCATCAGACTCTCCAGCTCAAGTGCACCCTTGTTTCAGCTTGCTGAATCCCTGTTCATCAGCTCAATATTTATACCAAACATTTATAAGTTTGTCTTGTATGTAAGCTCCAATGGACTAATTCTGTTACATTGTTCCAGTTGATCCTAATAGTCACTAGAAGGTTGTCAAGTGCTCTGAGATGTATTGAATCTAAATATTGACTAAAGCACAAGAATGAGGATGGTTCCTCTAGTTGTACATAAATAGGCATTGCAATTTCAACTTCCATCTGTCTATATTCATTAGAATATAAACTTCCATCTTGTAAAACAGAGCCTGGCTTTTCCTGAATCCATCTTGGTTCTACCCATTCCTTTAGATCAAAATTCTTATGGAGCTCTCTCAGATACGGGTCAATGTATTACCATAGGTTTGCACATGCATATATTGTAGAGTAAGGAAAAGAATCCTTAAAGAATTGTATTCTAATTTTATTTTTCCTGTTTTGTTCCAATCTTATGTCCTTTTTAAACTTGTCTGTAAGATGTGGAAATTGACGTGGATATGGTGATATGTGCTTTGGTCCTGCTATTAAGATCAGTGTTACAGCCTGTTAAGGTATTATGTCTTGTAGTATTTCTTCTGGATAATATGTACATATCTGAAGGAGTTGCAATTTGGGATCTTGTATCTAATGAGAAGGGATAAGTGTATGTTAGTTGGGTCAGGGAGAAGCAGAAGAGCTACATTGTGGGTAAAATTATAAAAGGAATAAGGCTCTTCTTAAGCTTTTGTGGAGCAATATCAGTAGTGGCAAATCTATTATGTTCTAATATTACTATATTGTCTATATTTCCTATATTCTGACAAGATTTTGTATTAAAGTGGGAGTCATGAAAATTAGGAATAAATAGATGGGATATTTGACTTTTAAAATCATCCCAAATGGGTGGTACTTTATATATATATATATATATCTACCCCCAGCATAAGCTTATTCTGAAATTCAAGGTTCTAGCAATGAGCATAGCTCTGAAGTACACACCAAAAAACTACAGGGTTATATATTAGATACAATGACAAATATTTCTTTACATTTTTTATTAAAACATCTGTCAAATCCTAATAAGTGGTCTCACTTTCCATTGTTTCCAGCTTCTCTTAAATCCTAAATATCTTGATTTTCTTGTGAATCTGTTATGAATTATCTGCCACAGCAACTCAACTAAGATGTGTCTATATAGTAAGAAATCTGGTAGCACACAGAAAAGTCTTAAACTTAAATTTAAGATTACTTACTGCAATTTTACAAGAATCATTTTGTTACAATCAATATAAGACAAAATGTTGGAATCAAGTGGAAGGCAGAAGCAATTTTCAGTCAATGTGATAAAATGATATTCTGGGTTTCACGGTCTGTTTCTCAAGAAGTCCAGGTAGGTGTTAACACAGATAAGTGAGTCCAGTGGTATCCAAGATAGCTGTAAAGTGCAGGTAATATTCATATTCATAATATCTACTTCTGCATAATCAGAAGTGATTGTAGAGTGGTCATTCAGCCATCTAATGTTACCTACATGTGTTTTAAGTTCTTCTTGTCTGATTTTAATTTCTTTATTCCATTTAGCATGCATCCTGAAAATTTTAAGGCTATCATGAGTATTAGCAGTGAATAGTGTTTTTTATGTCCTGTGACAAATTTAGAATGTGCCAGCATATGGTGTCAAACTTGAGAAGCCTATAGAATGAATCTGCCCAAGAGCATTGTCTATTAATTACATTATGTTTGTACACTAATTAATCTGTTTCCATTATATGTAATATCTGTGAGACAATTTGATTTGTTTTATTAAGGTTTGCTATATCCAATGTTATTTGGTCATCCTGTCTTTGTAATTGGTCTACATTATGCTCATATTTGAAGTTGCCTCATATGTTCCAATTGTATGTCTGGTATATCCTCATCTTCATCAAATAACATATTAGTTTGTAATGTGTGTTTCATATGTATCTGCTGATTTGAGAATGCTGTTACATTTTTACATGAATTAGTGTGTAAAGTCAACTTCCATGTGTTGGATACAATATGGCATCCTGCTTCATGAGTTGTTTTACATTCACCAAAACATATATTGGTGTCAGGATATCCAGAGTAATAATATTAATAATCCTCACTCTGGGAGATTCTGTCAGATGTGTCTTGTGTAGTTGTCATTGTTTGTATTGTAGGGCATATGTATTTACAAGGATAAGTTATGCTAAAGATATTAGGTGAACAGACTGCAAAAGATTATTTCCCAATGGTATTACTTATTCTTGTGGGTCAATTATAGTGACATTAAATATATGTAACTAATGATGGTTAATATGTCCTAAGTATATGTAAGTCGATGTGCCAACTGGTATCACTGACTCCTCTGGTAACATTGTTCCATTTAGGATAATGCCTGATCTTAGTGATTTATGAAACTTTTTTCTATTTTCCTGTATAGTGTGCATCCATGATATGCTGTGTATGCATCTGTGAACAGAATTTTTAGTAAAGATAATTTACAAAGTGCAACATGTGTCTCTAATGGGATCTAGTATGATTTTATATGAGTTTGATTGTTCACCTTGTCCTGTATTCAGCAAATGTTGTAATCTGCTTTGGTCTGTTCTTGTAACAGTTCCAATTGTGTACATTCATATTTGAATGATATTATCTTCATTTTCTTATTCATTTTCTGTATAAAAGCATCATAATATTGTTTTGGGCTGTTAGTGTCTGAACTATACTTTGCCTCTGTAGTTAAGCTTGATGTATAATTTCTGTGATTGTATATAAAGATTTAGAAATCATTTTTATTCCATGAATTTCTTTATCTCCAATGTGTTCCAGGGCTGTAATTCTAACATCTAAGTCCTCTATGTTTTGCATTAACAATTTTTCCTAATGCTAGTCCAGCTATATAAATCCATTCTAAGATCTCTTGTTCTCCTAATGTGTAGTCTCTGTATTGTTGGAATGTGCCATGTTGTATCCTGATAGTATCTCCTATATAGCTCCTTAGCATGTGCCATGTTGTATCCTGAGGGTAGCTCCTTAGCATATATTGCTGTTTCAATAGTCAATGTGATCCTCTGAATTATGGGATTTACAATTACTTGTAGAGAAATTTGTATATTTGGTATTATATAAGGTGCTCTGGTGATTGTGGTTAATCTTGGACTTTCTCTATATAGTTTCATTCCTGAAGGGTAATGTGCTGTAAATAGTGGCATTAATACCTCCTCTATCAATTATACATGGTTGGAGGGGTGTTTCTTGATGTAACATCTTTCAAAGAACATAGGTAATACATGTTCCTTTTCTTGCCATGATTTTTGGTAATTAAATATCTGTTAAATAGAGGTGCATAAACAACAAAATCATATTGAATTAATTCTCATGGCTTATTCCATTGTGGTAGTAGCATATAGAAATGGTATGGCATATTAATATGATCTACTCTATATTGTGCTACCCTATCAAAATTCATACCTGCTGTTTTCCACAATGATAAAAGTCTTTTATCTTCTCCTTTTATCTTATACCTGTGGTAGAAATAGGTATATTCATTTTTATATTCCATCAGTATGTCTGGTGTTACATAATAATTTATCCATACAGCTCTACTTATTTTAAGTTGATGGTCTGATCCTTTGTCTGGGTATGGTATTATGCATGGTTGGTTGTCTGTTTTTATGTCTAAGGGAGTTTTAAAGTCTAATGTGTTGTACATATGTATTGCAGGTATTTGGTCACACATAAAGAATACAGATAATCTGGATGTGCATTTATTGTCATCTATACTATAGAATATATTCATGAGTCTTTTTACTTGAAGAGACATGACCAACATTTTGTTATTGGTCCAGGATTCTGTTTGGGGATCATATTGTGGGCTACATGGCATTATTAATGATGCATTAGGAAGTACGATATAGTCAAAGAATGCTTCTAGATTCTTTTCTAGAAGCATGGAATGTAGCTTAGGTAAGTCACAATGTGTACCATTGTGTGTCCAATTCCATGAAACATTATAAGTTAAGTGTTCTCCTGTTGTATAGTTTATTAATCTGAATTTTTACATGCTGATGCTAATGTATAGTTTTTCTTCTTATCCTTGCAAAGATATTACTTGTTAGCATAATGTGAGAAATTATTGAAATGTGTGAATGTGGTATCTTGTGCTATTTTTTTAAAAAAATATTATATTTGGTGTCTATAGCTTGAAGTACGTCTCCAAAGTTGTTTGTTTTTATATTCCTATACATAGATAAATTCTTGATTATAGTTAAAGCAAGGGCATCCTAAGAATGCTTGTGAAGTTTTTCTTGTATAAGGCTGGGATCAGGGTATCTGAGGATAGAAACTGTTCAGTGTACCTGTCAATGTGCATTGTTTTGAAGCAAAGGTGATCCCAATGTAAGCATCTCTGTTTTAGAGATGACCAGATTTGTTTTACCATTTTATAAGGCTGAGGTATGGGATCTGTAATAATTATAGGAAATGTGTATGTTTGTATACCTAATGCTAATATGTCTGACCATGTCTCAGCTGTTGGAAATGAGCCATTATCTATCTTAAAATCTGATGTCCCATGTACTAAGTCAAATTTACCATAGTATGGGAGATTAGGAAAATCTATTACACACCATACTGTGGTATTTTCATTACAATTCCCTGGAATGAAGTTCCATACATCCTCAGGACATGTAAAAATAAATGCTGAATGATTGTAATGATGGAATTATTTCTCAGAATAATATGGTTTGATTATGTAATTGGTTTGTGTAGGAGGTTCTTAGGGATTGTCCCCATTGGGGTATGTGTATATTAAAATGCATTGCTTGTTATTTATCTCTATACATGAGGTTTGTGGGAATATAGGTGAAAAGAAAAGTGCTAGAAATTTTAATTCTGTAACCTGTTTGCATAAAATATAGGTTCTTGTGTAATGTATTCATATATGTATGTTGCCTGTGTTCCATTAGGTTTGAATTCTGTGAGTAATTTTTTCTGTGGATTTAAGTGAAGTGAAGTAGAAGGGGTAAATGGCCTCCAGGGAAGTTAAGTTTATATAATATTCAATGTATGTACATCTTAAAGTATTTGTGTCAGTTAAATCTCTGTGTGCCAGTGGTGATAATGCTTTGGTGGTTTTATAGTATTCATCACAACTAAGATATTGGTATATGTCTGTTCTATAATGAGCATATTTTGAGAAAAAGGCTTTAGTTATGAATGTCTGAACAAATTATATCTCTCCCTATCTACTATTCTGTTAGTTTCAATGTATTTGTTCTTTATAGGCCATATGTTATTAATATCAACACTCTGTATTGACAGTGTAGGATTAGGGTTTGATGTCTGTGCTGTCAAAAATGGTATTGATAGAAGCAATATTTGATACATCAGTACATACATTGTCACTGTGTGAATGTCATGTCTGTCTGACTGTACAGAGAGGAAAGAGGTTATTAGTATATGTCTTTTATTTTGGTGAGTTTTAACTCTCCTCTTCCTGATGATGTCCACACAGTATTTTCTGTGACTTATAATATGATTTCTCCTCGTGTAGTGCTAGAATCTTTCCTATGTCTCCTGATTATTTTGTATGGTAATAATAAGGGGTTATCTTGCATATTAAAAGTGAGGAGAATACTTTGTCTAGGTATAACTTCCCCAACTGGGGAGAGCCTGTTTCTCCAAGTCTATTGTTGAAATTCATTGTAGCTTCTTGTAAGGCTTTCTGTAAGGGTTCACCTTTGTGTGAAAACAGTTCATTTTTAAGTAATCCATTCCATATTTCTAAATTCCCTGTTGCTGTTGGATTGTATGACAAATGATAATCCCATTGTATATCAAGAAATAGTTATTAAATGTTTGACTAATTTTTCTGTGAAATGGATGACCTGATCAGATTCTATGATAGTGGGTATGCCATGAGCTGCTATCCAACATAGGATAAGTTCTATGGTTATGTGTTGTGTTGGTTTCTTAGCTGCAAGTGTCATCCCAATACCTGTACATGTGTCTACCAATGTGGCAACATACTTATTATGGAAATCCTTAAGAGGTCCTATATAAAGTCAATTTGTATTCTATAATTAAAGATTTTATATTCTAAATATGGTTGGGGAATTTTAGGTAGATTAAATCTTAATTTCATTTTTGGGCATGTGGTGCACCTGTGTAAAGCAGTTTTGATGGCATTCCATGTTACATCTAAGTTCCGTCTTTGGAACCAGTCATATAATGCATGTACTCCTATATGACTTAATTGCTCAGTAACTTCATAATATCATGTTCAGTAATGTTTATTACTGTGTTATCATGTTTGATGTTTTTCCATGTTCCTTTAAATTTGTGTTTAAATGGATATTTGGTGAGTTTTAGTTCCCAATGCCTTTGTAGCTTGATTGTAGTTATTTTTGATAATTTATCTACTTTGTTGTTTAAGAGTACTGGTATCTGTGACCCTGTTTGTTGTGCATCTACATGTGTAACTTTTATGTTAATTTTGGTACTGGCTTCATATAGTTCGTTCCATATATCTCTTGACCATAAAGATTTTCCATTGATATGGAATCTGAAGAAGCCCATTTCCCTGACCATAGTGCTATGCCATTTGCAACACACCATGGATCTGCATATATATATATATATATATATATATATATATACATTTTGTTAAGAAGGCCTCTCTAATTACTAATGTTACTGCTATTAGTTCTGAATATTATGCTGTTTTGTGTTCTCTTTGCTGTGTCAAGATCTTGCCTGTCTTAGGGTTATATACTGCTGCTTTCCACTCAGTAACTCCTTTCACTACTGTATTTGATCCACCTGTAAACCATGCATTTTGTATATTTTCATTGTGCCCAGGCCCCCATGTGCCTATATTATTCAATGTGGGTTGTGTTGGGATATCAGGCAATGGTACAAATGGTAGCTTTGCTACTTCTTCTGTAATTTTATATGTGCCTAGTTTCTGAACCTCCTCTTCTAGAAATTGTTGGTACCATTGCCACATCAGGACTTTCTTTTTCCATCCAATATTTTGTGTCTTTTTTGGATGCATTTACACCAGTCTTTAAGTGAAATTGGAGTTCTTAATATAATGTGATCATTGGTCATGGTTTTAGCTGGTTTTAGTGCCTCAAAGGCAAACCATGCCAATTTTTGAAATAATGAATCTCTATTGAATGCATACGGAAATCTTTTATAAAAGAATCCTATTGGTTGGGGCTTAGTTTTGTTATTATAAAGTACCCATAAACCATAGTTCCGTGTTAAAATGGTGTCCCCTATCATAGTTCCTTGGAGGTTATGAAAGTTTCTAAATTCTGTTATATATTGTTTTAATATATCTCAAGATTTTTGGTGATGTGATTCCCAGATAAATTTCTGTGATTTCCTTGTTATTGCATATTTTGATTGTAAAATAAGATTTAAATATGGTATAATATTCCTATCAATTATTGAGCTCCTTTATTATTGGTAGGAGGTTGTAGTCCCAATATTCTATCTATAATTTAATCTGGGATTGCCTTCCTTCTGCTGTAACCAAAACTCCTAAAAATTTTAGCATTTGATCTGGTCCCTGTACTTTCTCTCTGTTGATTGTCTATCATTTTTCTAATAGATGTTTCATTACTTACTCTGACATTTCATGCAGATGTTGTTTATCATATCCTGTTATTAGTATATCATCTACATATGTATATACTGAGACATCTTTAATTCTAAGATCCTTATGGGATTCTTATAGTTCAATATGCATTATTAGTGGACTATTTTATAGCCTAGTGGTAATCTTTTTGATCTGGTACTATACTTTTGAAGCAATACTGCACAGAATTCCACAAAAATGTGGTTATCTCTAGATTCTTCTGCTTTGGAGATAGCAAAGAACATACCTGACAAATTTATATTTACAAAAAAATTAAAATTGTTGGAATGTATTTGTTGTAACATTGTGGTAATGTTTGGCAAGCCTCCTGGCATCTGTGGTGTCAGTCCATTGACTGCTCTATAATCTACTGTAAATCTCCATTTACCATTAGGTTTTAAAATAAGCCAAATTGGGCTATTATAGTCAAATGAGATATGTATTTCTATGATGTCTTCCCTTAACAATTTTTCAATTTTATTAGTTATTTCAGTGTGTCCTTCTTTTATTGGATATTACTTTGTGGAGCAATGTTTAATTTTAGGTAGGACTATAGGGTCCATTAGTAAAGAAGCTAGGTGTGTCTGAGACTTGGTCATATTATTTTTAAACTTTTTGTAAGTTATCCATGATGGAAAAATTTTAGGTATAATGTCCATCCCTAGGAACTTAAAAGATGTTTCAGCTAAAAGTGTCATGGTTTTAATGATTTCTCTGTCCCATAAAGATATAGTTACATTTTTCCATTTTGTATTAATTTCTGTTTCCTATTTCTATTATCTTATGATCATTTTGCATAATATTATATGTCACTCCCAAAATAGTTACTTGGCTTCCTATATCTATTAGGAATTTTTTTGTTTCTATTTTTTCTGTTTTTTAAAGGTAAATCTATATATATTCTATTATTCCCAGGTTGTTATAGTATTGAAAATGCTGTCTGACTACTGGGTTTTTTTGTCTGTTGAATGTCATGTACCTATTATAAATTGGTGTGTTTGTGTGCCTGAAGTTGCTGTTGTGTTTAGGTAAGTTGTTGTTTTGTCTTCTTTGCTTGTTGTTTGGTATGGGTCCTCTGTTTGAATGAAATCTGCATCCTGAGTGGAGTCTCTGGCCTTGTCTTCTTAATGGTGTACTGCTCCTGGGCCTCCTGGGTGTGGAACCCCTCCCTGACAGGGCCTTTCCTCTGGGTAGCTTTGTGTTTACACAAGGCTGCCTTTGCTGTCTGTTGTTATGATTAGGGAATCTAATCTGGTTTTGTGAGGACTAAACTGGAACAGTAAACTGGTGTGATGAAGATTGAGCTGAGAAAGAATAAGATCTAGCACCATTCAGCTCTTTAGCTTCTTTAAAATAAGTAACTACATCTTGTTGTGTATGCATGCCTTGTAATGCTGATGTTAAAGTTACTCAGAGATGAGGTGGACTACCTGTAATTATTAGACTTTTCATCTGAGATAACAGCCCTGCCTGTAATGTCATGTTACATGTGTGTGTGTGTGTGTGTGTGTGTGTGTGTGTGTGTGTATGTGTATTGTATATCATAAAATATATTCCTAATTTTCTAGTTAAAAATTTTAGTATTCTACTAAAATAAATTCTAGTAGAATACAGCTAAATTAATACTTTTAGCTGTATTCTACTAAAAGTTTTCACTTCAACTTCCTGTTCATTATCACTATCATCTGACCCCTTTTCCTTGGCATTTTGATCACCTTTAGTGTAGTTACCCGTAAAACTTCACAATTGTCTGGGTGACTTTTTTGCCTTTTCTACTAAGGTTTTTCCTTTAGTTCTAACTTCACATATGTCATTAATATTTTTATCTAGCAATCCTGGGATTTATTTTGGAGTGGCTCTAGCAATAATTGGCTTAACTCCCTCTGGGTGGGATAGGGAGGATATCGATTCCTTTAGTTCTCTTGTTAAATCCTGGCAGTTTCCCTTGCACTGTTCTCTCCAGGGACTAGTAGAGCTAAGTTCCTTGCTACTTTCTTTCTTTTTAAAGATGTTCTTTAATTTCCTCATTTTGTCAATATGCTGTAGACCAATTTAGTATACTTTTTACTATAATACCTCACAAAAGATGTATCTGTGTCTATTTGTTTTAGTGCTTTTGCAATTTGATTTTCTAGGTATCTTTCCTATCCAGTTCATGTACTTTTGTATGTATCTGTCTAGGAAGCACATTGTATAGTTTGGTATGTGATGGTGTATCTGTATGGTGTTATTACCAATTCGATATGTGTCTTTGCAGAAGGTGTAATATCCAGTTAGGTTATTGCTATAATTGCCAATATAAATGTTATAATAAGTTTAACTGTCTTATAAAAAATTTCTGAATTTTGTATGTTGTTGCCACACAGGCAGGACAAGACATTTCTCACAGACATTAAGTATCTGTTTCCTTGACTGCTGAGTATGCCAACTGTCATAAGGGGGGCCAAATTGTGACATACGCAGTCTAGGGGAGAAATAAAGAATGTCTACATGCTTCTGCCTCTTTCAATACTTTATTCACTCAAATTACTCAATACATTTTTACTCTATTGGTTCTTAATCAAGAAAATGACAATCCTTAATGCTAGGCACTGCAATAGACATAATCAATTCACAGCAAATAATTCCAGATTAATCAATTCACAGGAAACAACTCTAGATTAATTCTAAACACCGCAAAACACAATTAATCATGACAGGCTAAGGACAGACATTCCCTCTGCATGCTGAGTTCAAAAGTCTTAAGCCTTAGGCTTTATGTCCAGCAGATGCACTCAATTAGACCACGGTGATCAGGTCCAGAACCAAGGTAGGCTTTTCCTGGAGTGGAGTGGCCGACCAGTTGAGGAGAGGGTCATAGGGAGAAATTATGGCTCTCACCAAGGTACAGATGAAACAGTAAATTTTGAGAGTGATGAGAATCACTCAGAGGATCAGGAACAATGACAAGTGATTGGATGTCAAGTCCTCATCAGGCTCTCCAGCTCGAGTGCATCCTTGTTTTGACTGGCTGAATCCCTGTTCATCAGCTCTATTATTTATACTAAATTTGGGGTCTTTTGACTCCCCTTTCAATCTTCATCAGTTACCACAATATTTCTCCATGACATC
This sequence comes from Ictidomys tridecemlineatus, assembly GCF_052094955.1. Classification (NCBI taxonomy): domain Eukaryota; kingdom Metazoa; phylum Chordata; class Mammalia; order Rodentia; family Sciuridae; genus Ictidomys; species Ictidomys tridecemlineatus. The sequence goes on along the minus strand of NC_135489.1, from coordinate 73,535,256 downwards.
ATTTACCCTGGGGTCAGAAAGATGTGGTCTGGTGGTCTCCACCCTGATCTTTTTGCCTTTCCTCTTATCAGGTAAGAACAGCCTGCCAGGGACTTCACTCTGTTTATCAGGATGAGGGGAAATAACTTGCTTGAGGCCATACTGGAGGGAAATGAAAATGGGCCAAGAGTTAATTCTGCCCTTCAACACAAATTAGATGACTAGTGCCTGCCAATGGTGGGTTTCTTGTGTATATTTCAGCCAGAAAGAACTTCAACACCTATTTTCTAGCTACTTCCGAACCAGGACTAACTCATTGAACGTAAAGGGTCCCTCTTCTCATTGCATGAAACTTGGAACCTAATATAATGCAAATGAGAGACTCCAGCCAGAGTTCTTTATTCTTTTTAAATAATATGAATTTTGGATTGATGCACAATATCTTTCTTTTGATTAAGTGTTGCTAAGAATCTTGTCCAGTGCCTCAAACAGGTGAGGCAAGTGCTTTAGCACTGAGAAAGGGATTGCAGCCCATTTATGCAAATTTCCAAACTGCTTCTCCTGAGGCTTCACAAAAGAGAGCCCTGAGGCAAAGCACTATCTCCCCTTCAGGGGAACAAAACAATAGGCAAAAATAAAGTTATGGAATAAGTTTTTGACAGAACTAAAGCTATGGCAATAATTTTTTTTCTGCTGCTCATCCTGCTTAAATATTAACCTATCCACTCAGGGTTCTCCTCTGAAAGCCATACCTTTCACAGTGATTTATGAGTTTCACAGTGATGCTCAGCATTCTCTTCATTAAGCCTACAGATTGCCATTTTAGACGGCATGAAACTGGTAAACATGTTTACACCTATCAATCAGCACCTTTCTGGTAGTTGCCAAATTTCAGGAAGAATAGAGGAATAAATTAATGAAGAAGGTCTTCCCCATCCACAAGACAAGTAGCATTCTATTCATTAGCCAGGATAAGTGCTGTGAATGTTTCCATTAGACAGAACACATCCACTGATGCATTTTTTTGCATTTTTTTTGATTTCTCAGTAGAATGACAAAGAAAGAGGGACATATCAGCATAAAAGTGTAGCCTTCAGCAAAAGGACTCACTACATACAGTCAATTCAAAATGCAGCAAATGCTTATCCATCCACATACCAAGGGAATATTAGGAAAAAACATATCCAAACACTCAACCAAACACACACACACACACACACACACACACCCTTGGAGAGGGTCTGCATCCATCCAGTGTCACCTGTTTGGTTATACTCTTGGTCAGATAAAATTTCCTCTCTTGTTTCAGTTCTAGTGTCCATAGGCAAACTCACCAGAGTTCTCATGATCCAGCAGTGATCCTGTACCTTCATTCTCAGGAAAAGCCCCTCCTCAGTGCTTTCGTGTCATTTCAACACCCACCGATCAGTAGATTCCAAGAAAGTATGACTCTGTAGTTGGTGAGTCCGAACAAGTGAGGAGACTGGAATCATGTCTGGCTCTGGGTGCCTAGCTATCTGAATTTCAACTGCAGAAAGTTCCATTGCCAAGGAAACAAGGGGATGTCACTGAGTGGACAGAAGTGAGATGAGGTCACTTCCCTGGCAACCAGGTTCTCCTAGCAGTTGTTTCCAAGGGCCCCATGAGAAGAAGGTTGCACCCATCTTCCTGTGACATTTTAACAACTTGAAAAACTTATACCACACACCAGTTGCAAAGTCTCCAGACAGGCCTAGTTTTGTCCATCTTCCTTAAATTAAGAAGACACAGCTATATTCAGACATATCCCCTTATTCTCTGTTAAATTATGACACAAAGAAAAGACCACCAACTCCAATTATTAATCCAATTAAAGCAAGCTTATATTTCTGGCCAGGACTCTCTCTCCCCAAAACCTTGGGCTTGGGAACAATATCTCAGCTCTCTAAGAACATAGTTTTATAGGAGAAAATGTTGCAAAGAAGACATCTTGTGAACTTAACAGTTAACAGGATTTTGACACACACAATACCCCTCCTGAAAATAAAAAAAGTTTAAATGACTGAAACTTAAGAGTGCTCTTCTTTCCAAATTAAAGACCTAGTGTGTACTAATGGTAGGTTTGTTGTGTGTATTTGAGCCAAGGAAGAACTCAACTATCTATGTCTTATCTAATTCATTGCCAGGAAAATCTCATTTGACACAAAGGATTTCTATTCTCACTTCATGAATGTCACAAGTCTAACTAGATGCAGTTTACAGACTCCACCAATTTTTAATTTTTATATATTTATTTTGGGATGGATACACAATATATTTATTTTTATGAGGTGCTGAGGATCTAAGTCAGTGCCTCACAGATGTGAGGCAAGCGCTTTACCAGTGAGGGACAGATGAAGTCCCTTTATCCAAATTTCAAAACTACTTTTGTTAGACCAGGACGCAAGAAAAGACCACTGACTCCAATAAAATCAAATTAAAGCAAGCTTATTATTTCGACCGGCCAGACTGCCTTTTCCTCCCAAAACGGCAGGAACAAGACAGCAGCCCCAGCTTTCCTACAGCCCAGCTTTATAGCCCAGAAAGTTACACAAAAGGGGGGTTACAGATAACAGAACTCTGACAAGCATCACACTAATGGTAGTTTACAATTTTTGCTGGCCCCAATATCAGAATTTATGAAGACCATTAGAGCCTCAGAGAGGGTCGTTGTCTGGCCAGGGAAGGCCAATATTTATGAGGTGTCACTAAAGTTTCAGAGAGGGCTGCTATCTGGTCAGAGAGCCAGGCATGGGTGAGTTCAAGGCACGGGCAGGCATTCCAAGCAGGTTCAGAATTTGCAGTAATTTATAGTAAAACCGAAATTAGCTTTTCATGGCTTTGTGGTGAGAGGGCTCCCAATTTAATAAAAGATCAGGTTGGGTTTATCACTTTTCCTGAGGCTTCACAAAAGAGAGGCCGGAGGCAAATCACGACCTCACATTTGTGAGAACAGAAAATTAGAGAAGAACAAAGCCATGGGCAGACATTTTCCACAGGACCAAGACTATGACAATTAATTACTTCTACTGCTCATTTTACTTGGATTTCTATCTATCCAGGCAGTGATTTCCTCTTAAAACCTTACCTTTCACAGTAATTTCTGAGTTTCACAGTGATGTTCAACATTCCCTTCACCAAGCCAATAGAAGGCCATTTCAGGGGGCTTGGAGGTGGTACACATCTTCACACAAAACTTCAAGCATCTTCTTGGTAGTGGCAAAATTTCAGGAGCAATATTGAAACTTGTGAACATAGTAGGAGTTCCTCATCTGCAAGGAAACAGCAGTCTATTCATAAATCTGCCAGGATGAATGCTGGGAATATTTTCATCAGACAGAATATATCCAGTGATGCATTATTTTTTCTTCTATCTAGGATGACAGATGAAGAAGGATATATCAACAAAGAATCAGAAACTATTAGCAAAATGACTCACTACTGAACAATCAATTAAAACAAAAAATAGTTTTCCTTCCACATTCTTAGGTATTATGAGAAAAAAACAAACCCAAGTTCAAGCACACATCCACAAACATACATGAACACTCATACCCACACCCACACACCTGTAGAGGGTCTTTGTCTATCCACAGTGTCATCTGATGGTGCCTCTCCTGTCTTAACTGTGGTCTCCTTGGGCAAACTCACCACAGTTGTCATGTCCCAGTAATGATCCTGTACCTTCATTCTGAGGAAAGATCCCTCCTCAGTGCTTTCATGGCATTTGTCTATCCACATATCAGTAGATACCAAGAAAGTATGACTCTGTATGTGGTGATTCAAGACAAGTGAGAAGACTGGAACTGTGTCTTGCTTTGGATGCCTAGCTACCCGGATTCCAAGTTCAGTGAGTTCCATAGTGAAGGAAATGTGGTGAGGTCACTTCCTTGAAAAGAGTGAGATGATATCACTTCCTTTACAACCACTTTCTTCTACCAGGTGTTTTCAAGGGCCTCATGACATAGAGGCTGAACCCATCTTCCTGTGACATTTTCACAAGTTGACCAAGTTTTACCAACACACCCAGGATCAGGTATCCAGACAGGCCTGGTTTTGTCCATCTTTACTGGATGGGGAGATAATATACCTTCATTTTGACTCTCTCTCTCTCTCTCTCTCTCTCTCTCTCTATATATATATATATATATATATATATATATATATATATATATATATACCCCTGCTGAGAACCTTAAAGGTAGATGCAAGAATGATCCCTGGGGAATATGAAGGAATGAAGGAAGTGATGTAGGGTATGAGAGGCCTAATATCATCTTCTAGAAAAAAAAAACATAGTCAGATGATAAAACCAGCCTAATTTCCTCTTAAGATCAGAAACCATCTTGTCAAAAGTTATAAAAGATTCATTTTTTTCTGTAAAATATTAGGAATTCTATTTAGTATAGCCATATTTTCATGTTTTAAACTTGCTTGGAATGCCTGCTCATGACTTGAACTCACCCATGCCTGGCTTTCCCTGACCAGATAACAATCCACACTAAAATCTTAGTGGCAACTCACAAATTTTGTGTTTCCCTGAACAGATAACAACTCTCTCTGAAACCTCAGTGGTGCCTCATAAATTCTGGTGTTGAGATGTGAATTTACTCCCTAACTTGAAATGTTGAACCATTTAGATCATTAATCTACTATCTCCCTTTGTATTTTCTCAAGTAATGATTTCCTGATTCCCACTATCATCACAGTCAAGTTCAGATTATATGCCAAAATTTAGTCTATCACAGTTGGATTTATGTACTGGCAATATACTGTGAGGTAAAATAAGGGCAAAGCTGTATATATCCATTTCATTCTTTACCATTTAACCATCACCACTATCATTTCAGAATATTTGTATCACTCCTAAAAGAAACTCCAGACCCATTATTCATCACTCTCAATGTCTTCTACTCTCAGCCCCTAGTAACTACTAATCTACCTTCATTTCTATGGATTTGTTTACTCTAAACAGTTCACATAAATTAAATCATATAACGTGACCCTTTGTGTCACAGTACAGGAACAAAATAGGGCATCAATAAACTTTGAAGACTCAATGGAGAAGCAATATAGGAAGAAAGAATTTATAGTCTAGGAAGAGATCTCAAAATTTTAAAGGTAGGAGAAACTTTAAGTGTTATCTAGTCCAAATATTTAATTTTCTAGGTGAGGAAATCTAGATCTAGAAAATTCCTTGACTAACCCAGGGACAGTCAGCTATTTAGTGGCAGAAGTGTGACTTAAAAATACAAAAAGTTTGATTCACAATTTAGGAGTTTTTCTAAACCGACTCTCCAAAGTAAAGTTTCTTTTTGCTTTCACCTCCTCTACTATGATGCAGTGACCAGTACCTCACCAGGTATTGGGCTTGTTTACTTGCTTGTGTATAAACATGGTTGGGTCTTTTTCTGGCATTTTAAAATAAGCATGCTTCAAGAAAATTCCCAAATCATTTTCTCAAAATAACCAGGCCACTTTTAATCTCTTATATTCTGTTGCTACTGTTGCTTCTCCTCCCTTTGAGCAAGTGATTTGTGGAGGTCTCTTACTAAAGAACAAGCCCTGCTTAATTTTAAAATCTCACAAGCTTATAGCCCAATGAAGTGAGTTCACACATTCTTAGAGAATATTTCTTATGTATACTATATAATTTTTTTTCTGATTCATTATCTTAAAATTGAAAAGATTTTCAAACTCTGGACTTGAAGATTACAACTCTTTTAAATGTATTTTGCTTATGCATTTGTTTGCATACTGGATCCACAAACATCTGAAACTTCACAGGGCATCCATATCATTTACTCTTGTTTGATATATTGTCTCTCTGACAAGCATTAATGATCTTATTGAGAGTCAAGATTTTTGTGTGGGGAAAAACATTCACTCCAGGCTTACCTCTTGACCTACATCTCAAATACTCTATTTTAAATGGTGGCACAATTACTATTTTACCCCTTCTGTGTGTTAATCCAAAACAAAGATTAACCAGTTGTTATTTTGTTTATTGAGACCTAAACTACTCTTTTCCCCCCATTCCAAGTGAAGCAAAACTCAGTTTTTTTACATTTGTCCAAAAAAGTCATGCTTGATACACTAAGGATTTATTTTTTATACTAAGAATTTCTACACATTTCCCCATAGTTTTCATGGGAAAATCCCATGAACTGAACTATATCCAACACAAGAATTCTGAATTTCAACTAGATGACCTTCTTTACATATATATTATATGAAAGGTAACTTTGCTCTAAGGGAGTGTATGTCAGGGGAAATGGGTTGAAAGATTAATAAAGCTCAAAGGAACAGAGATTTTCTCTAATAATTAATTTGACCATTTTATTTTAAATGGAAAAGTGAACTTAGTGAATAAAGGAAAGTCTTTTCATAAAATAGTGTTAGACAAGAGGACATCCCAGGCAGAAAGGGTGTGGGTGAAGAAATAAAGGGGAGGGGAAGAAACAAACCTCCCTCTTAAGCTCCAGCATGTACAAATATTAATTCAAAATGGATCTTTGTTCTGGCATGGTGGCACACACTTGTAATCCCTGCAGCTTGGGAGGCTGAGATAGGAGGATCATGAGTTCAAAGCCAGACTCAATAAAAAAGATATGCTAAGCAAGTGAGTGAGACCCTGTATATAAATAAAAAATACAAAAATAGGGCTGGAGATGTAGCTCAGTGGTTGAGTGCCCCTGAGTTCAATCTCCAGTACCAAAAAATGAAATAAACAAAGAAACAAAGAAAGAAAATCATGAATTTAAAAGTAAAACATAAAGCCATAAGGAAAAAGAAAGTGAGGGGAATTTTCTTTGTCAAAGTTCACCCTGTGACTTAGACTTGTCACAGAGCTTGTTTTAATAAATTATTATTCACTAATTTAACAAATTCCATTTGGCTCTAATAATTCTGGTACTCCATGCTAATTCAGAGAAAATGGTTTCCACTATAGTAGCTGGATATTTGTTCCTGTTCTTTTGATCTTGAAAGATCTTTTCCATGCTACTTCAATTACTCATTCAGCATTCACTAGACCACTGCCATGTGCTAGGCATCCTGCAGAATTAGAAGCTGAGGGACTCAGATTCAAAAGGTGAAAGAGTGGGTTCTTATTCTAGTGAGATTTAAAATTCCTTTAGGAACAACAACAAAGCTTTTCCTAAGTTTTCACCAGGTGAGCACAGCCAGTGAGTGCTCTGCATACCTGACACATTTTGGTGATTGGCCAATCTTGAGTTCTGCTACACTGGCTAACCTGGCCTGTTTGAAGACTGAAGTCTACAGAAGGCAAATCCTCCATAAGGTGAAAGAAGAACACAGGCCATTTCAGGGGGGGCTGGTGGCTCATTTCTTGGACTGCACAGGCAATGGTTATCTCAGCCTCCCAAGCTGCATCATGCCAATGGCTGGAGAGAACCTGGCCAGGTCAAGAAAATGCCCCAAGCTCCACAGGTGCTTCCTCCCAGTGCACAGCTCCTGGTTACCTGCCTCAGGACTAAATATGCTGCTGTGTCCTCACCCAGGCCCCTTCCTGCAGCGTCTCAAAAATGAATCTTAAAGTTGCTACACAGTTTGATGTGGATGTTGCACTGCATTTTTGTTTCCTTCTCCATATCCTTGTAATGTGTGGAATTTTTCCTTGTGGAACATCCACCTATAGCCTCCCCTTTCTCTCTTTCTCTGCCTAGCATTTCCTCTTGTCCTTAGATAAGTTTGGACCCCAGAAAAAAAACTTTAAAATTAAACTTAAAGTCTCAAGTAAATGTGGAAAAACTGTTAAAATAATGAGATTTGGACTAACAATGCCCAAGTGATCTTTCTCCACAGACCTGGGCTCTGGATAGTGCTCACCTAAGCTGGAAATGCCTCCCTCTCACCTGGGCTCCTGAGGCCTTTTCCAGCCCAAACTGCCTCAGGCTCATGAATAATCATCTAGGCCTTCCCAGGTGGGGCAACTGTTCCTCATGAATAATCATCTAGGCCTTCCAGGGCCTGAGAGGCTTTCTTGTGAATACTGTAGTTTCTTTCCACTGGTTTATGGAGTGGAGATGGAACTCAGCCTTGTGAATGTGCAAAGCAGGGGCAAGTGGCAGATAAAGCACCACCTCAGAGCTTGGCTCTAGCACAGGCTCTGGGACCCTCCAACTCCTACTGCACTTCAGGGCTTGAGAGAAATGCACAGGAGCTCCCGATGCCTCGGGAGCCATGAGCCACCAAGGACCTGCACCAGGTTCAGGGTGCCTGTAGAAGCTTGCACCCCAGGTGTGTCCCTCCTGGGCAACCTGTATGAAAGGATAGCCTCCTAGAGCTTTCTGAGGTAGTGCCTGCCTGCCATGGTGAGGCACCAGGCTGTGCATAGGCTGTGTGTTGCAGTCCCAGAGAGAGCCCAGGCCAGCACAGAGAAGCAGGGTTCAGGACAGGCTAGGGCAGCAGTTCCAGGGTCTCCTCACAGCACTTCTTGTGTCCAAGTAAATATTTTGCACCCTGTAGCACTTCCTTCCCTAAACTCCCTTGGGCTTCTGCAGTGAGATTATGGGACAGTTAAAGAAAGACTGGGCTTCTTGACACTTGGTTTTATCTTGTTCCTGAAGTAAAGGGAAAAATGATTCAAGCTGCTGAGAACAAGAATTTGAACTAAATGAATGATGTGTAGTTAGCAATTTATCATGGCCTTCATGCAAGCCAAGTTGCATATCAATATCTAGCCCCTTTAAATTGGTCTTTCTTGATTGGCAGAAGGATCTCCATGTGAGTTATGTGCTTGTGGAAAAGCCTAAGGTTTAATAAACTGGAACAGGAAATGTCAGGGGCTGTAAGTGACTGGCTGCTGCTGCCTGCTTGAATGACCAGCTGAACCTCTACCTCTCTGAAGTTAAGAAAAAGTACTTACAATTTATTCTGAGATACTACCTTGGGTAAGAAAATTTTTATAACCAAGATTGTAAAGAAAAGATTAAAAATAAATTATTTATTATTTTTTAAGCAGGAACTGACATTTTTGGTGAAAGTACACAAATGACTCTATGCCAACTTAGAGTCCAAAGAACAGGGAGCAAAGTAGGTAAAACAGTCTGTATCATTATAGAATTTGAATTTCTATTGCTTATGAGGTCAAAATTAAAAAAAGAAAGGGGTGGGGAAAACTGTAAGAGGTCCATGGAGGATTGTGTTAGTTGCAGAGCAGGCTGAACAAATGTTAGCTGCAGGGTGGGCTGAAAACCCGACCCTCATTCATCTGGTTTCTTATCGCTTGTTTGCCTCAAGTCTGAACACTCAACCCCATTGGAGGCTGAACACTCACCTGTCTGGTGCAATGGAAACCTACATATATCCCCTGCCCATTCTGCCTAAAAGCAGAAGAAAACACCCTTAGCAACTGCTGTATGATTCAATCAATGTATGCCAACAAGGCAGCTTGCAGGGCTCCAAGACTCCATTAGATTTTGGCTATAAAAACTCTCTCCTGCTGGGATCCTCTCTCTTGCTCTCTCTTTCTTCTCTTAATTTTGCTCTTACACTCTCCCTTTAATTCTCTTTCTCTTTCTTCCCTCTTTCCTCTCTCACTCTCTCTCTATCTCTCACTTTGCTTTCCTCTCTCCCTCTTGCTGCTGCTGCTTCTTCTTCTTCTTCTTCTTCTTCTTCTTCTTCTTCTTCTTCTTCTTCTTCTTCTTCTTCTTCATCTTTTCTCTCTCTCTCTCTCTCTCTCTCTCTCTCTCTCTCTCTCTCTCTCTCTCTCTCTCCCTTTTCTGTCAGTCAGACACTGCCACAATAAAGATCTCTTGGCCACTCTGAGTGTCGTGGTCACTTTCCTTTCAGATTGCCATACACCACCTCCAATCACATCAGTAAATAACCACTTTAAGTTTCATATAGTTTGGTTTCTACTTACAACCCCATCTCATCTAATCTCATTAGAAATACTGCTAAAAGGAGAGATTGGTGTGAAGAAGTAATTCAAATTGTATATTTTACCTAGAGTGATTTTCATTGCTTGGCTTAGAACTCTTAATTGCAGATTCTGGAGAAAGACCTGAAATACAACCTTATCTCCTCTACTAGAGGTCCAGTGTTTGGAACTTCTTCTCTGTTAGGTATAGCAGCAATTGAATTTTTCAACGAATTAACTAGAATGCTGTTAGTGAGTAACTACCCTATGCTACCCTTGGTGAAGGGCTTCCCAACATAACTTATCTATCCCTTCTCTCTCAGCACATGGTTATGATAAGGTATTATCTTTCTTTATAAAATTTTACTAATAGAGGCAAGAGTAATTAATGTACAATATAATTTCATTTTTTAAAATATGGCATCAGCAGGTTTGATTTTATCTGTGGTCTTTCTTCTGGGCTTGTAGATGGCCATCTCCACTGTCTTCCCATGGTCATTCCTCTGTGCATGTAAATATCCTAACTTGCTCTTCTTATAAAGACACTGGCCATATTGCATTAGGGCTCATTATAATGATCACATTTTAACTTGGTTATCTGGTTTTTTTTAATGTTTTAGAACTTTTATTTTTTTAATGTGGTGCTAAGGATTGAACCCAGTGCCTCACATGTGCTAGACAAGTGCTAGACAAGTGCTCTGCCACTAAGCTACAGCCTAAGCCCTTAATTACATCTTTAAGCACATTATCTCTAAAAGCATCCATACTCTGAAGAACTGAGGTTTAAGATTTCACTTATGATTAATGAGAAACACTTCAATTCAAGGCTATGTATTATAACATCTTAGTTTACAGCTTCAATGATATCTCATCGGCCTTATGAGAGAAAACAGAAGAAAGTTTTGCCATATTTTGTGATTGTATTTAAGGTCACAATCTTCTAGTTTGTGAGTCCTTGCCATGTGCTGGTAGACAATTTCCATTAAGCTGGTAACACATATTCTGTTACTTGTAGCAACACATTTGATTTTTTTTAAAGTAAAATCTGTATCAATTGATATTAGTTTTAAATGTAAATGGCAATGATGTCCAGTGAAAAATGTTTGATGTGAAATACACATTTTTTCCATTTAAAATTTATTAAATAGGGAGGTTACTGGGCTTATAAACTAGGTTGGCTCCACATGACCCAAGTACTACAGGTTTTTTTCATATTGTTGATTATCCACCAGAGGTCCAATTTCTAAGGTTGAAGTTATATCTGCACTTCAGCCATCTTCTTTCAGAGATAACTTTGGAATCATCATACACTTCTTCTTTTTATCACCTGCCTTATTTTAGTAATAGAGCCACAAATAGCAATAAGGGAAGCAGACATTGATTCCCTTACTTCTAGGTTTCCAAATTCCCAATGAAGAAGAGGAGGTGAATATTGACTATTGGAAGGTGGACTCAGATACACCAAAGTTATAAACATAAGGATAATAGAGAAAAACAATGAATATCCTAATGTTAGGATGACCCAGAGTAAATTTAAGGCATTAAAGAAAGAGAAAGGCTTTTAAGGCATTCAAAAAGACAGAAGTGAAGAAAATAGCTTCAAATGTAGGACAGACAAGAAAAGTAACTGAAGAAAATTTATCAACCATTATCATCCTCTGTCTCTTTAAATAATCAATTATTATTGTCCTATTATTATTCTCCAACTATGATTGTCCTCTACTTATTACCTCTCCAGTACATTTTTATGCTTTTTTCTCCCTTTTGGCAGTTAAAAACTGAACAGAAGAATAATTTATTGTGACATTATTAATTTGGTTCTTTTGGTTTCAATTTCATATGACACAGGCCTTTAATTAAGAAAAGTTTTAAAATACTTTTAAAAATTTTTAAAAATTAGATGAAAGAATTTATACCAAATATATGAAACAATCATCAACACTAAGTGAGGGTCTGTTATCACTAATTTAAATTCTATGGTGTTCAATCTAGAAATAGTGTAGGACAGAGATGAGAAAAGCTAAGACAAAAGTCAAGAATGAGGTCAAAGATGGGATACAGCTGGGACTCTTGGAAAGACAAGCCACACATTCTCACTTACTATTTCTTCTACTCCTCTTGTTGTCTTATGGCACTTGAAATGCTGAAATCCTCCAGGAAATGGCTTACCCATCTCTTTTTTTTAAGTCATAACCTGTAAAACAGGATAAATTTGGTCTCATACTTCTTAGTGTCAATGTTACCACATTTACATCATCAGCATTGGCATTTTTACTTGTCGTTGGAATTATACACTGAAGTGCTTACATAATATTCCCATTTAAATATGTTAGAGACATATTTAACATATCTGAAAGAAATATCTATGATTCTTAGATCCAGCTGATAAAATCTTTCTCAGTTGTTTTAGTCCAGGACCTCAGAGAAATAGTCCTGTTATGCAATTAAATATGAAAGAAAATTATTAGGGCATATTAGTTTCCTGTGTTTGCTGTAATAAAATTCCAATTTACTTTTTAACAACCATGGAAGAAAGAAGTGAGCATCAGTATGTTGGAAAGGCCACATTGCCTCCACATTCTGTAGAGGAAATTTCCTCCCTTGAATATTCCAGTTTCTTTGATCATTGAAATTCCTCATCTTTCTTGGATTGTAGTCACACTACACCTATGTCTCCCTCTGTGTTCACATCACATCCTTCCCTTCTTTATATGGTCTCATTTTCTGTTATATGAAAGATTCTTCTGGCATACCCATATAATATCACTTTTTATTGGATTTAAGTCAGACAAAGATAATCCAGAATGGTTTCTTAATTGAAAAACCTCAATTTCATTACATATGCAAAAATTCTTTTCTCAAAGAAGTTAACATTTACCAATATCAAAGTTTCAGATGAAAAAATATCTTTATGGAAGTGACAATTGAACCTACTGTAGTCATCCTCTGGCCTGTCAGAATTCATGTGCATCTTATGTGCAAAATATATTTAATCAATCCTACCATCCCCAGAAATCTCAACCAGAATCTCATCTCTGTATCATCATCTTTATATCATCATCTATGTAGCTCAAAATTTACAACTCATCATTTAACTCATTTAAATAGGTGAGACTCTGGATATAATCCAAAATCAGATAAAATTACTCTCCATTTGTGGAACTATGAATCAAGAAAGCAAATTATTTGCCTTCAAAATTTATGGTAGGACTGATATAACCTATATATTTTATTTCAGAAGAAAGAAATTATATGTAAAGGAGATTCACCAGTCCTAATCAAGTTCAAATCTAGCAAGAAAAATTTTGTTAGGTTTTAAGGCCTGGATGGTAATTTTTGACTTGCAGCTCCCCTCACTAGACTCAAAGATGGCCACAGGCCTCAGATTCCATTTAGTTTATTCACTCTTCCCCTTGCTCTACAAGCATCTGCCTTAAAATTTATTCTGCCTTTTCCTTAAAGGGTCATACATATTTGCAGCTTAATGGCTCAACATCCTTAATTCTTGCCTTCAGAATTTTGGAAGTCTGAGGGTTTCTAACATATGCCTGAATTTTGTTTTTGTTAGCCCACATAAAAAAAATCTGGTTTTATCAGTGCTATTTCTGAACTAAACCATTCTCAAAAATCTGCTTGTCTATCTGTATGCATCACAAAGATACACATTATTAGAAAGAACAGTCCTCTACATAGCTTTCATGCACCATTTGTAGTTTTGGCTTCTGATGAAATCTTTAAATAGATACATGATTTAAAATTTTTCAGCATATAGCTGACCAGATTGACTTTTTTATGATTTTGTTCTTGTAATTTTATTAACAATACATAAATATTAATGGACAGGCACCACCAACTTGACTGACCTAAATTAACTATCCTGTGGAAAAAGTGTTTTTTATATTATCCATCTTACCAATTATTCTTCATAAGCTGGTTAAAAATGTCATGTTGAACCCAAGTTTACATAATAAATAAGTTTAACTTTTACAATCAGCCACTATATGTATAAAAAACAAGCAGCCAAGCAATGACACATTTCTTCAACTTTTTAAAACACTTGCCCAAGTTGCTTGCTGCAATTAGAAGTACATGGCTTACAAAGAAATATGAGATAAAAAAAATTCTGTGAAACTGTCCATCATTAATGCTTTTCTGATGGGCAGGAATTATACTGATGTATCAAAAATACATTTTAAAGAATATTGGAAAAATACCCTTGCTTATTTATTTAATTTCTTACCCCTTAAATGACCACATTAATAAATCTTACAGTCAATTGAAACATCTTAACATGTGAGTTATGCAATGTTCACCATGGCAAAGGGCAGATCAAGAGCCAAATGCCTGGAAAGCTGAGAAATGCTACACATTCCTTTCTGTCTCTGCTTTATTGACTTGGATACAAGTACATATGCCTGGAAACAAAAGACAGAACCTTTAAGTATTTCTACAGTGATAACAATTAGCTTCCCCCTCAAATAAAAGTAGACATGTTAAGTCCAGCCACACAGAAAAGAACAGGCAGCTCCTGGAATGTCAGCAGGGGTCCTCACCTGTGTCTCAGGTCGTGACACAGGTGGTCATCTCCACTGTCATGCAGCCCAGGGGTCAGAAGTGGATATTCTCACTCAGAAGACAGTCTGGTGGCTTCCATCTCTACAGCACGGTTTGTTCCAGTATTTACAATGCATTTCAGTGGGCCACCTGTATACTGAACATCCTCATCAGATGACATCCAGGGCATCAGTAGATCATCACCCTGACTGCATGTGAGCAAAAGGCTTGTCCTTGCACAAACTCTGGACAATCCATCAGCTGAGAGAAGTCTATCTGTGGCATACTTCTGGGAGAAGGGCCTTGGATTGGCCACTTTTCTGGTTCTATCTTCTCATTTTCTCATCCACAACTTCTACTTCTGTGCTATCCTTTAAAATGAGATTAAGGTTTAGGTGAGAACCTGAACACAGTGAAATCCAGAAATCAGTGAAAAAGGCAAGAAACCTTGTTCATCCATCTTTCTCTGAAGAAAGAAGTCATGTTCCAAGTTTTCTATACTGAAGCAATATTCAATTCAATGCTTAAATATTCTTTAAGCAATGCTTCTTCTGCATGATACACCTGTACACCCATACTGTCCTCATAGTAATACATCATACTGGTGTTAATTTCTGTTTGAAATGGCTGATCTGTCCTTTCACCATATTCTCAGTAACCATATGAATAATCAAAGTGCACTCTGGGGTTTCCTCTGCCTCATCCTTTTCCCCGTCCTGGTCCTCTTCCTCCACCCCTGAAGGAACGTCAGATATGACCCCCTCACTCTGCACACTGGACAGTTCATCTTGATCATCTCTTTTTTCTTTGTCTCACTCCAAACTTCATGTGTTATGTCTCCTGTTATCATAGGAGGATTTATTTGCTTCAGATTGACACGGAGAGCTGTTGCAGGATCCAGGTCTCTCCTGACTCTCTGGTCTGTTACTCCTCATTTCAACCTTCTCTCCTTTTTTCCTTTTCTAATTTGTTCCTTCTTATTTCCTTGGATGACGACACACTCTGAGACTGCAAAACGGATTTTCCAGTGCTCACTAACTCTCTGGATTTTGGCCAGTTTGCCATATCGCGGAAATCACTGGCCTTATTGGATTTCCTTGTCTAGAGTTTTCCTGCGTTTATACTGAGCTCTGCCTGCAAGGTCTCCAGCCTGGGCTGCAGTGCCCAGTAATGGGAGGGATAAGTGCTCAGGAGGCTTTTTGGTCCAGGGGTTCTCCTTGGGCAGTGGCAGCCTCTCCTCAGGGCCCCAGCCCAGCAGCTCCTGGGTGTCCTTGACTGGTGGCTCCCCGACAAAGGGGCCCCGGGTCTCCCACATCTTGTGAACCCGGTGGAGCACCCAGGCCTGCAGGAGTACCCATGCCTGCAGAGGCATAGCTGCCTGGGGCACACTGTGGCCCAGCAATGGCAGCTTAGTACTCTCCCCACACCCCTGTGCTCCTGGCCGCCCTCTCTGCCTCCCTTCTCTCCTGCTCCAAAAAAGAAAAAAATAGGCTGTCCCCTTAACACTTTCCTTGGGAATCCCTTAAGCTAAAGTTCATCACAAATTCTGCTTTGCATTAAAAAAAAACCTCAAGACAAGTTTTTTTCACTATATTTCAGAATTACCTTTCCTCACATTCTCAATTATATATTCTTCACTTCTCCCTTAACACACAGCAGGAGGGGACCTAACACTCATATTTATGCCAATGTTCTGTTTATGGAATATATTTATCAACTAAGGCACTAGAGATTTCTAAGTTCTCACCAGACCAGTTTTGAAATTCCTGTCTACCAACAGTCCCTTTAGATTTTTTTTAGTCATGATTCTCCAAATTCTTCCAGTCTTCAACTTTTATCCAATTCTAAAGTCTCATTAATAATTTCTGGCCCTTCAGTATCCATGTATTTGTTTTATAGCTGATAACATTGGATGACATTGGTTCTTCTGTCTGTCCCAAATTTTCTTCTTCCTATTTCTTAGAGTAACAAGTCATTTGCTATGGCACTCAGATAATTCTGGGTCATCTCTTTATCTCAAGACCCTTTACTTTGTTAAAAATGCAAAGATAATATTTTCCTTAACAGTGTAATCTGTATGGGTTTCAGAATTTGCACATGGAGACTTCACATTGAAAACCACCATTTCATCCACTCCATGTGAAACATGCCTGTGTGAGAGGACATGGATGCTGCCTATAGGTTGTTGATAAAGTAAACTGACCACAATGAAAACCTGTACCTAATGGTAAGTTTATGAAAGGCTTATGTGGAAGTGTTGTAAACAATAGGAAAGATTTCCCAAAGCAATCTGCCATATTCATTGTATCTTTGTAGATTGCTCATTTAGCTCCTATCTGCATCTCATCTCTTCCAGCCTGCAGCAACAGCTGTCTAACTCCTCCTCCTATTTCCCTATAATACAGACCTCACACTATACTCACTGTTATGCTTTGAGCACATTCCAAATTTCTGTCTTTATATAACAAAGACATAATGAGATAAACCATGGATATGCTGGAGTTGTAAAATAATAAATTATATTTATTTACTTAATAACACTTAAATAGTGCTTGCTATATACTGAATTAGGCTAAGAACTTCTAAATATTAATAATACTAACTAGACCTTCAAAAATTATCTTCATTTCACATATGAGTCGTTCTGTGCATTGAGATAGGGTGGGTTTAGTGTTCTGTGCAAAGTTGCAAACTCAGTAATGGTATGAAACTAATGGACAGGCAAGTTCAAAGATCAAAAACATGGAGGTCAAATATCAACTATTAGTTGTAAAATATCAGAGGATGGATATAGATGTATTTGTGGTTTCCTAACAATCACATTAGAGTAACATTAACCAGTGAGATTATGGGCTTCTTAATAGTCCAGAAGGGACCCTCTGTTCAGGAAAGCTGTTTAGAAAATAAGCCATAGACTAAGTCATTTTTGTCTCGGGTCTCCTCAAATCCCTCATCAGTGAGCCTCTCTTACTCTTCTGGACCCAACTGAATAAAGGTAGACAGGAGGCTGAAATATAACCTTATCTCTCCATATGGGAGCATGTGAAGTAAAGAACACATTTTCCCATCTCACTCTTTCCCTGAGCTTACACTCCTCTTTTGCTTTTGTTGCAACTTTTCATCACTGCCCTAAAATGCATTCCCATATACTCATATTAGATTCCTGAAAGTTTTAGTGGCATGATATTATTTTTATTTTTAAAGGAAAAGCTTATTGATAAAAGGTGGTTGCTTTCAATTTTAAAATTTATATAACATGAAAAGACCTGCTTTCTCATATTTTCTTATATTGTTATCTTACTGATTGTTTTTATTGAACATAATAGTTAAAAGATAAATGAATCTTAATGATTCCTTATTCACAGCTCTGAACTTCATAAGGAAACTTCATGAATTCATTATTTTTGTTTTAGATTATTTATCTTACAATGTTATTATGAATAAACATGTTTTTAGATGGAAAAAACACCAAATTCATTTGTAATGTATTTTATATAATATATTTAACAATTTTACATATAATTATAAAATATATTAATATAGGGCCTAAAAAAAGACAAAAAAAAGGAAAATTCTCACTATGAGGCAAAGAGAAAAGAATTGTAAAGATGCGAGAACTTTGTTGCACTTAGTTTCAGAACAACTCAAACAATGAACTGTTGAACCCATATTTTGAAGAGTTTTTTAAGACATATCTATGCTAAAATGGCTGTTATTCAATACATACTTGTTGAATGAATGGCTAACAAATAATAATAAATTACTTTTGAAACAGTCATGACTTCCTACTGAAATGGCTTTTCCTGACCTTCCATACTTATCCCTTAGGTCTCACCTTGAATGTCACCTTATCTGAAAAACATTCTTGGCATTATACTCCTATATAAAAATGGGACAGAGGCAAAGGAAGTACTGTGTTCCTAGATGTACCATAAAGGGATGGCCTCTGTTCCTAGCTCTCTATTATATATGTAATTAGTTCTACACAAAATTTTGTATAATTTCACCTAAATAAGGTCTAATGCAGTTTTAAATCTTCAGTAGATACTTTTAAATGCACATTAACATTTGATTTATATTGTTAAAATCAACACACTAATGTTGCTATTTATAATTTCCCACAGTTTAGAAAATACTTTTATTTAAGATTGTGTGTTTAAAGGTTCTGTGGTTAAATGAATTATTTATTTTCAGCTTTATGAGATGCTTTTTATGAAAGTAAGTTGCCCTTGTGTTCTTGGCCACAGTTCTCTTTCTCCCTGTTAATATAGCAATTGCCATCAGCTGCTTCCCCAAAGCTAGAAGATGTCATAAAAGGTTTTTGAAATTTAAAATGTATGGAAATTGAAAGTTAATGTTATATAGGGAAAAGTAAATTTATTATGTGGGCAAAATATTTCTTTAGATGTAGGGCTTATATAAAAACCTGTGTTAATAATTGTGCAGATACACAAATAATCTCATTTTTTAATTTCTATAAAAGAAGCTGGGCTGGAATGAGATTGACAATGACAATTTTATGTCATTATTTGCAATGACTTTTGAAAGTATTTTTGTGTTATCACCTGGTTCACCTGCACATTCTATGAATATTCAAATTTTATGGTCGGTGTATTCTCTAACATTAACTCTGTTAAATATTGGCTACTAATCCTAATATTATGTTAAAACTAAGTCTAATATAATGAGAATACAGTTAGATCATATGAAGTTTTACATATCATTTGTTTTTCCCTTTCCATTATCAATGGTATAGTTATATAACTAGTCACATATTCATTATAATATGTATCCATGTATCCTCAAATTTAAGAAATGCATAATATCATGACTCTCATTACAATCTACCCAGGGTCAGAACGTGATATTTATATATATATATTCATATATTCATATATATTATCACATGAACATTCTTATGAGTACTCTAATGTTGGAAGATACAAATTCCCTTATCAGAACACAAACCATAAAAGTTGGCTGAACTGAAAATTAACCTAATGTGGTAACCATATTTAAACAATTTTTTACATAAGAGCATGTAGTATAAAATCAATATTTATGTGGACTTTGAATGATGTATACTCAATTATCAAAGGCATATTTCATATCTATTATTATATACTCATGTATATGATATATGTACAGTCTACAAATCTGAGTAACATTGTACACTAACCTGAGTTATTACATGTACATTTAAATGGATTTTCATGCAAATTTTCAATAGTTCAATTTCAGGAATATTTATGTTTCCTGATATTCTTATTCATTCCTTCATGCTTGCAGTAACCTTTATAATATTAAATACTAACTTTAATATTACCACTGTAACTATACCTAATTTAGCACAAATCCATATATATTCATATGAGATGTGATGTGTATTTTGACTTATAATTTTAATTATGAATGGTTAAATTAGTATATATTCATCATATGATATATCCATTCATTCCAAGTCCAAAACTTTGTATTCGTATGATTCACTTTAAATCATTTCTAGTTTTAATACACATCTAGTCATCCATATTTTCCTACTCTGTTTGACATGAATATTCTTATAATTATACATGGTTTTCAAAATATACATTTATTTTCTTTTTCAAAAATATTTTATTTGTTTATTTTTAGGTGGTGCTGAGGATCAAACCAGGGCCTCACACAATCTAGGCAAACACTCTACCACCAAACCACAACCACAACCCTACATATTCATTTTCTACAAAAAAATTCAAACTCAATATGTAATAGTAACCCTGATATTACCACTATACCTATACATAGTTTGAATTAATTAATTTTCATGAATATCAGATTCCATATATATTTTTAAATGTAATTTAATTCATCCATGTTGAATTTCCATCAAATATTTTATATATTCATTATATTATATATTTATGCATCATCTAGTTAAAAATTGGTATTCATAGAACTCACAGTACACTTTTTTCTATCTAAAAACACTAATTTATAGGATTTCCAAACATTTTCACATGTATAGTAGAATAAATACTCATGTTACCTAATGCACACATTTATTTAATAATAGTAAATTACTGACACAATATTCAAAACTAACCCTGAACTGATGTTTATACCAAAACCTAATCTTAAATAAAAGCATGTATGGCTATAAACATACATGGTTATGTTCATAAATATATTGAAATTTCAATGATATTTTTGCATATATATTTTGTGTCTTTGTAATATTATATATATTTCGCTATTCCCAATTTAAAAACATTCATGATCATATAACTCACATGATACTTTTCCCTATCTCAGAACTTAAAGATGTATATCTGTTCTCAAACATATTTTCTCCTGTACATCCTTTTGAGTCCTGTATGCTGACATTCACATTCAGAATCTAACACAAACCCCACTGAAAACGAAAATCAATACTAATCTTAAACTCATTCTTCTTCCTAAATCTACATTTGAAACCTACACACTGAATGTTTCAGTGGATTTTGACATGCACATTGAGTACACTTTCATATATTATCATATATTGACTTCTATGGGACATCCATGCAGCCCCTAACTTAAAAAATAAGTGTCTAAATTACATACCTAATGCCCTTCTATGTTTCAGATCTTACATATTTTTATGTTTTCATACATATTTTCACCTATACATTCTTATGAATATCATGTTTCCCCATACCAATATTCTTCCACTAGAGTGACTCCTAACCCAAACAAAAATGGCATGTTAATCCTAACCTTACTCTCTTACCTAAATCTAATTTCATGAATAGAGTTGTTTTTCCAGTACTGGTATGTAGGGGACTATACACCTGCTGAGAACCTCAAAGGTAGATGCCAGAACGATCCCTGGGGAATATTAAGGTTGCTCTGTAGGCTCTGAGATGCCCAATGTCATCTTCCAGGACAAAAAAAAAAAAAACATGGTCAGAATGAAGGGATGTGTCTGAAGCAATCCAGAAAAGATGGACAAAACCAGGCCTGTCAGAATACTTGATGCCAGGTGCATTGGTATAACTTTCAACTTGTGAAAATGCCAAAGGAAGATGGGTGCAGCCTCCATCCCATGAGGCTCTTGGAAACACCTGGTAGGAGACAGTGGTTGCCAAGGAAGTGACCTCACTTCACTTCTTTGAAGGTAGTGACCCCACCTAACTTCATTGTTGATGGAACTCTCTGAGCTTGGAATCCAGGTAGCTAGGCACCCAGAGCCACACACAGTCACAGTCTGCTTACATGTTTGGACTCAACAAGTGCAGAGTTATATATACTTTCTTGATATCTACTGATCTGTGGATTGGCAAATTCCAGAAAAGCACCAGGAAGGGCCCTTTCCTGAGAATGAAAGTACTTGATCATCACTGGGTCATGGCAACTTCAGTGAGTTTGCCCAAGGAGACCAGAGGTGAGACAGGACAGGCCATTGAAGGTGATCATAGTTTAACCCACCATCAGATGACATTTTGGATAGATGCAGAAGTTCAGGGATATGTCTTGGTATGTTTTTGTAAATATGTTTTAATTTGTGGTTTTTGTCTCATATTCCCTGAGAATATGGAGGGAAAATTCATTTATTTGGTATTTAATTGACTGTAGAGTGGTGAGTCATTTTGCTGAAGGCTATTGTTTCTATGTTGTTATGCCCTATGAATCTGTCATCCTAGGGAGAAGGAAAAAGTACATCAGTATATATGTTTTGTGTAGTGAAAACATTTCCAGCACTACTGTTGAATGAACTGCTGTTTGCCTTGCAGATGGGAAACAGCTAATATAGCCTTTAGATCCTGTATTCCTCCTGAAATCTGGCTGCTACCCAGAAAGTGTTCATAAAAGATGTGTACCACCTCCAAACCTTCTGAAATGACTTGGTGAAAGGAGTGCTAAGCATCACTGTGAAATTTAGAAATCACTGACAGGTAAGGTTTTCAGGGGAGAATTCTGCCTGGATAGATGGCAATCCAAGTTGGCAAGTAGTAGAAGTAATTACCAGAGTCTTAGTCCTGTTTAAAACTCTTTTCAGGGTTTGTTCTTTCATATTGTTCTGTTCCCATAAATGTAAGTAAATTCTTTCCCTCAGGACTCTCATTTGTAAAGCCTCAGGAAAAGCAATTTCAAAATCTGGATGGAGGGCTTGCATCTGTCTCTCAGTGTGAAAGCATTCTATCTAGATATGTCCAGTGACACCCAGTGGATAACTGAAACTGCTGATAGTTCTGAACTCTGTATAAATAATAGTCCATCAGTATCTATGAGGTATTGATATTTATATATATCTATAATATATATTTATATAAAGTATCCCTTATATAAATGTAAATCCCTTATATAAAATATATTTATATTTATATATATTTATATAAGGCATCCCTTATATAAATAATACCTAGTATTTATATATAATGCACATACTCCTGTACATTTCAAATCATCTCTAATTATGTATAATACCTCATACAATATACACATTATGTAAATTGTTATGCTATATTGTTTATGGGATAATGACAAGAAAAACTGTACTGTATATGAGAAAGGAATTTTTAAATATTATTGATTCATAGTTGATTGAATCCATGGATGTGGAATGCACAGATAATAAGAGGTTGAACCATATAGAAGTTGTACCATATAGGAGTTGTAATATATTTCTTCTTTTTAAAAAATCAGCTGTAGATGGACACAATAATTTTATTTGTTTGTTTTATATGGTCCTCAGGATTGAACCAAGTGCCTCACACATGCTAGGCCAGTGTTTTACCACTGTGCTACAACTTCAGCCCTGTAGTATAGTTTTTCATATCCACACAAACCCATGAAAAAGTTTAATTTATAAATTAGGTGTGGCAGGAGACTAATATTAACTCATAATAAAATTGAACAATTATGCTAAATGAAATAAGCCAGTCCAAAATTATCAAAGTGAAATATTTTCTCTGATTTGCAGAGGCTATTCTAAAATGCATCAGGAAGTAAAAGGAAGAAAGAAAGAAAAAATGAGAAAGGGAATTTCATTAAAATAGCAGAAATATCAGTAGAGAAGTTGAAGGAGATTGAGGTGGAGAAAGAAAGAAAAGGAAAACAGTGTATAAATCTGACTGTACATTTTTGGTACATACAAGAATATATGACAGTGAATCCCAACATCAAGTATATCTGCAAGACACTAATTTAAAACAACAATGACAACAAAACTATAAATAAACTGCAGGAACACCAGTGGAGTAATTGGAGGGGTGCAGGGGGAGGGAGGAGGGGGGAATGGAGAAATGCTGGGGACTGAATTAGAACAATTTATATTCCATGCTTTTGTGATTATGTAAAAATGTATCTTAATGTTATATATGGCTAAAAATCAATAAAAATAAAAAGAACAATCTCTTAAAAATAAAACAGAACAATTATAACAGTATACTGTGACAAAATTGATCACATTACTATGTTTGTTCTTTAGGGAGATTATTAAGTGAAATAAGGATTACTTGAATACGAGCACTATAATTCCTCAATAGCTTATCTGATAACTAAGATGGTTATTGGGCAGGTAACATATACAGTGTGGAAACTCTAGACAAATTGATGATTCACATTCCAAGTGGAATGGGATAGGATGGTGCAAGATTTCATCATGATTCAGAATAGCTTGAGTTAAAGTTTATAAACATTTATTTCTAGAATTTTCTGTTTTATAATTTTGGATCTCCATTGACTATGGTAACTGAAACTGCTGAAAATGGAACTGTGGAAAAAGAATGGTTACTGTAAATATGAACAGGAATATGGTTTCACAAAGTAATGGAGGCCCTTAATTAATATGCATGCTTTTTAAAGGTATATGACCAGACAACAAAGTTGTCCTCTGTCTTCTTGTCCATGTTGTCTGATATTTCAACAATTTTACTTTCCATAGCACTTCATTTTACTTCTACTATTCCCTTCAGATTGAAATGAATGGAAAAAGTGATCCCCTTCTCTTTTTCCTATAAGCTCCACACCTGAATTGGACTTTAGTTTCTGTGCCTGTCATTGGTGATTAGGTATGACAATTTAACTGCAGGACTTCAGTCCATCCTGAAAGGTTTGCCAACTTTAGACAGTGGCTAATCTCAGATAAAATTTAATAACACCATTAGAATTTAACTAATTTAAAAATATAAGCATATTTCATTCAGTCATTGTTTTCTTCCTAATTTTTAATAATGTAAAATTTGACTCAGATATTTTTGTATGATGCTGTTTTCTTAAGAATAGTATAATCTTACAGGGCTGGGGTTGTAGCTCAGTGGTAGAGTGCTCACCTAGCATATGTGAGGCCCTGGGTTGGATCCTCAGCATCACATAAAAATACATATAAATAAAGTTATTTGTCCAGCTACAAGTAAAAAATAAGTGTTTTTAAAAAAAGAATAGTGTAATCTTAACATTTCCCCTTCTAGCAAAAATTTAAACAGTAAATTTAAAAAGTAAATTCTAAGTACATGGCTATTACTTTTATTTTTTATTAATGCATTATAATTATACATGATATAAGGGTTGATTTTTACATAATTTTACAAGCATAGATTATAATTTGTTTCAATTCAGTCCCTAGGACTTCCCCCTTCTCCTCTTCCCTTCCCATTTCCTTTCCTCTACTCTACAGTAGGTCTTTCTTCCTATTTATTTATAGATTTTTTTCAATTTAGAAAATACATATAAACAATACAATACAAATTATACAAAATCTAAACAGTGAAGAATATCTTAATATTACAATTAACATTTTTATCTATATTTATATAAAATGCTTCTGTATAAAGTTGTTTTTACAAAAAAAACCACAAAAACTTATATTACACATATTATTTTATATTTGGATTTTTTGTGTAATATCTTTCTGAGTCCTCATTTCATTTAGGTACCATTCTATGTGATAATATAGGAAGTGTGTTTATAAAATATTACAAACACTGTCTGGAACAAAATAAGCAATCAAATGTCATTTGTTTTTGTAATCGCCTTATCATAAATGTGAAATTTGTGTTGCTGTTTTCCTATTTGTAAAACTTTACTTTGAAACAATCTCAAATATACAAAAAATGTAAGATTAGTACACAGAATATTTCTTTTGCTTAAGTCATTTTGAATAAGTTGATAGTACAGTGCCTTTCAGCCTAAAATTCTTTAGTGCCTATAAATGAGAATATTCTCCTTAGATTACCTGAATTCACCCATCAAATTCAGAAAACTAACATTAATACATCACTAAATCTGATCAAAGCTCATTTCATATTTTTCCCAATTATCCCCAAAGTATTCTTGACAACAAAAAGTTCCAGTTTAGAATCCTATATTACATTTAATTGCAGTGTCTCTTTATTATCTTCCATTTGGGACACTTCCCAATATTTCCTTAACTTTCATGACCTTGACACTTTTGAAAGCTGCGGGCCATTATTTTGTAGAATGTCTCTTCACTTTCTGTTAGTCTTTTGTTGTTGTTGTTGTCTTATTGGGGATTGAACCCAGGGCCTTGTTCATGTGAGGCAAGCACTCTATCAACTGAGCTATATGCCCAGCGCTTCTGTTAGTCTTAATGGTCCATCATGATCATATTTGGATTTTGTTTCTTCAGGAATTGCACAGGTTATCTGGTCTTTTCAATGCATCCTATCAGTTGGCACCTGATTTTAATTTGTCTCATACTGACAAAAACTTGATTATGGTGGTATTGGTCAGATTTCTCTAATGTTATTTTTTTCTTCTCTTTCTAGTTAGCATTATTTATGGGTCAATGAGGAGTATTTTTGGAACATTCCTCATCAAACTTTCAATATTTCATGTAATTATTTATATGAGTATGGAGTCAGCCTCATTCAAAGATTTACAATGTTATTTATTTTGGTGCCAAATGCTCTCAGATTTGGCCAGTCGGAGGCCCTTTCAATTTGTTTCTGTGTGGTTTAAACATATATCTATCATTGTTCTTTACCTCTAAGTTCATTTTGTACTTTTTCTGTACAAAATGAACTTTTTTCTGTACTTTTTTGTACTTTTTTCCTTAGCAGAGAATGGTTTCTGGAACCAAAATCTGTGTGCCAAAAGTACTCATTGATATTGGGATATTGCTGCTCCTAAGCCCAATTGGTAGAAGAGTTAGGGAACATACCCATATACATATTAATATCTGTATTTCTATATGTTTATACATGGAAGACCATGAGTTCTGTCTAATACCTCAAGTTCTAATTCAAGACCATTCTAATTTTTCTTTTTTCATATTTTTACTTCTCAATAACTAACATTAAAAAAAATGTGACTCCCAATATTTGACTGGTTCTGATGTAGGCCAACACTAAATCTGTTAATGCACTTTTGCCCTCCCCCTCTTTAATACCCTCCTTACTCTTGGCCTCCAACAGTCTATGCCTGGCTGCAGCTGCCAGCTCCCAGAATGAATATCCTCCTCATTTTTTTCAGGCTTCAACTTACTGTGCCAGGTCTCCCCTAGTCCCCCTATCAGGGCATGTCTGCTTTGATGGGCCCCAATAACAGGAATTTGACTGAACTGTTCAGGAAAGGAAATGAAAAGAACAGATTCTATTCTTTGATTTTTAAGTTGATGTTACCTATTTTCTCACTACCAGGATTTTTAAAGATTACTACCCTTCTATTGAATGTTAAGGTATCTCACATGTTCTTGTTGTGGTTGTTCTTATAAATAGTGATTTACTGCAGGCAACCTCCACATTTTTTATTACAATTTATGGGAATTTTGCTTGCCAAATTGAGTGTTGTTCAAACTAATACTAACTAGCTTGCTGGGCATGATGGTGCACACCTGTAGTTCCAGCTACTCAAAATGCTAAGGAGGCTGAATTTCTTGAATCCAGAATTTTGAGGTCAGCCTGGTAGCATAATGATATCTCATCTCAAAAAAATATACAAACAATGACAACAACAGCAAACAAAAACCCCAACACTAGTTTACTCATTTATTATTATTGCTGGTTTAGTTTCTACCTAATTATATTATAGAAATAATGGCTTAATAAATGAGGCTGCTGGGACTAAAATGAGTTTTCAGATAATTTTGGCATTATTTGAAAAACTCCTACTGTTTTCTCATAATAACCATTTTTGAGTGAAGCTAATTTCAAAATCTATTGCATGTAATCTATTCCTAGTTATTTAAAAATAAGAATATGAGTTTTTAAAAAGTCTGATGTCCTTTGCATGTCATAGAAAGAACTTCACTGGACTCCCAAACTACCTTTTTTGCCACTTTTCTTTTTGATTAGTTTATCACATCATTTATCCTTCCTCAAGTTGCCACCTTGTTTTTATTTCTGCAATAATGCTGTGTTCCTCAAGGGATAGGTACCAAACAATGAGGTGAAAAAAAGTGTATTTGATATTTCATGAGCATTATATTTCTAATCACCAAAAAAAATAAATCTTTATTTGACTTCCTTACAACTAATTCATAGTTTAGAACTATTTATATTTTGACATACACATGAGGGAGACACTATAACCTTTTTCTGTAATTAGGCCTCTGAAGTTTCCATAAGGCCCTCCTCTGTGCCTTTGCTCTTACTGAACATTAGTACTGTGCAGCTTGCCTCCAATAGAAATCACATGATTTTCTGTCCCATAGTATTTGGCTGCACATCTACTAAAACACTTAGTACTTACTTGTGTAATATTTTTTAATAGTCTCTCCTGACTATACCATGAAGTCTATGAGAAAACTTAAGTGTTCTTATCTAGCCATTCATTTCCTGCAGGTAGCCTAGTGATTTATCTCATGTAGAAACTCATTAAATGTTGTCAAACTGAATAACTTATTGTCTTGTTTATAGATGCAGCTGGTGGCCCTTATAACAGAGACTTAATTATTTCTCTTAAAATGTTTGACACTTAATTCATTAGTATCTGCTAGGATAAAATTTGACATGTCCAAGTATCCAGTTTGCCAATACCTCAAACTATTCAGAAAATAGGCAGTATAGGAATAAACAATATAAAAATGCCATAAGATTCTTATGCAAAAAGATGGTTTGCTAGTGATTTTTTCCTCCATCTTGCCCAGTATTCTGACAAGCAGGTTACATCTTTTGATTTTCTAGATTTATCTCTATACATATTCATGTTCATTAATTTGATCTATTTTTTTTAAATCAGAGAACTTTCTTAGATAAGGTCCAGCATTCTAAGCATTTTCAATTTGTACACACTAAAGGTAATTTAAGGGAAAAAAATAAAATTCTGTTATTAGATAGATTCCAAATCACTGGTTCTTTTGCTGTATAATTATAATTTATCTGTGTCCTACAGGAGCCACAGCATGGCATAATTCATTCCTATTCTATCTGTCCTGCTTCATACTATAAATAAAGCTCCAAAGGTCATGTTTTAAATGTGGAGCCATCTGAGTAGGACATTTTCCAATGGCAGTGAATCTCATATGCTGGTTAATATCATCTTCAGTGACATATAAAAAGCAACAACTTGATTTTTCCTCAGAAAGCTAGATTTTTATTAAATATAAAGGATTATATTTTATTCCAAGATTGTCCTTCATACTTATTGATGATTTAAATTGAATTTTGCTCTTTTTTTTAATGAAACATTCATGACCAGGTACTGTGAATCTGTACCCTTATAATGTGAAATACTTGAGACAACATATGTTTCAGAATTTAGGTTCATTTTGGATTCTGGAAAGGTAATAAAGTCCATGTATCCTATATTACATAACAGCCACAGCAGGGTCTGAGAGGACACTCCCTAATCAATTACAGTAATGTTTCTGCAGTGAAACATAAGAATATTTATTCTACATGATAGAATAAGCGGGTGAATAGCCTCATGTCAGTTTAGGTCAGGCTTTAATGCCAGATGAGGAGGGTTAGTTGAGATGTTGATGACAAATGAGTTACAGACAAGAATAAAAAGGCATGTTTGATTTTCAAATGTTTGGATTTTGCAATTGTGGATGAGAGGTTGCCTTTTAAAATGTTCTTAGTTTGAAAAATTAAGTTGGCTACCCTGTACAGGACAACAAGATGTTTTTTGAAATTTCACTGGTCCACAAAATCTGAAAGCATAGGAAACACTCCTTGAAAGCTATTGAAGTGAGTGTAACTATACTTTTATATTAATCCCTAGCCAATAATAATTTCCCTTTCCATTTTGTTTGCAAGGAAATACATCATCAGTTATAATCTTTGAATGTTGGAAGATTCCCAAACATGCTTTTTTAATTGAAATAATCAAATTTATCTTGTGGCAATTTTCAGAGATTAGGGCAGGATAGGTTGCAGTCTAAACCCATCTACAATGTCAAATGATGGGTTAGGATTTTCCTAAAGGAATGGGTTCTAACCAGAAAGGTCTTCTTGGTTGTATTTGTTTGGATTAAATAGAATTGTGAACATAAGACTTGAGGTTGGTCTGTGTTGGGTAAGGGCACAAATATCTATGTGAATTTAGGTTAACTTTGTCATTTGTAGTTTATGTGCCTATTCATCAAATGGAGCTAATAGTTCTCACCCAACAAGTACAAAATGAGTTAGCAGTCACAAAAGTACTTGGATGAGGAGGACACTTTAACATGTCAAATGGCTGTTTTGAGAAATAATTTATATAGTATGAAGCAACAAAATAAAAATAACACAGATATACAATTCTTATCTTAGCAAATTTGTCCAGAAAGTAGACTGCGTACTTTATCCTAGCTAGGCTATAATTAACTATTGCTTAAAAACTCTATTTTTCTTAGCCATTGTGTCAGTTATTTATAGAGTTCTAAATTTAAAATCTACTAAAATCTAAATTTAAAATCTACTATACAGGTACTTTATCCTAGCTAGGCTATAATTAACTCTTGCTTAAAAACTATATTTTTCTTAGCCATTATGTCAGTTATTTATAGTATTCTAAATTTAAAATCACCTTTTTGCCTGCTTTGTGAAATGTACCTGCCTGATCTCAATTTCCTTCTTGGGAAAGTAGAGATAAAAAAGATAATAAATTAATTAAATCAAGTACATTAAAGTGCACCATGTAAAATAAGGTGACATTACTTGTGTTTGTTAAATGTTTTTTCTCTTCTATATGTTTAATTTTTTAAAATATTTATTTTTTAGTTGTATTTACACACAATACCTTTATTTTATTTATTTACTTATATGTGGTGCTGAGGATTGGACCCAGGGCCTTGCAATGCTAGGCGCATGCTGTACCACTGAGCCACAATCCCAGCCCTAAATTTTAAATTATATATAAAACCATTTGAGAAATCTGTCCTGTAGACTAAAATAAAACTTAGGTATTTTAACAACAAAACTACACTAGAACACTATACATGACAGCCTTTCTATGAATGGCATTGAACTGGCAGAAGGCAGTTGGACATACTGTTACATACTGAGTGTTCAATAAATATAACCTGGATAGATGAAAAGTAGGGAGGAAAGAAAAGAGAGAGAGATGCTAGCCTTTGGGCTTAGGTTCCTTATATCTTGCCAAGGGCCAATGTCTCGGCTTGGCACCAGAATCACGAGCCACCACACAGCTTTGTAGGTTCAAACAACAATTCTTTATTCCCGCTCTCACACCGCCTCCACACAGGTCCAGGGACAATCGCGTTCTCCCATCTCTTGCACAATTCACCTACTCCACGAGGCTGTCTCCAAATCCCATTTTAATCTCAGGAGAACTCAACGGGAACAAGCAGCAGGAACACCCTAATCCCAGCAATAATCTTCAACTTCCAACTTCCCTAAAACCCATTATCTTAAACTAGCAACGCCTTAAACTCAAGGAGCCGGTTACTTCCTCAAACCTGATCAGCTCTAAACCCGGATCCGCAAGGTCACCTTATTAAAGCATGCATGCAATGTCCCATCGAATGTCCTCTAAGCAGCATGGGGTACGCTTGGCAAGGAAATTTCGATGCGTCATTCCTACTTGATAATGGCCCTCAGCAATATCTCTTCTCCATATCATGGCTACCATTCTTAAATGAAATGCAAAAACTAATTCCTTACAAAATCTACAGCATGGGAACTGAGAATTAATGGATTTGAAAGCTCTCTGGGGAAACATAAAAATTTTCTAAAATTATCATGGTGGATATTGGCACAATTCAGTAAATTTACTAAAAAACATTGAATTGTATACTTTTCCAGGTGAATTTTATGATATATATTATAATCCAATAAATCTATTTTTTAAAATTCAAATTACATTTTATTTTAAAAGCTTTGAGGTTCCTTCAGAGGTACATATAACTTAATAAAACATATTTACATATAAATATATGTAATTATCAGATGAGGCTGAATGTGCTGGTGCTATAGTAGGGGAATAAAACAGGATACAGCAGACCCAACAACTGGAGCTTAATCCAGAAGATTCATGAATTCCAAGGCAAGCCAGGTGATTTTGCAGGATCTAAGCTGCCATTTCTTAAATGGCTGTGACTTAAATGGATCTGATACTAGGCAGTTTACATATATTATCAAATTTAACTTTACATTTCTTTTTTTTTTTTTTTGGTACCAGGTTATTAAACCTAGGAGTGCTTAAACACTGAGCCACATCCCCAGCTCTTTTTAAAATACTTTATTTACGAAGATAATCTCATTAAGTTGCTAAGGGCCTCATTAATTTGCTGAGACTGTCTTTGAACTCAAGATCTTCATGCCTAGGCCTCTTGAGCCCCGAGGATTACAGGTGTGTACCACCGCACCTCACTATGTATATTATTAAATTATTTTAATATGTCGTGGATTGATTTTCAAAATACTTTGAGAACAGGTTTATATTCAGATATTTTGATCTTTAATTGAAACTCACTCCTGTTAGTTGTGTGTGCCAGTGACGGTAAAGTCTTCAGATAGAAAATTGTTTTTTATACAGTTTCTTAGGCATATCCTATTTTTGTATACAATAATGGACACTTGCACTTGGAAACACCATTAAATATGTTTTACCTCAGAATTAGGATAAATAGAAGGATGATATGATAATCTCCATATTAAAAAAGGAAGATGATTTGTTCACCAATTAATTGGGTTTAAAATATTCTAGGGATTGACATACTTGTTCGCATATAGGAATAAATATATCATACTGTTTAAATCGGAGATTATTACTCTTCAAATCCAAAGTATTCTATGAAATCACAGGATGAGTGCATCACCCAGTGGAAGATGTTGTTAAGTGCAAGTGATTGTGAGCCCTCCCAATGGTACTTGTCTTTCCAGCTGGGATTCTATAAGATGCTCCCCAAAGACACTTAACTTTTCTCTTGGGAAGTTAAGAGGAATAGACCTCCATATTTATTTCCAATTTTTATGAGGAGTCCATACTTTTTCCATTTGAAGAAGAGGTGGAAACTTCCTCTTTCTTTGGCAATAAAATGGGTGAGGATAGCTTATGCAACTTTAAAAAAATAGCCCCTCTTATATCAGCATTTTCTGAAGTGTGGTATACATATTACTAGAAGTAGACAAACACACATAATTTAAATTTGCTTCTTATTTTGATGCTTATTAAAAAAGACAATGCCTTGGTTGTACCATACTTATAATTATATAAATGTTATTGGTGAAGTTAAGACTAGAGCAGGTGTCAACACCCTATCCAGACCAAGTGATGAATTACTGACGCAGTGCTCAGGTATGCCTGAAAAAGTGTTGCTACATTTAAAATATATATATATATATATATCTGTTGTTGTATATAACTTTATTTTATTTATTTTTCTATGTGGTGCCTCACACATGCCAGGAAACCACTAAGCCACTGAGACACAACCCAAGCCCTGTTACTGCATTTTTATAGGGTACAGAAAATCTTATTTTCATAAAATGGTAATAATTAAATATACAACATTTACACACAATTGTGAACTGGAATCAAACCTGAGCTCTGTTTTTTCTTCCTATTTTATTGTTCAAGTCAACATGAATCAATAGGTAAAAATGGAATTTTTTAAATATAAAGGGATAATCTGTGAGCAAAATGTTAATACAAGGGAATGATTGTGATGAAATCAATTATGTATTTTTAGATATTGATACCAAATTTAGTAATTGCTTGGATCATCTACTACTTTATAGAGTGACCAGCTGTAAAGAACACTATTATCCCACAAATATGATAAAAACATATTTGAATTTCGTTTTTTTCATAAGCATATTGAGAATGAACCTATTACCTTGTATGCCATAAGTTTAGGGACATGCATTTGGTGTGATTCTTTTTTAACCACAAGTGTTATTTTGAAACAAACACACACAAAAAATGCTGCACACAAAAAATATATTAAAAAGATTCCTCAAAAATTTCAACATAGAATTAATCATATAATCTGGATATTCCACTCCTAGATACATACCAAAAGAATTGAAAATTGATAACTAAACAAATCTACAACTATGTAGAACTGTGTACCAGGGTAGCACTATTCACAATAGCCAAAGGGTATACAGGGGAGAATGGGGATCAGTTTTCTCTTGGGGTGGTGAAAATTTTTTGTAACAAGATACAAGGCATGGACAGGTTGGGCTGCTGCAGCTGCAGCTGTGGGAGTCGGGCGCTTCGTGTAAAAGGTCCCAGATGCATCTGCGGTTCCAGCCCCGCCACCCTCAGCCTCTCCCACCCTAGTCTCCGGGCTGGGTTCTGAGGGAAAGAGAAGGCGCTAGCCTCTGGAGCCCCTTGGACACCCCTGGCAGCCTCCGACACCGCCCTCCTTCCCTTCACTGAGGCTGGCCTCCTCAGGGCTAGGCTACTCTTCAGGAAGGCGGCTGTGTGCTATGGAGAGTCCTGCTGCCCTCCAGCCTTGCTCCTTTGCCTGCCCCTGCAGGGGCCCGCCCTTCTGCTCGCCTTCTTCATCAGCTGGTTGGAGCAGCGTGGTCCAGGAGGTCTCTGGGATGAGAAAGTGGTAGCTCCTCTGGCTCCATGATGTCCATGGGTGGACACTTTGAAAATCTGCTGAGGAAATTCAAGCTGGTGTTCCTAGGAGAGCAGAGCGTTGGAAAAACGTCCCTGATCACCAGATTCATGAATGACAGTTTTGACAACACTTATCAGGCAACAATTGGCATTGACTTTTTATCAAAAATCATGTACTTGGAGGATCCAACAGTATGATTGCAGTTATGGGACACAGCAGGTCAAGAGCGGTTCAGGACCTTGATTCCTAGCTACATTCGTGACTCCACTCTGGCAGTTGTTGTTTATGATATGACAAAAGTTAACTCATTCCAGCAAATACAAAATGGATTGATGATGTCAGAACAGAAAGAGGAAGTGATGTTATCACCATGCTAGTAGGAAATAAAACATCTTGCTGACAAGAGGCAAGTTTCAATTGAGGAAGGAGAGAGGGAAGCCAAAGAGCTGAATGTTATGTTCATTGAAACCAGAGCAGAAGCAGGATACAATGTAAAGCAGCTCTTCCGACGTGTCCAGCGGCTTTGCCTGGGATGGAAAGCACACAGGACAGAAGCAGAGAAGATATGATTGATATTAAACTGGAAAAGCCTCAGGAGCATCCAGTCAGTGAAGGAAGCTGTTCCTGCTAATCCCTCATGGCATCTTCAACCCTTCTCCAGAAGCTCACTGCTTTGGCTTCTTTACTCTCATTGATTGCAGTGTGAATATTGGCTTGAACCTTTTCCCTTTAGTAATAACGTATTGCAATTCATCATTGCTGCCTATATCGTGGACATGATTCATTAGCTTCACATGCACAAAAAAGTCAGTGTCTTTATTGTTTATATTTTACAAAGAACCAAAAGATTCCAGCATATTCCAGTGATAACCTTAAATATCAGATACATTTTCTTAACATTTTTCTTTTTTAATGTTATGATAATGTACTTTAAAATGATGGAAATCTCAACAATATGAGCATGGCTTGGTTAAGGAGCAATATGTTCTCAGCAGCATTTACACTACCTACTTGATCTTTCCCTGATTTTCTTAACTTTCTCTTATCTGCATTCCCTATTCTCATCCTCTCACAAAACCAACAGGAGGTGGTAATGCAGCAAACCCATTGGAATTATCCTTCAATTTTACAGATAGCCACTTGCTTTAGGCCAAGATGTCCAAAATTATTCTTGAGCACAGATATAAATTACTTAGACCTTCTTTGAGGTCAAAACATGGTGGACAATGCTTAAATGAGGAAAGGGTTCTGGTATATGCTCAAAATTAATCCTAATGAACATACTGAGTACTTATAAGTAGATGAGCATAAAATTTATTTCTGACCAAGACAAATGACTTTTTCACATGTACTTTATTAGACTCTGGGAGAAAAAAAAATAACCTAGTGCTTCAGAACAGGTTTTTATTTTTTTTTTATTGGTTGTTCAAAACATTACAAAGCTTTTGACAACAGGTTTTTAATGTTTAATTATTCATCATAAAATCAGTTCTAATTAACTCTTTCTCTCAAGTTTTTAAAATTGTTGATATAGCTATTGTTTGTTTTAAAACAAAAAACTATACCACCACCCTTTTAAGCAACAGATTTTGCTTGTATTTTCTTTCTTTTAAAAAATGCTATGCAGGCAAGGCATTGTGAAAATCAAATTCCTTTAAGAAACAGTGGAAGTATTAAATTTGATGACTTGATCAAAATTATGAAAAATAGAGATAATAATACCTAAAGCTTACCCACAAAACCCTCACAGAATAGCAAATACCCTACTCTGAACATTTTAAGTAAAAATTAAAATGAAAATAATTTTTTGTAAGCTCCTAGAGGTAGATAAGAACATTGAAAAGGGAAAGGAGAGAATGGAAATAAAAGTCAATATTATGCAGATTTATCCTTTATTTTTTAGCGTTTTTTAAAAATGTTGGGTCTTTCAAGCTGGTTTTGCTTTTTATTAGATCTGTATTGTTTGGTTAATTAACTAGTGATTTAGTTTTATATTTAAGCTACCATTAATCTTTTTTTCTTTGGTGATATTTATTTCTTTGACTTTTTTTAGATTTGAATTTTTAGATAATTTGGTGAGTCATTTAGAGCTTCATCACCATGGCAATATGCATTTTTCTTAAAACACTGCAAACAAATATACTAGGAGTGCACCCTTTTAATCTTTACTAGTTACTGTGAGATTGCTGTGTAAGTTAATAAACACATATGTAAA
Source organism: Ictidomys tridecemlineatus (assembly GCF_052094955.1). Taxonomy (NCBI): domain Eukaryota; kingdom Metazoa; phylum Chordata; class Mammalia; order Rodentia; family Sciuridae; genus Ictidomys; species Ictidomys tridecemlineatus. Next base: position 73,498,656 of record NC_135489.1, on the reverse strand, counting down.
TACATTGTTTGCAGGAAAAAAATTTCTGAGCTAAAGCTCATGAAAAGCCTGCTGAATTTATGTTGTAAGCATTACTTAACACAGTATAAAGAAAAAAAGACAACAAAATAACTTCATACTTCCTTGTCTCCTCATTGCTACAAAACCCTTAACTCAGAAAACCTTGCTCCCCTCTATTCCTCTTCCTCATTCACTTCTCATTTATTGTCACCTTGTAATATTCAGAGAGAACTTGGATTATGGATCTGAATAGAGAAATGTTTTCAGGTGATCATTAGCCCACATACCTGTAACTTATACTCAAAGATGAGATGGAGTTGTAAAGTGCTTTTATAATAGAATGTTATTGCTAAAAGAAAAAAAAAGATAGAAGGCATGATTCCATAACATTCTGAATGCACTAGATGCCCTGAATTTGAATTATTCATTTTAAAACCATAAATTTTATGTCATGAGAATTTTACCTCAATTAAAAAAATGCAAAGATCTATCTATCCTGTAGTGTGGTATGTTTAATAAATAGAATGATGTTAGGGTATGTATAAGCATTACTTGATTTAGGAATTACATATCTATTTCATGTATTTTTTATGGTAAATCATATTAACTTTCTACTTTTAGGAATATAAATTTTTTTAAGATGAATTTTAAGTTTAAAAGGATTAATATAAAATAAAGAAATAATAAAGTACTACAGATGACAAATGAAGACAATTAAGAGATGAGTGAAAACAGTAGAAACTTCAAGAAATACTGTATTTTATGTTCAAGCCAATTAATTTTTAATGAGAAAATATTGAGTACTAATTGTTGTTCATCAAAGTTGAACAAAATTTGTTTCTTGCCATCAGGAATTTCATCTAATAAAGATGATAAACTATATTCATAGATAATTTTAGGCAGAGGCTAAATGTGCTAAGTGCTCAGACAGACTGAGATCAAGATCAGGAACCTGTTTGGTTATCAGTACCATTCAAGAAAATGAATGGAGAGAGAGGGGGATAGAGAGAGAGAGAGAGAGAGAGAGAGAGAGAGAGAGAGAGAGAGAGAGAGAGAGAGAGAGAAATGAACTAAAGCCAAAGATAGCAACTTAGTTTAGGCGTTGTTGGTTGGTAGAAGGGATATTGATGGGACACTATTTTAGAGAACAATTTGCCTTCAAAGTTAGAGATGAGGAGCTGCAGTAATTAGCAAATGCACAAGCAGTGTATTTAAGTTCTATGCACTGTATTACTTTCTGTCTGTACTTTTTCTCTCTCAGTAACCTGACAGTTATCTGGGTTCCCTGTCCTTGATGATAGTATGTTAAAGCACTGAAGAATGTGGGCTCTGAAGCTCAATTGCCTTGGTTCAAATTTCAGTTCCTTTAGTTATATGTCATGTAAAGTTAGTAACATCACTTGCTTTTACTATCTTAGTTTTCCAACTTGTAAAATGAGAATACTATTATTATCTACATTACAAATTTGCAGTAAGGATTAAATCAAATGATTAAGTGGATAAAGCATTTTTTTTTATTATGGTGCTGGGAATCAGATCCAAGACCTGGTGTATAACAGGTAAATTCTTCATTACTGAGCTTCATTATCCCAGCCTTGACAAAGTGCTTTTAACATTGATTTGAACTTAGTAAGTGATGAATAAATGATAGCCATTATCATTATTTTTGGTCTATTAGTCCTGTACTGTCTACCTCCTAAAAATATTTTTGAATGTCCCCAAATCCCACTGCCTTAGTTTAAGACCTAATGTAGTCACAGTTGCAATTTTACCCTAACTACTTGCTTCATCTCATCGAAATTCAGAGGGCTAACAACTTCTTGATACACTTTTGCTTAGTCTCATATATTCAACTCAGGTGACATCTTTTGAAACTTTCCCCAATCCTGTACTACCCTAGTCCAGTTAGAGCCATCCACCTGCATTTATGTCACCTTGAGAATACCCCAGTTATAGCACATCTCATGGTCCTGTGACTACTTGATGATCCTTAGGCTATGAAACCTTGAAAGCTGCTGGTACAAAGTATATACTTATTGAATGCTTAAGTAGATGAATGGATGATTTCTGCCTGTGGACTGCTGGCTCACAGTCTATACTCAGAAAGTTAAGGTGAACACACTGAAGAATAAATAACTATGAACATTGTGTGGTAAGTGCTGTAAGAGTTCAGGGAAAAAGGAGTATTTGGTGAGTGTTGGAGTAATATAATTAGGCCTCAAAAAGGTAGGGCTTGATTTGGAATTGAAGAAAAATTAAAACTTGTGTGAAAAGAAGGGCAACCACAATCTGTGCAAGGGAGATATTTTATGAGTTCAATGGATGGTGACATAAAAAACATGTAACATTTGCAAAACAGAAGACACCAGTCTAACTAGGGTGTTTGGGTAGGAGTTATATGTTGAAAATGACAAGTAGGTCCCATACACAATGTGTGTTCTAAGGATATGTTTTCAAATTATTAGGACTTTAGAGATTATATACATGATAATGAGATTTCTGAGCCAGCCTAAGATACTGTAATTAACCTACTTAAGTAGTCAAAGTGGCCTAGGACAGCACTGGCCTGCGCTCTGGGGCCTGTAGAAGCAGAGGGTCAGAAAAGTTGTGGTGGATTTGGGACAAGAAGATAAAGTGATAGAGGAAGTCAAGCTTTGTATTTAGCCTATGGCCCTCTCTACACCACTTTTTACATGTCAGTTTCTTGGTTCTACAGCTCAGTTTCTCTATCATATCCCAAGACTTCTGTGCTGCTAACTACCTTGAAAAAAGCAGTAGAGTTGAGGGTGCTGGGTCTCATCTCCAGCCTTTCCCACTCCCTCAGGGTAACAGCTCTTTGCTATTTAAAGAGACTTGATTGAATTCATTCAGGACAATGTGACAATGACTGATAGCTACCTCATTCTGGCAGCTGTATTTCCTATAATTTTAACAGCCTACTCCTTAGCTCAGCTCAAATGAACTTGTAATTGCTGGAATTTTTGACAGTAGTACAGACCAATAATGGGGTGGGATAAGGGTTGAAGAAAGAGAGTTCCACTGTGTAAGATATTTTCATAAGGGAAACCTTGGCTAAAAGATTTTCATAGTTCCCTTTCTTCTTCACCTCCCTCCCCCAACTTGTTCTTGTGTATTTTTCTCCACAGAGTTGCAAGTTGTGTAGTTTTTTTTATAGGTTCACAGCAGTTCTTGGTAAGTATTGTTATTCATTTGTGCACAAATCTGGGACAGCCTGTAATGGAAAATAGGGTTCATTACAAAAGCAGAAGCTACAGTTAAGGGGTCCTTGAAAGTGGAGCCTACAAAATACATCTACACAAATAAGTAGAGAAGATTTTTGAGTAGAATATTGAGATAATGAAAGCAATAAAGAAAGCACAATTAATTCTAAATTTTGGATTATAAATGATGGGGTGTCTACTTGAATCTTGACTTGTAATGATTAATACAAAATCTTATTTGTACCTGCTGTTTTTTATTTTACTTTTTATTAAAACTGTTAATGTCCAGTTCCCTAGTCATCTGACTTTTCTCTGAACAGACTTCCTTTAAGATTAACGCTCTTTGAGGCTTTTGTGTTCTTGTATTCCCAAGTAGCCCAAAGATCTTATACATTGTTTCTATATTTCAAAATTCAAATCCAATGTTAGCAAAACACCAAGACTACTTTATAAAACAACATTTTTCTTTTTAGTAAAAGTCTCCAGCCTTTTTAACTGTCCCCCAGAACACAACAGAGATAGAAGTTAATTATCTGCATCTGTTAGCCCACACAGCTGCAGGAGATTCTGCCCTCCTCCCCAAGCTATGCATGGTAAACCATATTGCAAATAGACTTTTTCCCTGTTGCTTTCTTCTTTATAATGTTCATTATGTTAATACCTTTGATGTTTCTACCCTCCATGTCTGCAGAAAGGAAGAGGCAAGGTAGTGGGGGAGATAGACATATCAGACACTTTCTTAAGCCTAAATTATAATGCTGTAATTGGAACAGGATTCATAGGCTTTAATCAAATGTATATATTTTCCTACGTATTGAAAGTTAAAGAGTCATTAATATTAGACGCTGGGGCATCTCATTTGCATACTTTACTCTTGACAGCTTGCCATACCATTTGTGTTACTGGGTATTGGTGATGGGCAGTGAGTTTCTTGGTGGAATTTGCTATTTTATTTTCTTGTTCACATCTAATGGAGCAGTTATTGTCAAAATTGGATTTTGTGGTTTAGTCTTTAATCACCACAGGTTGCAGCCATAATTCAATGAGACCTAATAATCCAAACAGTACACTTTCATCTTTTTCAATTTCCAGTCTGTATAAATGACTAGTTTTAGGGGATAATATTTTATTGTGTATTATTCACTGGTCTAGCTGCTGAAAAACCAATTAAATGCATTTTTTACTTTCTAGCATTAACAATACTATTTCGACTTAGAAAACTAATTACTGACATTTCCTTTTTTTGTCTGAGCTAAGTGTTTACCTTGCTCAGTTCAGTTCAGCAGTCACTTATTGAACAAGCCACACACACCCTACATTCATTGATCATAAAGTTGTTGTATATCTGTTATGCTGGGCACCCTGCCAGGAACACACAGGCTCTATCAAGCAAAGAGCAAGTGGAACTATTTAAGAATATTGTTTGCAATTTTAATATTTTATTTATTTTTTATGTTTCATATCTTAGTTTTATAAAGTAAGAATTTCTTTTAAATTTTCATTAGAAAAGTAAGCATAGGCATGGAGGAAGAAAGAACCTCTCTCTGCTGCCTTGATTTCACCAAAATTTCCTCCTATTGGGTTATTATGTGATAGGCACTGAGTTAGGTATCATATCAATGTGGGATTTAATTCATGAACTTATCTTGTGAAAAAATGAGGAAACCCCTAAATAGCAATGTCCCCAAACCTACAAGATTAGAAATTCCTCATGCTTCTAACATTAAAGAAATTGGCATGCCCACATTTTACCTTTGTATTGTTTTTTGTTAGAGTTTATTTTATGTTCACTTAAAGTGATTAAAGCTTAAGTAATTACTGATGTGAAAGCATAAAGGTATAGCTAAGACATTGCATCAGAAAACTTTAATGTTTAACATGAGATTTTTAAAAAATTCTACTTATCTGAAACCTGATTTCTTTTGTGTAATAGCTTAAAATCTGATGATTGATGGTGATGATGGGTTGTATATGGAATTGTTCTTCTACAGTATTTTTGATGAATTTGAAACATTTGGAATTAACATATTGGTCAGAAAATGAATCTTTCAATCAAGACTTTTATACTGTAGTTGTATGTCAATACTAATAAGTTTGATGTTGTATCTTTTCATTTCTGTCATTTGAGTTCTGAAGTATAAGTTCAAATTCTTTTTTTTTTGTTTTTTTTCATCTTTTAATAAGTTTTATTTAAGATTGATCCCAGAATCCTAACATAACAACTGTTAAATATACAAGCATCAATTAATTTGGAATACCTATTAGAATCACTGGAACACATTTAGTTGGGCCCTTTTACTCTTCCACACAGCACATTCACATGGACAGACTAAGGAAAAGGAGATGAAATTTAAATCAGCATTTTTTTCTTTATTATACTTTTCCAAAATAAAAAATAAAGTACGTTGGAACCTTTTATTATTGTACTTGTCCATGACTGTCTCTTAACTAGGTACCTTTAGAAACTGCCAAATAACTTCTGATCATTAAGTATTAATTTCGTCTTCTCTGTAGGCTTTAACACTATTTACATCACACTTTTGTATATTCTAGCCATCTTTGTTAGTGGTCATTTCATTTAAATTTTTTGGCTAATATCCATTTGTAGCAATGTTTCAAGTGCTTGCCACATACATTTTATTAGGCAAAACTGATTCTATTTCCCATAGTACAATGAAATGGGACTGTCAAGAAAAAAAAAGTAACTCAGTACATATTAGATGCTTTTAGCTTTTTAGCCTGCAATCCCTGAGTAACTTTCAGTACTGCATATTATCAAGCAGAACATGCTCGTGATTATGCCATCACCAAGCATGGTGATTTTAACAGTGCAACACAGGAACCAAGCCTTTTTAAGACATTTTTCCAGAGGCTAGCCTCATCTGTCATTACCTCATCTCTTTCAACTACAGTATATTTTCTTGTACCCACAGATTAAGATGTTAAAAAGTCAAAACCCCATACCTCAAATGTATGCTGAATCCTGGAATGAAAAAGAAACCTTAGGTTTATATTCTAAGGAAATTAGGCTATTATAAAGTAATGCCTTAAGTTCCTTGCTCTAACAACTAAGTTATGCTAAAAGCTCACCTAACCAAGCAAGGATTACTGATGCCCTAACCTATCACTTATCTTCAGTGCTATTTTATCAACAATGGGAACTCCATAAGATACAAAGGGGTTTTATAATTAATTCAAGGTTAGCTTTATTAATATAATCCTTTCAATCTCCAACCTATATAGATCTAACTAAATAAGTTCCTAGAGAAATGAGTCAAACTTAAATCACCTTATATTTTTAGCTAAAGAGCAAAGATGTGAAAATGTTCTTAATGTTAAGTGCCAAACTTCTGTTATTTCCCATCTAAGTTCTTATTTCCCATGGTCCTGTTTTGCACAATCTCAGACTGATGTGTTAACACCAAATAAACTAGTATATACTTAGCAAAAAGATAGCTGGTGACCTCTAGCTTTAATGTTTGTCTACCCAATATTAAGGGATGAATATTACTTCAGAAAGTACTACAGTTCACTTCTAAGTTCTCAAAGGGCTTATTTTTAATACCAAGGTTAAAACAAAGGTGACTCCAGCACTAGTTTGATGCATAGTGTTTTTATGCTTCTCTTACAAAGGTACCTGTTAATAGTGTTAGTATTAAGCAAAAAAACCTGAGTATTAAAAAGTTAAAAAAAAAGCGGTAGCCTGGCTAAATCTATTTTTTTTAAATATAAAAACTTGGGAGGAATGACAACTATGCCTCTCCCCAATCCAAGCTAAAAGTCATCCACATATGAAGAGTACTGTAGTTCTACTGAACATTTTAGGTAAATTTAGGCAATTCATAATTTAATTAGTTTTTATTGCCAATAGAAAATACTAACAGTTCCTTTATAATTTATGCTTAGGTGAGTTCCAGTGCATAGGTATTATAATGTATTGCCAACCCTTAACATATATACCCTTGCTTTTATTACTAAAAACATTAAAACTTGGTTTAAGTTTTTCAAGATCTGCCTCAATCAATCTCAGTTGAAGAATTATGGACTTTTTAGACTCAAACCGTCTCAAAAACTTTAGAGGAAAGAAAAAACTCCAGAAACAATATAGCATTATCTTCCCAGAGAAAACATCTGATAGGAGACTAGGGAATGACTAATTGAATTATTCTTGGGTACAAGTTTCATTCTCTCTCTTTTTAGAAAACAATATTTTAGTTATATATGGGAAGGAAATTATGGAAAAGTTGTTTAAAGCTCATTTTAGTTTTGACCAAAAAAAATTTCTCAGTTCTACAATTTACAGACAATGTTATCCAATTCACCTAACTGAACACATTTTTAAAGTTTATCCATGAATATAAAATACCCAGATGAAAAAAATTCTCAAAATACTTTTAGCTACGTTTCTTAAAAAAAAAAAAAATGCTTTCAAATTTTTTAAGACTGCTCCCTTGTATTTGCCATTGAAATCTTCCATTATAGGATTTTATTTTGCTGTCTGGACACAAGGCCACTAAGGGTGTAAGTTGGTCACTGCCCTTGTAAAGGTCAGAGCCAGAGCCCTTCAAAGGCTAGACAAAATTATATACCAAGGAAATCTATGCTGACAGTTATTTTCTATCTTGCATTATTGGTTTTTCTTTTTCCCTATAAATGTCTATATTTATGTCAACATTTTTTTTAAGGGTTCTGGGATGGAACCTAGGACCCTGCACATGTAAGACAAGTGCTCTATTTAACTGAGCTGTTTCCCCACCCCCTGCATTTTTGGCTCAACACATTACATTCTAAGAGCTGCAAAACTTGCTACATAAAAGCACTCCTTGAACCAAAAGTAAGGTCAAGCTTTCCCCCAAGTCAGGATTTGTTCAGAACTAAGTGTTGTTTGAGGTTTTTTATTTTTTGTATTGCCATGGATTGGGGGCAGGAACTAGGAGGGGTGAAGGACAAAGTCTTATATCTGCCAAAACTTGACATTTTTTGAAATTAACTTACCTATTTTCCTCCCCTTTGCTTGTTTAGTTGGTACATCCCCTTTTCTAAATTTAACTACTAAGATTATTTTTCACACAAGTATAAACAACCCTAATCATGAAACTGCTTCTTAGAAGTTTAACACATATCCAGACAGCATTTTTTTCTCCCATCTGTCCCCACTCCTTGCTAATCTGGGAGCTATGGTGGCCTGCCTAGTATTATCTGACCATTTTTTCCTGCTGCAGTTATTAATTTAGGCAATTTAACTACAAGGTATACTTAAGACTTTTTGAAAGGCATAAATAAACTGTAGGACACCTAAACTGATGAGCATTAAAGTTGGAACCTTCCTCATTGATTAAGTATATGAAATCTTCCTTCACAATGTTTATTGAAAAGTTAACTCATGCCAGTGATTGCTAGCAGTAATTGCTAAACATACAAAAACCTACTTCATATTGTTAAAATATCTCTATTGTGATCAAATCTTCATCCCAAAAGTTTCAAGTGAACCTACATCACCATCAAAAAACTAACTTGTACCAAAAAAATTCCTAGGAGTATGAAATGAAGTTTAAAAATCTGATTTTACAGTAGCTAAAATAAAATCATAAACACTCAAATATAGCAAACATGAACTTACCAGAAACAGCCTAAAACACAAAAATAAAACTACACTGAAGTCAAATTTTAGTTCTACAGTTTGACTCCTGATTCCTCGCTTCACAGTGAGGGTCCTTTAGAAGATTAAGTGTTCTGTGCAAACCCAATAAAATTACAATTAGGGGATCTAATGTTATCACATAGCTACAGTTAAGTTAGCAGTGTTGTGTAGTAGTGAAATCAACAACTGGCTTACATGATGGCTTCTAAAAGCATCTGTTCCTGGAGTTTCAGGTATCATAAATATGTATATAAAATTATCAGTTGAGGACAGCCATTAGCATTTCATAAAGATGATACAGTGAGCATTAACTTCTCCCAGACAGTACCTTTTCCCCTCATTAAATGTTAAAAGCAGCCTGGGGGGGAGGAGAAAGGAAGAAATAAAACTTTACTTCATATTATCAATTTTACTTCATATTATCAATCAGTACACATTTAAATTTTTAAAACCTAAATGTTCCAAGTACAGAGTAAAGAATAAAGCTGTCCAGAAAGCACACACTTAAAATTTCTCCTCTTGGGAGTTGTATAAAGGGATTTTGAACCTTGATGGCGAGAATCCCAAAACACGAGTAAAATGAATTCTTTTTATTGCAAACAAACGTCTAAATTAATTTCTCCACCCACTTTCTTTAGAAAGAAAAAGAAATCAGCAGGCTAAGGAGATACCCATTCAAGAACTGACATGATTAAAAATTAAGATATAAATGGGTGACTCACAATTTCATTAGCTTACAAAGATGGTGGAGTTAACTACTACAAGCACACTACTTATACAGTATTTTGTGGGAGAAGGGTATACAGACATAGCTAACTTCATATAGATCCCATTAGACAACTGGATTTACAACAAGTTTTTTTTAATAAGAAATGGGCAGAGCCAGCTTTCTTTTCAGAATCAAAATGCAGAACAAATGGAAAAATTATGGTATTTAACTTTCACAAGTTTGAGCCTCCACAAATAATGCAACCAAGTTTTATATTTTTAACAGCCCTTCTACATACACTCCATCTTCTCCATGTTGGTTCCAAGTTTTAGCTTCATTCCCAATTATGCCAATTCCATTGTCATTTAAATTGAAAAAGCCTTCCCAGTCTTTATTGGAAATTACTATTTAGCTTATCCCCTCCACTACTACCCAGCAAACTAGAGAGAGGATGGAGTGTAATATTGAGCAGTACAGAGTCTTAATGCAATTCATGAGGACCACTTAGTCCTTACATGAATCTGGTTGCTAACGTTTCTATTATATTGTGACAATGACTCCCGACTGTTATTCTCTGTTAGAAATAGGGGAGTAAATTCTTAATAAAAGACACCAGGTACAAAGCAACATTTTACTTTTGTTGTGATAAAAAAAGTCACATTTTACAGATAAAATGTAGAACCCTGAAATACTGACACATTCTCTTATCATGCACAATGCTGAGGTTCTCTTACGATTCACTTTAAAACTGCAATTAAAAATGTACAAAAAAGAAAAGAAAAAAAATCAACCCACAAAGCTTCTAAAAAAGGAACCCACAGGCACTTCCTATTGTGGTATGTTTAAAAAGTTAGCCTACTAAAGAAAACAGTCGACTTCTTGTGAAGGTTTTGGAGAAATATGTATCAGTTCGTTTTATTTGGGTATTCAATAATATCCTTGGTGATAATGCTGACTCCATGGCTTCTGACCCCAGAATTGACCCTGCTGCCACTGGTTGAAGCCCTGAGATTGATTTTTATAGCCACAATTGTTTCCTCGTCCTCTGAAGTTCTGGTTATAGTTCCCTCTGTTGGGCATTCCACCTCTGTTGTAGTTCCCTCTGTTTGAGTAGCCACCTCGGCCAGGAAAAACAGGGCCACAAGGGTATGGATAGCCAATTCCACCACTTCCACCGCCACCACCACCTCTCTGTGGCATATTGCCCCGCCTATTATATCTACCACGATTCCCAGGAGCTCCCCCTCTGAAGTTTCCACCACGCATATTGAATCCTCCATGTCCTCTATGGCCACCACCTCTGTTAAACTGGTTCTTGCCACTCTTGTTTTTATTGCTCTTCTTTGAGCCAGTGTTTTGTTTCTTTTCTGGAGGAAGTGCCTTTTTTCTTTCTTCCTTATACTGTTCCAGAAGTTTTAGAGCTTCTTCCTTCTGAAGTTCAAAATAGGTTATTTCATCAAAGCACTCGGCCACCTCTGGTAGAGTAAAGTTACCTTTCATTTTAAGGACTGCATGTTCTGGTAGATCTTTTCCCTCTACTTCTGCTTTCTTCTGTGTTCTCTGCTTGTAGTCTTCATCTTTTGGACAAACTACAACAGCTTTTCGTTGGAAACCTGCAAACAGGCACATTTTTCTCCACTGGGCAGCAGCAGATACATTTGTCTGATCCAGAATGAAATTTCGTTTCTTGCGGGCAGCAATCTCAATAAGCTTTCCAAGACACTGTGGGGCTCTCTGCAACAGTGTGTTCAGTTTTCCAGTATCTGCCATTTGTTTTTTAAAACCTGCCACTATCATTTTATCCATAATGGTATTTGTTCCAAGAATGTTGTATTTACCAGGATTTTCAGCTGCATGTTTAGTAACCCAGGTAGTTTTTCCAGCTCCTGGCAAGCCAATCATAACAACTTCACAATCTTTCTTCTCTTCAGGCCTCTTTGGTCCTCTAACTCGATCCTCTAGGGGGACATTCTGGATAAAAGTATAGTCTTCAGGTATTGGAAAATATGGCTTTTCCTTCTGACCAAAATTAAATTCAACTGCACAGTTATGGAAGAGAACATGCGGAAAGAGTGGTCGTCCAGCAAGAACTTCCTTACTAATTTTGAAGGCAATGCCAAGATCTTGTCCATTCTTGGCATAGGAGAGCTCTACTTCATCGTTTTTAAAGTTAGCAAAACATGTAATAACATCATTTTCATCAAACTTCTCTCCATAATCTTCTGTCTCACAGTTGCATGTTTTAATTCCTTTCAGAGAATACCCATACGAAAATTCTTCTTCACCAAGCAACATTCCACTTGTAGTCAGTGACCAGCCAATTCGAACTTCATGAATGTCAATATCTTTTGTATATAAATGCCTTACAGGAATCTTCTCTGTAACCTTCATCTCAAAGCAGACTTTGCCTTTTGACACACCATAAGATGCCCTTCCTCCAGCCCAAAGAAAAGCAAAACTCTCCATAGTAAGAGAAGAAGCACTGAGGCGATCTCTTGATATTTTAAAATGTAGATCACAATTATAAGTATCAAGACAAACCACTGTGTCATCGAAGTGCTCATCTTCTTCTTCAACAGGTGGCTGAGGAGACTTGGCTCTGCTGTACTTGTTTTCTTCAATGTACTCAAAATATCCTCGGCCATGATCTTCTCAAGGTCTTTTAACACCTCTCTTTTTATCTCAGCCTTTCTGTTCTGTTTTGCCTTGTCCTCCCGCCTGCTGCTGGCCCTGCCTCGCCCCAGGCGGCGCCACCGTCACCGCGAACAGTGAGGTGGGGCCGCAGGTCTTCCCCGTGGCCTCCTTGGCGGCCCCGCGCTGCTGTGGGGGCTGTTGCTGCGGCGTCGCCGGCGGTTGAGGCTGCTGCTCCCCGTGCCCGTTCTCGTCGCCCGCGCCCTCCTCCTCGTCTCCGAGCTCGTCCTCCCCTTCCTGGAAACCTTGATCGTCGCCGTTCTCCTCTTCCGAGGCCGCCTCCTCCTCCTCCATCGGGCCTGAGTCAGCCGCCCCCGCGGCCCCGTTCTCCTCCCCTAGCTCCATCTGGTCGCCGTCCAGCTCAGCAATCCCTTCTTCCTCCTCTTCCTCGTCCTCGTCGCCGCCAGCCGCGCGGCCTCCTGCTCGAGGCCTGCTCCCGAGCGCCTGGCGGAATCCCCCACCCAGGTCTAGGCTGCCGTTTTCGGGCTCCATGGCGGGGCGGCCGCCGGCCTCCTCGTCGTCCAGCGCGGCCTGGAGTCGATCCATGAGCTCGGCCTTGAGGCCCTTATCGGAAAGGCACCGCTTCTTGAGCTCCTCTTTCAGCTCTGACACCTTCAGCTTTTTAATATTAACAGGCGAGGAACTCATGGTGAGGGCCCTGATTCACCGACAGGTGCTGGTTCAACCTCGGCTCCGCTCCCTCGGCCACTGGTGGCGGCAGCTGCGGCTGGAGATGGGTTCCTGCTGCAGAGCGGACCCGCCTGGTTGTCGAACGGTGCCTAAATTCAAATTCCTGCAGATTATACTTTGAGCAGTTATTTATCTGAGAGGATGGAAAAATATTCTATTTGTTATTATTTTAGAAATGTATATTAAGTAAAAAATACTGAAATGCATTGAGAAGTCTATCCAAGATTTTTTAGAATTTTCCAATATCTTGTTAATTTCATAAAATGTAGTTTTAAAAACAAATTTTAGGAGATAAAACAAAACATTCTTTTAAAGTAGTATTCACAAATCTTTTCTTTTGGTGGAGGAAGGAGTCAAGGAAAGCTGGACATTTTTTAAAAAAAAATTAGTGCAAGAAAAACTTTTGAGTAAAAAAAATGAATATATATATATATATATATATATATATATATATATATATTAACTGTGAGTGTTCACTTTAAAATATTTTCCAGTAAGAAAGATGCAGGATTTTTTCCTGCTTTAGGTTAACTGTGTTGTAAAAGTCTCGTGAGTTGCCATTATTAACTTAGTTTTTCTTTTATGTTAGATTCAGAAACACAGTGACATCTGTCAGGTTCTTTGAAAGGATTTTAGCTGCTGAGGAAGTGTGTTTATGCTTTCAGTCCAAAAGAAATGATTCCCTGGAAAGCACTGGAAAAAATGAGGATATTTCAGAATCATTTTCAGATTATTTTTCATATTCCTTTTTGATGCTATAAGTTATTTTATCTGTTATAGGTGTTAAGCACTTTTTTATGAAGTAAAAAATTTAGACTATATTTGGAAAAAAATACCCAGCTATATCTGATTTTTAAAAGCTGTTTTATCAAAAGCATAAATTAAAAGTGGTGACAAGTTAGTTGAGCTGTCTCACATTATGTGAGAAAATAGCATATGCTGGAGGACTTTATGAATCATGCTGGTGAGAAATCACCAAGATTTACCAGAAGCAACTTTATCATAAACAAACTTCATTAAAATCAACAGATTCCAATTCATAAAGGTTATAAATGTTTCTAGTATTCATACTGTTCAAAAGATTCCAATCACAGCTCCAATTGCAGCTGATTTGTCACTTTTTAGGGATGGTCGAATATATGCCCATATTTTATTAATTCATACCGAGAGACTGCAGGGCCCCAGACCCAACGTTAAGAATTCTAACCCCCGCGCCCTCTAGAAAGTCCCCATGCATAAGCATTCCCCAGCCGCACAAAGCACTCCCCACAAGCACTCCCCAGCCGCACGTAGCACTCCCCCACTGCATGTAACACTCCAAACGCTATACAATGCCACCGCCAGATGTTCCATATAGATAATCCTGGGAAAGACAAGCCTGAGGAAATAGGGTAAAAACGGGAACAATAAGGACGGGATGTAATTTATGGGTTTCTTTTCTGAGAACGGTAAAGTGGAAAAAAAACAAGTTTACCCCCCAGGTGACCCCAGGACTGAATTCCGAGGAACCTATAGAATGGCTGTTGCTATGCTAAGCTGAAAACTGACCCCCGCTCCCTATAAAAACTCTGTACCCCGGAGCCCAGGTGTGCCAGTCACCGAAGCTCCCGCCGAGGTTTTGCTGTGCACCCAGGGGCACCTGTGTGAGAATAAATCCTCCAGCGGTTTGCATCCAGTGTCTTGCGTGGTCCATTCCAGGTTGGGGAATCTGGGGGTCTTTCAATACAAGCCACAAGTCCATATACAACTTAATAAAATATTTTCAGTGAATCACTTTCTTCCTTTTAAGTATTTACCTCTTTTACCTAATGATATGAGTGAACTTATTTAGAAGATAGAATCCAGAAAATACCACAGGTTTTACAATGCAAAATATTGATCATTGGTGGTACACATAGGTAGAATGGAAAAATATGTTAGAAGACCTGATGGGGGGCTAAACTATTTTGACTCAAATCAATCTATATATATATATATTTAAGTGTGCCTAACTTAGTTTTCTTTACAAAAGAATTAATATTTATTGTTAAGTACATATACACCAAGAGAAAATATTACATATAGGGAATACTTGCTTAGGGAGTTTAAAGCAGGTCTTTTTTAAAAAAATTGTGTAGTTTTTTACTATTTTAGATCATAGTTCATTGCCTCACTTAGCATGAAATAAAAACATCTTATTTAACATGTTCTCATCAGTATTTCTTTATATTACATAAACCTCCTACATGCAAAATTGATATTAAGATTAACATAAAATTTAAAATTATGAAAACTAAGTTAGATTACTTACTCAAGTAGTGTATTTGCTCTCACAACTGATTGGCTGCCAAATATAGGTTAAATCAATTTCTTTGCCTAAACTCTTTGCATTGTAATGGAATAAATTCTGACTGCTTGAAAAATTGTGATCTACTAGAAATGTACCTGTAAAATCATTTTTAAACATTAAATATTTTGAATATAGGATTCATCACAGTTGATATAAATAATTTTGTATGTACATTGTATGGCATCAGTGTTGATTTTTAATGTTTATCATTATCTTCTGTAACTTGTCTAAAACACATTATGAGATTTTCATTGAAGTATTGGGTACTTTCTCCAAGACTGAAATATAAATATGAGGTGTGCTTGGAAGTTGCAAAAATATGTTGCATTAATTGAGCAAATGAAGAAAAATATAAAGACTCTTTATGGTCTTTTTCTAAACCTAGTGCAGGTGATGCTTAGCTGTAGCTCTTTATTGATGCTATAGATAGGGTGGTTCTGCTATGCTAGTGAAAGTTAAAATACAAAACATTTCACTTACTGCACACCATGAAGAGAAAGGCTATTTTTTTCTTTGTGCATTTAAAGACCAGTTTGTTTTCTCTTTTTAAAAACATGAGTGATACTTGAAATGTTTCAACAATTTTAAGGAAAATAGATTCTCTATTACAATAGTACAATTTGTGATACAGAAGAAATAGAGTATATTAAGACAAAAGACTTGGGATAATTATTATGTAGATATAATCTTTCAACTTCAGATTTGAACACTTGCAGGATGGTATATCATAAATTTCTTAAGGGATTGTCTAACTAGAAATCAAGTCCTTGGTGACATGTGTTTATGTTACAATCTTTTCAACAGTGGGTAGCCTGAGGAAGAATTTCCTTATCATTGTAAACTGCATTAGCAAAGACTCTGTTCTTGACAGCTGCAAACCATACAAACTACCCTGTCATTTTGCCTAAAGTAATAAAGCTTAAAGGCCAATCATATCTAAGTTGTTTTCTGGTATTTCGATATTCACTGTTTTAAACAGCAAATGATTCCTTCAGGCCAATTTTATGGGGTTAATGCATTGTTAGATTCTAAAGACTCACTGAAATAAACAAGATTAGCACTAGCAATCTTTTTATCTTTTCTTCACAAGCACCAAATTTTAACAATAATAGTATGACTATCTGTTAGGTAAGAATTAGCCAGTGCAGTATCACAGTGAATTTTAGCAAGAAAGATGATTGATGTGAGATGTTTTTGTTAGAATTTTGTTTCTTAAGCTAAAAGACAAACAGTGTTAGTGAACTAGCTTTGGACTCCTTTAGTCTCTGCACTTGTACTCAGTGAGCTTCCTGTATTCAATTATTTTGTTTAATAAGTTAAACTATATTTTATAATAAATGCCAATAGCACAATATTTTATAGCAATTGCTTTCAATTATTTCATCAATAAAGCGAAGTCCCTAGATTTCCTATGAAAAATTATGCAAACTTTATAAATTTTTCTTGTTTGTAGGTGATTCAAAAGATAGACATCATAAAAATGTGCTTTCTAATTTTGACATTTTATTCCAATAAGATTGTCTTTTTTCTAATTCATTGAATATATCAAGATTTAAGAAATCTTATTTAGTAGAATAAACTTTTTAAATTGATAATCTCAAATTAGAAAGAATATTTAGTTCCTCTCAGAGTCACTACAAACTTTTACTTGTGAGTCTGCTTAATCTGTTTGTACTATATATACACACTCTCATAAAATTGTGTCAAGAAATAATATAGCTAACACCTATGAACTATTTTTGGTCAGTCTGTAACATTTTTAGCATGTTCTTTGGGAATATGCCTTGTGTGTACTTGCAGAAGGGTTAACTTATCATTTATTAATGGAAAAAATCATTGAGATACAAGTGATCTTTTAGATCATTTGGAGAATTTACACTCCCTTTAATTAATGCAGGAGTTACTTTGTGATACCTCTCAAAGATGGGAATACATTTCCTGCTTGAATATGGTCAGTGACAAAGAGCTCACTGCCTCACTAAGGCAGCAATTTTCATTCAAGGACAGCTCTTATTTTGTTGAGCAAAATCAGTTCCTCCTATCTTTAAATCTCCTGATCCCAACATAGCTATATAGAATTTTTTTCTCTATTACATTGGAGCTTGAAAATCTCATGTGCCATGGTTTCCAGATCCTATACTCTCCCAGTTATCCTCACCTATTAATCTTTATGTGTAATATGCATTTAAATGGGATCCACTGTATGGTCCCACTAGGAAAAGGCATCTCTCTCTTTAAAACAGATTTCTGCTTGTCTAAAATATCCTGAGATTATGCTAATTTTTAACTATGGAATTTATACTTGTCCCTCATGAATTTAGAGTTTGCACACTTTTGTTTTGGAGGTTTATGATTGGATTGCTTGCTCCTTGTTGTCAGTGTTTATTCTTTCAGCTGCTTAGGCATGTGCAAGTACAAGTTAAAATTTTGTCTTCAGCCCTATTGCATATATTCTTTAAACCTTCATTTTATTTATTTATTTATTTATTTATTTATTTATTTATTTATTTATATGTGGTACTGAGGATCAAACCCAGTGCCACATACATGAAAGGGAAGTGATCTACCACTGAACAACAACCCCAGCCTGCATATATCTTAAAGACCTCTTGACACCATTTAATGTAACTGAAAAACACTATCAAACAACAACAACAAAACACTATTAAATCTTAAGGATAGCTAGTGTTTTTGTTGCTTTTAGATATTTCAAATAATTTTGTTTGGCAATAATTTATGTAGGTTCATTATTTTTGTGGTTATATGTGTCTTGCTTTTACATAAGCTTCCACTTTCCCAAACACCACATCATTCTCCCAGAGCGAATAAAGGCATAATTGTAAATTTTCACACCATCATGGGAAATCCAGAGTTACTGAGAATTCCAAACATTCAACTTGACATTTAGCATATATAGGTGAGACCTCTGTGGAGCCAAATTTGGGGGAGAGGGATGAATAAGAAAGACTGTGAGAAATAGGTGATATAAACCTGATACTCTTGGGGAATCCATACATAAAGAGGTTCATGGATAATCCAATTTCACTAGTACTCAGTTCATTTTCAATTACCCTGAAAGTTGAAAATATCATAAGTCAAAATGCATTTAGTACACCTAATCTACTCAACAGTCCAGCCTACCAATACAGTACAATGCAGAATTTGGTTATTTATCCTTAAGATGGTGTGGTTGACTGGGATCTGCATCTTTGCTGTAGCTGCCCGGCATCCTAAAAGATTATCATACCACATATGATTAATTATAGAAAAGGAAAAATTCAGAATCAGAATTGTTATACTCAATGTATATCACTTTTACACTTTTACACTAATGTAAAGTTTAAAAACAAGTCAAACTATCATTATGTCCGTGCCCATCTCCCTCCCTCTCTCTCTCTCTCTCTCTCTCTATATATATATATATATATATAGAGAGAGAGAGAGAGAGAGAGAGAGAGAGAGACATGATTTTTTTTTTGAGCACCAGGGAATGAAATCAGGGGCACTTGATCACTGACCCACATCCCCAGTCCTATCTTTTATTTTATTTAGAGACAGAATTGCTTAGCATTTTACTATTGCAGAGGCTGGTTTGAACTCAAGATCTTTCTGCCTCAGCCTCTGGAACCACAGGAATTAGAAGTGTGTGCCACTGCACTTAGCTTATATTAAGTTCAAAATGTTTAGCAGTTACTCACTATTATATGTCAGGCATAACTCTTGTGAGTATTAGGAATATAGATTTGCATCCATTCAGAAAGACACTTCTTCATCTCCTGTACTACCTTTATTTATAAAGAATTAAATTATTTATTTTGCTGTTGTTAAAATTCAGAACCAAGACAAATCGTTTAAATAAAATTTTGTTTACTGTAATTTTAGTATTGATGATGGATGCAAGGGCAATGAAAACATTATAGAAGCAAATCATGTCTGGAATAAATGAGGAGAAATAAGTAGGAGATAGGTACCGAATTTCAAAGTGCCTATCGTACAGCATAGAAAATGAAGTTTATGCCTAAACTTAATGGTATTCTTTTGTTTTGTTTTGTTTTTTAAAAAATAGTGTTTTATTAACTACCACACTGTTATAATACACTTGAAACATACAATAAGGTAGCCTTTAAATCTGAGGTGGTTTTAAAGATAACAAATGAACAGAATTCCAAATTTCTGAAGTAGGTGAACTGCTGCAGTTATAGGTATACATTTAGGAAAATTGTATAGCTCTTACAAGACCATCAATGTCACTTTATTTTGTACATTTTTAATTGAAAATATAAACAATAATTAAAAAATAAAAAGAAAATACAGCATAATAAAAAACATACGTTTCTCAATTAAATGTATTGGATACATATAAATTTTAAGGGAAGAAGCAAAAAAAGAAAAATGGTTGATATTTAAGTGCAGACTGACTACCTACACAAAAAAAACAAACAAAAAAACTTGAAAAATATCATAAAACATCTAGTTTTCTATGACTAATATCCATATGGTTGGAGTATTGTCACTATGGAAGTGATTTTGTTATGTTTGCATATGTTATACTTTATTGGTAATTTACATGATGGCTTTTAAGGCCCTGGCAGACACGGTTTTTGGAAACAAGATTGGATAAAAATCACCGCTAAGACGCAATACACCTTATTTATTTTTCTTTCTTTCTTTTTTTTTTTTTTTTTTTTTTTTGGTCCTCCAATATTCAAGAAAAGGGCTAATTCACTATAACATTTTCTTAGCACCCAAATGCTTCAACCTATACATTTTAAACTTTTTTTAAACATTGGTTATATTTCCCAACTTCGTTATTGAAAGAATATTAACAAGACATTATTTTGGCAAATTAAATCTTAAACATGGCTTTTCAACAGGATTTAAAAGGTGACTATCCCTAGAGTTTCATGTTAAAATGTAGTTTTCAAAATCTTACAAGAGTAATGCTTAAAATATTGTACATAGTTAACCTAATTAAAATAATTAGCTTCAAAATGACAAATTGATAAGCTAAGTAAAGCCTACACTATGTAGCATTTGCTTGGAAACTTGATTTGTCAGTTATGCATAATAAAAATTCCAGTCATCAAGAAAATTACAAAAATTTTTATCATAACATGATTTCTTTCACCCACCAACTTTTTTTTTAATCTTACAATAGATAAATACCAACATGTTCTCATTTTTACACTAAACCACACAGGATTGATGCATTTGGTTAGACTACCATTCGCATTGTTAACTTCAATTTTCTCTTTATATAACTTGGTAAAATTTCATTTTTTCTAGATTCCAAAAGTACCTACAAAACCCATGCAATTTTAGCATTTTAATATACTATGGAATATCATACAAAGTAAGGCATTTCAGTGTCATGTATAACCAAGTTACTGTCAATCCAAAAATGTTTGCACATCAATAAAAAGATATCTAAGAACTTAGGAACAATATTCTTCTCACTACTGTATAAAAATAACCACAATGAATAAGTATTTGTGTAATATTTACTCCATTGTCTTATTTTCAGAAACTATCACAAGCTGTAAAGGTATTTCAGTGTTGGTAAGAATATCCTGATTGCTGGTGGCAGAAGTATTAACAGTTCCTATCCCTGAAACAGAACCTTGTTTAATATTTGCAAGGATAAGTGTTGTTCCTCCTGCAGTTATCAGAATATCATCTTGCCCAGCTTCCACAGAGGCTATCACTGTACTGCTAGAGTGGATAACTTTTTTGTTTTGATGTGTTTTAATATGTTTGGCAAGGTGGTCACTTCTCATAAAACGTTTTGAACATTCTGGACAAACAAATTTCTTCTCACCTGTATGTGTCCTTCTGTGCCTCTGTAATTCATCACTTCGAGTAAATCTTTTGCCACAGAACATCTAGTTACAAATAAAAGGGCGCTCTCCAGAATGCCAACACAGATGCACTCTCAGATGTGAGGTCTTCCCATAGACTTTACCACACCCTGGTATATGACAAATGTGTTGCTTCTTTTTCCTAAGATTGGTACCTCTCCCACCGCCTTCTTTACAGTTGGGACAGGTGCAAGCTACCCTCCGTAGTCTTTTTCCTTCTTGATGTTGTTGGTCCCCTTCTTCATCTACCACCTGTACTCTTAAGTGTGTTAGATCATTGGTATTTAATGTAGAATCACCACTGAGCTGCCACTCTTCAGGATCAGGTTCTTCTTCCTTGATCCTAATATCTGCAGGACTGTCAGCATTCTCTCCTGGATGTAGCTGTATACCAGTAGAATCTATAGAGTTTACTGTAACTGTCTGCAGATTTGGCAACTGACCAGTGCTTAGACTAACTGGAGTTGAAGTCAAGGCTCCACCTGCTGCAACTTGACCAAGTGTGAGTGTCTGGACAGGCGTCAAGGTTATTTGTTGGGCAGCAGTATTCTGTATTTGCAAATTCTGCAAGTTCTGGACCCCTTGTACTTGAAATGTTTGCCAAGTTATCTGTCCAGAAGGGGTCACTGTCTGTGCCTGAATTAAAAAGGTTCCAGGATTCAGCTGCAACTGAAGATTTTGCAAAGCCTGTTTTGACAATATATTTTGACCACTGGCTTGCACACCATGGATTGTCTGTGGTGTAATACCTTGCACAATTTGGGATTGACTGGTTGGCTGCTGCGAATCTTGAAGCTGTAGATGTTGTACAACAGGCTGTGCTGTAGAAACCTGAATATTCTGAGCCTGTGTCTCCTTGGAAACAGGTGACTAGATATAATTTCCCTGAAGATCTGAAGAATGAACTTGCCCACTAGAATTAGTCAAGCTATTTGTATTTTGTTGTAATATACCTGTACTATCTATCGTAACAGGCAACTGTGATGAAGAGGATGTTGGCACAAATAAATCTGTATCAGTATTAGTTTCATTAATATCAGGAGAAACCCGCTCACCAGTCCTTTCTGAATTGTCTGAACCATCCATAGCTTGTCCTGTGTTTATCAAATGTCCATCGGCATTAATGCCTGCAGTCATTGTCTCAGAACTGCCCGAGAGTCCCAAAGAATCTAGATCGACACTATTGATTGGTACAAAGGTAATATTTCCTGGCAGACCAAGAGGCACATTAGCAACTACTTGGGTTTGGCCAGGAAAAGATGAACCACCAATTGCAACTCCCTGAACGTGGACTTGACCAGTCTGTGGTATGAGACTCTGGATATTAGCAGGAGGTGTTCCAGAGGCAAGTAAGGTTTGATTAGAGCCAGGAATGATCTGAATTTGACTGCTTTCTTGATTTATACCCCCATTATCTGAAGAGCCTGTGAAACCAATCTGAACCTGCTGACCATCTGTTGAGTGAATCTGTGGTATTACTTGATATTGAACATTGGGCACTGTACCATTTGATGAATCTGATCCTGGTGCAACTGAAAATATTTGTTGATTCTGCAAATTTTGAAGGGGAAGGACATACTGCCCACTAGAAGTAGCAGCACTTGGAATCTGTACTAGATTACCAGCTTCATCTTTTATAGTTGTAGGTGTGGCTGGCAAAACCTCCCATGGGTTTGGTGCTCCTCCTAACTGGGCAGAAGCCAAATCACCTGTCGCTCCGGCGGCGGCGTCTGGGGCCCCGGCTGCTGCGGCCGCCTCCTCCTCGTCGCCCGGCGATGGCGGCCTTATTTTCCTGCAGGTAGCGGCCAACAGAGCAAGCGGTGACGGCTGAGGGTCCTGGGCCGCCGCTGCAGCCCCAGCCACTGCGCCCTTTCCGTGCTGCTGCTGCTGCATATACTTGCCCTGGCTGCCACCGCCGCTGCCGCCGCTGGCTGTCCACGTCCAAGGCAGCTATTTCCTCTTGTTTCACGGGCTTTTCTGGAGCTGCAGGCACACCGCGGGGGGGGGGGGGTGGGGGGGGGGTGGGGGTGGGGGGTGGGGGTGGGGGTGGGGCGGGGGGAGGAATGCGGGGGGGAGGGGAGGGAAGGGGGCCCGCGGGCCATGGGGAAATTACTCCCTCCTAGCCCTACCGAGGCCCCTTCCCCTCCCCCACCCCAATGGTATTCTTTTGAACAAGTAGAATGCCATCCTTCATGTTGGGCAGGGAAAAATTTATTCTTTAGATGTTTTTATATCATATAAGGGTACACATATTGCTTTCCAAAAAGCAATAATTTGGTCCCAGAATACAGCATGAAATCTTAGTTTAAAATAAAATGATTTTGTTTCCACTTACACTGAAATTTTTTTACTGGAGTAACTTGCTATGATGAAGTTTCCTATTATTTTTATCCATTTTTTCACATTTATCATATGGTATGACAAGAAAATACCCAATTTGTTTTGAGAGTGCTTCTTAAACTATTTATTGAGAAGTTAAAAAAAAATCCTTCAATAAGGGAAATATAAACAAAACCAGTTTAAAACATTAATTTATCTTGTATAACAGATATTCTCAATTTCATATGAGACATATTTATTCCCAATGTAAAAATGTGCTGGTTTAGCTTAGTTAAACATAATACTCTTTATTGAGTGCAACTGTAAAAGTGCTAAGCAACTTGCATGATGTTATCCCAAAACTTTTTAAAGTAAGTCTTCTCCCTGTTTACATATAAGTACAATCCCTTTACTCTAAGGATGTCTCTTCTATTTGAATGGTACTTCCCCAACACTTTTATTTTTTTTTGGGGGGGGAGTATCAGGGATTGAAGCCAGAGGCACTTAAACCTTGAGCCACATCCTCAGACCTTTCTATTTTTTACTTTGAGACAGTGTCTTGCTGAGTTGCTTAGGGACTCCCTAAGTGGCTGAGGCTGGCTTTGAACTTATGATAATCTTGCCTCAGCTCTTGAGCTGCTGGGAATAAAGGCATGCACAACTCTTTCCAGGAATTACATTTATTTTTGCATAATCACATCAATGCAGAAATGAGTAAAAAGTAAGATGCTAGGCATTAAAACTTTGGTATTTCTTTGCTTTCTTCAGATGTAGGTTGCTTTGTGATAATTTGTATGATCCAAATCTTTTTTAAGTTAATAAGTAGTAGTGCCACATTTTTAATAAAATCATAGAATTCTTAATAAAATTTGATGTAAAAAATAGAAGTATTCAAAATTACTCCATTGACATCAGAACTTTCAAAAGTACAAAAGTGAGTGCAAAATATAAGTTGGTCAGTGTTAATTGTATTGAACAACTGAAGGACTCAGCTGAGTGTTGTGGTACATATGTTATCCTAGTTACTCAGGAGGCTGTAACATGAGGATCACAAGTTTAAGGCCTACCTCAGCAACTTAGTGAGTCCCTGTGTCAAAATAAAAATGGATGGTGGTGATAGGAATGTAGCTCAATGACAGAATGCCCCTCAGTTCACTCTCCATTACTGAAAAAAGGAAAAATTGAAGGAATCTATGTTTCTATCTTAAAACATTTTCAGTTTGTTTAAAAAGGTTCAAAATCAGAAAAAATATTTAGGCTGCTATGTACATTACAATAGCCAAGTTATGGAACCAGCACAGGTGCCCATCAACCTAAGAATGGATAAAAATATGTGGTATATATGAACAGTAGAATTCTACTCAGCCATAAAGAATAATGAAATTATGGCATTTGTTGGCAAATTAATGGAACTGGAGAACATCATGCTAAGCAAAATAAGCCAGACTCAGAAAGTCAAGTGTTGAATATTTTCTTTTATGAAAAAGCTAGAGATAGGGAAAAAAAATTCAAAAAGAAAAATAGAATGGAAACCAATAGATGAAGTTGCTTGAGAGGGAGGGAGAAGGAGAATGTATGAGGGCATACTAGTAAACAAAATCTACCAAATTATGCTTGATTTATGTAAATGTACCACAGAGAATTCTGCATGTATATATAAAGTTAATACATTATATGTGCATTATATATACTATATATATATTTATATATATACATGTGTGTATATATATACATATATATTGCATTTAAATAATAATTATAGAAGGGACATCAATAGGGGAAAGCAAGCAAATCAGGGGTACTTTGGAATGAGATTGATCAAATTATGAAAGTATGAATGTGGCATAATGAATCCCACTATTATGCATAAGTATAATGCACCAATAAATAATTTAAAAGAAACAAAGGCCACTATAAAATAATAGTTGACAACCTGAGTGTTCCCTCACATCTCTGGAAATGGCACAGATTGTTGCAAACACTTTAAAAATCTTCATATATGTCAGTTTAAAAATAGATTTATTTTAATTTGAAAAGGAAAGAAATTCAATAATCTTAAAAATATTTACCTAATTCTATAACAGTGGCAAACAATTATATGGTTGTTGGCCCTTCAATATTTGGCCTTTGGCAGATGAGTGGGGACAATGTTAAAATTTGGGTTGTTACTCAGTTAATGTTGAATGAAATAGGAACTGTAAAATAACAAGTGATGAGCAAGTATGCTACTGTTTCTGAGCTTTTAAACCTGATTCACCAGGAAGTGACTCTAGCCTGAAAAGTGGCATTTCTCAACTTGGAGTTGAATGTAGGGAAGTTCTTAACTCAAATCGATTTGTCTACCTCTCTAGACACTGTTTCTTATCATGGGAATTGCAAGGGCTTGATTACGATTGCAAAAAGTTCAAATACTGTATTTTTGAGTACCAAAAGTTTAAGAACCATAAGTGAGGAGAATAATGGATGAAGTGGCAAGCTGAGTCTAGGGTATGTGGATAGTTGTGCTAAACTTATGCTTATACTATCCCTCTGACTCCTTCCTTCTCACATTTAAATCTCTCACTGCAGGTGTTTCAAAAATTTTAAATGATTCTTATTCATGATTTTCAAGGTTCCTTGTATCATCTTCTATTTTAATTTTTCATTTTTCTGGTTTCAAAAATATAGAGTGTTTCACCAATCAATTAGATGAGACCTTGAAATCTTAAAAAGAGCATAATTATCTTGTTAAGAGCTCTTTGAATCCAAGAGCTCAAAGGCACTTTAGAAATCACTCTTTTGATTGTACTTTGAAATGCCTAATCACTTTTCCTCCACCTAGGTACATTTTTATTTGATGATTCAACCCAATCTTAGTTTATATTTCATTTTTCAAAAAATACCATTTCATCACCTGTATTACAAGTTAATGTTAAAGATCAGTTTACTGTAAGATTCAAATATGTCTCTCTTTATAGATATGATCACATCAGAACTTTCTTGGGTTCTATTGTGAAACATGTTCCAAATTAATAGTTTGATGTAGCTAAAGATAAAAATATTGAAAATGGAAATTTTAAAATTCTATGGATGGAATAGTTTGCTAATAGATGATACAGTAGATAATTCCTTAGCATCACCAGGATGAATCAATTTTTCATTTATTATGAACATTTTTTCTTCAAGGGATGTATGCCTAATCATTTCTGAATGATTCACAGCTGAACAGAAATATGGGGAACTGGAACCAAAATTTTGGTCTTCAGTAGATCAGAGACCTGTCTCCTTAACATATTTTTCATAGATATTTTGCTGAAGTATATAAATAGATGCAATTAAATGCTGCCATGTTTTGAATTATCATAAATTTTGTCTCTTTCATATAAGTATAGTTGCAGTTTATTTTGGGGGAGGGAGGTTAAATCAGCCTTTATTAGAATGTTGTATCAGTTGTGTTTGGAGAAGGTGGTCCTACAGAATAAGGATTTTAAATTAAAGTCCCTAAATGCATCAGTAGGAAAATGGGCTGGAGAAGAACTAGGAATAGCGGTGCCCAGTCTTCTTGTAGGCACACAGATGTGCATGTACGTGGGATTCCCTCACATGGGCACAGGGGTGGCTCAGTGTGTGGTAGACACAGAATGGCTTATACCTTTCCTCACAGAACCAATTTTTAAGGAAAAGGGCAAGAAATAAAAATAAAATAAAACTAAAAGCAGACCTACCTGATCCTTTTAAAAAACATTCTGTAGATTATAAAGGGGAATAGTGAGAGAAAAAAAGTCTGAAAGAAGATCCTGACAGCAACCCCCAGCTTTAAGGAAAGGCTCTAACTAAACCCAAGTGGAAATCCTTAAGTCTGGGAGAAAGCAGCTCACCACACATCTGGACACACTTGTGCTCACTCACTGACAGGTGCACATGCCAGGGTGGCTTGAGATTGTGTCCATCAAAAATATAGGAAAAGAAAAGGAAAAAAATTAATAAAATAAACCACAACAACAATAACAAGAAAAACCCCACAGCAGCCCTCCCTCCCAACTTCCTGCTCAGGTTCCTGGATGCAGCTGCCAGTTGATTCTCTCCTCCCTGATTTGAGGACAGAGCACCACTTCGGGAATCCCTGGGTCTCTGACTGGGTCTGGCTGCATTTGTTCTTCTGCTACGTGTGGGAAGTCTGGGGGTCTCGAGCAGCAATGGAGGCTTTCAGCTGAAACAAGAGCCATGTTGGCTGTCTCTATATCCATTAGTCATCTGGGTTGGGCCAGCCATCTCTGCTGGGGGACTGCGGCACCATCAGTGAACCATATTCCAGGGTATGGGCCTGGTGGGACTACACTATGCACGTCAGGGACCCCTGGACCTTCGCGGTTTACTTTAAATTCCTATCGTCATGAGGTGATTAGGAAAGCGTGCGCGTGCGCGCGCGCGCACACACACACACACACACACACACACACACACACACACACACACACACTTCAATCTATAGGTTGCCATCAGGGGAGGCAGTGGAAGACTGGGAACCTAAGATGGGGAAAAGCAAAAAAAGAAAATAAAATGCCTCGCTCGACTTCAGAAGCCCCGGGAGCCAGCCTCGCCTGAGTGTGTCACAGTGTTCAAGATGAACCCACTATGTGTGCCTTCTGGGGGCGGAGGGAGGGGGCCAGAAGCACAGCCAGCCCCCGAGGTCCACTTTTCTGCTGGTGTCAGGCAAAGAAAGAAAGGAAGAAAGCCCACGGAAAGGTCCCTCAGTTATGATCCTTGTCCACCATGAAGCAGCACCCCTCTCCCCAGCTGCGATGAGGCTCTGCAACCAAGGACTGAGATCTTGCTTCAGTAGCAGCATGGCCATCACTTGCTTGCAGAGGGCAGTGTAGTGTGTCCTTTTAGATTTCATGTCAGTGTGTGAGGTTCGCATATCCACTGGCCCATGGCTCACCAGTCTATCACCTCTGCCTGTTGTGGTGGCCTCTGCTGCGCTCAGCAATCCTTGGGATGGACCTGCTCCTGGGTCAGGTGTCACTCTTGTATCTCCATCAGAGTTGAAGTCTGCAGCTGAGGATCATCTCTCCAGTTACATTTTCTTACTCTCCACATCATCCTCTCTAGGGTTCTGTTCAAGGGCTCATTTCTGATTTAGTGTTCGGCATGCTTCCTTAGTCATTCTTAATGGGGCCGCGGATCCTCTGGGCAATGCACGGGTTTGTGGAGCTGCGGGGCCAGGCGGAGGGGCCAGGGGCGCCAGGCCATGAGTATTCGCTATGCCAGTGGGGCCGCCTGGGGCCCGCGGCGTTGCTCCACGGGTCTGCCCACTTGCCTGTGCCACCTGCCCATGTCGCTGGCCAGATCAGCAGTTTATTTTTTGAATTGTGGATATTATTGATTGCTGAGACAGACTTACATATAGCCTGATCCAGAAGAAAATAATCCTTTAATATTATAGTAAGAGAAAATATGTGACTTTTAAAAAATTTAGTGTTTATATGCTAAATATGAACTGATACCCTAATGGACTGGGAACAAAATTTGCAATTAATTGTTATTATTGTTTATATGAATTATACAACATGATATTTGTTGGTAGATAATGTTATCTTATTATATCAGTTAATCTTTTGGAAAGTAATTATTTATTTGATGCTGATCTCTTAGCAAGTATCCTGACTGCTGTTTTTTTTTTTTTTTTTTCTTGTTTCCTAATGCAATTCCTGGCATGTAGCAGCTACTGAATGAATGTTGAATGTATGAGTGAATTTAGAGAGGCTAGTTTTTAAGTCTGTAGCAGTGTTTATATATATATCACAATCTTACTGAAGACTAATAATTTAGGGTATCTCTCCTATTAAAGAATGGATACAAAATTTCGATTCTATTCATTGTTGATGATAAATATTCAGATGCAAGCACAAACTGGAAGTAGTTTCATTAGAAATAGTTTGGCAGTCACAAAAATACTTAGTTATGGTGCACCAAATTGTAATTTGATAAAGAAAATAATGTTACAATCTGCTGGAAGGTTGCAATTACTCTTAAAATTAGGAGTTATTTGAGTTATTTTCACATCTTTTATCAAAACAGAGAAAACTATTTGAGACAAATTTATATCTTGAAGCTAGTATGCTTGCACTTAAAGGATAGTGTGTTTGATGTGAGGAATTTGATAAAAAGAATGGCTGACTAGGAGAAAAAGAAACCTGACTAGGGTTTAGAAGAAATATATTTAAAATTAGTACTCAAAAAATCATCCACATTTACTTATGTTTGAAGTTTTTATACTTAAAGTGCTTCAATGCAGTTAAATTATAAGATTAGCAGATATTAGATTTACATGAAATGAATTTTCTACTAAAAATGTTTAAATAAAATGGTTTTTCCACATTACTTGGTTAGCAATAGACAAAAAGTCATAGCTGTGAATATGTATAAGCAATGTACTTTAAAGGAAAAATTATTATGTTGAAATATTAATTTATATTTTTGTTTATTCTCTAATTATATATATATATATATATATATATAATTTATTTTGAATCATTTGTTGGAATGTGGAATCAGTCAAAGAGAGCTTGGTGAAGAAACTTTAAATATAAGAGTGTAGGATTTGGTTGTTTTTTAGAGAGTAGTGAGTCATTGCATAGTTTTGAGCAAGGGAATGATTTACAATCAATCATTTTATAGTCAAAGCTATAAATATAATCATAATATGTAAAGCTATGCCATAATGTTTATGAAATTTGTAATCATAACCAAATCCAAGTAACTTTTAGTAGAGACTAGAAGTATGGTAGAGGCAGTGAAGAGGAGGTGAAGGGTAAAAACATTCTAGAGAGATGTAGTACTTAAAAGTTGAAGCCATCTGCAGTGGTTTACTCCTGTAATTCCAGTGGCTTTGAAGGTTGAGGTTGGAGGGTTGCAGGTTCAAAGCCAGCCTCAGCAACTTATTGAGGCCCTAAGCACCTCAGTGAGACTCTGTCTCTAAACAAAATACAAAAAAAAAAAAAAAAAAATGGCCTGGGGATGTGGCTCAGTGGTTAAGTGCTCCCGAGTTCAATCTGAAATTAAAAAAAAAAGTTGATTAGACATGAGAGATGGGGAAGAGTCAGTGGTCAAAGATGACAAGTATTTTGATGATAACAATTTTCTTTTAGAATCTAAAATATTTGGTCTGTAGTTGCAGCTCAGTGGTGAAATGCTTGCTTCACAGCATGAGAGACTGGGTTTGATGCTCAGCAACACATAAAAATAAATAAATAAAAAGCATTATGTCCATTTACAACTAAAATTATTTTTAAAAAATCCAAAATATTCTTTGTATGTCTCTCTTGAGTGTATGACATCAGATACATTTGAGATTCCTAAAATTTCTTTTGACTAACAAAGCTTCCAGAATGGCCATTAAGAAATATGTAGTGAAATGCATTCCCCTGTAGAGTATCTTGAGCCTATGAAAAGACTGGATTTTGAAGATTTAAAAGTGATTATAACTTCAAGAAATAGCTCATGGAGATGAGTGCAGTAAACTTTGGAATAACATCTTCCAACTAGCTGGGCAGACTCTTAACACCTCAACTCCCTGCTATTCTGGCTTTCTGGTTGACTCTTGACTTCCTTTGTCTGCTTCTTATCTCCAATCTGAGAGTCAGAAATTATAATTTAGGTGTGAAACAATTGTTTAAATGTCTATATTGAAGGAAGAAATAAATGCTTCTATCTCAGACAAATTAAGGTTATACTTAATTATTTCACAATTAATAGGATGCTTTTTCAAAACATATACTCATACAACCCAAAATGCTCCAATTATCTTTTATTTAAAATTTCCACTTAAATCAAGAATTTGAATGTTTGATACATATGGCAATATGTCATCAAATGATATGGTCTGTATAAATGATGTCATTTCTACCTAATAAACCAGAGCCCATGGTATTTCTTAAAAAATCTTACTCTCAAAGAAATAAACTCCCCAGTGATTTATAATTTTCATCTCTCTTCCACCCCATACACCAGTCTGGCTTCCAGGGAAACATTAAAAATTTTATTAAGAAATTTTAATTGTTTTAATGCATGGCACAAAAATACTTTGCCCAACTGACTCCTTCCTTAGAATTAATGCACTATGGACAAAGACTTATAAAAGAGTTTTTAAAGAACAGTTTTCATTATTCACTTAACACAATTTACTGTGGCTAGAATATGAAATTACTTGTGATCTAGAAGTTAGCACTGTAGTAATCTTCATTAAAATAGTTTCCTAGGAGTGTAGTAAAATGGTCTGGAAGGCATTTTAGGAGAAAAATCCAATACCATTTCTAGGATTAAAAACTGCATTTATAAAATTGAAGTATGATCATTGTTTTTGAATAGATGAGTGGACTATAAGTGATAGTATGGATTTTTGCTTTTCCTAACAAATAGCTTAAGGCCAGCAATATATATGTTTCTTTCTGGAGAAAATAGTACAGAAGGATAATTTCACATTTATAACAAAGTTTTTAAGAAAAAAATACCCTTTAATGTAATGTAATGTACCTTTAATTGTAAGACAGATATAAAAAAGGAGAAAAATGACAACTTAGAATCTTTGCTTCCATAAGCCCCATATGTGAGATGAACTTGAGAGAACAATACTAAGTGGAATTCCCAAACTTATGAGGTTGAGAGCCTGTCTTCCATTTTTTTATATTATTCATTCTTGTTTTAAAAAATACTGGCAATTGTATTAAAAGCATATGATTGATTTGATACTGAAATTTTTATATTCATTGATATAATTAGAGATGCTGGTAAGTTTGAAGGTTGTGATTTCTGATATTTATTGTTGGATGTATGTTTACTTTAAGAGAGAAATAAACATTCCATTAAGACCTGGTCATGAATTATGTAAAGTTGAATATAACTGGGAAATTCAGAAAAGGAAAGGATTTTCTTTATCTTTTTAAAAGTACTTTATTAATGCTTTTCCTTTTCCCAAATGGATTTGTCCCAGTGATTTCTAATTGGTTTTTGGGTGTATGAAATCTGTCTTTATAATAAACACTAAAATTGGATAACTTGGATGTTTGAATATTTAAAAAACTGAAATTTTATGCAGGTGAAACCCAATTTGTTTATAACATGACTTTCAATTTAAACACACCATGGCACAATTGTGACATTTCAGAATTAGTAAGCTACAGATAATGGGAGTAAAATGACACATTGATTACCATATCATCTGGAAGCAGAACTCCTTTAGAAAAAGTTGGCCTGGGTGTTGGAGGGATTTAAATGCCTGTTCCAGTTTCTTCATTCTGGGATTGAAGAAGGCAAGCTGTTGCTGTAGGTATAGTCACACTTCTCAATGGGCAGGCATGCTGTTAGCAGTAGGGTGGAGGATTGTGGTAGAGGGTTTATGTGCAGCCAGAGGATTGTAACCATTTCCTCTGTGCATTGTGAGAGGGACTGTTGACAGCAATGGAAGCACATGCTTTCTCTCAACCTACATCATATCACCATCTTCCCACATAGAGGCATCTCTAATGTCAATGAATATCAAAAAACTTCAGTATCAAATCAGCCATATGTTTTTAATACAACAGATACAACACCCAATATTTTAAAAACAAAACACTGTCGCTTGTACACTTCCTTATTTTATGTGGCTTCTTAAGGACAAGAAGAGCTTTGAGATTTGGTTTTTTTGTTTGTTTGTTTTTTTGATTGCATAGTCAATATAGAATCAATATTCATCAATTCATTTTTTCTTATTTGTTTATTCCTTCTTAAGGAAATAGAGTGAATTCTTACATATCTTTTTAAAAATTTTTTTAATTTTTTATTTCTATTTCCCTACCTACCAACCATTTCTCCACTTATTCATCCATCCACTTACCAATCTGTCCATCTGCTTGTCTACATATCTTGTTTCCACCAGAATAGTCCAAGAAATATTAATAGTGAAAAATAATAGATAAATCAGTCTTCCTAAACAGAAGAATTATTTGGGGGCTGGGACTGTGGCTTAGCAGTAGAGCGCTCATCTAGCATGTGTGAGGCTCTGGGTTCAATCCTCAGCATCACATCAAAATTAAAAAAAAAATAAAGATATTGTGTCCAACTACTTTTAAAAAAAGAATTAATTGGTCAACATTGTGAGACTCTATATAGTTTTAGTAGAATCTGGATTTTATAAGATGAAGGAAAACTAAACTCTTGAAATATGGTAAGTAGAGGGTTCAAACATTAATTTTAAAGTTTTTCAAG
This sequence comes from Ictidomys tridecemlineatus, assembly GCF_052094955.1. Classification (NCBI taxonomy): domain Eukaryota; kingdom Metazoa; phylum Chordata; class Mammalia; order Rodentia; family Sciuridae; genus Ictidomys; species Ictidomys tridecemlineatus. The sequence goes on along the minus strand of NC_135489.1, from coordinate 73,464,971 downwards.
GGCAAGATTGAGATATTCAGTGCATATGCTTTTCAGTTTGGATAATTAACTTTCATCCTATTCTAATTATCTAAGGAATGTCATTTATCATTCCATTGATCTAGCCCAATTCTCTCATCTGTATCATAGTACTATTTATGTGATTGTGATGGTTGGCATTGGAATGTGGAATCTGTTCTTTCAAATGCTGATACCAATAATGTAAAATTCTCCCTATATTTAATCTGAGTTACATTTTAGGACATTCAATCTCCTCACTCAATATGCAATAGAAATTTTTAGCATTGGCATTGTTTTTATGGAAATGGAGTGGTAAAAGTGCATAACTTCAATGATTTTTTTATTTTTAAAATATATTTTTAATTTTTATTGTTTGAGGCAGGGTCTTGCTGTGTTGTTTAGCTGATCTTGAATTCCTGGACTCAAGCAATCCTGCCTCAGCCTCTCAAGTAGCTGGTATTATGGGCATGTTCTGTGCGCAGCCTAAAAATATATGTTCATTTTTAAATAAGATATAGTAATTGTACACATATATGTGATACAGTGTGTGTGTGTGTGTGTGTGTAATGTTTATATTTGGGTAATTGACATGTCTACCGCCTCAGACACTTATCATTTCTTTGTGTTAGGAACATTCAAAATCCTCTATTAGCTACATCAAAACACTCAGTTTATTTTGTCAACCACAGTTACCCTATTTAATTGTACTGAATAACTATTAGCAATCCTCTCCTCTATCCCCCTCCCTGACACACAAAGCAGGTGTGTTTATACTGAATTAATTAAACTAAAAAAATCACTTGCCTCTAACAGGATCTCTCAGGTATCCTTGTTGTATTTATAAATTAAGTGTTGAAACAGGAATTGCTTTTTATAGTTTCTGCTATCTGCTATTTTTAATTTTTATGTTTTGTGCATTGGGAACAATGTGGGTTCTGGGTTCAGAAGTGGGTTCAAAATCAGACTCATAATGAGGCCTTAAACTCTCTAAGCTTCAGTTCCCTGTCTTTAGAATGGGGATGTCATGAGGATTAAGTAGCATACTACAACGTGCCTGGCACAATGCCTGGTACATAGCAGGTGCTGGGTAAATGATCTTATTCTTATATTAAAATAAACATGAGCTATTAATTAGTGTGATTCAATTTTAAATTTGACAGACACATAAGAAGTATGTGCAATAGCTACTCTGGAAAATCATCTTCTAGTATAATCCTACCATCTTGATCTTTGGTGGACTCTGGTATAGCTACATCAGAAAAGAAAGTTTTGGGAAGATAGCAGGTATTTTATAAAATATCACCTATGGTACAGGTTTCCATTAATGAAATCATTTCACACAGATAGATATCTAATTATACTTATGTCATTAAAAATACAAATAACCATCTAAAACTTTGTCTCTCTGGAATCCTTATAGGCAAACACCACATTAAGGAGATACTTTTTTTATAGCATCTTAAGCAACAAGTAATTTATGCCTTCTTGAAAGAGGTTCAGGCCTTGTCTGGGGTTGTCCTTTGCAGCTCCCACACTTGTGCCACCAATTTTGGGATGCTTCCTCTGCTGTGCTGCCTTCCCAGAGCCCCCGGTGCCGCCATAGCCTTCCTCTGTGCTGTCACGCCCAGCTCTTGACTCTGGCAACTGCTGCAGTGGGCACCTGGGGCCAAGCATTGGGCCCTAAAGACTGATCTTTGTGTGAGCCAGGTTGGAGCAGCAGCCAGGCCTCTTGCAGCCTTCTGGGCCCTTGGCTCTGGCTACCGCATGCTGCGCATGGAAGGAGATAAAGCTTTTGTCGAATTCCTGACAAATGAAATTAAGGAAGAAAAGAAAATCCAGAAGCATAAATCCATTCCCAAGATATCTGGAGTGAACGGGACAGAAGCTAAATCAGTGCAGAAAGTTGCTGGGGAAAAGATTACTTTCAACATTAACAATAGAATCCCAACAACATTTGATGGTGAGGAAGAGGCCTCAGAAGGGCAGAAGGTTGAAGAACAGGAGCCTAAACTGATCCACTCCCAGTTGTGTGGTTGAAATTACAGAGAGCGATAGCTAGAAAGCTCTTGTACTAGACTGTCAGTATCCAGAGGATGAGATTGGACAAGAAGAGGAAGCCTAGAATGACATCTTCTCTATTAAGGAAGTTAACTTTCAAACCACTGGCGAGTCTGAATGAAAAGACTATTTACACTCTGAACACAGATTCCTTAGACTGAGCCTTGTATGACCACCTAATGGATTTCCTTGCAGACCGAGGGGTGGACAACACTTTTGCAGATGAGGTGGTGGAACTCAGCACAGCCCTGGCACCAGGAGTACATTAATTTTCTTGAAGACCTCAAAAGTTTTGTCAAGAGCCACTAGAGCAATCAGAGACACTTGAAGGCCTTAATATTATGGTGAGCTTTGACCAGTGAACAAAAACTACCCTTACACCAGACGGTGTGCTTTGAATTGGATGTCATCCTAACATCATGGGGGTGGGGCAGAATAAGCACATTTAAATTATTGCTATCATGCTCTCATTTACTATTCATTTGGTAGTTTTCCTGTACAAACCTATTATTTCTAGATTTTTGTATAACATAATGATGGACAATAAAATTATTTTATCTCCAAAAAAAGAGGTTTGTATGATATTTGTAATTTCTTCATATAAAGATACCTGATAACATTTTACACTTTAGTTGGAGGACAGATCTTTCAATGCTCAAAGATTTAAAGGTTTTTTCCCCATTTTTTTCAATAAACAAGACAAGTTTATTTTATAGATGTTAATTCATTTCAGGAGTTGGAAATTCTAAGTCTGATTTTTATTTAAAATATTCTCCTAATTCTTCATAACAGAAGATGAGCCTGTGTGTGTTTTTGCAAAAATTCTTGTGGTCTAACATTCAAGTTTTGTTTGGGAGGGGTGATGAAGGACAGTAGAAAAGTTATTAATATCTTTAGAATTCAATGTTGTATGCATAATTTGAATATATCTGGAAAACAATGAAAATTATTTCTACCATCTCCAGTTTTTAATTAATTTCTTAAGGGTGGAAGGAAATACTTTGAAAGATTTAGCAGTCAAATTCAAATGACTATGCAAACAGGTGGCAAAATTTCTTCTCCACCTGCCATGCAACTTTATCTCAAGAAATGTTTCATTCAGCAAATGCTGCTGCTAACAAATAATTCTCTTTTTTCAGAGCAAAAAAAAAATGGAGGGGGAAAAATTCTTTGAAGAAAACATTTTTCTTGATTTTTTAAAAAATTGTGAGTATTCTGCAACTTGTATTTGGGGTAAAAATGGGAGTTCATAACCCACTTGAATCAAAGGTATGAAAGATGATATGTCATGAACTTTGTAATGTTTTGAACAACCAATAAAAACATAAATAAATAAATGAAGAAGCAATGAGATAATTAAAAAAAAACTGTTTTGCAAATCCAGTGCAGAATAAATTGGATCTAGGTAGCAAAAATTTAAAAAAATTTAAAGTATGAAAAATATGTATTTTATTTTCTTGGGGGATGGGTGGTGGAAAGCATGAATGAGTGAGTACACTGATTAACCCACCTGTTTTGTAGTATTGTAAAACCATTACTGGCTTTTTTGTTTTGTTTTGTTTCTCTTTTTGTATACCAAAGCACTGGTAGTAACTTTCAGATGTGATAATTATATTAACATGGGATCTTAAAACATTTGTATAATACTTTAAACACTAGCTCAAGAGACCATTTTCTTATTGAAATTATGTTATTAGAATATATTGTTAGACTTAACCTCTGTAAGGAAATGGTGGCAAGCAAAATGTTGCACTGAGAAACCAATTGGCAACTAAATACAAAAAAAGGTAAAGATATTGTTCATATACTTTTGCATTTTTACTTTTCTTTGATTCATTTATTTGGTGTGAGCTAGAAGCTAAAGTGCCAATGCATTAGTTGGCATACACAGCATCTACTAAGAAAAGTTATGTTTCTCTGTATTTTTGAAACTAATAATTTCAAAAAGCACCAAAATTTAGTTTCCCATTCCTTCCCAGTAAAATTTGACCTGATCTGCCTTTCTATATAACATGAATTGGGGTTTGCAATGATTGAACCAAAGAAAATGAAATGTACATTTTATATTTTACCGGGACAACTCCTCATTTTTTAAGTACCAAAGTACTGGATACAGTGGATTTGTGAAGATTTAGTTCTGGGCATTGGGAGATTATTTGGGCTTTGAACTCAAATACAATTTAAGAGGTGATCTTCCATTTCCTATGTGACAAGTTAATTTGCTATAGCAAATTTTAAGAACGTACCATTATTTAAAGAATCTCTAACAAATTAAACTTCTACATAACTATTTTTTTAGAAAATATATTTGAACTGTATTAACAGAGCACTCTCGCTGTAGCCCATCTACCAGGACATGGATGTAGTATAAAATCATGACATTTGCCATAAAAAATAAAAATAAAAGATTTGTCCATTAGATGATTTTAAATTTTCTTTTCAAATATCCATTTTGATGAACATTCCATGTAGACAGTAGGGACTTAATATATGTCTGCACTAGAAACTTCAAAGAATGTCTTCTGCTCTGCTCTGATCATTTTATAGGTTTAGAGTCTTTGTTTTAATTTGCATATTCTGGAATACTGATGAAGTTTAACCTACCATTTTTGTTAACCATTAGTATTTCATGTTTGTGAATTGTGTGCTCATGTGATTTAAATATATTTCTCTTAGGGTGATTGTTAAACTATGGAAATTCTGAGGCAGGATTACAATGTTAGCATCATTTTGTGAACATACAACATACTTAAAATGTTTTCCTTGTTTGTCTTAAAACAACAATGCAAAGAAATGTCATATTCTGTGGATGTTCAGTTTGACCATGTTTATAATTCTTTCCGCAAAATGATACAGGGATGCTTCATCTGTAACCTAATGCTCTTCAAAAAAGTAATTGTTTTCTGTGAGAAAGCACAGTTGACTGATTCATGCCCATTTTTGTGAAAGATTACTTTTGTGTTCTGGGGTTGTTTACATTGTTTTGAAAATAGTAAGTGTCCAATGGATAGGAGTGCCTTGACAGACATATGCAGATTTAATATCATGGGAAGAAAGAGATATTTAATTTTTAGAGGACATATATTATGCTTTTCATGCCAGGCTCTGTGTAGAAAATATAGATACTAATAAAGATACTAGGTGCTTGAATATCCTATTAAACTAATTCTCAATGAATAGAAATCTTCTGATTAGAGATACTACTCACCATCAACGTATTTTTTTTTACTTTTCCAATTGATTCTGTAATTTTAAATGCCTGGCTACAAAAGTTATTGAGAAGTATAGGTGAAGATATGTATTAATATTTCTGTTATGATTATGATATCTGAAGTTTAAAATTTTATCCTTTTCATGAGATCTTCTAAGAATTTTCACATTTTAGATTCTTGAAGCACTGGAAATTTAATTTTGTTATGAGGTAGGTGCTTACATTTTCTTTTCTTCCATGTGACAGTTATTAATTTGGTCAAGTGCTATCTGGTTGCATATAAAATCCTGTGGGATTTTAATTTGAATTGCCTTAATTTCCACAACAGTTAATGGATAATTAATTATAATATTGAGTCCCCCCATTGGTGAACTTAGGGCATGTTAACATTTAATCAGGTTTTCTTATATGTCATTCAACAATGTTTGTAACCTTCACAACAACAAAAGTCCTGCTTGATGTTTGTTGTTGTTGTTTTTTACTTCCTGCTGTTACAATAGTATTTTCTAACTAGTTTCCACTGTGTACTGGGAAGCTATTAATTTTTGGTCTTTTGTCCTAGAAATTTGCTCTCCTTTCTTGCTACTAAAGAAAACCTTTTTGATTTTGTCTTTTTTGTTCTTATTCTTGTGCCCTTATTCCTTATCTTGTCTTATTGCAAGGATCTCCAGTACAATGTTTGACCTAACAGTCACAATTATCTTACTCTTGCTTTGATAGTACTACAACCAAATGTCACTACTATTCATGTGATATTTTCCATATGATTTTTTCTAAATATATTTCATAAGGTTAGAATGATATCCTTCTATTTCTTGTTTACCAAGATTTTATTTTTTAAATTAAATTTAGTGTCTATTATATCATATGCTTTTTCCAAATATCTTCTGAAATGATAACACATTTCTATTTTCTCCTTCAGTCGTGTAATGTAGTTAATTATATTGATAATTAACTTCTGATAGTTAACCAGTCTTTTATACCAGCACTAAATCTTTCCAGGTCATATATTTTTGTTTTGTTTCAAACAGATGGTTAAAAATTACAGTGCATTTAACACAAGATGATGGGAGTTGATGCGTTTTAAAGAAATAAAATCATTTTCTCAGACTTAGAACTTAATTTTTTGATTACTGTAATTAGACATTATTATGAACTTACACTATTTCATCTGTCACTTGAAATGTGAAGCAGTTTTTTAAGTGGGTATAATTTAATGAAAAAAATATATTATAATTTTGGTTTCTATTTTTCATTTTTTAAAATACTTGGCTTTAATATTATTTGATTAAGCTCTCTTAATATGAGAGATCATGTGTATATGAGATACCTATGGGATTTAGATGATTTGTTTTCATTTCATCATGTATCTTATTTCCTAAAACAGCATTTATATAATCAGAGTCTCAAGCTCAGTACCCAAGTTAACTTTGCCTGCACATATAATGTAGGCTTACCTCTTTTATGAAAGCATATCAGTAACTTCTCTGTCTTCCCATGGTTTTTCAATCAAGTGGCACAGAACTTTGTGTTGACTGCTTAAAAACAATTTTTCAGAAAGTTGTATTACTTTTAATGCAAATCCCTGTTATTAAATGTCAAACATTAAGTCCATAAATTTATACAAAAGATGCTTTCTTCACACATTCTATGGGGTTTCTACTTTCTTTCCATTAAAATGAATGAAACATAACTCGATTTACAAAAGGATTAAAACATGATTAAGTTTCAGGAGTGATGTCATGTGAAATGCCTATATGGAAAATAATAGATAATTTATTTTTCCTTTGTCTAAATATCAGAAATGTTTTAAATTAAGTTACTTTATGGCAATTATTATCAGTTTAATTCACCTGACTATGATTAGAATGGATAGGTAAAAAGATGCCTGGAGCAACAGCTGATTTTAACTTTCATTCTTGCAGTTAGATTCCTGGGGATGGGTATGTTTAGTCATTAGTTAAGTAAGGACAACCACATTTTGTCCAGAAATGGAAATTATTCATATATTAAAGGAAATTAGAAAAAAATGTGTGCAGTCTGCAAAAAATAAGATATCATGGGATAAATTATCCATATTCTAATTTTGGGGGGTTGGTAATAAGTGAATTCTGAATTAATCTAAAATGTATTTTCTGTGAGTATCTCTTTTATTGAATATTTATTAATTTTAATTAATATTAAAATGTTATTCAAAATTGAAACAATTTTAAGAAGTTTTATGAATGAATGAATTTTATTCTATACATTTTAATCTAGGAATAAGTAGATGATTTTTGTGTACTTAATATAGAGATAAATGTGTAATTCAGACAGTAATTCCATGCTCAATAAAGTAAGAATCTGTAGTTTGCATTCTTATATTTGTCCAATCTCATACTGTTTAAGATAGATCAGAACAAATTTATCTTTAACATTTGAAAAGAGAAAGAAGCATATTACATGTCACAAGTCTAGACCTGAACTGTGCAATGGAAATTTCCATAGTGAATAAAATCTTCTATAACTGCATTGTCTAATATCATACCCAGAAACAATATAAGGATATTGAGCATTAGAAATGTAGCTAGTACCATAGAGAACTATATTTTGAATTTTATTTAATTTTAATTAATTTGTCTTGCATACATATATTCACACGTGGCCAGTGTCTACCATATTAGACAGTGCTGGTCTAGAATCAGGTTCTCCAACCTTGTCATCATAGCCATAATCCACTACTACAACATCAACATAACTCTTGTTTTTATAAAATATGCATACCAAATTTGAAGTTCATACCTCTTATTAAAATCTATTTGGCTAATATTTCACATGTGGATCAAGTTACATTTTAAATAACATACTGCCATAAACTAGAAAAATTCTGAACAAAGCAAATGCTGAAAAATTTTATTGTGTGTAGGGAAAACTGATAAAGGCCAATACAATTGACCAGTACATTTCTACCAGTTTCCATGCCAACAGAACTTTGATTATTGGGATATTTGATGATAACTGACACAATGGAATAAATAAGAAATACACATCCTAAGACCTTTTTTATTCTCTATTAATGTTAAAAAATCTCAAACTAAGATTACTTGTTAATAACTTTCTTTAAATAAAAATTTTTCTAAGACTCTGATATGGAACTAAGAGGGCTATAAAAATAAATTTATATTTGAAATATTAGATATAAAATATTAGATCTGTTACTGAGGTCCATACATTCAAAGAGAATTAAACTACCCCTTAAGATTATCCAATGATGTCACAGTAACATTTTAAAAGCCAGAAATAATCAGAAACCACATTTTTACATGGTGAATGACTACTATTATAAAATATTTTTTTAACTACTTTATTTCTAAGTATTGAAATTATGAATTAAAAATTGATAAAGAATTGTTGCATATACTCTGAGGGAACAAAATTTTAAAATAATTTTCCAGGCCTTAAACTCAAAAGCTAGATTCCAAGTTTTAGTTTTTCAGAAAAATGTTTCTATACATTATTTATTCCAGAATAAGATACAATATATAACTATATATTTTATTTTCTTTAATATTTTTTCAGCAAATTCATTTCAGACATTAATTGTTGTGTAGGTTTTTTCTAAAAGGTATTAATCTTCTTAACATATAAATATACATGTACATATATGCATACATGTATACACTTTTAAATTAAAACCAACATAGAATTATTTTATTAATACTGCTTGAATAACCTCATTTAGTCATTTTGTGCATGTAGACATATATGAAAGATAAAATATATTTAAAAATAAAATATGATTTCAAAAATTTAAAATGTGAATCTCACACACATAAAAAATGAAAATATGTGCTGAGGTTGTGGCTTAGTGGTAGAATGCTTGCCTAGCACATGCAAGGCCCTGGGCTCAATCCTCAGCATCACATAAAAATAAATAAATAAAATAAAGGTATTGTGTCCAAATACAACTAAAAAATAAATATTAAAAAATTGAAAATATGTCAAAGACTTTTAGTTATTAAAATGAACACTGGCAAAATGATACAATGGTGTGAGAACTTTATAAACAGTAGTTTTATCATCCATCTCAAAAAGATGCTGAATTAAGTTGTAAGTTAGAGACAAATTTGATTAATATAATATAGAGCAATAAAACAATCTTTTTTCAGAGAGAAAAATATGAACCTTTAGTGAAAAAAAATATAACTTAATATGTTCCCAGAATTAGGTCCTAATCAAACAGTAAATACTAAGTGTGACAGAAATACATCCCTAACAGAACTGAATTTTTGAATGTGTCTGTCAAACAATGCTCAGTAAGACATTTAAAGTTGTATGTCCATGTACATATGTACAACTATAATGCACCAATTAAAAAATGAGGAAAAAATACAATAACAACAGACATATGGCCTTTATCTTATTTTCAGGCTTTTGATAATTTCTTAACAGAAAGGAAGTATTAGATCTTAGAATTTTTTCATCAGGATAATACTTCTTTTTTTCCAATCCAAAACTCTAAACAACAACAACAAAAAAATCTATATAATTTCTTCATAAGCTCTTGAGAGATAAATAATTTAATTTTGCAATTTATGCATCACATTTTACCAACACTGATAACCTTAGAAAACAGAATTTTGTGCATTTTAATGTGGTGACAAAGACTTTAAGTATCATTGTAATTTTTGATCAAACTAGAGTGGAGTCAGCATGCAGGCAATGCAGAATGAAAGCCTTCTTGTTTTCTCTTATTAGTACAGCTACCATTTCAGAGACCATTCTGCTGCCATCTGTCAGACTAAGGCTCTTTTTAGGCTACAAAGATTCTTTGGTGAAGTTATATGGGCTGGTGGTGAGGTGGGGTGTGGTGAAAATCTAAAACTGGAAAGGGGACTATATTAGAAGAAATCCCTCTTTCTTCCTGCCTCCCTCCTTCCCACCCTATTTTTTTCCTCTCTTCCTGCCTTTATCAATTCCTTCCCTTTCTTTGTTCTTTATTTCTAGGTTAAGGAAGCTTATTTCTCCTTTCTGTGCAGGCTCCCACTAATAGCTCCTAGATAGGTGGGATAGGGGAGTGTCACTTAACAAGATGCACAGATCACAATAAACAAGTGAGCAAACAGATAAAAAAAAACATGGTGGGTGCTTCTCCCAGAAGAAGGTTTGTATAATCTGTTTTTTTTTTTTTAAGGGAAGTTGAAGCAACAGAAAACTCACAGGCAGAAATTTTTCCTGTGTTGGTGTGATAGATACAAAGTTCTTTCCAAGAGTCTTATAGAGATATAATGCAATTTAAAGCAAAGGGCAGTGGGGAGGGGAAGTAGGTAGAGTAGCATGGATATCTGAATTTTAGTTATTGACACATTATAAACGTGCAATAGCAAAAGTGCTGAGGCAAGAATAAACAGAAATCTATATTATGGAAAAGAATTTAGCATAAGTGGTGTTTTGAAAAAATATACTAATATTTTAAGATTTGTGATTGTATTTTTGTTTCCTTCTTTTGATTGTTTATCTTTTCTGTATTTTTAAGAAGAAATCTGGCCGGTATGTGCATGATGGAGGCCACAGCGGCAGTCATGGTGGCTCGGTGTGTGAGGCTGGTGCAGCACAATATCCCAGCTTTGGCATTGTCTCTGAGGCCCTCTCCTTGTTTGTTGTGCACAGCTCCAAAACAAAAGAACAATGCCCACAGCCTGGAAGAGAATGTGGGTCACAATGAGCAGAAGACAGAGCATCCTTGGAAGAGAAGGTCAAGTTGGAATAGCAGCTGACACGATGGAAAAATACAAAAGAGCTTTGGCAGATACTGAGAACTTTAGACAGAGGAGCCAAAAACTGGTGGAAGAGGCAAAATTATATGGCATCCAGGGCTTCTGCAAAGACTTGCTGGAGGTTGTGGACATTCTGGAGAAAGAAACACAGAGTGTTCCAAAGAGATTACAGATGAAAATCCTCACCTGAAAAGCCTTATATAAGGGGCTGGTACTGACCGAGGTGCAGATCCAAAAGGTGTTCACAAAGCACGGCTTGCTCAAGCTGAACCCCCTTGGAGCCAAGTTCGACTCTTATGAACATGAGGCACTGTTCCACACACCAGTAAACGGCGAGGAGCCAGCACGATGGTGCTGGTTAGCAAGGTGGGGTACAAGCTGCATGGGCGCACCCTCAGGCCTGTCCTGGTGGGGTGGTGAAGGAAGCATAACTGCCTACCTCAGGGTCTTTGGCTTTTAAGTCACTTGCTGTAACTCTTGAAAGGCGGTCTATCTTTTCCTAATTTTTGCTATATCCAGGCATTTAAACCATAAAATGGTAAAGCAAATGTAAAATCCAATCAAAGAAAGACACATCTCTGAAGATCACCTGGTGACAAAATTCAAGATATGACACATACTGAGAAGCTTAATTTAGCAGGATAATTGTGAATAACTTCCAGGAAATAGTTTGAAAAAGAATAAACATATAATAATTATTCTGTATAAAATGATCTGCTATTTAATCTGAGATTTAGGAATGCCAAGCATATGAATTTGTTCCTTCAGTCCTTCTTTGAAATGTTTCTATAACATACAAAACAGTGAGGGAAATAGGCCATGGTACTCTCATGTTTATCTGAAGCAAAATTAAGAAAATCTGTTAGAATTGCTTTTCATTATTGAGTATGTTTTCAGAATCCTCTATTTTCTGTGTCCAGATCTATACAGTAAAATAGCTTTATCAATGGCATTTTATATACCAAAAGGACTTGGAACACAGGCAGGTGTTCCAAAGAAGAACAAAGGTAATGTTAATGAGAGATAGTGAAATAAAGATAAAATCTTTGAATATTTGAGAAAACAAAATAGGATGAACTGGTACTTGCTGAGAGAAGTAGGGTAAACATGACATAATAGTATTCAGAAAGCCTTCCTGGACTGCAGCAACACTGAAAGCAGTGCACAGCAAGGCCCCTGGACATTCCGTCAGGTGTCAGACTGGCCCAAGGGTGAGCTTCATTTAGAATTTAATTGCAAGAATTTTTTCTCAGGTCATTGAATGTGTACCTTGAGTCCATCTTTTACTTACCCATCTTATGGGGGAAACATCTATTTCAAAGTTGATCATTCATTTTCTGATGGAAGATTCTCACAGTCTCTCTTGGACAATGGCAGACAGCACTTGTTAAAGTTTACTTTCTAAGAAAAAATAGTGATTCAACAAAATTAGCAATTCTTTAAATTAGAATGAAACTTTACTATGTTCTCTCATGTCAATATTAGGAATCATTGCAATAAAATTCACAATTCAGATGTTTAAGCTTAAAGCAAAAAATAAAATAGAAATACACTCTTTCTGAAGATACATCCTGACCTAAATTTGGTTATTTTCAAAACATCATTAGCCTAAAATTAGCACATGTGTAATTTCCAAATGCAAAGATATGCAAATAACCTTGTGTATTTTAGCTTCTAGGATTGAGACACAAATCTCTCTGTGGTTTTATTAGTAATAATTTATATAAATTTAACAAAATCACTCTGCACAATTTTTGACAGTCATAGAAATTAAAATTTTAGAGTTACAGTTTTTTAGAAAGTACAAATGCAATCTTCTTATGAGTAAACAGAGCTGTGGTCATCCAAGGTGGGTGCCTGAGTTATCCCATACTGTAGTTACTTATTTACCTTCACCTGGATTCACAAAAATGCAATTTAATCTACCATGAAAATTATATTCTATTGAAACAGCACTATAATCTGAAAAAAATATGGTTAACTTGATCCAAGTTAAGGCAAAGGGCAAAAAGGAATGGAGCTTTGCATAGTTCAATCTGCAAGCTGTTGGGGATTCTTTCATTTGGCTTTCCTCCCTTCATGCCACAAGCAGTGAGCTCTATATGTAAAGAAACCATAGTTATCATTTTAACTCATTTGAGATAAAGATAATTTTTTTTCCCAAGAAAGGTAGAGTAGCCCCTGTATGTTATGGATTGATCAATAATATAGGAGCAAACTGCGTTTCTGCAGAGTTATACAAGTCCAGGCATTAATAATGACAATGATTTAAAACAAACTGAGCTATTGGGAAAAGGCAAACATTTAAGAGTCTAGGCTAGATTTGTAACTCAATATTTATTAATTACATGTTGGCTGAAGTTGGGTTCCCTAGAAACTCGAGACCCAAGTAGTACTAGATGTGCTAGTGTCTTATTTGGAGATCAATCCCAGGTGCACCAGTGGAGAAGTCAATATATGATACAATTAATGAGCAGGTTACTATTGTGGGCAAGGGGGTCTCTGGATACTTCATGAACTACCTGGCTTACATGGATAGTTCATGTCTATCTGAAATACTGAAATTTCAATATCACACTCATTTTCACTACAGTAAGACACTCATCTTATAGGGCCTTCACTTATAGGGACACCCAGGGAATGAAGGATTCCCTTTTCTCATCTCCTACTCATACTCACCGAAAGGAATGGCAAGTGAAATCATTAATGCAATTTCAACTATGTTTCCCTCTCTTTTTGTGCCAAATACATATATAGAGAATTTAGACAAGTTATAGTTAGAATGCATAGTCTAATAAAGCTCAAAACTCTCAAGGGAAATGTGCATGTAAGATATTCTTTATGTGATACACCTACCATTCAGTGTTCTCTGTCATGGGGAAAGTGACACTCTCCAGTACATGGAGCTGCAGTGTAAAAAAAAAACTAACTTACTTAGCTCAGGACACACATATAGACCACTTCTGCCCATGAGAAGGCTGCTGCAAGGTGCTCCTGGTGAGAGCTGTTGCTTGAGCTGTGCTCTCCCATGGGAAGCACTTGTATGTAGCCTCTCACCATCTTTTTCCCTCTTTCCTTTTATAGCTAAAAGTGGGACAGAAACAAGACCTACTGGCTGAGCAAGGAAGCTAGAGCAGAATGTAAGTTATGGGAACAGCCCCCTTGAACTTATTGAAGGTCATGGCTCATTTCTCAGATCAGTATCTGCACAGGCCACCAAGCAAACAGTCCTCTCAGTTGCTCAAACAGTTCAGACAGAACAAGAGTCCAAGCTCCTTCCAGATAGAGGAACAAGTTCCCTTTGCTGTCCAGAGTGAAGAATCACTCATACCTAAATACACCACCAAATAAACACTTATCTTTGTGCCCATCTGGATCATTCTGGAATGTTCTACTGAATCAAAAATCTACCAGTCAACCCTACATATAAAAACAGGACTCTTTACAAACAAAATAGTTTTTTAAAAACAGAAACAAAGCACTATTTAACATCTCTGAATGCCTGCTAAGACCATGTATTCACATTTCATAAAAATTAATATAGCTAATCTCTATTGACAAGAAATTTCTTAAGAGAAAAGCAAGTTTCATTCTTATAAGTGGGGGATGACCTAAAAATCTCATTAACACATTTTATGGAAATAAGAGTAACCAAAACAAATACAAATAAACAATGCATTATTGTTAATACTCTCTCTTAAGGTCATGAGAAGAACAAACTTTATTCAAAAACTTAATTGGGCACCTAGTGAAGTTATTGCTGCTCTACAGGCACTGTGGAAGATAGAAACAAAGGTAAATTGAACAGTTTCTATCCTACTTCAACCCTCCCCCTTTAAGAAGCTTAAAGTCTACAAGAGCCTTAAGCCAGCATCTTACCATAAGGAAACCCATAGGAAGAACACAAACACTTGTCAGCAAAATAAATGAAGAAGTCTTAACAGGTTAATGACAAGAAGTTCATCAAATGTTCCTGTGAGGAGAACTGTAACTGATCAATCATATATTTATCCAAATATATACAATGGCTTTAAGTAATTGCTTTTACTTGATGAGAAAGAAAACACAAGACAATAATAGAGGAGCAGGAGAGATTTTGCTATTACAAGCACATAAAGGTATGATTGAGAATGGTTTGACTACTCACTGTTTTTCTTGTACGTCAGAATTTCATAGGAATTCATCTCATATTTCTCAAAGGTTTGCCACACCTTTTCAATTGTGTCTTTATGAGTCAGCTTTCCATACATAAACCTGCAAATCAACTGAAGAGCTCAAGTTAGCAAATCAACAGGTATTTATTATTCTATAAGCACATGTTAAATATCTGTTCTGTTCCCAAACTATATGCTAGGCATTGTGATGTGCACACATATGTGAAAATGTTTGTTGGATCAAAAAGTCTTAGGGAAAATAGCAAGAAAGAAGGGAAGAGAAAATTCAAAGCAGAAGATGAGCAGGTGAGCTTTAACCAAGAGTCATGTTAATTCAATAAAATAACAGCCCAATATGACTGAAGGTAGGCTTGGAAAGGGAAATCTGCTATAGATAATACAGAAAAGCAAGCAGAGGACAGATGAAGGAGGAGACTATGGCAATAGAAGCCATGCGAGGCAATTCTAAGTTTATCCTGATAGCAACTGGAGGACATGGAAGGTTTTAATCAAAGGAGAAACCTAATCATATTTCATTTTAGAAATGTAAATCTGGAAGAATTCTGATAAAAATGGCCAAGTAAATATGGACTAAGATATTCCCTCTTCTAATTCCTAATAAACAAAAAATTAAAAGAGGAGCAGGGACACAAAAAAATATTCACCAACAAAACAAGAAAGTGGGTGCAATTGGATGCTGTAAACATTAAGATACAGCTAAGAAAAGAAACAAGATTCAGTCACTGTCTGTGCAGCAACTTTTCCTGATCCTGCCCCACCAAACAGAAAAGAAAAACAGCATTGGGTTAAAAATAATGTTGACAGCATAAAATCCTACATGTTATTAATAATATATCTCCCTGCTGCTCATATGTAGAGACAAGTAGCCTAAGGGGGTAAATACAGAATATGAAATGAGACAGAGAGAGAGAGAGAGAGAGAGAGAGAGAGAGAGAGAAAATGAGCTAGAGAAAACCTTGGGATAGAGCTTTACTGACTAACCCTAGTTCTTAGGCAGAACAATTGCCAGGACTGTCCATTTTTTCTGGTCCTACACTAAATATGGTCTGAATACCAGAACTTATCCATGCTGGAACAAAATAGTCCCTCAACTGAGTAGAATGAACCTTTCCACTGGACACTAACAGAATGCAAGAGGAGGGGCCATCTCTCAAGGGAGCTGGAAGCCCAGCTTCCAGATGAAGGATGATCAAGGTTTCTAATAAGCATTTTCCCTTCCCACCCCAGGTCTCAGGCAACAACGATAAGGAAGGACAGCTCTGGTCAATCCTCCAAGTCTTAAGTAATGCAGAAATGGTGATATGGGTTCCCAAAACACACATGTCCCAAAGAAACTCAGAGCTTATCTGATCTAAAACTAAACAGCCAAGTCAAGCACTATACTTAGCTTGACACTGGAACGACTTTAGACTTACTATAGGCTTCTGAATTCTGGCACCCTAGCTGCTGATTCTATGAATTCTGTGTCATTTTATGAATACTTTTTTTTTTTTTTAAATTTTACTCTCCAGCGCATTGAGGGACAAGATTATCTGTGGTTGTCTTTGGGCATTACCTCATGTAGCTCTCTGTTTTTAAGTTGTTCTTTTTACTTATGTACTACAAAAACAAAATATTGACTTTGTTAAACTATCTTTTAACAGAAAAATAGATCAACAATAAATTAGCCCTACCTGAAAACAAGGGAATTTCTCTTTATTTTTCTCTGAGTTAATTTTCTAGATATGTGGCTATCATTTAAGTGAAGTGATGGTACATTTGATAGCAATTTTTTTCCCAAGTTAACATAAATTGCTGCAAAATTGAGTCTTCATATAGAAGAAGTGCCATAATTAACTCCAGTTTTCACTGGTCTTAGTTACTCTTTCAAGTAGAGCAGATGTAAATTTCCTTAACCTGAACATTATATTACAAATATCTACAAGGCAGGAAATAAGCCAAAGAAGTTCCTGAGCTATCAGGAACATAGCTAGTACAAAGGTTTTTTTATTCTTATAGTAGGGGTCATTCAGGTAATTAAATAAGTTGTTTTGAATTGTGCATAAAAGTTTGCTAGATTAGCAAAATATTCTGATTTTTTAAAGTACTTATACTCAATAAGAAGGAAGAAATATAAGAAAAGGCTGTTCAATTTATACCAAAAAATGAAGCTAATCTTCTCGATTTATTGATTTGTACATATGAAGTACAGATGCAGATATAGATGCAGATATATAAATGTATAGATATTTAAGAGGAAACCAGCACAGAAAGAATATAATAGCATTCTATTGCAGTTAGAGTCATAGTTTCTAAACCTCTGAGAAGTGGGGAGAAAATCTTAAATTTTCCATTGCTCAGTCTTCACAGTATAAAATTTTAGAAAATTAAAATACTTCCAAACATTTCTTGTTTTTCACCAAACTTTTTATTTGTCTGATTTAATACATGAAAATGTAACTTCTGAGAACAGACAAATATGTCTGAACAGACAAGCTTCTCCACCCTTCATAGATGAGTTTATTTCTTAATTTGGCAGGTGTGGGAAATGATTCCACTTTATGCAAACAGTGCTAAAGAGAAAAGGCTGAAAAAGGAGAAAAAGAGGAGCTTGACGCTATGCTGTACCAAGACCTTGGCAGGACACAGCAGAGGAATGTCTGGCAGGATCCAGGCTACATGCCCAGCTCACCACCTTGAAGATGCTTTGAAAGGATTTTCCCAATGCCAAGGCCCAAGGGGAGTCCTCAAATACATAATATTTGCCATTAGCACAATTTGCTAAGAGAACAGAAAGAGAGCTCTAACAAAGCCACAAAATATTAGTTCTCTTCTCTTTTTCTGAAATAAAAAATTTTAGCTGAGAAAAAAAACTCTTTAAAAAAGGCTCTTGTCTCCAACATTATAAATTACTCTTCTCTAAAATGTTCATAAATCTTAAAATTAATCCAATCATCTAAATTTTCTTTTCATTTTCATTTACTTTTATTTGATGTTTTTCAAACTTATTCCATACAAAACTTCATAAGCTTCTGAGTTCACATTTTTTTATAGATAAAGTTTTCCCAAGCTTTTCTAAGTTTCTCCCCATCTTACTGACTACAAATATGTAGTTGTAGCCACCATCCCCCACATAGGCTTTGATTTTCTCAGCACATTCATGAATGAGAGAACATATTACAATAAAAATTCTTCAATAAAAATGGAATGAGGGGAGCTCCTTTTGTGAGTGGGTGGAGGTGAGTCCTTGCTCAGAGCAAGCCCTGGGCTGTCAGTGCTCCAACCCTCCTGGTCTGCTTTCGCTGCCCAGAGCGCCCCTGTGCTCTTCTCCTGGCTCTCTCCCAGCTGTAGCATGTCCACCACTGTGGCCCTGTAGCGCTGTTGCTTGCTGCCTGGCCTCTTTGTCTTGGCTACTCTTGTTCGCGTCCCTGGGCTTTTCATGGACTCTCTGTCTGCTGTTGGCTTCTCTGCTGTTGCTGCTATGGTGGCCTTGCACTTTCCCCTGTGCCTCTCCTAGAACTTGTAGCTCCCGCACCTTAGGCCATGTGGTTTCAATCAGAGCAATGCTTCAGTAGGCTGTCAAAAGACAGCATCTCCAGTCTGAGTGTGTGTAATGAGATGGAGGCAGGAGTGGTGAAGTGAGAGCGCTGGATCTGAGTTGACACTCTTCTGTGGCCTAGGACAGTCACTGAAAGACAGAATTCTCTCCTGCACAGCCAGAGAGGACTGGCGGGCTGTAGTGCCCCACTGCATGTAAATTCTCCCTTGGTTGACTCCTCACCACACTGAAAACTTTAGGGAAAATCCTTTTGTTTAACAGCAGAGGCTTCAGAGTGTAATCTATACTGGGGCCTAGAAATCATTTTAACTGGCGACTGATATGTCTCAAGGTGAACTCGGCCGTCCAAGGCACTGCCACTTATAGTGGGAGCTCAGCTGATCCACCCGGAAAAGATAGGTGAGGTAGAAGATAGCACCATGCAGATTCATCAACTTGTGAATTCTATGTGGAAACTCTGCCCAAAATAAGCTTTCTGAAGGTAAGGAAGAAAAGGAAGAAAATAATGGAAAGAAGGATTGTGTGGCATAGGTAGTAAATATCTGTCCTTGTTCACAGTTTGGACCACCTCAGAAGAGACAATTCTTTTATTTTTCATTAAGAACTTTTTGTTTTGGGGTTGGGGTTATACTTTAGTGGTATAGAACTTGCCTATCATGTGTGAGGCACTGGGTTCAATCCTCAGCACCACCTTAAAAATAATGAAGGTATTGTGTCCATCTTCAAATAAAAAATAATTTTTTTTTGGTTTTTGTTGTATATGTTGATTCATTCATGTTACACATATATAAAGATATTTTGTTATCATTTTTCTCTTTTTATTACCTTTTACTATTTTGTTTTGTTTTATGAGTGTTTTTTATTTTTTTGTTTTTGGTTAATTTTCTTAGCTTCTCCCTCTAATAGTTAAATTCTCTTGTTCTCTATCAACCTGTCAATCTGCTTTGTTGTATTTTTAAATTTTGTTATTTTCTCCCTTCATTATGGCCTTCACTTTCTTCTACCTCTCTTCTACTTTATCTTTTTCACCTTTGGAATATTTTAACCATTCTTTTGACTTCCTTTCTCATTTTCTTCCTTGTTAATGAACTGTATTTTTGCCATCTTTTAAAACTAGTTTATATAATTCTTGCTTCCACGATTCATGTTTTTGAAGTTATTAGTACTGTGGATGTTGTAGCTGACATTCAGTGTTTACTTTAATTCTAAATCTAGTTCACTGCTTCTTATGTTGCTGTTTTAATTTCTGATTATTAGTATTGTAGATATCATAATTAACACCTGGTATTTACTTGAATATTGTAGATTCTTCCCTGTTATTGTTGCTGTTCTTCATTTACCCTTTTCCATAGTGGCTGGGCACCAAATGTGACACTATAAATTGTTGGGGAATATGCTCTGCCCCTGAGTTACACCCCCAATCCAGGTAAGAGATTGTGTACCTAATTCCACACATAACAACTATTCTTAACCTTCAGCAATAATTTAAATAATATTGGGGACCTCAAACTGGCAACCATGGCCTAAGTAGAAGTTGGAGAGAATGCTCAACTTACCCATGGACATATGCTCCTACAGCAACAGCAGAGAGAAATAACACAATGACCTCAACATAGGTTACTCTTATACACTCTTAGAATGTACAGAGTTGCCATATCTAGAAGATCAATCATGGGTGGTATGTATATACAGTGATATAGGCAACACAACTGTTGATCTACTAGAAAGATCCTGTGAAATCTACAGAGAAAGTGGAATCCTCAAGCTCTGATATACTACAAAACTTGGAATGATCACTTTGATCACTAATCACAACCAAAAATATTAGTATATTAAATATACTACAAAAAACACTGGGAAATATATTCAACAATTCACAACAACGTGATATACCAGAACACTTTGCCAAGAGAAGGCTGTTCCCTAAGAATAACCTCACATAAAAGTGAAAAAGAGGAGGCTGGAGTTGTGGCTCAGTATTAGAGGACTTGCCTAGCATGTGTGAGGTCCTGGGTTTGATTCTCAGCACCAATATAAAGTGAAGGTACATCTACAGCTAAAAAAAAAAATTAAATTAGAGAAGAAACCCATCTCAATAGATATGCAAATCTCAACATAAGAATATAAGTGATACAAAAAACTAATGTAGTAAGACACCTCTTAAGGTGTGTAATTCATCAACAACAGACTTCAAAAATATCCAAATACTGGATACAAAATTTTTTTAAATGATCATTTAAAAATTATAGGATTCTCAGATGATAAAAAATAAATAAATTAAGAAAGTCAGTACATGATATAAATGCTAAATTCAATGAAGAGATAGAGATATTGAAAAATAATTACACAGAACTCTTGGAAATGATCATCAAATCAAAAATCAAATTGTATATGTTTCCAAAACATTAGATTGAGTAGAGGACAGAATTTTAGAGATTGAAGATAAGGTGGACATCCTTGAACATTATTAAAGACATTCTTGACAGTATTAAAGAAAAAAAGTAAGAAACTACAAATCTAATAAGAACTGAGGAAACATTAAGAGACCAAACTTAATGCTCACAGACATTAAAGAAGGATCAGGGATACAGGATCATGGCAGTGATGTAATGGCAGAAAAATTCCTGCAGACTTAGGAATAAGATGAACATCCTGACACTGGAAGCATTTAGAACCTCAAATAGCCCAGACCAGAAAAAAAAAAAAACACTTCTTCACATCCTATCATAATTACAAAGCCAAAATTTCAGTTCAAAGAAATAATTTTAAAAGCTACTCAAATTTTAAAAGCCAGGTCACATTTAAAGAAAAATCAATCAGATTAACATCCAATTTCTTGACAGAAACCCTAATGTCCAAGAGGGCTTGGAACAATGTATTTCAAATCCTGAAAGAAAATAACAGCCAACCAAGATCATTCTATCGAATAAACCATCAGAATTGTACTATCAGAATCAAAGAAAAAATAAAAACCTATCGAGATGAGCATAAAGGAAAGAAATTCATTATTACTATTCCAGCATTGCAGCAAACACTCAGAAGAATTCTACACATAGAAGAAGATTATAAACCACCAAGAGATCTTAAAAAAATGAATTAGATTGTAACTGAGGGTGAACATATGCCAATCAGGATAGAAGCAAACATTAAATGTAAAAAAATAAAAATAGATGAGAAGTAACACATTCCTCTCTAATGACACTGAATATAAATGGTCTCATTTTTCCAAATAATAAACATAGATCATAACACTGGAAAAAAAATAAGACCCAATTATTGTTGCCTGAAAGAAATATATCTATGGTCAAAGATATTCACAGGCTAAAATAATTAAAAAATGACATTTCCTGTAAATGAAACTTGAAAGCATGCAGGGATACCTATTAATAACCAACAATGCAGATTCAAGCAAAATTAGAGGAGAAGTACAGATCACTATATCTTGGTAAGGGGAATAATCCAAAAAGAAAATATAAAGATAGTAAACATTTATGCCCCAAACATTGGTACACCTGATTACATAAAACACAATGCAACATAAAGGTTCATATAGGGACCAATATAATAATAGCAAGTGACTGCAATATACCTTGGAGAGATCATCCACACACAAAATCAACCAAGATACTACAGAGTTAAATCAAACTGTAAATCAAATGGATTTAACAGGTATTACAGAGTATTTCATCCAACACAGCTGAATCCCCTTTTTTCAGTTTTCTCCCCTGGCCCTACTCCCTGTGAGCTCTGCTCCCCCTAGCCCTGCTTTGCTGAGCCTTGCTTCCCCTGGTTCTCCTCTCCCTGGGCCTTGCTCCCCCTGGCCCTGTTCACCTGGGTCCTACTCTCCCGAGTCCTGCTCTCCTGGGCCCTTCTCCCCCTGGTTCTGCTGTTTCTGGGCCCAGGTCCCCCTGGGACCTGCTCCCTCTTGGCCCCGCTTTCTCTGGCCCTGCTCTCCCTGGCCGTTTTCTCCCTGGGCCCTGCTCCCTGGGCCTTGCTCCCTCTGGTCCTGCTTTCCTGGGCCCTGCTCCCCATGACACTATTCCCCATGGGCCCTCCTCCCCCTGGCCCTGCTCACCTGAACCCTGTTCCCTTGTGCCTTGCTCGCTCAGGGCCTTGCTCCCCCTGGGCCCTTCTCCCCATGCTCTTGCTCCACATGGGCCATGCTACCTTGGGCCCTGCTCAACCTGATCCCTGCTTCTCCTGGGCCCTGCTCCTCCTGGCCCTGCTCTCCTGGGCCATTCTCCTCCCTGGGCTCCACTCCCACTGACTCCTGCTCCCCCTTGGCTCTGCTCTCCTTGGTCCTGCTTCTCTGGGTCCGCTCCCTCTGGCTCTGCTCCCTATGACCCTACTCCCTGGGCCCTGCTACTCCCGGTTCTACTCCCCAATTGCCCTGAATTCCCTGTGCCCCACTCCTCCTGGGCCCTGATACCCCTGGACCCTTCCTCTGCTCAGTTAAAAACCATTAATTGCTCCCTGTTGCCTGCAAGTCCTTCTCAGCCATTGGGTCTTTACAGTCCATCTCCATTAACTTTTAGCTTCTCCTGCTTTATTCTGTGTCGTGTTTTCTGCAAACACCTCCTGGAATGATCCTTCCTTTTTCCCTACTAATCTTCTCCCAGTGTGGCAAGCTTCTATAATTGTGACCATTTCAAAGATCTTGGTAAACCTGGTGGAATAACTTCTAGCAAAAATAGGGCAAATAAGCAAATATATAGTGCAGAGTCATTCATGATACCTACTTCTTCAGTCATGACATTTAGATTGTCATGTCTTACCAAGTGTCTGAAATATTTCATGTTCTTCTTTATCTGTGTTATCTAAGCCAGCCTCATGGACTGCTACAGAGATCTGTAGTTGGTCTCCCTATGCTACAGAGGTCTGTAATTGGTTTTCCTATTTCTACTTCCCTTTCTTTCTAAATTTGTTCTAATTAGTTATACATGAAAGTAGAATGCATCTTGACACATTGTACACAAATGGAGCACAACTTCTTCTTCCTGTGGCTGAATATGATGCAGAGTCACACTAGTAGTGTAATCATCCACGTATATAGGGTAATAATGTCCATCTTTCCTTTTCTTTTTAACAGGTTGATTCATTTTGTGTTTTTTCTATGTTTTAAAAAATGTATTTTGATATTTTTTATGTAAAAATAAAAAAGTAAAGATATATTGATATATGTATATATTTTTACTTTTTATTGAAATAATGATTCAAATAGCATACCATTTAATATTCAAAATGGATAGTTGCTTTAGTGTATTCAGTTATGTTATAACTATCAATACAATCCAATTTTAGAACTCATTTTAAATCAAAATAAAAATAAACCCTATTGTCTTTGGCAGTAACTCTTCAGTCAGCCTCTGTCTCCTAGTCCTAAAACAATGTTTATCTATTTTCTCTCTCAGTAGGTTTGTCTACTTTTAAGTCTATTCCTAGTATTTTTTTGATGCTATTGTAAATGAAATTGTTTTCTTAATTTCACTTTTAGATTGCTCATTGCTAGTGTATAGAAACAGTTGATTTTTGTATAATTAATCTTGTGCAATTTTGATGAACTCTTTTATTCTAATAGATTTTTAGTGAATTTCTTAATAATACCTGTATATAAGATTATGTTATTTGCAAATAAGGTAATTTTACTCCTTTCTTCTGAATGTGAGTGTTTTGAGTTTCTTTCTCTTGCCTGATTTATATGCATGGAGCCTCCATGTCTGTGGAATAAAAATATTGAGAGCAAACATGCTTGTCCTGTCCCTGATCTTGCTGAGGAGAGGGGAGGGAACATTGATGTTAGTGATTAGTTGTGATGTTAGTAATTTTTTTTTCTTGGTATATTCCCTTTATCAGTTGGGAAACTTCCTCAAATTTGTAGTTTGTTGAGTGTTTTGAGTTGAATTTTGTCAAATGTTTTTTTTCTGTCGTATTGGGATAATCATGGTTTTTCTTATTTAGCCTATTGTTGTGATAACTTCCACTAAATGATTTTCAAATACTGACCCAGACTTACATACCTGGAGTAAATTCTAGTTATTTGTGTTATAAAATTCTTTTTATAGATTGTTGTATTTGATTTGCTTATATTTTGTTTGAGAACTTTTATGTCTATGTTTGTGAGAGTGTATTTTGTTTGAGAGTTTTTATGTCTATGTTTATGAGAGAGTAGTCTTTAGTTTTTCATTCTTGTAATGTCTTTCTTTGTCTTTGGTATGTGGATAATGCTAACTCGATAGAATGAGCTTAGATGTTTTCTTTTTGCATCTGTTTTTTGGAAGCAATTGTAGAGTTATGATATAATTTTCTTGATATTTTGATAGTGAGATTTAGCTGCAAAACTTTCTGGCTCTGATACTTTTGTTCTAGAAGCTTATTGCTTATCGATTCAGTTTCTTTAATGGATATAGGCTTTTTCAGTTCTGTTTGTCCTTATCTATATTTATATTTTATCTTCCAAGGAGTTGGTCTATTTAATCTAAATTATCAAATTTTTGGTCATAAAATTGTTTATAACTTTCTTTTATTATGCATTTAATGGGGGGAGGTCAGTAATTTGTATTTTCTCTTTTTTATAATATGCCTGACTAGAGGCTTATCAACTTAGTGATCTTAAAAAAACAAAACAAAACAAAACAAAACAAAAACCAAACAAACCAGCTTTTGGTTTGTTCACTTTTCTGTATTGGTTTCCTATTTTCACTTTCATTGATTTCTGTTAATTGAATTTTTTTCTGCTTATTTTATTTTCAATTTATTTTACTTCTAGCTGATTTTTATTTTTGGTACTAGAGATTGAACTCAGGGTGTTTTACCACTGAGCTCCATCTCCAGCCTTTTTTATTTTTTATTTTGAGATGGAGGTCTCATTAAGAGGCTGAGTATCTCATTCAGTTGCTGAGGCTGGCCTTGAACTTGCAATCCTTCTGCCTCTATCTCCTGAGTAGCTGGGATTACAGGTGTGCGCCATTTGCCAGACTGCTTCTCTTCTAGTTTCTTAGGGTAGAAGCTTAAATTACTGATTTTAGTTTTATTTGTCTAATGCTATAAATTTTCCTGTAAGCTCTGCTGCATGCCATTTGTCTTGATAAGTAAATTTTTGTTTACTTCTACATATTTTAAATTTTGTCTTGACACTTTTTTTCAAGATGTATGCATTATTTAGAAGTGCCTTGTTTAATCTCTAAGTATTTTGGAGCTGAGATTTCTGTTATTGATTTCTAGTTTCTTTCCATGGTGGTCTGAGAGCACACTTTGTATTATTTCTGTTCTTTTAGATTTGTTAAGGTGTGTTTTTGGCACATAATGTGGTCTTTCTTGGTGAATGTTTCTGTGAGCTTGGGAAGAACATGTATTCATTCTGCTGTTGTGGGTTATTCTATATTTAATTAGTTTTGTTATTCAGTTTCATTTAGTTGATCAGTGGTGGTGTTCTGTTCAGCTGTACGCTGATTTTCTGCCTGCTCTGTCACTTAGCAGAGAGTTGATATCTGCAGCTGTAATTCTGGATTTGTCTCTTTCTACTTGCAATTCTTTCAGTTCTTTTTTTAAAAATATTTTTTAAATTGTTGATAGACCTTTATTTTTAAAAATTTGTTTATATGTGGTAGCTGAGAGTTGAACCTAGTGCCTCACACATGCCAGGCAAGTGCGCTCTTCTGAGCCCCAGCCCCCTCTTTCAGTTATTAATTGACATAATTTGATACAAATATCATAGGATCATTATGTCTTTTTAGTGTGGGTTGTTACAACTTAGTGTAACATTTTCAAGGGGCTTGGATTATATATGTGGTTATCAAACCGTCTTTTGGTCACTACTTTTCAGTGGCTTATTCCGTACAATTTATTAGTAATGATGATTGAGGTTATTGAAGTTGGCAAAATTTTTAGAAGTAAAAATATACTTTCCCATGATGAAATATAAAAGGGAAATTGCATGGAAATGAAGGGAGACCCTCATTGCTATACAAAATTACATATAAGAGGTTGTGAGGGGAATGGGAAAATAAACAAGGAGAGTAATGAATTACAGTAGATGTGGTAGAGAGAGAAGAAGGGAGGGGAGGGGAGGGGAGGGGGGATAGTAGGGGATAGGAAAGGTAGCAGAATACAACAATTACTAATTGGGCATTATGTAAAATTGTGGATGTATAACCGACGTGATTCTGCAATCTGCATTTGGGGTAAAATTGGGAGTTCATAACCCACTTCAATCTAATGTATGAAATATGATATGTCAAGAGCTTTGTAATGTTGTGAACAACCAATAAAAAAATAAAAAATTAAAAAAAAACAGAGGAAATTAAAATAAATAAATAAATAAATAAAAGGCAGCATTACAGAAAGGTGCCACTTCACTTTCAGTCTCTTTATCAAAATTGAAGACTTTAAAACATCTAGAGTCTCTGCTGTGAATAACAGTAATTTTATTTACTGCCTTTCCGATTTGTGTTAACATACATTATTAATTTTTATAGACAATATCTGGCCTCCTTTTGATGTAAGATAAGAGAAGGTTTGCTGCTCTAGTTTGTCTTCTGCCTTCCAATTTCTGGCATTGAAAACACTCATTTATATCATCAAAATTTATGACAGTTACATTTTGTTCTCTTATCATAATTGTTATGCCTTATCTACACGTTGAATATGAACAGTGCTTATAATATTACTGATAACATTTTTGTTGATAATACCTTCACTATGTCTCTGGAATCAGTCTACTTCCTATTGTGACTACTGCAGATGAAATCTGTGTAATTGTCATACTTTATATAGATCTCAGCAGTAGTGTCTTGATTGGTCTCCCTAAGTATATTCACCCTCTTTTTTTTCTTTTGTAAATTGAAATGAAATTCATATACAAAATTTATCATTTTAAACTTTTTAAGTGTATAATTCAGTAGGTTTTAGTTTGTCTACCATGTTGCACAATTGCAACCATTATCTAATTCCAGAATACTTTCTTTAAACTTTTTTACAAACTTCTACATCCCTGTCTTCTGATTACCTTCTCCCCTCTAGCCTTTGGAAACCTCTAATCTTTTTTCTGCTGGTAAAGATTCACCTATACTATATTTTTTATAGAAATGGACGGTACATGTGGGATTTTTTTTGGAGGGGGGGTGGTAATCTGACTGATTTTCAGATTAGTATTTTCAAGGTTTTTCCATGCCATAGCTTCATTCCTTTTTATGACTGAGTAATATTTCATCATATGGATACATCACATTTTGTTTCCACTATTTGGATATTATGAATGTTTTTGAATATTTGTGTATGATTATTTGTTTGAACATATGTCATGTGATAATTTTATGTTTTTTTAGAGGAACCATTGAACTGCTTACTGTTAACATATCAGATGTGTAGTTTGCAAATATTTTCTCCTATTCTGTGGATTTTTAATTTTTTAAATAAAGTCTTACAAGGTTTTTTTTCTTTTGTTACTTGTTTTTTTGGTGTTTCTTAATTATGAAATTTACCTGGTAATTCAAGATTGTGAAGGTGCATACATGCACACACTCATACACACACACACACACACACACGCATACACACAGACACACTTCTAATAATTTTGTAGTTATAGCGTACATTTGTATCTTTGATTCATTTTGAGTTAATTGCTGTATATGATGTGAGGAAGGGGCTCAACTCCATGTTTTTTTTCCATGTCAGAATTACTTTTCCTACAATAATTGTTGATAAACTTTTTTTATTTTTATATTTTGCCATTGAATTGTCTTGGCATCCTTGTCAAAGACCAGTTGACTTGTAAGTAAAAAGGTTTATTTCTGGGCTCTGAATTTGTTTCCACTGATTTATGTGTATGTCTGTCCTTATGCCAGTAACTTCACTGTTTTTTTTATAGTTTTGAAAGAACTTTTGAAATAAGTAAATATAAGTCCTTGAACTTAATTCTTTTTTTAAATTATGTTTGATTCTTCTGGGTCCCTTGCTTAATAAGCTTATTCATTTCTGCAAAAATGGTAGTTGGAATTTTGGTAGAGATATGTATGGAGATCAGTTTGATTGCCATTTACCAATATTAAATCGTCCACGAACATGGGACATATTTTTATTTATTTAAGTCGTCTTTAATTTCTTTCAGTGATGTTTTGTTGTTTTCAGGATACAGTCTTGAACTTTCTTGAATTTATTCCTAAATATTGAGTTCTTTGAAAATGTGTTCTTTTTTCATTATGTGGCACCCCTCCCCTTTTTACCCATGTAACTTTTCCTTGGTATGAAGCCGGCTTTTTATGAAATTAATGTAGCTGTTCCTGCTTTCTTTTGATTATTGTTATCATGGCATATCTTTCTCCTTACATTTGCTTTTACTCTTTTACTTTGCATCTTAAATATTTTAAGGAGGTGTCTTATAGACAACGTGTAGTTTGGTATTGTTTTTCTTGGTCTGCCTGACAGTCTGTCTTTGTTCAAAGTGGTAGTGGTTTAGATCGCTAAGTTGTCATTCTAATTGATATGGTTGGATTAATGTCTACCATATTTATAGTTGCTGTTTATTTGTTGCCTTGTTCTATGTTCCTGTTTTTGTCTTGTTTCTTCTACCTTGTGTGTATGTGTTTTTTCCCACTGCTGGGAATTGAACCTAGAGTCTCATGCATGCGAAGCACGTATTCTTCCACTGAGCTACATTCCTGCCCTATGACTTTTGTGGTTTTAATTAACATTTCTGTGATTCAATTCCCCACTTTTTGGCATATTTAGTTTTTATAGTGTTGCCAGTATTAGTTATCTTCTTATTAGTATATCCTATAAATACATAACTTTCTAAATACCCTTATTAGAAATATTCTGTAAAAAGAAAGGACTTAGTTTGGCTCAGGATTTGGAGGTCCATGATCAAGTGGTCCCGTATCTTTGGGCCTCTAGAGCGCATGGTGGAGCAAACTGCTAACCTGCTGAACTAGGGGGCAAAGAGATGGAGAGCAGGGTCCGACAGTCCCCTTGAGAGCACTGCCCCAGTGACCTAAGGCCTGCCTCTCAGAAGTTCATGACACTTCTCATAGTGTCACCCTGGGGACCAAGCCTTTATTTATTTATTTTTGGTACCAGGATTGAACCCAGGGGTACTTACACTGAGCCACATCCCACATCCCCAGCCTCTTATTAAGTAGCTTATGGCCTTTGCTAAGTTGCTGAGGCTGGCTTTGAATTATCGATCCTCCTGTCTCGCTGGGATTTTAGGTATGCACTACTGTGCCTGGCCCCAGGTTTTTATTGTATGAACATTTGCAAACATTCAGCATCGCCCTACAGTTCATGATATACATTTAGAGGTAATCCAAGTCTATTTTCAGATAACACTGGTATTTCAAGATTCATGGGTATTTTGTAATAAAATATTGCTAATTCCTTTCTCCATTTTACTTATACATAAACACACATAATTGAACATGTTGCTGTTATTATTTTGAATAAATTTTTATCTTAGACCAATTAAAATAAGAAAAACAATGCTTTTAATTCTACCTTATTCCTACTCTGATTCTTTACTTTCTTATGTAAATCTAGAATACTGACTTATATAATTTTCCTTCTCTCTAAAAAATTTTTTTGTTCTATTTTTTAATTTGTTCTTTTTAGATATACATGACAGTAGAGAGTATTTGGACATATTATACAAGCATAGAATATAAGTTATTCTAATTGGGATCCCAATCTTGTGATTGTACATAGTGTGGAGTTTCACTGGTTGTGTATTCATGTATGAATATAGGAAAGTTATGTCTGATTCATTCTACTGTCTTTCCTATGCCCATCCCCCCCTTTGTCTTTATTTCCTTTTGTCTAATTCATTGAACTTCTATCCACTCCACCATTGTGTTTTAGCATCTGCATATCAGAGAGAACATTTGACCTATGGTTTTTTGGGACTGGCTTATTTCACTTAGCATGATAGTGTCCAGTTCCATCCATTTACTGGCAAATGCCATAATTTCATTCTTCTTTAAGGCTGAGTAATATTCCATTGTGTGTATATTACATTTTCTTTATCCATTCATCTGTTCAAGGGCACCTAGGTTGGTTCCATAGCTTAGCTATTATGAATCGAGCTGCTATTGATTGATGTGACTGCATCACTGTAGTATGTTGATTTTAATTCCTTTCTGTATAGATGGAGGAGTGGATAACTGGGTCAAATGGTGGTTCTATTCCAAGTTTTCTATGGAATCTCCATATTTCTTTCTAGAGTGTTTGCACCAATTTGTAGTTCCACTAGCAACGTTTGAATGTACCTTTTCCCCAACATCCTTGCCAACATTTATTTTTACTTATATTCTTTTTTTTATTTTTATTTTTTTTTTATTATTTTTTTTTGAGTCCCAAATTTTCTAAGACATTTATTATTGATTACTACTTCGAAGTGGTTCAGAAATTGAAATTTGGGATTTATGATATTGACAACAAAACTATCGAACTGAGTGATGACGACTTCTTAGGAGAATGTGAATGTACCCTTGGACAAGTAAGTATAAATAGCTACTATATTCTACTTTGTTTGCATTTTCACTGGAGACTTGGATGTTTTTTTTTTTTTATTTTTTATTGGTTGTTCAAAACATTACAAAGCTATTGACATATCATGTTTCATACATTGGATTCAAATTGGTTATGAACTCCCATTTTTACCCCAAATACAGATTGCAGAATCACATCTGTTACATATCCACATTTTTACATAATGCCCTATTAGTATCTGTTGTATTCTGCTTCCTTTCCTATCCTCTACTATCCCCCCCTCCCCTCCCATCTTGTCTCTCTACCCCATCTACTGTATTTCACTTCTCTCCTTGTTTATTTACCCATTCCCCTCGAAACCTCTTATGAGTGCTTTAGTATAACAATGAGCATCTCCCTCCATTACCATGCAATTTCTCTTTTCTCTCCCTTTCCCTCCCACCTATTGTATCTGTTTAATGTTGATCTTTCCTTCCTGCTCTTCCTCCCTGCTCTGATCCTGGTTATTCTCATTATATCAAAGAAGACATTTGGTATTTGTTTTTTAGGGATTGGCTAGCTTCACTAAGTATAATCTGCTCTAGTGCCATCCATTTCCCTGCAAAATCCATGATTTTGTCATTTTTTAGTGCTGCGTAATATTCCATGGTGTATAAATGCCACATTTTTTTTATCCATTCATCTATTGAAGGGCATCTGGGTTGGTTCCACAGTCTAGCAATTGTGAATTGTGCCGCTATGAACATCGATGTGGCAGTATCCCTGTAATAAGCTCTTTTAAGGTCTTCAGGGAATAGTCCGAGAAGGGCAATAGCTGGGTCAAATGGTGGTTCCATTCCCAGCTTTCCCAGGAATCTCCATACTGCTTTCCAAATTGGCTGCACTAGTTTGCAGTCCCACCAGCAATGTACAAGAGTACCCTTTTCCCCACATCCTCGCCAGCACTTGTTGTTGTTTGAGTTCATAATGGCTGCCAATCTTACTGGAGTGAGATGGTATCTTAGGGTGGTTTTGATTTGCATTTCTCTAACTGCTAGAGAAGGTGAACATTTTTTCATATATTTGTTGATTGATTGTATGTCCTCCTCTGAGAAGTGTCTATTTAGGTCTTTGGCCCATTTGTTGATTGGGTTATTTGTTTTCTTATTGTTTAATTTTTTGAGTTCTTTGTATACTCTGGATATTAGGGCTCTATCTGAAGTGTGAGGAGTAAAAATTTGTTCCCATAATGTAGGCTCCCTATTTACCTCTCTTATTGTTTCTCTTGCTGAGAAAAAACTTTTCAGTTTAAGTAAGTCCCATTTGTTGATTCTTGTTATTAACTCTTGTGCTATAGGTGTCCTGTTAAGGAATTTGGAACCCGACCCCACAATATGTAGATCGGAGCCAACTTTTTCCTCTATCAGGCGCAGAGTCTCTGTTTTGATATCTAGTTCCTTGATCCACTTTGAGTTAACTTTTGTGCATGGCGAGAGGAGGAGATTCAGATTCATTTTGTTGCAAATGGATTTCCAGTTTTCCCAGCACCATTTGTTGAAGATGCTATCCTTCCTCCATTGCATGCTTTTAGCTCCTTTATCAAATATAAGATAGTTGTAGCTTTGTGAATTAGTCTCTGTGTCCTCTATTCTGTATCATTGGTCCACCCGTCTGTTTTGGTACCAGTACCATGCTGTCTTTGTTACTATTGCTCTGTAATATAGTTTGAAATCTGGTATCGCTATACCGCCTGATTCACACTTCCTGCTTAGAATTGCTTTTGCTATTCTGGGCCTTTTATTTTTCCATATGAATTTCCTGGTTGCTTTATCTATTTCTACAAGAAATGCCGTTGGGATTTTGATTGGGATTGCATTAAACCTATAGAGAACTTTTGGTAATATCACCATTTTGATGATGTTAGTTCTGCCTATCCATGAACAGGGTATATTTTTTCATCTTCTAAGATCTTCTTCTACTTCTCTCTTTAGGGTTTTGTAGTTTTCATTGTATAGATCTTTCACCTCTTTTGTTAGGTTGATTCCCAAGTATTTTATTTTCTTTGAGGATATTGTGAATGGAGTGTTTTTCCTCGTTTCCATTTCAGAAGTTTTGTCGCTGATATACAGAAATGCCTTTGATTTATGCGTGTTAATTTTATATCCTGCTACTTTGCTGAATTCATTTATTAGTTCTAGTAGTTTTTTTGTGGACTCTTTTGGTTCTTCTAGGTATAGAATCATGTCGTCCGCAAAAAGTGATAATTTAAGTTCTTCTTTTCCTATTTTTATGCCTTTAATTTCTTTCGTCTGTCTAATTGCTCTGGCCAGTGTTTCGAGAACTATATTGAATAGAAGTGGTGATAGAGGGCATCCCTGTCTTGTTCCAGATTTTAGGGGGAATGCCTCTAATTTTTCTCCATTCAGAATGATGCTAGCCTGAGGCTTGGCATAAATAGCTTTTACAATGTCGAGGTAAGATCCTGTTATCCCTAGTTTTTCTAGTGTTTTGAACATAAAGGGATGCTGTACTTTGTCGAAAGCTTTTTCTGCGTCTATTGAGATGATCATATGGTTCTTATCTTTAAGTCGATTGATGTGGTGAATAACATTTATTGATTTCCGTATATTGAACCATCCTTGCATCCCAGGGATGAATCCTACTTGATCATGGTGTACAATTTTTTTGATGTGCCTTTGTATCCGATTCGCCAGAATTTTATTGAGGATTTTTGCATCTAAGTTCATCAGGGATATTGGTCTGTAGTTTTCTTTCTTTGAGGTGTCTTTTTCTGGTTTCGGAATCAGGGTGATGTTGGCCTCATAGAATGAATTTGGCAGAGCTCCCTCTTTTTCTATTTCCTGAAATAACTTGAAAAGTATTGGTATTAATTCTTCTTTAAAGGTTTTGTAAAACTCCGCTGTATACCCATCCGGTCCTGGGCTTTTCTTGGTTGGAAGTCTTTTGATTGCTTCTTCTATTTCATCTATTGATATTGGTCTGTTTAAGTTGTGGGTATCCTCCTGACTCAGTCTGGGCAAATCATATGACTTAAGGAATTTATCGATGTCTTCACTATCCTCTATTTTATTGGAATATAGGTTTTCAAAATAATTTCTAATTGTCTTCTGTATTTCTGTTGTGTCTGTTGTAATATTGCCTTTTTCATCCCGTATGTTAGTAATTTGAGTTCTCTCTCTTCTTCTCTTCGTTAGCATGGCTAGGGGTCTGTCAATCTTATTTATTTTTTCAAAGAACCAACTTTTAGTTTTGTTAATTTTTTCAATAGTTTCTTTTGTTTCAATTTCATTGATTTCCGCTCTGATTTTAATTATTTCTTGCCTTCTGCTACATTTGCTGTTGTTTTGCTCTTCCTTTTCTAGGGCTTTGAGATGGAGTGTGAGCTCATTTATTTGTTGGTTTTTCCTTTTTTTGAGGTATGACCTCCAGGCGATGAATTTCCCTCTTAAAACTGCTTTCATTGTGTCCCATAGATTCCGATATGTTGTGTCTGTGTTTTCATTTATCTCTAAGAATTTTTTAATTTCCTTCTTTATGTCTTCTGTAACCCATTGATCATTCAGTAACATATTGTTCATTTTCCATGTGATGTAGGATTTTTCCTTCCTTCTTTTATCATTGATTTCCATTTTCATTGCATTATGATCAGATAAAATGCATGGTATTATCTCCACCCCTGTATATTTACTGAGGGATGCCCTATGACATAATATATGGTCTATTTTTGAGAAGGATCCATGTGCTGTTGAAAAAAAAGTATAGCCACTTGATGTTGGATGATATATTCTATATATGTCAGTTAAGTCTAGGTTGTTGATTGTGATATTGAGTTCTATAGTTTCTTTATTCAACTTTTGTTTGGAAGATCTGTCCAATGGTGAGAGAGGTGTGTTGAAGTCACCCATAATTATTGTATTGTGGTCTATTTGATTCTTGAACTTGATGAGAATTTCTTTCATGAACATCACAGCCCCATTATTTGGTGCATAAATATTGATGATTGTTATGTCTTGTTGGTGAATGGTTCCTTTTAACAGTATATAATGCCCTTCCTTATCCCTTTTGATTAATTTAGTCTTGAAGTTGATTTTATTCGATATGAGGATGGCCACACCTGCCTGCTTGCGAGGTCCGTGTGCGTGGTATATTTTTTCCCAACCTTTCACCTTCAGCCTGTGTATGTCTTTTCCAATCAGATGCGTCTCCTGGAGGCAGCATATTGTTGGGTTTGTTTTTTTAATCCATGTTACCAGCCTATGTCGCTTTATTGGAGAGTTTAAGCCATTAACGTTTAGAGTTACTATTGATGTATGGTTTGTACTTCCAGTCATGTTTGATTATTTATCTTCTTTTAGTTTGTTTCTCCTAGCTTAGCTTTACCCCGCCCTCTGGCTTTATAGAGGCACTTCCCACTGATGGTTTTGGTTATTGTTTTTCATTTCTTCCTCATGTAATGTTTTGCTCAAGATGCTTTGCAATGCTGGTTTTCTGGCTACGAATTCTTTTAGTTTTTGTTTATCCTGAAAGATTTTTATTTCGTTGTCGTACCTGAAGCTTAATTTTGCTGGATACAAAATTCTTGGTTGGCAACCATTGTCTTTCAGTGTTTGAAATACGTTGTTCCAGGATCTTCTCGCTTTTAGCGTCTGTGATGAAAAATCCGTTGTTAACCTTATTGGTTTACCCCTAAATGTAATCTGCCTCTTTTCTCTTGTAGCTTTTAATATTTTCTCTTTGTTCTGTATGTTGGATATCTTCATAACAATGTGTCTTGGCGTTGGTCTACTGTGATTTTGTGTGCTCGGTGTCCTGTATGCATCTACAATTTGTATATCTGTTTCCTTTTTTATTTCTGGAAAGTTTTCTGTAATTATTTCATTCAGCAGGTTACTCATTCCCTTGGTATTAATCTCTGTGCCTTCTTCTATCCCGATGACTCTCAAATTTGGTTTTTTTATATTATCCCAAATCTCTTGGATGTTTTTCTCGTGATTTTTTACCAGCCTATCTGAGTTGGCTAGACTCCTTTCAAGATGATATATTTTGTCTTCATTATCTGACGTTCTGGCTTCTACTTGTTCCACTCTGTTGGTGATACTCTCGATAGAGTTTTTAATTTGGTTTACCGTTTCCTTCATTTCCAGAATTACATTTTGATTTTTTTTAATAATCTCTATTTCCTGATAAAGATGCTTAACTTCTTCTTTTATCTGTTTCTGTAATTCACTTTCAATGTGATCTTTAAGATTCTTTTCCATCTGTCTAAGGTGTTCCTTGAGTTCTTTATATGGCCATTTTTCTGATGACTCTAAGTCCTCCTGAATATTTAGGCTGTCCTTCATTGTTTGTACTCCTTTTCTTCCTTGCTTTTTTATGCTCATGTTACTTCTTGTTCTGTTTGACTGCTGAGTTATTGTTTATTCTTATAAATTTATTGGATGCTTGGGAGGAGAGATAATAGAAGGGAAGGGAAGAAGTCACTAAAGAGAATGAGTGTAGGCAGGTAGAGTTCAGGAAAGGGGAAGTAAGAAAATTGAAAAGAAATGAAAAGACAGAAGAAAAAAGTGAAAAGAAAGAAAGAAAAGAACAAAAAATTAAGACTTTAAAACAAAAAAAATTATAGTGATAATAAAAAATGAAAATTAAAGTTTAAAAGATAATAGTAACCATAATAGAATAAAAAGAATTTAAAAAATTGAAACCATTAATAAGAAAGTTAAAGAACAACAACTAATCAACATCAAAAAGTAAAAAAAAAATAAAATAAAAAAATAAAAATTAAAAAAAAAAATAAAAAGATAAAAAAATAGAAAAATTTAAAAAAGTACTAATAATAATCATTGAAAAATAATAATAATAATAAATGCAGTCATAGAGCTCGGTTAACTTCTCTTCCAGTAGGTGGAGCTATGCCCACTGGGCCAGGCTTCTTTTCTTGATAGGTAGGAACCAATCACTGTGCCTCAGCTCTTCTTCCCAGACTGTGTGGGTCTCCAATCCTGAGTACTTAGAGTCTTCTCTTGTGGTTCCTCAATCCAGGCCCCGCTCACCTGTGACGCTTACCACACTACTAGCTACACGCTGGGTCTGCTGCTCCTGGGAGCTCTGTTTTCATGGATGCCTGGCCACACCCTTTCTGTTTGCCTCCCTCAGACCCCAAGTTTGTATGGCTTGGGGCTGAGGGCCCCAGCGAACTTGTTTGCCCTCTGGTAGTGACTCCCCTGGTATCTGGTGCAAGGGACCTCTGTTGTCAGCACTGGTGGAAAACAATAGCTGTGAGTTCTGCTCTGCAGGTCCCACGTCCCTCCTGATTCCCTGGGTCTGGCTATGGTGCTCAGTTGGTTTTTACCTCTGTGAGTTCAGGTGGGACTAGTTATTTCAGTGGGATCCTTAGTGCTGAGACAGGAGAAGCAGGCGAACCAGAGCTTGCATGCCACTGATTCGTGCTCAGTGTGTGTTTTCTGAGGGGCCCCGGCTGCACGCCTTAGCTCCACGTCAGCTCAGCTTTGCCTAGTGATCCTGAGCAGGCAGGCTGTGGGCCGCGCTCTGGCGCCGCGGTTGTCCGCGGCCTTAGCAGCGACGCTGGGACCTCCGTCGCTCCTCGGCTAGGTGCCTGTGTCCAAGCGGCTGCCGCCACAGCTCTCCAGCCCCTCCCTCCGGAGCGCGGGTCCCCTAGCAGGGGACTGCCAAGCAAGTCCAGAACCGTTTTTGCCCAAAGGTGCAGCAGGGAACACGCAACCGCTGCGTTCGGAGTCGTGGTCCCGCCTTCAGAGGATAGGACTCGGCACACAGCCCAGTTCCCGTCTCTAGGTGCGGCAGCAGGACGATGTAGTCAGAGCAGGAAGCAAATGGCGGCTTCCGCGGAGTGGATTTTCGGCCCCGAAACCACCGCCCAGCCAACAATCCCAAACCACTATCTCTCTTTGCATAGAAAATATTCAAAAAAAAAAAAAAAAAAAAAGGTGTTGTACTGAGGTTTCTTTGTCAGGTACTTACAATCCGCTGATGATTACGTATTCAGCTCCTCTGCCAGTAGCGAAGAGAAAGAGGCAGCAGATGGGCGCAGAGCACCCGCGGCTCTGAGCAGAAAAGCGTCTCTCTTTCGATCTCCTTGTTTTTTCTGCTGCTTGGCAAGGTGATCCACTACAGATTAATGGTGAAAGGAGTTCTAACACGCTGCTTAAAATCTCGATTAAAGCCGCTGCTCAGAGCCCCACGCTCAACACTTCAGCAACCCCTGTACGTAGCGGCCATCTTCCCCTCCATAAACCTATTTTTTTTTTAAAGAGAGGGAGGGAGGGAGAGAGAGAGAGAGAGAGAGAGAGAGAGAGAGAGAGAGAGAGAGAATTTTTAATATATTCATTTTTTAGTTTTCGGCGGACAAACATCTTTGTGGTGCTGAGGATGGAACCCGGGCCGCATGCATGCCAGGCGAGCGCGCTACCACTTGAGCCACATCCCCAGCCCTTTACTTATATTCTTTTTTTTTTTCTATCCAGAATACTTTTATTATACAGGTATTATATGCACACAATGATTGGGGAAACATTTACAGGCATGTTGTTCAATTCTAAACCTCCATTTCACCCACACCAACTATAACACACATTCACTGTAGGGTGAATGAGCCCCACAGGAACGAGATGCCAAGTTACTGCTTTCTGAACAGAGAGCTCCGATTAAATAGAATCTTCCAAACCAAGAACAAAGCCCTGTATGCTTTTTAATTCTTCATACCCTGTGTACAGATGAATAAAATCTAAAGAAGTGTTATAGATTACCCCACCACCATTAAAAGTTAGTATTAAAATCGAATCCTATTTCTCAAAAACTTGTAAGAAGTGCACCAGTATTTACAGACCCCATTAAATTATGCATAAATAAAATCTGTACACTGAACACACTGTGCCTCAAAATACAGAGCCTCCACAGGGACTTGGGGGTGACAGGCGGCAGCAGACGCTTGTGTTCACCCTTTTCAAGTTTACTCAAAAATCAAGATCTGAAATAAATATGCAAATAAAGCTTCAGTACCTTACAGGAACCTGTCGTTTCAAAGAGTCACCCACTTAAAGAGTTAACTTTCAAAGTTAAAAAAAAGACAAAAGAAAAATGAAATCATCAGCAGGCATTGTTTCTACAAGTTTCCTACAAACCAGAGGCCCCTGTGAGCCCGGGTTTGCACCACCCAGCACCTGCTCACTGGCCACCCAGCACGCGGTACCTCTGCCTCCTCCTGGAGGGCACGATCACCGAAGAAGGTAGATACAGACTGATTTTTGAAAACAATATTTAGTGGACATAAAAACCAGCCATATCTTAACACTGAAGGAAATAAGTCATCGTTGATCTGAATCACATCAATCGGATGTTTCAACAGCTAGGCGCATGGCTTCTTGTCAGCCCTGGGGAACTTATGAGAAGTTTCCACTTTCAGAAGAAGAAGGGATGGGGTTCCAAAATATGAACACTCAACAAGTAAAACAAAAAC
The DNA here is from genome assembly GCF_052094955.1 of Ictidomys tridecemlineatus. Lineage (NCBI taxonomy): Eukaryota > Metazoa > Chordata > Mammalia > Rodentia > Sciuridae > Ictidomys > Ictidomys tridecemlineatus. The sequence continues at coordinate 73,425,259 of NC_135489.1, read as the reverse complement.
CAGTACTTGTCACCTTGGGATCCTGTGTCCAAGGTCAGACACTGCAGTGCTGGGGAAGCCACAGCGATCCAGGATGGCAGGTCAAGATCCTGCAAGCCTCGAGTGATGGAGGCCTTTGGATAGGTGGATAGGGGAGGTTGGAAGCTCCTCCCCCAGCAGGAGGGGCGTCCTGGTCTGTCCCAGTGGAGAAGGATTCCTCAGTCCTTTCCCTTCCCGCCCTCTGCTCACCCCCATTTTACTTCCCGTGCTTCTCCATTTTCTCCAGGGTCTTATTAGAATCTGCGGGACTCTGGTCTCCGGGGTTCATATAGGATTTGTCTATGACAATCAGGGCTTCTTTGATGTAGTTCTGCACCGCAGACACAGCGGCGCAGATGGCCTGGCTGCCAAACCCTTGGGTAATCAGGCTGAAATGAGACAAGCAGTTCTGTATGTTCGTTTCCAAGACCAGGGAGGGCCTGTTGTTGCCATTGGGCGTTCGGTCCTGATTGAGGAGGTCCGTGAATTCTTTACACACTTGCTGAGCTGCCAGCAGCGTATTCTTCCTCGTCGCCATCTCATTTCGCCCTCCCAGGTGAGGCCTGGTTAAATATTCAGCCACTGGCTTGCTAGGAAACTCCGCTTCACAGACGTACGCAAAGTCCCGGGCCAAGTGAACAGCTTCGCCTTCCACCAAGGATGTCAAGAGGGTCACGTGAGCAGCTTTCCGTCTCCCAGCGGGAAGATTCAGCCCAATCTTGTCCAACTTCTCCCGCAAAGATCGGCCTCCATTTTTGGACTTGGCTCTTCTGAGAACACCTCCCAGCAGTGAGGCATTTAAACATTCAGGCGGTGACAATCGCCTCTGCACTTCAGCCACCGTCACTTTGTATTTGGACGTGGAGCTGAGGAGGGACCGTCTTCCTGGAACCGAGCAGAAGACTTCACTGGGATTCATCAGGGCTCCGACCAGCTCCTTCTGACAGGGGAGACCTAGGGGGTTCTTAGTCATGGAAATGGGACCTTTGCGGATTACAGTCTGATCGGGCCCAAGCAAGTGTGGGTCGTCAACGTTCTGCACCTCTTGCATCTGGTGAGCCATGTCGTGGAGCCCCAGGTTCTCCGCCAGCCCCGCGGCGTCCAAGGCGTGTGCGTGGGGCAACAGCAGGTCCGAGCGGCGGTAGGCATCCCTGCGGGCGCCCACGACACCTCCCTCCAGCCCGGAGAGGTGGGGGAGCAGGCTGGCCGGGCGCCCGAGGTGCGAAGGCAGAGCTGCGCCCTCCTGGCTCTGGCGGCCGGGCCAGGCCTGCTGCTGGCTGCCGGCGGCCGCAGGCTGGTGCAGGGGGTTGATGGCCTCAGCGTAGGCTTCGCCCAGATGCGAGTAGGGATCTGCCGACTGAGAGTAAGCCAGCTGCTGGTAGGCGGTGGAAAGTAGGGTGGCGGCTGGTATTCGGCGACTCCAGTGTGGGACAGCGGCGGTGCGGAGCTGTAAAGATGCTGCCCTGCCCGGCCAAGGAGAGGTGGGGGATGCGCGGGTTCCCGTTGCTACTCGCATCGTGGCGATCCTGGGGGGATGAGTCCGCCGAGCCCAGCGGCGAAGGTCTGGACGCTTCGGTGGCCACGACGCTCAGAGGCGCCTGCTCAGGACCTCGGGTCCCAAGCCAGGTAAGTGCTGGGTAGAGGCAGCAGCCTGCCATCCCGGGGTGAGTCGGCCTGCGGCAAACGCCTAGTAGAGCGCGCTCGCTCTTCAGCCCGCACATGTTGGAGTCGCTACTTATATTCTTGATAATTGCCATTCTGATTGGAGTGACTTGGAATCTCAGTGTAGTTTTAATTTGCATTTCTCTAATTGCTAGAGATGTTGAACATTTTTTTTTCACATATTTTTTGACCATTTTTATCTCTTCTGTGAAGTGTTTGTTCAGTTCCTTTGCCCATTTATTGCTTGAGTTTGTTTTTTGGTGTTAGGTTTTTGAGTTTTTTGTGTATCCCGGAAATTAGTGCTATATTTGAGGTGGAAGTGTCAGATTCTCTCCCATTCTGTAGGCTCTCTCTTATGTTCTTGATTGTTTTTTTGTTCTGAGGAAGTTTTTCAGTTTGATCCATCCCATTTGTTGGTTCTTGATTTTACTTCTTGTATAAATAATTTCTTCTACTAATTTTTGCAGGCAGATCTACTGGCAATATATTTCCTCAACTTCTTTTTTTCTCTTTTAATCTGAGAAAGGCTTACTTCTGTTTTGCTTTCAAAGGATATTTTTACAGTTTTAAGAATTCTAAGTTGGAGGTTTTTCCCCCCCTCTCAACACTTTAACTATAGTCATATGTTGCTTAATGGGGCACACATTTTGAGAACTATGTCATTAGGTAATTTTGTCATTGTGTGAACATCATACAGTGTACATAAACGTTGATGTTATAGCCTACATAGCCTGCTGTTTATATAGGATGTATTGTGTGTGTGTGTGTGTGTGTGTGTGTGTGTGTATGTGTGTGTGTGTTTTGCTTGTAGCTCCTAGGGCCATGATGAACAAAATAATTTGAGATTAAATTAAGCATGAGAAAAAATGATGGAAATCATGAGATGTGTTAAACGTGTGATATATGTGGTTACTGCCATTGTAACATAGTGTGCTAGTAGAAGGAGTGCACTCTAAAATAATGATTGAAGAAATAGCATAGTAAATACATAGACCAGTAGCAGTCATTTATTACTATTATCAAGAATTTATTTGCTATACATAATTATATGTGCTATACTTTCATATGACCAGTGGCACAGTAGATTTGTTTATGTCAAAATCATCAGAAATATGTGAGTTATGTATTGTGCTGCAGTACTGGGATGGATTTGACATCACTAGCTGATAGGAAAGTTTAAATTAGTTATAATCTGTGGAACCACTGTTGTTTATGTGATCTGTCATTGACTGGAATGTTCTCACATGGTATAGGCATGACTGTATTTCACTCCAATCTCCTCTTGCTTACCTCATTTCTGAGGATAAGTTGTCTATAATTTTTTTCTTTGCCCCTTTTAGTTGAAATTTTGATTCTCTGACCTCTTTCAGGATTTTTTTTCTTTGTCTTTGATGTTCTAGAATTTGAAAATGATGTGTCGGGATGTAGTGTTTTGGGTATTCATCCTCCTGATCTTCTATGCCTTTCCTGAATCAGTGGGTTAGTGTCTGTCATTAATTTGATATTATTGATCATTATAGTTTCAAATATATATGTAATTATATGTATATTTATGCATATGTGTATTTATATTTTGCACTGGGGATGGAACCCAGTAAAAAGTGGACCACATCTTCAGCCCGTTTTATTTTTTATTTTGAGACAGGGTCTTGCCAAGGCTGGCCTCAAATGGTATATGCCACCGCACCCAGCTTGGTTAGTTTTTTCTTTTCTCTCTTTTTCTTTCTGGAGTTCTCATTGTGTGTGTTACTGCTTTTGATCTACAGTTCTTGGATTTGGTATCATTTTCTTTCTTTTTGTTTTCCAGTTTGGGTGATTTCTGTTGTGCTATCCTGAAGCTCAAACAATCTTTCCTTAGCTGGTGACTGGATTTCTCTGGAGTTTTTCTCTCTCATACTTGTCCATATGAAACTTCAGCAGTTTTCTCCAGTTTCCATACCTCAGCAGTAGTTCTTGTGGAGATTTATGCCTTTTTATTTTATATTATTTATATACTTATTTTATTTTTTAGTGGTTGATGGACCTTTGTTTTATTCATTTATTTATATGCAGTGCTGAGAATCGAACCCAGTGCTTCACACATGTGAGGCAAGTGCTCTGCCACTGAGCTACAACCCCTGCACTGAGGTTTATATCTTTGAACTTCTGCTCAGACAAGCCACAATTCTCTGTCTCATTAATTTTGGGGGGCGGCAGCAGTTAGTCCTGGTAGGCCTCTCTTTTCTCATAGTTCTAAGATAAATTATTGTTTATTCAGTTTCTTCAGGTTTTTTTTTTTTTTGGTTAGAATTGAGTGACAATTTCTGGCTTCTTATGCTGAACTGCAAAGTGGAATTCCAAGTTCATTGTTTTGATTTGTTGCAAATTGTGTTTTCTAATTTCATTTTTGGGTTGTTCATTGTCAGTCTGTAATTATGTGAACTTTCCTGAATTCCTTTATTAGCGCTTTTTTTGGATCTGATTTTCTCTTTATAGGATTATGTCCTTTATGAGTGGGAATTACTTCTTTCTTGCAAATTTGTATGATACTTACTTTCTGTTTCCTTTTCTTTCCTTTTCGCCTAATTGACTTGGCTAGAACTTCCTGTACCATGTTAATGTGGCTGTGGTGAAAATAGGCATTCTTCTCATTCCTTATCTTTGAGAAAGACTTTCACTTTCATTGCTGAATCTGGTGATGTTAGCTGTGGTTTCTCATAAATGCCCTTTATCAGGTTGAGTTAAAGTTTCTATCTCTTACTAGTTGTTGCTTTAATTATTTTATAATCATCCAAGAGAGTTAGGCTTTGTCATATGCTTTTTCTACATTAGTTAAGATGATCTTATGATTTTAAGAATTTTTTCTTTATTCTATGGATGTAGTGTATTACTTTGATTATAGTATGTTGAACTTCTCTTGCATTCTTGGAATAAATCTCACCTGATCATGATGTCTAAAGCTCCTATTATGCTTTTGGTCTACAGTTCTTGGATCTGGATTGGTTTGCTAGTACAGACTGAGCATCTGTACTCTGAAAACCTGAAATCTGAAATGCTTCAGAATTTGTAACCTTTAGAGTTTTGGGCATGTTGCTATGAATGGAAAATTCCATGCCCTACCTCATGTGACAGATGGCAGTCAAAATGCAGGCAATCTAAAAATAGTGTGTAAAATTGCCTTCAGAATACTTATAGAAGGTGTATGTGAAACATACATTAGACTTTGGTCCTGTCCTGAAGATATCTCATTATGTATATGCAAATATTTTAAAATCCTGAAAAAATTTGAAATGTCTTCTGGCCCCAAGCATTTTGGTTTTTGTTTTCTTTTTTTTTGGGGGGGGGAGGTGGGGTGGGAAGGTATGTCTTTATTCTATTTAAATTAATTTTTCTTATATATGATAGCAGAATGCCTTACAATTTATATTACACATATAGAGCACAATTTTTAATATCTCTGATTGTATGCAAAGTATATTCATGCCAATTCGTGTCTTCATACATGTACTTTGGATAATGATGTCCATCACATTACACCATGATTTCATCCCCCTTCTCCCCCTTCCCCTCCCACCCCTCTTCCCTATCTAGAGTTCGTCTGTTCCTCCCATGTTCCCCCTCCCTATCCTACTATGAATCAGCTCCTTATATCAGAGAAAACATTTGGCATTTGTTTTTTTTGGGATTGGCTAACTTTACTTAGCATTATCTTCTCCAACTCCATCCATTTATCTTGCTTTTTTCTGATCCATTTCTTGTATTGTGGCCTAAATGACCTTTTTTTTTTAAAAAAAATTGTTATATATGACAGCAGAATGCATTACAATTTATATTACACATATAGAGCACGATTTTTCATATCTCTGGTTGTACACAAAGTAGAGTCACACCTTGAATGGCCTTTTTTAAAGCAAGTGTGAACTTAGAAATAAATTTTTACAACTTGTTAAAAGACAGTAGAAGAAACCTGTAGCAAGCATAACAATTGATGAAATGGCAGAAGCATTCTCATTAAAGATGTTGATAAAATAAGGAAACTTGTTATCTTTGCAAATCGTCTGTATTCGTTTTGTAATTCTAGTTAAAGTAAAATGGTAAGAGAAGGAAATGGGAAATTTAAGTCACCACTGGAACAGAAAAATGTTACTGCCAACATTTCTAGATGATGATTGCTCATGTCCTTGGAAGATTGAAGATAATCACTCATTAAATCTGTTAACTGTTCATAAATTTTCTAGGAAAATACTAAAGATGATACCACAAAACTTTTCATATACTTATAATATGTGATTAAAAATTATAACTGAAATAGAAATAAAAGCCTTCACAAGAACAAGTAGCCTTCCAAAACATGTGCTAGAACTATGCCTGAAAGCCTACAGGTCCCCCCAAAAAGAATGAAAGACCTAAAAAGGTGGAACATTACACCATGTCCTGGAAGAAAATGATTTAATAGGCAAATAATAAAAATAGGTAATTCATAAAAGAGCTAATGAACATTTAACTTAGTTAACTCAACTTTAGTTCAGAAAGTTGGTGAAACTTATTATATAAGAACATTATTTTCCCATATATTGTCAGAGATATGATATTCAGTATTGAGTGATAGTCCGGGGATTCTCAGTTAACATATTTTTAGGAAGCTCCCTTTATTGTCCTGCTATAAAGTATATAGATAATACAAGCTCCTTAAAACATACTTTTAAAAAATTCTCTAAATATAGTATGGAACAAAGGGGACATAATTATGGTAAAAACATCAATTTCATAATGTAAGTTCAAAAACTGCTGGAATTAACTATGGTAGAAGCATTTTGATGGAATTTTTAATAATGATATCAGCAGTATCTAGCAAAGTTTATGATAAGACATTAGTAACTTAATGCACCAAAAATGTTTGTGCTAGAAGGAGAGATAGTAATTAGGTACTTGTGCTGTAAGTTTTAAGTGTGTTATATCATTTGGTCCTCACACCATGTCTCTCCATGGCATTTGGAATTATTTGTATCTTAATGAAGAAACTGAGGGTCAAAGTGGTTAAGTAACTTGCCCAAAGTCAGATAGCTAGTAAGTGATAGACTGGGATCTGAGCCCCAGCTCAGAGTCTGCATTCTTAGCTTCTGCCCCTGGAGTTCGTACCTCAAAAGACATTTCAGCTTCCCTTTAATTCAAAACCGAACTCAGGAGCTTTACCCCCCTCCAGATCTCACATTGGTCATTTTTAATAGATTTGTTTTATTAAAAGTCATTTCCTTCTGTCCATTTGCTGAAACCAGGAGTCCCAACACTTCTCTTCAGTTCAGTTAATCCTTAGTCCAGTCATCAGTGACTCATTTTAAATTGTACCTTGAATAGCTCATGAATCCTTTCAGTTCCCTTTATTTCTACTACTGTCAGCCTCAGCCAAACCTGACATCTCCTGACTGGACTAAAGAGTGTGCCTTGAGCTTCTATCCTGTGCACTTCTGGCTGATCCCCTTTCTCGTTTTGTGTGTGTGTAGGTGTGTGTATATCTGCTCCAGAGGTTACTCCTTGTTCTTAGGATAAAGGCCAGATTTTTAGCAGGACTTGAAGGGACATTGAGTCCCTCATTGAAGACCTTGAGTCTTGTACTCTCTTCTCCATTCTCCTCTCTGTGGACTGTTACTGGTTTGTGGTTTTTCCTGTGGGGAAAAATGGGACCAGGACTGATTTATGCCTTCTCCTGTGTTTCCTATGCCTGGAATTCAGCCGTCTTCCGGCCTTCCCACCTTAATGCATTCTTCTCAGCTCACCTCAAATAGTGGGTAAGCTTTTGTTGGCCATCTCCCTTTGTCCCCAGACCATATCAGTTCTGGCTATAAGTTACTATATAGCATATCTATAGTAACATTTGTATACAACATTTTGATTATATAGTCTGCTGATTATTAATGTTTATCTTTCCCTCCTAGACTCTATTCCTTGAGGGCTGAGTACCAAAATGCATACTCAATATAGTTTAACGAACACATCTCATTCACAGTTAGCTACTAAACTGAAGCTTGAATGGTGAACCATACTCATTGAAGTGTGGAGTTTGATTGCTCCTTACTGGCTAAAGGTTCCTAACCTCTTCAAGTTTTTCCTTATCTGTTAACTGAGAATAAAAGTAGTGCCTACCTTTTGGATTGTGAGGATTATGTGAATTAGCAGGGATCAGGCACTGGAGCAGTGCCGGGTGCATACTAATGTGCTCAGTTAGTGGAGCCATTGTCATTCCTGTTGAGACCTATTCAGGGTCACACAGTGTTTAACATACAGCCTGTTGTAGATATCAGTTCTCATGTTTTTCTCCATCAACTGAGATCATTTGGAATTCTTAAAACAACGGCTTTGCAGTTTCTTGAACAGACATGTGTACATTTCATTGTCTTCATTTTACTCAGTTAAAACTAAGGACCGTATTCAGCCCAGTAGAAGGGCTGATATATAGTGCAAGTTTGTGCTTACCCAGGAGACAAGAAGGCTGAGTACAGGTTGCATAGGATTTTGATTATCCATTTATGGTCTTTGAATTCATGTAGTTTGAAATAAATTATTAAAAAATTTTAAGGAGAGATGAATTCTATGTGTAAGAATTGCTTTTAGAAAATTGATCTGCTGCAGTTGGAGTGGGGGACTGTATTTAGGTGATAGTCTTTGATAGAATTAGAAGAGTTAGGAGGGAGATCTCCATTTTTATAAGATGATGATCTTTGTTTTATATAGATTGAATTTGAATTGCTCATAGGTTTTTAAAATAGAAATACCCTCAGGTTTAGTGTGTGGGACAGAAGTCATGAGAAAAGCCTGGGGTTGAAATAAAGAGAATTATAACAAAAAGCATTAGTGAGCTGTTAACTGGTATATCAGCAGAAAAACAGATCAGGTAATTTTTATATGTGACAAGGTTTTGTTAGCTGTTATTTCTGTGTACTGTATGCTTGAAGTGATGAAGCCACATTTTAAGTACTGTCTTATAATCCAATTGTTCACTAATAAGTAACTTTCTCTAGTGTGTCTGATTTAGTGATTTAAAATTTAGTAAAATGTTACATTTTATCTTGGTGATGCTTACAGAGATAAATTGAAGGGTCATGAAGTTCTTCCCTAAAAGTAATGAACATTAAGCTCTAGTTTGATTTTATAAGTTCTTTAACTATCATAGTTTTTTAAAAAAATGTTTATCTTATATAATGATGAGATACAAGATAAACAGTTTTTTAAAACTATGATAGTTATACAAAATACATGTATGAAGATGTGAATTTGGTATCAACATATATAATCAGAGATATGATAAATTATGGTATAATGGTGTATTAAGGATTGTAATGTAAAAATAAATTTAAAAAAGGCATAAGTTGATGACTATGCTAATTAGCTTAACAAGGGCAAGCATTTCATGTATACACATATCCAAACATCTGGTTGTATATTTTAAATATATATCACTTTATTTGTCAATTATACCTCAATAAATCCAGAAAATAAAAAAACTGTTTATCTTATAAAGGAAACTAAATATGAAAATAAAGATGAATAAAGTCTTGCAGGAACCTTACGGAGATGGTAGGTTTGTTAAGTCCCAAGGTAGCTAGGTGTACTAGAGTCTGTGTTCTCTGAAAATCTCACTAACTCAAGTGTTATGCTTTTCCCCCCCTTCCCTTAACCAGGAATTGTGGTGCTTGGAATAAACAGCTTATGGCAAAAATTCACTTAGTAAAAATCTTATAAAAATGGTGAGTGTAAAGATTAAACTGTTTGCTTCTAATTTTAAGATATAGTATTGATATCAATCTGAAAATTATCTTTTTTTCTTTTTCTTTCCTGTTCTTCCTATTTTGGTTTAGTTATCAAAAGCTGTGGATGCCTTAAAATCTGATAATAAAGTTCGGACTATAATAATCAAGAGTGAAGTTCCAGGGATATTCTGTGCTGGTATGTAAATGACTTTTATTGTGAAATTATATTTAAGGGTTAGTGTGTCCTCAGTAGTGGCCCATTGTTCCTTCAAATGTTCTGTGGTTTGGTTTAAACTTCATTACTGGCAGCAACTTGGTCTGTTTTTCATGAGAAAAATAACATGTTTACTCTGTCAGCATTAGAATCTTTTGCAACATGTGGGTTTGGTAAATTCTGTATTTACCAAAAAAATATTTTGAGTCATTAAAATTTGCTTGTGGTGCATACATAAATCATATTTATGAAACATCAATTGGGAAGAAAAAATTAGGTGTCCAACAAAACATTATTCCCTGTATGTTAGTTGTTCAGAAGATGCGCGAATTGACTGGCAGTTGCTGCCTCATCTCAGAGTGCCAAGTATAGATAATTTGCTTTGAAGATGGGTGTTTATGGTAGTATCCAGGTGGGGCCTGGATGTGTCTGTGCTATCTGTGGTAGCAAAAGATAACTAATTCATATATACATTTTTGTGTTTGTGTTGCATTTCTCAAAGCTAAACATCAAGTTATTTTGCATTTTCCCTATTTCCTAGTATTTCTAAGCCAAGATATTAAATGAATCTGTTTCAACAAGTGAAAAATGTGTGTGATCAAAATAAAAAAGCTGATAACATGCAGCATCATTATTATTAATTTATTTATTTACTAATAATCAAATAGAGACAGAAGTTGATTGAAGCATAAAACTATTTTATTTCAACAAAAATATAAATAGGGTAATTTTCTTGAAGTAATCAGACATTCAAGTCAGTGCAGTGTTTTATTCATTGAACAAATTTTTATTGAGTGCTTAGAATTCTATATTTGGAACAGTTCTTAGAACATGAGGGTATATTTGTAGACAGATGTTTTTAGAGGTGCCTAATTATGGCCTGTATTCTTTAGTTACTCAGTATTTTTAGGTTTTAATCTATAGCTTCCACTGTAAAACATAGAATTTTAAAGTATTAAGAAATATTCATTGCAAAAGTTTTGGCTGTGGTAAGGTTTTATTGTTTTGTTATAATGTAATGTAGCATACCTAAAAAAGGATTGCTTTAACTCCATTTGTTTCATCGAAGAACATAGAATCACTGTCCTCAGATGCTTGGGTGATGATGTTAGGCATTCAGGCTTCTGTTTTCACATTTGTCAAAGTTAGTGCTATCTGCCTAGTAGGGTTGGTGGAGACTTTGATGTGGCAGTGTAGAGAAAGCACAGTGCACCATATTTGTCCCTTTCTACCCTTAGGGGATTGGTTTCAGGACTCCCTGAACCTTCGCCCTCAATTCTCTTCGTGCTCCCAATTTCCATGAGTACACAGATCAGCAGGTGCTCAAGTCCCTTATGTAAAATGGTGTGGTGTTTGCATAACCTACCCACATCTTTCCATATACTTTAAAACATCTCTGTATTACTTATGTTACCCTGCTGCAACCAGTGTGGCCAAACTAGCAGTTCCGGCAAGGGGCGATGGGAGATTAGAAAAATAAAGACTCAAATATGCAGATTTTTGAAGATAACAGCTGGGATTGGGTGGAACACTGCTCTCTGAAGGAGAAGGAGGTCTAAAGAATCATGCTAGCAATCTTTATTATATATGGTTCATTCAGATTCAAGATATTCTTTGCAAGCATTATTCTTTGTATTCATGAAAGTTAGCAACTTTATGCAGCTTATTCCTCGGTTACATTCTAAATTTGCAATGTGCAACCTTAGGAGGTTTGTGTGTCCCTCAAGAAAGTCCATTGTCTAAAATTACTGTTAATGCAGGCAGGTTCAGGAGCAGCAGAGCTGGTGAAACATTGTGGTTGTCCCAGGAACTGGGTGCCTGAGATCAAGGTCTAGACTGATAAGACTCTTGCACAGAGCTTCCTCATGGAATGCATTACCATAGAAACTAGGCATCTTGCACCTTTGCAGATTAACTTTCCTAGGTACTAAGCATGCCACAGCCATGAAGACATCAGGGACCCCAATTTCAGACACTGCTCTCCCATCTACTTGGCACCGCTCTTCAAAATGCCGAATACAATGTAAATGCTATGTAAATAGTTGTAATACTATATTGCTTAAGGAATAATAACAAGGATACAAGTCTGTACATGTTCAGTACTTATGAATCCCCCCTGCCCCACCCCCCGCAAGTATTTTCTGTCTGTGATTGGTTGAATCTGAGGATGAAATCCATGGATACAGAGAGCCAACTGTATCCAATAAGTGATAGCTGTATGTTTCTTATAAAGGCTTTACATTTATTTTCAATTCTTTTTCTTGAGCAGTGTGAGGAATTTAGACCAAGAGAATTAGGATTCTTATATGTGTAACTTTTAGGACAGGGTTAACATGGTTTTGAGGTAAAAGGCTCTCATACCATGACTGGTGGCTGTGAGGTTCTTTAGGGGCTGCAGGGTAGCTTATTAGAAAGTTGTAGTGTTAGGATTTTTAATGCAGCCTAAAATAAAAGGTATAGTGTTAAGTTTTAAGGCAGGCTCAAATATGTGAATATACATGAATCTCTGAGGAGTAATGGTGATATTGTGAGGGAAGAACAGCACCTAAAAAAATAAAAATAAGTGTTGTCGGATATAGTGGTGCACCCCTGTAATCCTAGCAGCTTGGGAGGCTGAGGCAGTGGATGCATGTTCAAAGCCAGCCTCAGCAATTTATTGAGACCCTGTCTCAAAGTAAAACATAAAAAAGGATGGGGATGTAGCTTAGTGGTTAAATGCCCCTGGGTTCAATCCCTGGTACCAAAAGGAAGAAGAAGAAAAAAAATAGAAGTGTTAACATTCATCTAACTGTTCTCTCTCTATTGGTAATAGTTTGTAATTATCACCCTGTAATTACTGGTAGAATTTAAAAATTTTTAAAATCTATTTCTTGGTCTTGGTAACTCATTTGTTCTTCATCTCTACATTAGTAATATTGCTTGAAAAAGGCTTAATACTTCAGTACAGTTTGAAACTGTTAGAGGTTGCCCTTTCCCCCCAAAGGGCACATTAAGTAATGTACCAGATGCTGTTTATCAGTTGAGTAAGAGCTTTTGAGTACCATCCCATCTACTATCTTTGCTTTATGTACTTTAAAATTTTTACATGATCAGGGTCATCTTTCATATTTTAACTTATGACATTTTTTACTATATTCTGCCCCAAATCAGTGTTCGATTTGTATTGGGCCAAGTCATTTATTTTAGTTAGTGTATCTAATTGAACCATTCAATCAGATTTCTCTGAAAGGTTTTCTTCTCTTACATGTACTTGAAATAGGTAGGCCACTGGGGTCTGTCTGTATATATTTGTGTGCATGAAATATAATTCCTGGTAAATAAAGTCTCTTTACCATTAAAAGAGTATTTAAACTCATCATAGCCTATATTTGTCATAAATATCTTAATTTTAATCAGGCTGCATTTATTTGTTATTGTTGAAGAATTCAATCTTTCACGTTATAAAATCTGTAATTTCTTTTCTGAAGTAGCAGTAATAGTCTCTTGACTACAACATCCTCAGAAACTGTATATTCATTTATTGGTTATTCTTGTGGAAGAAGAATAACCTTCCCTGTCCCCACAAAGTCACTCATTTTCCCTCTTCCCTCTTGGCTTTCACAAAGATTTCTGTATACATCAGCATTCCAGTGGTACCTTGTTCATTTCTAAAAACCTAAAGTGTGTGAAGTAGTTGTGCCTCACATTTCTTTTTTTCGTATTGGGGATTGAACTCAGGGGGTGCTTAGCCACTGAGCCACACTCCTAGCCCTTTCTTGTATTTTATTTAGAGACAGGGCCTCACTAAGTTGCTTGGGGCCTCGGTAAGTTGCTGAGGCTAGCTTTGAACTTGGCATCCTCCCATCTCAGCCTCCTGAGCCTCTGGGATTACAGGTGTGCACCACTGCACCCGGATTGCCTCACATTTCTTGAACATATGAGCTGCTCTCATTCTTTGAGAATCATCTTTTGTCTCCTCAGAACCTAACACCTAATCCTTTAAATAAAGCATTGATTTGCTGATGCTGTTGTAGTGTTGTTGGGATGAGTTTTAAGTAGCTTCTTTGAGTAGTCACAGACCACTTTTCTTTTCACTGATAGTGTTTTGATTGCTGACTAGATTCATTTCCCTACATCCTTTTCCTAAAATGGTAGGAAAATAGATAAGATTCCTGCATTGTATTGGAGGTTGGATCACATGATTTCTAATTTCCATTTAATTTAATTCTAATTTCCATTTATTTAGAATTCATAACTATATTTCACTTACATTTTTAATTTTTAATCAAATTTTACATTAAAAAACCATTAGATCAAAATGTATAGAAAATTATACTGAGAAATCTCCATTATTTCCCTAAGAATAATAATTTAATAATTTTTATCCTTTAGTATTTTATTGTGTTAATATATATGTCTATGGATGAATATAGACATGCGCTTATCGGAATGTTAAGCAACTCTTTAAAGCAATACATATTAAGGTTATGTATGATGGTGTGGAAAACACCTAAGAGTAGACAGTTGTATACAGAATGTTATGCCCATTGTTACTCTAATTGTGTGAAATGTCTATAAATAAAATCATGATTTAGGGTGGTATTTCATTTTCTTGAAACGTTTCTGAAATGATAAATTATATTAACAAATTATGTTAGGCAACTACATATAAAGTAATAACTTCAAAAAATTATAAAGTATGTTCATCTATTTTTCTGTTTTGGTAACTTAAATTGTAACATCAGCTGAGTTCCAGAATTATTATTAAAAATTTGAGAGGCAGAATTTTAGACTGAAAAGAGATGTCAAAGAACAATTCTGATCCTTTCAAGTTGTAGAATTTCAGTTTGTAGAATCTCTGTGAGGTGAAGGACCTGATTAAAGACCCTTAGCTTAGTTACTTCTCTTGATTCCAAAGGCAGGGCAAGCACTCTGCTGCAAAATCATCCCCCTTGGCCCTGCCTGTCAGTTTCCTTTATGTGTTTTCAATCTAAAATAAAAGAAGTATGAAGACTTATTTTTAAAGACATTTTTGCAATTAAAATTTTATGCACTTACCTATCTTAGTGGCCCTGTGGCTTGGGAATCACTTTTGTATACCTACTTGTAGATTAGAAGACTGCTTCTGGGTTCATGGCCTGCCTTTACTTCTCTCAGATATTGAGAAATAGCATTTTGATAGTCAACCTTCTTGTGAAGCATTGGCTACATAATGATGAGAGATTGACTTGAATGTGTGCTGCTACCCCTGTATGTTGTAGAAATTATTTATTTCTTCACTTTAAAAAAGTTTACTTTATTTTTTATGTACACAAAAGATAAAATAATTGTCACTTTGAAATGTTTAGACACTCAAAATTTTAATGTATTTTACCTATAATGAAATTAGGAGAGAATTCTTTTGCTTATGCTATTGCCTTAGATGGAAACTGTAATCACAGTCATCTGTTTATTTTTGTTCAACTCTTCTAATACTTCCTATCAGAGTGCATGTGCATTGTTTTTACCATAACATTTAAAATGAAATTTTATGGGAAATTACTGAGATTGAGAGGTTTTTTTGTTTGAAATTCCTCAAATAACTGATAAATAATTCTTGGTAATTGATTACTGTATTTAGAACTCTAAATTGAGTGTTTCACTGAATTATATCAGTGTAGGCTTTTTTTTCCCCTCTCAAATAAAGTAAAGGTCGTTTTGCTTCTGCTTTTGAATTCTAGTAAATTGTGTTATGACTAAAGACTTCTCACTAAAATTGTCAACATGCATTATTGAATACTTGTGTATTGTTTAAATGAATACAGATGTCATGACAGGAATAGTTATGTAGGAGCCTGTGATCTGTTAAATATTGTTTCAGATTCTTAATTGTTATATATTTG
This sequence comes from Ictidomys tridecemlineatus, assembly GCF_052094955.1. Classification (NCBI taxonomy): domain Eukaryota; kingdom Metazoa; phylum Chordata; class Mammalia; order Rodentia; family Sciuridae; genus Ictidomys; species Ictidomys tridecemlineatus. The sequence goes on along the minus strand of NC_135489.1, from coordinate 73,409,780 downwards.
CCTAGTAGTCATTTTGAGAGTTTGATAAGTAATGTAAAAGGGACATACACCATGGATATATGTTAGTTCAGTATGTCAGCATAGAGTTTTTATTGTTGTATATGATTAAAAATTATTGAGATATAACTTACTTGCAATGAAATTTACCATTTTTAAGGGTATTAATGAGTCTTGACCAATGTTTGAACCAAGATTACACTCATTTTAAAGATCATGTTCATAACTTTAAAAACTTTCAGTCTCTTTCCCTTACTCTGAACTCTTATTAAAATCTAGGTCTTTGTGCTGCTGCTGTACTTTCGTCTTTTTTAGAATTTCTTATAAATGAATTCATATTCTAGGTGGTCTTTTGTGTTTGTCCTCTTTCACTTAGTGTAAAATGCTTTGAACTTCACCCATGTTTTATGTTTCAGCAGTTTCATTTATTTGCTGAGTGTGCTTTTTATTTCCTTGCTGAATATTTATTTTATATGCTGAGTAGTCCATTGTATGAGCTTATTTTTTTTCTTCTGTTCACCAGTTGATAGTTGTTGATAGTTTTCATTTTTTTTGGCTTTTGTCTTCATTACTTCTGTGTTAGCTTTTATTTACTATAACAAAATACTTGAGTTAACTTAAAAAGAGGAAAAAAGGTTATTTTGACCCATAGTTTTTCAGGTTCCAGTCCATGATCTATTAGCCCCATTGATTTGGGTAGCATATCATAGAGAGAGTGTGTGGAGGAGCAAAACCACGCACATCAGGAGCCAGAGAGCCAAGGAAAAGGAGAGAAAGGTCCAAGGTTCTTTTCTAGAGCAGGCCTCAGTTGGATTAGGGACCTCCCAAATCCTCTAACTCTCAAACTACCGTCTACCAATACTGCTACCCTGGGGACCATTCTTTAACACATGGACCTTGGGGGAGCTTTCAGTATTCAAACTGTTCCAGCTTCCGTGACCATTCGTGTACAAATCTTTTTGTGATTGTGTGTTTTTATTTCTCTTGGGTAAATAGGAGTGGACTGACTCAGTTTTATCTTAACCGTGTGTTTAATTTTGTAGGAAAATGGCAACTGTGAACAAGGCCCTGGGTTTGATCCCTAACACCAAAAACCCAAACAAATAAAACCCAAGAAACTTCTAGCTCTTTTCTGTATAATTTTTCATTTTCATCAGCAGTGTATTAGAGTTCTAGGAGTTCCACATGTATTCCCACACTTTATATTATCAGTCTTTTTAATTGTGAGCCTCCTAATAGATATGTAGTCAGATGTCACTGTGGATCCAATTTGCATTTATCTAATGATGTGAACTTTGAGCATCTTTTTTTGTACCTGTTTGTCATCTGCATATATTTTTTGTGATTTGTGTGTTCAGGTCTTTATTGCATCTTCTAGAATTGTAAGGGTTATTTATATTATTCTTGGCACAGGTCTTTTATAGAATGTTTGCAGATTTTTCTTCCTGCTGATTGGCTTGCCCTTTTCTTTATAGTTTAAGAACAAAGATTTTTCATTTGGAGACTTTCTTATCAATTCTTTTTCTTTATGATTGATAACTTTCTTATGAATTAAGGAATGTTAGTCTATCTCAAACTCAGAAAAATTTTCTCTGTGTTCTCTTCTAGTACTTCCGTAGGTTTTATATTTTACATTGAGGATGTGATGTATTATAAGTTGATTTTTGCATATATCATGAGATAGAGATTGAGATATGATAGTATGATTAAAAAATGTATTAGGGACCTCCCAAAGTCTCTACCTCTCAAACTTTGTCCTACCATCAAAGCAAAGAGTCCTAAAAACCCTGAAAATTTCTTGAATGGTGAGAAGGCCTTCTCTTTGATAGAGATGATATAAGGTATGGCCGCCAGCTGGCTTCAGGATGGAGATTTCTAGTTAGGAAAACAATTGTGGGATCAGAGGGTTAGAAATTCTAGCATCCTTGCTCTCAACCACTGGGTTATAGCGAGGGGCCAGAGATTTGAGTTCAGTCACCAGTGACCAATGATCTAATTAGTCAGGCCTGTGTAAGAAACCTATGTTAAAAATAGTGGGATTCAGAGAGCTTCCAAGTCGGGAAACACATTGATGTGCTGGAGAAGTCGGGGGAGTGCCGCATCCCTTGCCCTATGAATCTGTTTTTTTATAATACAGCTATAAAAGCAAGTAAAGGATTTTCCTGAATTCTAAGAGTTATAGTGAATTAATGAATCTGAGGAGGGGCTTATGGAAACCCCCAATTGGTTTCCATAAGTTAGTCAGAAGTATCAGTTGCCCTTGAGATTTGTGGTTGTTATCTGAAGTGAGGACAGTTTGGTACAACTGAGCCCTTAGCTTCTGGGGTTTGTACTAACTTTGGGAGTTAGTATTAGAATTTAATTGGATTGTTGTATACCCAGTTGGTATTGGAGAATTGGGATAGATGACCCCCCCAATTTGGTATTAGAAATAGTATTAGAAAAAATAATATTGTTGGTGAAAGCTCAGTCCTTGTCCCTGATGCCAATCCAATAACGTGGACACGGTTTTGAAAAAAAAAAAAGGAGAAAGAAGGTTTATTGCTTTGTTATCAGAGGAGAAACACAGGTACTCCTGTCCCAAAGGCTGCAGTTCTCCCCATCAGCAGGAACAGGGGGTGTTTAAAGAGGTGACTCAAAGGCTACATTCCACAGGTTCTGTCTAGATGTCTAGAGTCGTAATTCACTTGTTAATTTGGGAGATAGTCATTTCTGAGATCTTTTGGTGCCATCCTCAAAGCCTAGATGACTTTGTTCCTATGGTGGATGTCTACTGCGGACAGATAACTCTGCCCAGGATGGGAAGAAAGGTAATCCTGTTTCCCTTGATATTAGGGATGGAGAGAGAGATTAGGAAGGAGCAGGGAGAGAGGAAGAGAAAGAAACAATGTCCATTTAAACAATAAATTGTAGTATTAGAGCAGCAACGTGTATATTCAAAACATAAAGTGGACACTGTTGCAGTACCATGATTGGTGTCTGGCATGGAGTTTGCTAGATGGACTCACAGAAGTCAGAAGAGTGCTCTACTTAGCTTGTTATCATTTCTAGTTTATCCACTGGCTAAAAGTAAGGAAGAACTAAATATTGCCTGTAAAAAAGTAAATAATAATGGATCACCTCATTCTCCTATTCAGTCCCCAGGAATACAGTGTGCAGGAGGCAGAATCCAAGGCTCACAGAGCTGCTGTGTCTGAATCCAGGAGCTTGTGAACATGTGACCTTACATGCTAAAGGGGACTTGGCAGAGAGGAGTTTTCTTGATTTACCGAAAGGACCCAGTGTAAAATCAAGGGTCTACATGAGAGGAGACAGAAGGAAGCTGAGAAGGAGAAATGACGAGAGAAGCAGAAATTATAGGGATGCAAAGAAAGGGCCCTGGGCCAAGGAATACAGACAGCCTGGAGAAGCCCAAGAGGCAGAGACGCACATCCGGAGCTTCTGGGAGGAAGGCAGCCACGCCAGCCCATTTCAGACTTCTGCCTAGAGCTGCCGAGTCGTCCCTCTGAGTCTGTGGTTGTGGTCCAGCAGCGGGGGAAAATGATGCCAAATGTGTGAGGTGTCTTCTACTGCGGCCTTCACCTTCTTCTCAGGCTCTCGCTGCTTGCTGTCTCCTCCTGTCCACTTCCCTTCTTACTCTGTTCCAGCCAGAGCTCATTCTCCTCCTGGGCTCATTGCTCTGTGTTCCCTCTGCTTGGAAAAGCCTCTGCTCAAATGTCATAGAAAGTGGTTCTCATCACTTTTACTGAAGCAGACCTCCCTGCTTCCCCCACTTCTGTCGTGTTTTTAGAACTTCATCTTTGAACTTTTCAGTTCCTCAATTTATTTTTCACGGTTTATTATCACTATTATTATCACTACTTATTTATAACCCTCACCCATAGTTAGGCTTCTTCCCTGACTTCAGGGGAAGGCCTATTGCCAGAACAGTGCGTGGACCGTAGAAGGTAGTTTAGCAAGTAGTTCACAGGACGGCTGTGTCAACAGTTTTGAATGGTGAGGAAGTAACATTGGCAAAGTGTCATGATTAAATAAAATGAGCTTTGTTACACAGGACATGTGTAGGTGGCTTGTGTGGTTAAGAAGAATGACTTGTTCTTGAGATAGTGTGAGAGTCTCACAGATGGGAGATTATAACTAGGGTACCAGTAAAAGCTGACCCCTCTCTTCCCCTCATGAATTTGAAGTGGGGACTGGTGTGGATTAAAGTATCAGTTTAATTACTTACTGTTAAAACGATTTGGAAATGTGATTTAGACACAGGTCCAAATGGATTCTCAGTTCTTTCACTGCCTCCAATAACAGAGATGCTTTGGAAGAGCAGAGTTGCTTGGGGGTGAGCAGAGAATAGGCTGCTCTGGAAGGTGGACAGATGATCAGAAGACCTGAGCTATTTTCCCTTAGTTTCCTCACTCCAAGCTGACTGGCTGGGTTGTAAGGAGGGCCTTGGGGCAGCGAGGAGCAAGAGGGTCTTCCGAGAAGCAGGCTGAGTCAGCTCTTGAGCTGGGTCAGGATTGAGAGAGCTCCAGCTAGAAAAGCAGAGTTAAACAACTTAGAAAAAAGCAGAGTTAAACAACTTTATTAGTCGATTCTTGGCAGTTGATCTTGAGCAGCGGCATTTGCTTTCTTAGGGGTTTCTGTGGGAAGTGGCATTATTCTGGCTATCAGCAAACATTTTTCAGTCATAGGCCAGATATTTTAGGCTTTTGGCCACCTTACAAACTTCATCACATATTCCTTATTTTACTTTTAAAACCCTTTAGAAAAGTGAAGACCATTCTTGAGGGCTGTATTAGTAGTCCATTTTGTGTTATTGTAACAAAACACTTGGGTCAGGATACTTTATAAAGAAAAGAGATTTATTTTGGCTAACAGTTCCAGAGGTGCAGGGTCTAGGAGCCTCTTTCAATGATGGTCTTCTTGCTAACAGAGTCCTGAGGTAGTGCAGAGCATCTCATGGCAAGAGGCAGGGAATATGTGTGTGTATGTATCTTCTGGTCTTTCTCCATCTTCATGTAAAATTATCGGATTCATTAATTGGCTGCACCCTGATGACCTTATCTAATCCTATTCACATCCCAGAGGTCCAGTCTCTGAACCTTAAGTTAGATTAAATTTTCACTCTTTTCATACCTCACACTTGGGTAAGACTGGCCTGTCTCGGCTGCTGTTTACTGACCCATGGTCCTGACTCAGTTATTTTCTCTCCTCTTTGCTTAAACCAGTCCATTCCCTGGAACCTGGCCCCTCTGCAGCTGCAGGAACCAGGGTGAGAGACATTGGGTGGAGGGAAGAAGCCAGAGAGGCCTGGCTGTGGAGGTGTTATGTCTTGGCCTGTAGTAAAAGTGTTCACTGATCTGCAAACAGCTGGACTACTCATAGTTCAAGAAATATTTTGTTGAGTGACAGCTCATGTGGATGAATGTTAGATTGGAAAGTGAGTACCAATTAGAATGATCTTGAGGTTTATGGTTTCCAAATCCCCCCTGAGGAGAATTTCCATGTGAGTAACTTTGGACTTTTGGGGACAAAATAAGATTGAGATAGATGAAGGTAGTCAGTATTTTTATATTCTCTGTAAAAGTAAAGGCAACATGGTTAATAAATGCCAATCTAGAACTGGGGTTGTGGCTCAACAGTAGAGCGCTCGCCTCACACACATGAGATCCTGGGTACAATCCTCAGCACCACATAAAAATAAATAAACAAAATAAAGATATTCTGCCCATGTATAACTGAAAAAATATTTTTTAAAAAATGTCAATCTAACTTACTCACGTTAAAAGCAATCCTTTCATGTGTTTGGAGGAGATGGTCCAGTACCATTACTCCATCTCAGTCCAAGTTGCGGGTGTCTGGTTTTGTTTAGTGGGGAATGGGGTTTGAGGAATCAAGGTCTGGGAGCTCCATGTGCTCATTATTGTTTCATTGTCTTTGCTACTAGGCCCTTTCCTGAGACAGAGCTAAGAAATAGATAAATTCTATATTATATACATACACATGTATTTAAATCAATTCCTTATTTATACATTGAAAACCATGAGTTCATATGACACCTGTGTTTCTAGTTCAACACCGCAGAGTTCGCATCTTCTCTTCTCCCGTTCCATATTTGTGTTGCCAGCTCAGTCCTGTCATACTCATAAGGAGTTTCAGAATTGCTGATCCAAACCACTCTGACAAACAAATTGCTGATCCAAAACCCTCTAACCAGAGCTTATTATTTATTTATTTAGACTGAGAGTATATGATCTGTAATCATAGGTGATACTAGCAGTATTGTTTTGAAAGTTACTTATGTTATTTCTCCTTCATTGTAGTTGTTTAATTTATTGAAATTAAAGTTAGGTGTATGTACTCTTGTTAATTTTATTTTCAATACATAAAATATTAACTTTGGTTTCAAAAGTCAAAACTAGTTAGAGATAAGAGAAGTATCTTGCTCTTTCCAATCCCTTTCCTCTAGTTCTCATCCTTAAGGGAGTTAATGGATGTCATTAGTTTCTAGATTATACTTCATATGCTTCCTTTTGCAAAATTAAGGATATATCCACTTATTAACCTACTTACATTCTTTCTTACATAAGTTGCAGTGTGTGTGTATATGTGTTTTGTAGTTAGCGGTACCTCCTGGGCATCATTTCATATTCATAGAAATGTGATGATACCTAGGTGTGTATGAGTGGTTATTGAGGCATTTTCAAGATGAAGAGGTTACCACAGTTTGCATGTGTATGGAATTGATCCTGTCCTTATGGAGAGGGAGAACTGATGTCACTTTTGGTAGAGAAGCTTTGAAGTATGCCAGTGAGGCTGGGGTGCTGGACAGAGTGGGAGGTTTTGGTTTTGGTTGGTAAAAGGATACTTTATTTTAAGGAAAAAAAATGAAGTCCTGTTTATTAGCATCTTAAATTCTGATAGAATTCGATGACAGTGTTCTTTATACCAACTGTGGAGGTAGTATAAAAAATTTACTTGATAATTTTTAAAGATTCAAGTTTTATATTGAATGGGAGTTAAATGTGACTTCGGATCCTAGATGAGGAGGTGTGTGTTAATTTAGTGCTCGAGAAGCTGTGAGGGTAGTCATGTCTTACCAAGAAGGCAATGCTCTTTAACATCACTTGCTTTCTCCTAGTCCAAATTTTATCTCGAAATTTCCTGTAATAATTGAGACTAATAACAGTCTCTACCAATCAAGATCCGTTTATTGAGAAGAGATAAGAACTGAAGCAGAACCAATTTATCATTCATAAATCATCATCTAGGAGATGGTGAGTTCTCATTGTCATAACAGAAAAAATGATCAAAATTGACTTAAACTGTAAGGCTGCTAGGATTGCCTGAATCCAGAGAGTCTGAATTTTTCTGTAATTCCTTTGTCTTTCCTCTGTATTTGAGCTTTATCCTCAGCTTGGTAGCCTGAAGCTTCTGTAGTTCTGGGCTTTACATGCACATATGACCTTGTTGATGGGAAGAGAATACTTCCAATCTAAAACCTGTAGCTCTCAGGCAGATCTTGGTCTGACTGCTTAGGAGAATGGACTATCCTGATTAGCTCAAGTCAACTGGGGCCCACCCCTAGGGGTGGGGAGTAGGTTAATTTTTCCAATATGTGGAATGGGGAAATAATGAGGCCAGACACCAGAACAAAAATAAGGCAACATTAGGAAACATAATGAGAGGCATAGATGCTAAGTTGAAGGTCATATTTAATAGATGGTTAGTATTTACGGATTTTAAAAATTTCTGCTCTCACCTGTTTTCATTGGGGCCCAATTAACAAGAAAACATGTATTTCATTCATTCTTTACTTTTTTTGAAGTGCCTTCTACATGTCAGGTACAGTTCTAGGATCTGGGGATGTAGCCATAAATAAGTCAGAAATAACCTCTGCTTTTGTGGAGCCTCCAAAGGCAATGGGAAGGACCTCATGGTTTTGCTAAGAGGATGTGTACAATAGTATTCCTAAATCTTCTGTGGTGTCTGCACGAACATTTACGTCATGTAGTTTGTAACTTACGTATAGGAAGGCAAATGTGTGTACAAAGGGGATGGGAAAGAAATAGATGGCACAGAAATAAAAACTAATCATTGGCTTGATTATTCTGACTTTATAAATCTAACAGTGAAAATATTTTGAAGTCAGGGATCAAAGTCTTCCACTGTCTTCTCAACAAAATTGAGCCACCATCATTTCAAAAGCACTGCATTTCTACATTGCAAGTGCAAGATGAACCAAGAGTAAATATATATCTATTAGAGATATATTTGAAATATATCTATTGAAATATTTATAAAGTCAGTCTTTATAAACCTGTGTATTCCAGGTTCATGCATGAATTAAACAGTTTGATTCAAATGACTCATCCCTTTATGTGTGTTTGGGTATATTTGTGAGCATTTATGTGTATATTTGCATTTGTGTGTGTATATGTAGGGTGTGTGAATATAGATTTACATGCATATACCAGGAAGATGTATAATAAAATACAGTTTTGCTGTGTTTAATTTTTTGTTATGTTTACTAATAATTTTCACCTTCTTTTTACTTTTCATTAAATTATTTGTAAAATGACTAAATATTAAACAAAATCAAGAGTCCATTGGCCCCTTCTTCTAGAGTGTTGGCTATTTTGCCTAGTCTGCTGAGGGTTAATGTTAGGCACATATATGGATCATTTTTCGTAGTGGTTGATGACAAGAAATTCTTTTCAAGTACACATGGAATATTTATGAAATTAATTGTCTGCTAGGCCATGAAACAAACATCCACAGATTTCAAAGAACTGCAATCATTGGAGCACATTCTGTCACCCTAGGCAGTTATAGTATAACTCGTTTAAAAAAAGATAATTAAGTACAGTCTCTTACGTTAGGAAATTTTAAGATAACTTGGAAATAACTTGCAGCTCGGCAAAGGAATCTAAATGTAAATTAGAAAATATTTAGAACCAGTTGCCTACAGAAACACTTTAAAAGTTGTGGAATACAGTTACAGGTGTGATACACTGTGTTTTAGGAAAGAAGAATGGCTTACATGAATAAACTAAGCATCCAATTTCAGTGACAGAAATAACTACAGAATAAACTTAAGATAGTGTAGAAGGAAGTGAAGTGAGTCTAAACTAATGACATGGAAAACACAAATTCAGTAATCAGGAGAATAAAGTCTATCTGATTCTTTGAAAAGTCAAATAAACATTTGGCAAGATTAATCATGGGTGAGGTAACAAATACAAAATAGGTAAGATAATATTGAGAACAAAATTATTCCAGTAAATATTCAGGATTTTAGGTGGGATGTATAAATTGCTAGAAAATAAAACTTGCCCCAAACTGACTTAGTAGAAAGTTTTAGTAATCCCAGAACAGTATGCTGTGGTTAAACATCTTTCCACACAAAAAGCACCTGGCTTTGAGAACTGTTTTAGTCAGCCTTTCACTGGTCTGACCAAAAGACCTGATAAGAACAACTTAGAGGAGGTGAAGTTTCTTTTGAAAAGCTCACGGTTTCAGAGCTTATGTCCATGGTTGACCGACTCCATGTCTCTGAGCCTCAAGTGAAGCAGAATATGGTGGAAGCATGTGGCAGAGGAAAGCAGTTCCGAGCTGAGCTTGGCATCGAGGAAGTGCGGAGAGAGAGCTCAACTCACCGGGGACAAACTATAAATCCCAGTTTGTGCTCCCAGTAGTCTACTTCCTTCAGCTGCAACCTATCTGTCTACCGTTGCCACAGTTAATTCATATCAGTGTATTAATCCAACTCATAGTCTAATTATTTCACTTCTGAATGTTCTCACACGTGAACTTTTGGGGGACATCTCATTTCTAAACCATAACGGTGTTACCCAAATGTTCACGGAAGAGATTGCACTTTTTTATACATACAGAAGAGGACACTTTCCCAGCTCATTTTATGATACCAGGAAAGCCCTGATACAATCACCCCTTAGGAGCAGCACAGGAAAGGAAAACAACATACTACTTTCCTGATCTTAGGTGGGCTCATCCCGGGATACACAGAGCATATGCTCTATCTAGTGCTCTATCTAGTTGGAAATTTAGCCGTGTGAAAGTCATTGGTCATCTTATCTTGATCTTTGGTTTGAATGGAGGGAATAAAAACCCTTGTGGAGTGGGCTCAGGAAAGACCAGGGTGCTCGAATTAGTACCAGATGTATACGAACACTGGAATGATTGAGAAGTGACGACTTCACTCACAGCACTATAAGGCTTACAAACTTGGGAGCAGTTTCATCTTTTGCTACTGTGGAAAATGTAGCTAATTTCTCATCCACTAGGTTGGCCCAGTTTAATAAGTCAGGGTTCAAGAGAAACAGAACCAATAGGATATAAAAGGAGATTTATTATGAGGCATTGCTCATCCAATTATGCAGATGGAGAAGTTCCAAAATCTACACCTGCAAGGTGGAGACCTTGGAAAGCCAGGGCTATAGTTAGTCCAAGTCTAAATGCCTGAGAACCAGGGGAGCCAACAATGTAAATTCCAGTCCAAAGGCAGAAAAAGATGAAATGAGTTCAAGCAATAAAGCAGGGGGAAAGAGGGCTGAATTCCTTCTTCCTCTGCCTTTTCAGGCCCTCAATAGATTAGACGATGTTCAACCACATTGGGAGCACGGTTCTTCAAACCCCAAATTGAAATGCTCATCTCATCCTGAAATGCCCTCCTAGATGCACCCTTTGATCTGCTTAATCATGTTAACACATGAAGGTAACCATCACAGTAAGTATGGCAGGGCCACGTACTGGAGACAAGGTGGAGCAGTGCACTGCTGGTGGCAGTGTACAGAGAAGACCACTTTGGAAAACAATTTGGTATTAGTGGCATCATTATCCATGGGTATATGAAGTAATGGGAAGAGAGGAGATGGTTCTTAATTCCAATGCATTATTGGTAAATGTTTACACTCAGCATTTAATAGCAGTTTCACAATATATTTATGCTTTAGTCAACTCTGTGCTAGTAATGCTTGTAATGAAAGTTCAGTCTGGAAAAATCTACCACTTTATAGTTACAGGAAATTGAATAAAAACTAATTCAGTTATATACATATATAGATGCAGGAAACTGACAAGGTTAACAAACAATTTTAAGATATCAACACTGGTTATATGAGGAAAAAAGTTACAGGAAAGTTGTTGTGGTTTGAATATGATTTATTCTAAACATAACATTGAAATTTGATTTTCTTTGTGGTGATTTTGGGATTTGGTCTTTAAGAAATGATTAAGTCAATAAGAGATTATACTATTTTTGTTTTTTTCAGTATTGGGGCTTGAACCCAGGGTGCTGAGAGAGTCTCTCTAAGTTGTCCATGCAGCCTTGAACTTGGTACCCTTCTACTTAAGCCTCTCGAGTTGTTGAGAGTACCAGTATCCACCCTCTGCTTGGTTAAATTATGCCTTTCTTTTAGGACTGGGTTAATTCTTGTGGTAGTAACCCAGGGCTCAGTTAACTGCCTTGAGAGTGGGTTTTTATACACTGAAGCTTCTCCTCTTGTGTTCTCTTCCCTGACTCTCCCCTTGCTTTTCCTCTTCCCTGCATGAGTTGAAGTAGCATGAAGCCCTTGATAGTGCCATGGTCTTGGACTTCCTAGTTTTCTCTATTTCTTTCTTCCCTATTTTTTATTTCTTAATATTTGATAAGGATATTTGCCTGTTTGTTTTGTCAGTTACTAAGAGAGTCTGTTAGAAATCTACTGTGATAGTGATTTGTCACTTTTTATTTCAGGTTCTATAAGTCTTTGATTTATGTATATTGGGGGCTGTCTCTTGTCTATTGCTAACTTAGAATTTTTATGACTTTTAGTAGATAATCTTACTTATTACTATATAGTGACCCTCTAGCTTGAGTTATGTTTCTAACCTTAGATTTACTTTTTCAAAATTAGGATATCTTTACAGGTTTCCATTTGGTTAGTGTTTGCATATTTTTTTATCCCTTTACCTTGCATTTTAAGCTACAGCTCTTAAAAATAGTGGTCCTATGGTGAAAAATTATGTGTGTGTAAATGTCTTTATTTCATTATTATTTTTTTTCTTTTTAAAAATTCTAATTAGTTATACATGACAGAATCCACATCATACATAAATGAAGTATCACTTCTCGTTCTTCTGGTTGTACATGATGTCGAGTTACACAGGTCGTGTAATCATCTCTGCACATAGGGTGATAATGTCCAATTCATTAATTCCCCTCAGCCTAATCCAAAGTACCTCTATTCTTCCCTACCCCAACCCCTTATTGTGGATTAGCATCTGCATATCAGAGAAAACATTTAGCCTTTGGTTCTTTGGGACTGGCTTATTTTGCTTCACATGATATTCTCCAACTCCACCCATTTACCTGAAAATGCCATAATTTCATTCTTATTTAAGGCTGAGTAATATATCACTGTATGTGTGATCACATTTTTTAATCCATTCATCTGTTGAAGGGCACCTAGGTTGGTTCTTTAGTTTAGCTAATGTAAATTGAGCTGGTAGAAACGTCAATGTGGTTGTGTCACTGTCGTATGCTGATTTCAAGTCCTTTGTGTATAACAAGGAGTAGGATAACTGGGTAAAGTGGTGGTGGTTCCATTCCCAGTTTCCCAAGGATTCTTCATACTGCTTTCTAGATTGGCTGCACCAATTTGCAGTCCCTCTAGCAATGTTCGAGAGTGTGCCTCTCCCCTTCCCCCATCCTCCCCAACACTTACTGTTGCTCGTATTCCTGATAATTACCATTCTGACTGGAGATGAAATCTTATAGCAGTTTTGATTTTCATTTCTATAATTACTAGAGATATTGATTTTTTAAAATATATTTGTCCATCAATTGTGTATCTTCTGTGAAGGGTCTGTTCACTTCCTTAGCCCATTTATTGATAGGGTTGTTTGCTTTTTTGGTGTTGAGTTTTTTGAATTATTTTCTCTTAAACATTTTTTTTAGATGTTAATGGACCTTTATTTTATTCATTTATTTGTATGCTGTGCTGAGAATTGAATCCATTGCCTCAAACATGCTAAGCAAGTGTTCTACCACTGAGCCACAATTCTAGCCTGCAAGCTCTTTATATATCCTGGAGATTGGTAAAGATTTCTCCTATTCTGTAGGCTGTCTCTTCACGTTATGTTTCCTTTGCTGTGAAGAAGCTGTTTAGTTTGATCCCATCCTGTTTATTGATTCTTGATTTCACTTCTTGTGCTTCAAGAGTCCTGTTAAGGAAGCTGGTTCCTAAGCCGACATGGTAGAGATTTGGGCCTTTTCTTCTGTTAGACACAGGGTCTGTGTTTTAGTGTCTAAGTCTTTGATAAACTTTGAGTTGGTTTTGTGCAGGGTGAGACAGAGGGGTTTAATTTCATTTTGCTACATGTGGATTTCCAGTTTTCCCAGCACCATTTGTTGAAAAAGCTATCTTTTCTACCATGTCTGTTTTTTGGTGCCTTTCACTATTGGTATTTTGTTTTGGTACTAAGGATTGAACTCGGGCACTCGACCACTGAGCCACATCCCCAGCCCTATTTTTATGTTTTATTTAGAGACGGGGTCTCACTGAGTTGCTTAGCACCTTGCTTTTGCTGAGGTTGGCTTTGAACTCACAGTCCTCCTGTCTCAGCCTCCAGAGCTGCTGGGATTACAGGTTTGCTACCACCATGCTGGCAAACTATCATTTTTGAAGGATGTTTGCTTAGTTGAGAAGCCTAATTTTAGTATTTCTTCTTATCCAAAGAAGAATCATTTCCAGATCCTCACTGGAGGCCTGAAGCTGTGGACAGTATTGAACCCTATGTTTACTGTTTTTTTCCCTATTGAAACCTCTCACTTTTTCACTTAAATGTAGCCCTCATAGCTTACAACTTCTCTTTGGAATATTTCAGTTGCTAGTCTCACAATTTTTGTACTTTGGGACCATTATGAAGTAAAATAAGGGTTATTTAAACACAAGCACTGCGATACCAAGACAGTTGATCTGATGATGGAGATGGCTACTGAGTGACTAACAGGCATACAGTGTGGATATGATGGACAAAGGGATGATTCACATTCTGGGTGAGATGAAGTAGGATGATGTGAGATTTCGTCTTGGTACTCAAAATAGTGTGCAATTTAAAATGGAGGAAGTATTTTCTTTTTTCTCTGATTTTGTTCAAGTTAGATTGAGGCCAACTGCATGTAACTAAAAGTATAGAAAGCAGTTGTGGGAAAGAGAAACTACTATATTCTCTTTACTCATGTTAAAAATGCCATCCATTTTCCATTAAGAAGTCAGCAGTCTTATTCTTTTTAAAGATATTTGTTTTCTTTGTAAGCCTCTGCGATTTTTTTTCTTTGTCTTTCAGCATTTATTCTTGGTGTGCTTTCTTCCCCCATTTCCCATTTTTTATCGATGTGTTATAATTATATCTAATAGTGTGATTTGTTATTACATATTTGCAAATGTACATGATATAAAAATGTAATTTGATCAGTATCCTTCTCCAGTATTTCCTCTTTCCCTGTCCTTCTCCCTCCCCAGTCCCTTTCATATACTTTACTGATCTCTTATTTTCATGAGACTGGCACCCTCCTTCTTTTTTTATTCTGTCTAAGTTCCATATATGATCTCCATATGACTTTTGCCTTTCTGAGTTTGGCTTATTTCACTTAACATAATATTTTTAAGTTACATCTGTTTTCCTGTAAATGATATAATTTCATTCTTTATGGATGAATAGAACTCTGTTGTGATGTATATGCCACATTTATTTTGTCCATTCAAACATTGATGGACATTAGGCTGGTTCGATTATTTGGCTATTGTGACTTGTGCTTCTATAAACATTGGTATGCATGCATTATTATAGTATGATGACTTTAGTTCTTTGGGACAGATACCAAGGACTGTTATAGCTGGGTCATGTGGTAGTTCCATTTTTATTCTTTTCAAGAACCTCCATACTGATTTCTGTAGTGATTGTACTAATTTACAGTCCCATTTATAATGTAAAAATGTTCCTTTCCTGCCCAAATCCTTTCCAGCATTTATTATTGCTTATGTTCTGGATGGCTGAGATTCTAACTGGAGTGAGATGAAATCTCAGTGTAGTTTTGATTTGCATACCAAAGATGTTGTACATTTTCTCATTTATTTGTTGGCCATTTGTATTTCCTCTTTTTGAGAAGTATCTGTTTAGTTCATTTGCCCAGTAATTGATTGGGTTACTTCTTTTTCTGGTGGTAAAGTTTTTGAGTTCTTTACACATTTTGGATGTTAATCTTTTAGCAGAATAGCTGGCAAAGATTTCCTCCTGTTCTGTAGCCTCCCAGTTCATGCTCTGAATTATTTCCTTTGCTATGCAGAAGCTTTTTAATTTTTGCTATCTCATTATTAATCCTTGGAATTATTTCCTGAGCTGTAGGAATCCTGTTGAGGAAGTCATTGCTTGTACCTGTATGTAGGGACTGTTGATCTTATGTCTTATTCTAGGAATTGTGAAGTTATCTGTTTTAACATCTATGTCTTTGATCCATTTTAAGTTGACTTTTGTGCAGGATTAGAGATAGGGATCTAGTCTTATTCTTCCTAGTATGGATAACCAGTTCCCACATCAACATTTGTTAAAAATGCTGTCTTTTCTCCAACATATTTTTTCATGCCTTTGTCAATAATTGGTTGACTGTATCTATATGGGTTTGTCTCTGTGTCTTCTACTTTGTCCCATTGGTCAGTGTGTCTGTTTTTATGCCAGTACCATGCATATACCTCTGTAGTGTAATTTGATGCCAGGTATTGTGATGCTTCCAGTATGGTTTTCTTAGAATTACTTTGGCTATTTTGTCTTTCAATAAATTTTAGTAGTTTTTTTCCCTAGTTCTGTAAAGAAAGTCACTGGTGTTTTGGTGGGGATTGCATTGAACTCTAGATTGCTTTTGGTAATATGGCCTTTTATCAATATTAATCTGCCTACCCACAAACATGGGAGTTCTTTTCATGGTTTACTATCTTCTTCAATTTCTTTCTTCAGTATTCTAAAATTTTCAGTGTAGAGGTCTTTCTCCATGTTGCTTAGATTATTCCTAGATATTTATTTATTTTTTTAGGTTATTGTGAATGGAATTGTTTTCCTGATTTCTTTTTCAGCTAATTGTTGTATAGAAAAGCTCTTACTTGTTTTTCTGTGTTGATTTTGTATCCTGCTACTTTGCTGCATTTGTTTATTAATCTGTAAGTCTTCTGGTGGAACCTATCAGATCTCCTAAGCTTAGGATCATATTATGTGTAAACAGTGATGATTTGACTTATTTCTTTCTCATTTGCATTTCTTTTATTTCTTTCTCTTGTCTAATTGCTCTGGCTAGAACTTCTGGTACTATATTGAATAAGAATGGTAAGAGTGGAGATCCTTGTCTCATTCTAGATTTTAGAGGAAGAGCTTTCAGTTTTTACCTGTTCACTGTGGTGCTGGATTTGAGTTTATTGTATGTAGTCTTATGATGTTGAGGTAAGTTCCTTCTATCCTTAGTTTTTTTTTTCAGTGTTTTCATCATGAATGGGTGCTGAATTTTGTCAAAGGCTTTCTTTACATCTTTTGAAAATGACTGTGATTTTTGTCCTTAATTTTATTCATGTGGTAAATCATATCTCTTCATTTGCATATGTTAAGCCTTGCATCTCTGGAATGAAACCGTCTTGGTTATGATGTGTAATCTTCTTAATGTGTTGTTAAATATGATTTGCTAATACATTTTTAATGATTTTTACATCTGCGCTCATGAGGGATATTAGTCTGTAGTTTTCCTTGCTTGATTTGTTCTTATCTGGTTTTGATATAAAAACTGGCTTCTTTGAATGAAATTGGAAATGTTTCACTCTGTTTCATGAAATAATTTGAGGAGCATTATCATTAGTTCTCTGAAGGTCTGGTAGAATATAGTGGAGATCCATTTGGCTCTGGGCTTTTTATCTATTGGAAACCTTTTAATTTCTGCTTCTGTTTCATTGATTGGTTTTGGTCTGTTTAGGTTTTCTATATCTTCCTGGTTCCATTTAGGCAGGTCATTTGTGTCTAGAAATGTATCCATTTCTTTTAGGTTTTCCAATTTATTGGCATATAAGTTTTCAAAGTAGTCTTTTATGATTCTTCAGATTTCTCTGATGCCCGTGGTGATTTCTCCTTTTTCATCTCTAATTTTATTAATTTGGATCTTCTCCCTTTTTCTTTGGATCAGTTTGGCTAAGGGTTTATCTATTTTGCTTGTCTCTTTAAATAACTCTATTGATCCCATGCTTTTTAAGAAATTCAGCATGTCATTGATTCTGGCTTGATTTTAATTATTTCCTTTCTTCCACTGATTTTGGAATTCTTTTGTTCTTTTTTTTCCCCTGTGGTCTTGAGGACCATCATTAGGTTGTCTATTTAAGGATCTTTTGGATTCTCTCATGCAGGTACTCATGGGAATAAACTTTCCTCTTAGACTTGCCTTCATAGTGTCCCAGAGGTTTTGGTATGTTTTATCACTGATCTCATTTCTTTCTAACAAGTTTTAATGGTCTCCCCTGACTTTTATCACCTATTCATCATTTAGAAGTGTATTGTTCAATCTCTGTGCATGTGTTTAAATAGTTTTGGTGCCTTTTGTGTGTGTGTGTGTGTGTGTGTGTGTGTATGTGTGTGTTGATTTCTAACTTTATTCCATTATGATCAGATGAGATGCAAGGAATTTTATATATATATATATATATATATATGTATATATATATATATATATATATATATATATATATATATATTATTTATTTTCTTAGAGTTGCTTTGTAACCTAAAATGTGATCTGTTTTGGAGGTTTCATGAGTAGCTGAGAAGAAGTGAATACTGCCATTATTGGATGCATTATTCTATATATGTCTATTCATTTGATTTATAATAATTTTAAGTCTGATGAGTCTTTACTGAGCTTGTCTGGATGACCTATCTGTTGGTGGGAGAAGTGTGTTGAAATTACCTGGTATTATCGTACTGGAGTCTCTGAATCCTTAAGTTGAGTTGTATCTGTTTTATGTAATCATGTGCATAAATATTTACTATCATTAGACTTTGTTGGATTGTTCCCTTTACCAGTATGAAGTGACCTTATTTGTCTCTTCTGATTAATTTTGGCTTGGAGTCTGCTTTGTCAAATATAAAAGTAGCTATTCCTGCTTGTTTTCAGGCTTCATTTGTAATATATGTATGTCTGCCTATAAGGTGAGTCTTGCAAAGAACATGTAATTGGATCTTGTTGTTTCAGCCATTATGCCACCCTATGCCTCCTAATTGGAAAGTTGAGACCATTTATCTTCATTGTTATTATATAGAAAGGTTTATTAATTTCTGCCATTTTGATTTATTTTTGATGTTTAATTTGGTCATGTTTCTAATTTGCTTAGATGTTTTTCAAGTGAGATTTGACTATTTGAGTGCTTTGGGGTCTGTTTTTTATTTCTTTTGTTTGTAGTATGTAAGAATTTTCTGTAGTGGTGGCTTAGTAGTCATGGATTCTTTTAATTTTGCTCAAATACTTCATCTTCAACTCTGAAGCATAGCTCTGCAGGATATAGTAATCATGGTTGATGGTTATTTTATTTCACATTCATTCCACACTCTCCTTGATTTTAGAATTTGCTGAAAAATTAGAATAATTATGATTGGCTTTCCTCTAAAGGTGACATTTTCCTCTGAGGCTTTCAATATATTTTTTTAATAGTTTTTTTTTTATTTGTAGATGAACACAATACCTTTATTTTATTTGTTTTTATTTTTTTATGTGGTGCCAGAGATTGAACCCAGTGCCTCACACATGCTAGGCAACCACTGTACCACTGAGCCCCAGCCCCAGCCCCGAGGCTTTCAATATTTTATTCTTGCTCTGTATGTTAGTCATTTTAATTATAACGTGTCTTGGAGAAATTATTTTTGTGTGGGGCTGTTCTGGTGATTGACCTCAGGGCACTTTACCACTAAGCCACATCCCTAGCTCTATTTTTTGTGTTTTATTTAGAGACAGGGTCTCTCTGAGTTGCTTAGCACCTCACCATTGCAGAGACTGGCTTTGAACTCACAATCTTTTTGCCTCAGCCTACTGTATCCTCCTTGGGCTGCATAATAAATGTTTGGTTAGCAGGCATCAGCATCACTGTACATTTCCATCAGAGCTCTTGGGTGACCATGTACATTGTCAGTGAGTAGGAATCTTTTTTGTTTTTAATCCTGAGCAATAGTTCTTAACAGTAGATTGGGTTTAATGATGTTGTAGACAGATGTGTTGTCATTCAGACTTTGTTGTTCTATTTATAAAGCACAGGCAGAGATTTAATATAATTCTTCAAGGGCCCTAGGAGTTTTGAAGTGGTCAAAAGTGAGCATTGGATTCGACCACCAATTGCATTATTCCCTAACAAGAGAGTCAGCCTGTCCTTTGAATCTTTGAAGTCAGAAAATGACTTTGCTTTTCTATGAAAATCCTAGATGACCACTTCTTTCAGGAGAAGGGTGTTTCATCTGTGTTTGGAGACCTGCTGGCAGTGTAGCCACCTTTCTGAGGGGTCGGAGCTGGATCTTCTGGGTAACTTGCAGCAGCTTCTTCATCAACACTTGCTGTCTCACCTTCATGCTGTGGAGATGTCTTCTTTCCTTAAACCTTATGAACCATTCTGGGCTAGTTTCAGACTTTTCTTCCAGAGCTTCCTAATCCCTCAGCTTTCAGTGGATTGAAGAGAGATAGGGCCTTGCTCTGGATTAGGATTAAGGATTGTTGTAGCTGGCTTGAATTTTTTTTCTTATCCAGACAACTAGAACTTTATCTATGTCAGTAATGAGGCTCTTTGACTTTCATATCGTTTGTTTATTCATTGGAGTAGTACTGTGAATTTCCTTTAAGAATTTTCTCTTTGCATCCACAACTTTTGTCCAAGAGACCTAACTTCTGGTTTTTCTTAGTTTTCAACATGCCTTCCTAAGCTGTGCTTCAGTGTAAGCAATGTGTGCATGATTCGTATTTTCATTTGAATGCTTAGAGGGCATTGTAGGATTATTAATTGGCCTAATTTCAATTTGTGTCCCAGTTAAGTTTGCTTGTCTTATAAAAGCTTGTTTTGTGGTGACCCAAAATAATAACATCTGAAATCACTGATCACAGATCAGCTTAACAGATATAAGTGCTGAGAAGGTTCAAAATGTGATAATTACCAAAAGGTGGCACAGAGACCCATAGTGAGCATATGCATTTGAGAAAATGGCACCGATAAGACTTTTTGGCACAAGTTGTTACAAACCTTCAATTTGGAAAAAGTGTGTTATTTATTAAATAAAACAGTGAGACAATTAAATAATACTATATGTAAATATATATGAATATATAAAAACAAATACATGTATATTTTTTCCTATTTATTCATACTGTGGATCTTAGGAACCTCAGTATATGATTTTTTTTTAATTGAGAACTTTTACCTTTCACTTAAAGGGAGTACTTTATGGCTTTTCTGTGGCATATCTGAATTGTCAGCATCACTTCTCTTATAGTTTGTGGCCATTGTTAAGTAAAATAGGGGCTACTTGAACATTAACAGCTTGTCTGTAACAGTTCATCTCAAAACTGAGCCCCTAAGTGACTAATATTGTGTTGTGTATACAGTGTGGTTACTCTGGGGAAAAAGGAAATGTGTTAGAACCAGAGTTAGGTCTTCATGTCTGGGGTGAGATGGAACAGGACAAAGCAAGGTTTCATCATACAACTCAAGTAGTGCATAATTTAAAACTTAAGAATTCTTGTTTATTTCTGGAATTTTCTACTTAATATTTTTGGACTGTCATGACTGTGGGTAACAAACAGTGCAAAATGAAAGTGTGGATCAGGAGCTATGCACCTGCCCAGTAGTGGGATTGCTGGGCCTTGTTAGTTGTTTTGAGGAACCTCCCTGTACTTCTCCATGATGTCTGTACTAATTTGCATTCTTATTCATAGAGCTCAAGAATTCCCTTTTCTTCATTTGCTATCATTTATTTTTTAATTTTTTTTAAAAGATTTTATTTATTTATTTTTTTAGTTGTCAGCAGACACAACATCTTTGTTTGTATGTGGTGCTGAGGAGCAAACCCGGGCCGCACGCAAGCCAGGCGAGCGCACTACCACTTGAGCCACATCCCCAGCCCATCATTTATTTTTGATAATAGCCATTTTAACTGGTGTGAGGTGATACAAAAATTATAATTTTGTATTTTCCCTGATGATTAGTGATACTGAAAATTTTTTCATATACTTGTTAACATTTTATACATCTTTTTATGAGAAGCTTTTGTTAACATCCTTTGCCATTTTTTTAGTCAGATTATTTATTCTTTTGCCATTGTTTGTGTCTCTATATATTTTGCACATTAACCCCTTACTGGTTATATAGTTTACACATATTTTTGCCCATTTTGCAGGTTGTCTCTTTACTCTTTTGATTATTTTCTTTGTTATGTAGAAGCTGTTAGTTTGAAGTAATTCCATTTGTCTATTTTTCCTTTAGGTAATATTCTTGTTTTAAAAACTTAGTAAGTGGTTATTATTCTGTGTATCTTTCTGTAAATACATGTTTCATTCAGTGGATTTATCTGTATTTATACTCTTAATTCTTTTCTTTCTTGTGTGTGTGTGTGTGTGTGTGTGTGTGTTGTGTGTGTGACTTTGTTGAATAACTGTTGCCTAATTTTATTTTTTCTTTTTGATGTATATTTAGATTACTTTTAGTTATTTGCTGTTCTGCATATGCTCTTTTGAATGCTATCTTGAGTATTTTTTTGTTACATGATAGAGATTTTCTGTATACCTGAGAACTGATGGACTGTATGATATGTGACTTGTTAGCTCCAGTTCTCACTCCCCTGGGAAGTGGGTGAGTTCATGTGCCCCAGCTCTAGCCATACTTGATATCATATGTGGTCATAATTAATCTATAATGGATTAAAAAGAGAGTAGATAGCCACATGTATGCCTTGTATACCCCCTCATTTATGAGTCTAAGGTGGTGGTGGGAAGGTAGAATGAATGTGAGAACAAAGGTGCTGGCACCACACTGTAGTCATTTATGCTTATATGACTGTGTTTATTTGTATTTTTAGTGAATAATTACGTTCAAATTTCTTAGTTTTCCTATCTACTAGAATAACTGCTGGTATCATCCAAACACGGTCTCTTACTTTAAGAATGTGAAGGGGTCCTGAAGCTAGAAAGCTTGAAAAGTGTTGCTTTAAACATGTAATAGCTGTACAAAAAACCAATATTTTATTCTTGTTGAGAGTAGTCATCAGGAAGGAAAACAAAGGTAATTTAGTTCCTTTAATAGATGAAAAAATTAGTTGACTTCTAAAGTTTCGTATTAATTTTAAATAAATTTTCCATTCTTTGCCTTAAAATTTGTTTAAAACAAGATTATATTTGTAAATAAAATACTTTGCAGGTGCTGATCTTAAAGAAAGAGCCAAAATGCATGCCAGTGAAGTTGGACCTTTTGTCTCCAAAATAAGAGTGGTGATTAATGACATAGGTAAGCATAATTAAATTTTCCTTTTAGCATGCCAAAGATGATCTTCAATGTCAGACATAAATAGTTGCATATTGTCTTTATGTATAAACTTTGGTCATATACTTATATTATTACTCATGGCTAATAACTGGCTAATTTATTTGTTATTTATTTACTTTTAATGTTGATAGCAGCTTTATTCATAATTGCCAAAAATTGGAAATAAATGATTGAACAGACACACAAACTATATATCCATACTAACACAGCATCCTTAGCAGTTGAAAAGAATAAACTGATATGTGCAACAACATGGATGACTGTCAGACAGTATGTTGAGCAAAATGAGCTAGATACAAAAGACTGCATACAATATGACTATATGCATAAGAAATTCAAAGGCTTGTGAAACATTTTACTCTTAAATCAAAATGCTGGTTATATCTAAGGGAATTGGTTACTGACAGAAAGAAATGAACAAAATCAGTTCTAAAAAAATCTGATTAGTGCATTATAGTTATGCATAATGGTGAGGTTCATTTTGACATATTCATATATGTCATGTTTAATTTAAAAAATTATGTGAAATATTTTATAATTACAGATACCTCATATGTATATCTTTTAAATAACTGCCTACACAAAAAATTTAGGGATTTGTATTTTTTTGTTTTTTATATAAATATGGTCATACTATTTCCTTAGAATTATAGTACATGTAGCAGTGTACTTTATTGTTATCAATTTTCAATTTTACTATTACATATTAATGTAATGTTAGCTAAGATTTTTAATCATTTCTTCATTTAATGAACATTGTAGGTTTTAAAATTTTTTTCACTGTTTTTGTTATTTACACTCAATCAGTGAATGACCTTTAATGTGGGGACAAGTGCATCAAGTACTGCATACATGCCATATGTTAAGGGCATTGGAGTGGCAGGCCACTCTTCTGGTGCTGGGCATGTGAGTGGCAGACTGCTTACTCACTAGGCACATCTCTGGGTGTG
The DNA here is from genome assembly GCF_052094955.1 of Ictidomys tridecemlineatus. Taxonomy (NCBI): domain Eukaryota; kingdom Metazoa; phylum Chordata; class Mammalia; order Rodentia; family Sciuridae; genus Ictidomys; species Ictidomys tridecemlineatus. The sequence goes on along the minus strand of NC_135489.1, from coordinate 73,386,238 downwards.
AAACTGTGTTGCGGTCCCTATGCTTGTTCCACAGCCTGCTCCTTGATTAGTTGCTGTAAGGACAGTTAGCAAAAATTGTATTGGTGGGCTGGGGATGTGGCTCAAGCGGTAGCGCACTTGCCTGGCATGCGTGCGGCCTGGGTTCGATCCTCAGCACCGCATGCAAAACAAAGATGTTGTGTCCACTGAGAACTAAAAAATAAATATTAAAAATTCTCTCTCTCTCTCTCTCTCTCCTCTCTTCTCTCTTAAAAAAAACCCAAAAACTTGTATTGGTGGCTGCCTGTAATCTGCTTAGCTACTGTCTGAGTATATATACATGGTAACTGCGCAATAAAATCAGACCTGCTTCCTGCTTGGTCTCTGGAGGTCTTGATCAGGGACTTCATAGCCACTCTCTCCTCTACTCTTTTCTGTGGACCTCCTCGCTAGACAAGAGAGAGCTTTTACATAAGAGATATTTTTGCATAGACACAGAGTCTTAAACATGAAGTTGCTATTCCAAGTATCATTTGTTCATTTTTTATTTTGTAAGTCCTATCAAATTGTATCCCACAAATATAATAATTTATTTATTACAAATTTATTGGTACATTATAATTATATATAATAGTAGGATTCATTATGCCATATTCTTATATATGCATGATTTGATCAGTCTCATCCTCCCTAATCTTCCCTTGTGTTCCACTCCTCCCGCTCCCTTCTCTTTGTCAAGAGAAAAGGTCAGCCAAACATATTAATTTGAAATTTTTCAACTAAGACATGCTTTCCCCCTCTGTAAGTTGTCTTTTCACATCCTTCATCCTTTTGTAGGATTATTTAATAAATATTTATTTTAAAGACTTTTCAGGCTACGTTGCTGGGGATCAAACTGGGTCCTCTGGTGTGACAGGCAAGTGTGCTACCACTGAGTTATAACTCAAGCCCTAAAAGAATTTTGTGTGTTAATCTTTTGTTCAGTGTGTTACAGATAATGTCTTTTAATGTACCACCCTAAATTGAGTTTATTAGCTTTAAATTTAAAACTTTTAGTATGTGGACAATTCAAGGTTCCCATCTTTATTCTTTTTCCTTGAAGATTTTCTTTGTTGATTCTCATACTTTAGTTTTTCCAGATGAATTTAGTACTTAAAAAAATTTTTTTAAAGCAAAGCAAAGAGGGAAAAAATATTCCATTGGGTCTTTGATTGGAATGCCACAAAACTCGGACATTTTTATGATACTGAAACCTTTCCAAACATGGTATGCATGGCTCCTGTTTTGGAGGTTCATTCATTTGGGGTGGTGCTCTCATTCATTTTTAAATGACTTCAAGGAAGTTTAATGTTGTTTTTTTTTTTTTACATTGGTCTTGTTCTTCTCCCCCTCACCCCTAGTATTTATTTCTAGTTATTTTCTTAAGCATTTATGCCTTTAAATGTGATCTTCCTCCTACTTTTATAGCAATCTTATTATCATAGGTCCATAGGACAGTTACTGAATTTCTATGTAGTTATTTTATATCAGTCCAGCTTAGTAATAACTTGCATTATTGCTCTTCCTTAATTTGTATTTTCCACATGAAGTGTTCATTGCCTTATCAATCATTATCAATGAATAAAGCATTTTTATCTTTTATTTTCCCACATTTTTATTAGTGCCTTATAATTATACGTAATAGTGAGAGTCATTGTTACATATTTGTACATGCACATGATCCCAATAATTTAATCTTACATATTTTAATACATATATATTTTTACATTGACTAAGACCCTTTATAATATTCATTTGTTGCAACCTTATCTGTTTTAATTTTGATGAGATTGTTAATGTTTTTTAGTTGAGGAAAAAATGTCAAAGTTTGCCAAATTCTTTTAAAATGTCAGTTAGTATTTATTAGAATTTAGCTCAACTAGCCTTTAATATACAGAGTTATCTTAATAATTGACTTACCAAGGCTACGCTGTCCTGGTATGACTAGAATAAGCCCTACCTGATCATTGTGATTAGGGGTGGAAGTGGTTTTTAATATGGATTCAATTTTGAATATTTCTGGTGTAATCACAAATGAGATTGTTTTAATTTTGTTTTTTTGGTTACTCTTTTCTGGTTTGTTAAAAAAGTTTATTTTGTTCATAGAGCATGGTAAAGCTTTCCATCTTTTCCTGTGTGGTGTAGAGAAGTACTTTCTTACTTAACTGGCTGGTGGAATTTATTTCCTCTTGGGGCCCAGTGTGGTTTTATTAGTATCGTTACTCTCTACCCCTCTTTTTTTGGCTAAAATTTAAAGTTTTTTGTGTTGATTTGCATAGTGGTCATGGACTTAATTGCCTCTTCCTCCTTATCTGTGTCCTGTGCTGGTTTGGTCTTAGGCCCCTCCCTGCTTCTTTTTCCAGCTTAAACCTCAGGTTCAGATTCTCCTGAGACAGATAATGAATTTAGTTTAATGTCGATCAGAGAGCTCAGTCTTGGAAGTAAAATTTCATGTTCCCTGTAACTTTTTAAATATTGGATTTTAAATTAAGATTGGTCTCATTGTTTAAGTCACCCTAATGTTTTTTCCAGAATCTCCATTTATGGTTTCTGAACTTGGAACTCATCTTTGCAGCAGCATTTTTTTTCTGTGATATAATATAGCTTTTCTCCTCTACTTCTTGATCTAGTCTCCTTTTATTCTCCAAGAGCTCTTCAGTATTTCTTAATAATATTTCATTATTGCCACATTTTGGTAGATTTAAAAATTTTAAGGTATCTGTTGTGATGTTCAGTGAGATTTTGAAAGGCATGTAGAAACTTAAGTACCTTGCTCTAACCTACTTTTTTTGATACTGGGAATTGAATCTAGGGGCTCTTAACTACTGAGACATATCCCTAGGGCTGCCCCCCTACCTTTTTTCCCCCTAGCCCCTTTTATATTTTATTTAGAGTCTCACTAAGTTTCTTAGGGCCTTACTAAGTTGCTGAGTCTGGCTTTGAACTTGTGATCCTTCTGCCCTAGCCTCTTGAGCCACTGGGATTACAGGCAAGTGGCCACTGTGCTCAGCATAATATGTGAAAACTAGAGGCAGGCGAACTTTCTTAAAAGAAGTTAAACGATAGGCTCTGCAGGCAACGTGATTCTTTTGAAGCTACTCAACTTTGACATTACAGTGTAAAAGGTAGCTCAGATCATGTTTGAACATTTGTATAAGCAAATGTACATGGCTCTTTTTGCAGTAAAGTTTTATGCATACTGAAGTTTTAATTTCATAAAATTTTCGTGTGTCATGAAATAGTATTTAAATTTTTTGTTAGCTATTTAAAATATAAAAAGCATTTATAGCTCATAGTGTGTACTAGAATGAAATTAAGCACTGACCACCCTCCCTTTTTAAATCTCAGTTTTCTTCTTCTTTTTTTTTAAAGGGAGAGGGAGACGGAGGGAGGGAGGGAGGGAGGGAGGGAGGGAGAGAGAGAGAGAGAGAGAGAGAACTGTTTAATATTTATTTTTTAGTTTTTGGTGGATACAATATCTTTATTTTATTTTTATGTGGTGCTGAGGATCAAACCCAGTGCCCTGCACATGCTAGGCGAGCGCGCTACCACTTAAGCCATATCCCCAGCCCAAATCTCAGTTTTCTTCTAATTTCTTTATTTTTCCTCATTTGAAATTAATTCTACCTTCCATTCTTTTAATTTGTTTAGTTTTAAAATTGATCGGTTTCCAGTTCTAACTTGGACAGCTTGCTTCATGGTTAGCTCAGGAAATTTTCATTGTTATTTGGAGACTTAAGGGTTTTAAGTCCTTTATATTCTGTGGTAGGGAGCTTAAGATATTACACTTAGGTATTTGCATTCTTGGTAAAATTTAGGAACCAGAATGGAGCATAAAACTTCCTAATGAGTAGATGGATAGAAGAAGTAGGAAGAAAAAACAAAACAACAAGTTCCTATAGTCTTAAAAAATGAAAGGACAGGGCTGGGGATATAGTTCAGTTGGTAGAATGTTTGCCTGCCATGACAAGGACCTGGGTTCAATCCCCAGTGCCACCAAAAAACAAAAACAAAAACAAAAAAAAAGAGAAAAAAGAAGCATACAAATTAAGAACAAACTAAGTAAGATGCTGTTGAAATATGGCTAATGGTTACCATTAATATCAGTCAGTTAAACTTGCTATTAAAGTTAAAATCCCCAGTTATGTGTTGTTAATAATGGCAACATCTTGTGTAGCTATTTTTGTACCAGAAGATTGCTAACCAAAAGAAAGGGATAGGTAAAAAAAGTCATTATTAATGAGTTACTATATATGATGAAAGGTTATTTTTCAGGAAGCATAACCCTAAGCCTGTGTATATACAGATAAAATGATACGGAAAAATTGGCTAATTTATTATCATCAGTGAAATTATAATCATTGTGGATAATTTCAACTCATCTCCTTTAATTTATCATGAGGTTAATACTACAAAGTTAATAAAGATAATGATTTAAACATGGTTGCCAAGTTTGGTTTAATGAACTCTTAACCCCAGATCAGAGAAAACTATTGTTCTCATGAATACAAAAAATGTGTTATCCAGCCCCCAAAGTTTGTTAAATTTCAGAAAATTGATATACAGAGACCACGTTTGCTGTTCACAATATAGGCAAGTTAGAAACAAAATATGCCAACATACAAAACCAAATATTTGTCAATTTAAAAGAAACTATTAATTAGCTCATGAGCCAGAGGAGGAACTGTAGAGGGGGAAAAAGAATTCTAAGCATAAATCAGTAGGCCGAACATGGTAATGCATCTTGTAATCCCATTGACTCTGGAGGCAGAGGCAAGAGGGATGCAAGTTTGAGGAAAGCTGTAGCATCTTAGTGATACCGTGTCTCAAAATAAAAATAAAAACAACTGGGGTATAGTTCAGTGGCAAAGGATCCTGGGTTAAATCCCCACTACTGAGAGAAAAAAGAAGAAGGGGAAGAAGAGGATTGATTGTTGTATATTCAATACATGAGATTTGGCCAAAGAGTTACTTGAGGGAAATTCACAATCTTGAATTCATATGTTAGTAAGAGAAAAATCAGTGACAATAAATAACTAAGCTTTACCTTAAAAAGTTATCTTGAAAAGTTGTAAACCCAAGAAAGTTCAGGGATCTTTCAGAGGCAAGAAGACAGATATATATTAGAGAGGAACAAATTCTCAGCCAAGCCCTTTCAAGGGAGTACAGTGCACTTAATAATACATACACTGCATATGAAAAAAGACAAGATTATAGACACTGTAGAGACTGTGAAGATAAAAAGAAAATGTCTTGAGAAAATTGTGCCAGTAAACATGAAATTTTGGTTTCAGTGGGTTGGGTATATAGCTCAGTTGGTAGAGTGTTTACCTAGCATGCACAAGTCTCTGGGTTCAACCAGCACCAGAAAACCAAACCAAAACAGAACAAAAGCAAACAACAACAACAACAACAACAAAAGGAAGAAATCTTGGGCTAGAATAGTTTTAAATGTTGAAGATGTACATTTCAGGCATTTTGCTGAACTTGCAAAGAACAGATCATTACAATCTTATATAAATGATTCTACAGTCAAGTCTAGTGAGAATTTACTTCTAAACTCATCTTTTCACATCATTTTATACCTGTGTACCCTTTATACCTAAGTATAAAAGAAACAGTGAAAGAAAGGAATATGAGGAACTCATCTATATGAGTATAGATGAAATCTAGGTGGTAGTCAAAAAAGACCAAGGAATGTAAGGGTGGTTTCTATTTGAAAGAATTAATTTTATTTATGATATTTAGCAATTAAGATAAAGCATAGATTGAGAAAAAACATTTGAGAAATATCAACAGGTATTCATGAAAAAAAGCTCACAATTAATTAGAAATAGAAGGAAACTCATTAGCCCTGTGAAAAGCATCTGTGAAATGTTAGAGGCCATTTTCTAAAATCAGTAATGAGGTAGGAGACCACTCCCATCACCATCTCTGTCCAGTTCTGTTCTGAAGTCCTGTCTGTATAGAAAGGTAAGTAAAGACTGAAAATGAAGAAGTGACACTGTCCTGAGTCCTCTACATCAAAAAGCTAAAAGGATCAACTGGGTACAGTGGGACACACCTGCATTCTCCTTACTCAGAAAGCTTTGGCAGGAGGATTGTAAGTTTGAGGCCAGCCTAGGAGACTTAGTGAGACCCTGCCTCCAAATTTAGTTTTTAAAAAAAGAACTAGGAATGTGAGGTTCTGGGTTCAATCTTTGATGTCGCAAAAACAAAAACAAAAAACCCTGCAAATTCTCATCATTGATTTAGTGAGGAACATGAGCAAAAAGCAATCCCAAATAGCCAACTACTTCTACTAAAGTAGGAGGAAATGAGGAGGTCTTATCTTATTAGTACTCAAGACTTATTTTAATGACATAGAAATTAAGGTGACACATTATTTGCATTGTGATAGACAGGTGGCTCTGGGGATCAAATTTGGGATCTGTGCAGGTAAAAGAAGATGAGAGGCACAGTTGGGATTGTAGACATGCTTTATTCAGAGGCAGCAGCCACCCCCAGCCTGAGTCTTTGCATAGGCCTTTATTATATGCAGGCCAAACAAAGAAGACACAGCGCCAACAGGTTACATCTGCATGCTCATGAGCAGATGTTTGTGACCTTGGGTCCATATTGCTGAATGGAGGTGTTTATGACCTGGACTGTATACTAAAACATAGCTGGTCAGAAATCTCAGTAAAGAAGCCTAACTGTGTAGCCATCTTGGACCTGACCCACAAACATAGAACTCCAAAACAGATCCACCCAAGTAGGGAAACTTAGATATGACAGAGGTAGCAATGTGGATTGCTAGAGAATGGCAGACTTATTAAGTAATTAATGGCAAAGTTATTAAATAAATAATTAATTATGAAAAAACACATAAAAGGAAAGATTGATAAATTCTACCAAATTAAACTTAAGTAACCTGTTCTTCAAAAATTACTGTACATAAAATAGAGTCACAAACTGGGAGAAAATACTTGAAACAGGTGCTAAAGGATTTGTGTATATACATTTGCACAGAGGAATGGACACTCAATGAGACCACAGCCTTGTGGTCAGTAAGAGGGCACCACAGAAAGGACTTCACACTAGAGCAGGAGAAGGGGGTGAACCTGGAATGATGATTAGCCTCATTAGTAATTGTGGAAGTACAAAGTAAGACACAGTGGAAGGCTGTTCTTTCCATAGCATTATCCAGAAATGTTTAAACTTGGTACTGCTAAGAGCTCATGAGGAAGCAGATCACCAGGAAGAACATTTGATACACTTCCAAAGGGAGATAAATTGGTCAAGTTGCTTAGGGAACCAGGTTGATATTGCCTTACATATTAGAATGTCCACATTTCATGAAACTTTGTAGTTTACTTTTTAGGGGGCATTTACCTAGAGGGGTGACTTTAAGCCTTTTTGCTAACCCCACAGTAAGAAAGAAATCTACAGTTTGGCCCGTTGAACACATAGTGCTGGGTGAGTATCAAAACTCATGTTCTTTTCTTTGTGTACTACAGTTGATGCTACCCTATGCTATTTTTTTTAAAGCCTAATTTTGATCTACTAATGAAGGCTTGGTATTTGGATTTGAAAATACATTGGTCTATAGACATTTTTGTATATGTGTCCTAGGGATGCTTACATTGTTAATAGCAGAAAGATGACAACATCCAAATCTCCATGACTGGAGAATGAGTGAATGTTTTTTGTATATTTGTACAATTATATACTAGTCAGCATTGCATATAAATGAATAATATACCCATGTAAGAGTATGGATGAATATTTGAAGCAATATGATCTTTTTTATAAACAGCATGGAAAATTAAACAGTTTATAGTTTGTGGATGTGTAAATGAAATCACACTTGTACATAAGAAAAATTCGAAAAAGATGAACACGGGTTTGGCAAGTGTTGGTTTCCTTTGGGTTTGGGAAGGCAGGTGAAGAGAGCAAATGGACAAAAAAGTATTAGTTCTGACCTAGATGTACTTGGAGTATTAATTATATGGGAGTTGTTGTTATTATGCTTCATTGTGTGTATGTGAATATATTCTTCATATGTGCCAAGTTAGATCAAACAATTTTTTAAGATTCGTATATATTGAGTCCTGAAGACATTTCTTATTTATTGAATAGTTTTATTTTTCTTTTTTCTTATTTTCAAAGAAAGCCAAAATTCTACATTTTCAAAAATATTTTCTAGTTTTAAGGCTTTTCAAGGGAGAGAAAAAAATCCATTTTCAAGCTTAATAAAGTGGACTAACAGACCAGACATTGCAGGAAGAAAATTTGATACACTTCTTATTTCTTGGTCCTTATTTCACTAATTCTTCTCATAATATTTGTTCATTTTCTGAGATTAGAGCTTGCTAGATTAATTTTTTTCTTGGGAGAAGGTGGTTTGGCTGGTGGATGGTCATGGATTTGGTGGCAGAAGATCCTGCCTATTCTTATGGGGCTCCTTCATATTAAGACCCAGTGGTTAAGTACCCTGAGTATGTGTTGCTGGGGCTTGCCCACTCTGCCTCAAGGTGGGTGTTAAAATTTCAGGCTGTGAAGCTATAATTTTATTTTGCAATTATAGTATCAGTTATGGGACAAGTCAGGGTTTACCTGCCTTTTGGACATCACTTCCCCCTCTTGTCCTGTGAAGTTTACATTTCCCACAACTGGAGACTCTCTCTGTGGGTCTGAGGGGCAAATAGCCATTGTCATTTCCTGTGCTCTGCTTGTTTTTAGTGAAAGATTCTGAGGAACTTAAAGCTGCTGAACTTACGTGAAAACTAGTTTATTAAAATACAGATCAGAAAGAAGTTCCTTATTTTCACTTACATTTTTTATGTTAGTGTTCCTAACTTCTTAGAAAGTCTGTTCTTTCTAAACAGTAACTCCAAAATCTTAGGAAAAAAAATTCATTTGTTTTTAAAAAGAAAAGTGATGTGGCTTTTTTGACATGCTTCATTCAGAGGAAATGGAGAGTTATCAGATTCCTAAGACATTGATTATTGTTACAAGTCTCTTCCCCTCTTCAAGTATGAAGTATCTCTGTTGAAAGTAACAAATCCATTATTTTGAAGTATTAGGCCTCAGCAAGGAAACACAGACATAGAATGATTAGAGTCTACAAACATTGTAGTTTCCAGGGCTTCCTGGTGTACACCTTCCTTGCAGGTTTTCCTGGTTGTGGCAGGATGTGCATCACAATGGGGACCAAAATTATGCAGATTACCAGTATAGAGTATAGAGAGTCGACATGTTACTTGTGTGTCCACTGATGGCCATTCTTATGTATTTACTTCTTTTTTGTAACACTCTAATCTGTGTTAGGCATGCACCCTCTATCACTGAGCTACATCCTGGTCCTCCTTCTTATCTTTAGCAAGGATTTAGATTAGTTGACAGTTCATGCAGAGCTAAGAAACATGTTTGAAATTCTGTCTTAGATACAAACTCTGAGGAGTTGGGCCCAATTCTCTCTTTTTGAGGCCTTCAACAATTAGTACTTAGTAATGAAGATATATTTAAAATAGTTTTTCACTCAAATATTACATTGTAGATTCTAATGTGAGGTAAAATGTTTTTTTTCTGAGTGATCTTGCCCAGTACTCCTTCAAAATGTCAGGAATTTCCAGCTTCCTATTCCTTTCTCTGATGAAATAAAATTGCAGAAACTTTCATTTAGCTTTGTAAATGTAGGCTGAATTTGCTTTAAAATGCAGATAATTACCTTAAAAGGGGCAGATTTTGAATCCTCTACCTAACTAAAGTCTTTTTTTCTAAAGATTTTGGTAAAAGGTTTTATAAAAAGAAATAATTTTTGAAAATTTTGTATTCTCTGGTTATATTTTCTTCTTGTGATTGAAATTCTACAATTCATGTACTTTTTTTTCCTATCAGAAAAAGTTGTATTTCTTTGTCAAATACAAAAAAGATATTTTTGTGCAATAGATTAAAAATTCTGTATGAAAAATCTGATGTAAATTTTATGGGATAAATCTCAAGGAGTGCTTTTCATTTTATTTTTGTTACTGTGTTTTTGAATTTTAGAATTGGGATATATTTGAAGTTTAGAATTGAAAGGCTTAAAGTAGCATGAAGTAAGTCACTAACAACTTAAAACAAATTTACATTAGTATAGTAGATGCACACACATATCAAACTTATCTGGGCTGCCCCTGGCAGAGATTTTTTACTGGAATCACACTCTGCTTATGCCTAAGCCTAGCTGTGTTTGTGCAAGAAAAATTTCTTTAAGGTTTTGTTATCTATATGATCTTTCCTCCTACTATATTTATATTAAGCTTGTAGTTACATTATATCTCACAATATAATGGGACTCTCAGGATGTCAAAAGATCCCCTGCGCTTAACATTTTTCACGAATGTGTAAGATGTTTATTTTCTTGTAGAAAAATTGCATTTTACACATTATTAAACTGAACTCCTCTGAATTGTTTTGTTGTAAGTTTACAGAGGCATACTGGTTGAACTGAATCTCTTCATATGGATTCTAATCTTCTGCCATCTAGTACTTTCCATATCTCCTCCCTGTTGTAAGAAATAAGTGGACTTCATTTTTTGCAACCCTGCCTGGTAACTAGTATGGTAACCGGTACATGGTAGGCAGACCCAAATACAACGGCAAATGGGCTGGGATCCAGCTGGGGCAGACATGGGAGCCAAAGGATAATTCTTTCTTCCTGTCTTCATATTGGACTTTCTCCTGGAGTTTCTTTCAGTTTGCCTTTAACTAATATTCTAAGAATCATGCTAAAATTTGCCTGCATCTTAATTTCTCTTTCTACCCCCGCTCCCTTTTAATCCTGTTATGTGAACGAGGATGATAGAATGAACATGGATGAAGCAGTTTTTGGATGGGGTCTGCTGTTGGAAATTGGGACAAACTGCTCCTTATCTAGATGGGGGTAGCAGGTGTAACTTAAGAGTTAAAGTTTACATCCAAGTGGAGATTTTAGACAAGTAGTCAGATTTGAGAGGCACATTTGGGAGTCATCAGAATGTTGATGCTATGCAGAACTGTGGCACTGGTTAAGGCACTTGAGGGTTACTGTAGAAAGAGGAGAACCAGAAAGATAGTCCCACCAGAGTATAGAGGGAGGAAGAATCCATTTATTTGAAAGAAAATGTTTTAAGGGGAGTTAACTCAAATGCCCCTGAAAGGTCAAACTAGATGACTGATAAGAATTGCTGCTAGAATTTGCATCATTGTTTTCAGTGACATTAACAAGCATTTAATTTTATTTATTTATGTTTTTTTGTACAAAGTTGTTAGGAGTTTGGGACAGCTGCTTTCTTACCTGGGAAATTATAAACAAGCTGCATTTCTTGGGCAGTTTTGGGAGTGTACTCCCCTCTCCCTGACACTGTAGTTTGATTATTGCTTTTTTCTTTGGTTGTTCTAGGTCCTATTAAGAAAAAACAAAAATCCTAGTTATTTTTTAAATATCTTGTTATAGATGAATATTTCCCATGAAGTATTTAAGTATTATATAAATAAAATTATTTGATAAGTTTTCTCTAAAAGATATGTGTGTACATTTCTATAAAGTATAATATCTGATTTATTGTGGCTTAGAAATAATAGTTTCTGACATAAGATCCAGTATTTCAGCATGAATAAGGCATGAATAATTTTTGACTGAAGTTTCAAGTGTTGTATTTGTCACTTAACACATTTAGTAGTTGTAATCACTTTAATTATATAAAAAGTTACTAGGAAATATACTTGTAAAGTATAAATCTACTTAAAAATTTTCCTACTTATTAGTATTTAGAGGTTTATGAATAGTGAATACTGAAGAGTGTGCACAAATTTGAGGTATATCCCTTTTAAACTGTTCATTTGATTTAGTGTATCTAATACTAAACAGAAGATATAGAGATGACTGATTTTTTTTTAGATTTTGGTGATTATCACCATTTTATATAAGTCATAAGTTTTTTCAAGCATTTCATTTTTATTTCACTTTATCTGAAATAAAGTGTAGCTTATTCTGAAAATAATTAGTACCACAGTAACTGTTGTCATATCATTTGGGAGGTTGTATTTTATATTTATATATATTATATTTTCTTTCTCTAAGTGATTGACTTTTATTTTGCGTATATTTTATTAAGAATTACTTAATTTTAGAGATTGCAAAATTGAACCATATGTAAGATAGACAGTATATTTATATTTACTGTGAATTTTGCATTTGTTTGAGGGTCAAGAAAAAGTTTTAAAATATTAAGTAATGTAGTTAAATTATGTGCAGTACAGCATATATTTTACTTCTTCATTTTCCTAATTTGAAGTAAAGACTGGAAATGCAAAGTGCTGAATTATGGTGTTTGAAAGATTGGTTAATAGAACACGCCAGCTAATTGCCTTGATTTGTTTTCCATATAGTGAGTTACAGATCTCGATTGTAGTTTTCTTTATCCTCTTGCCAAGAATGTTGGAAAATGAGAGCAAGTGTCTAGAAGTCAATTATTTTCTGAGTTGTTAACATCTCTGCCTTGTTGAATCATAGCTAAGTTTATATTTAAACTTGACAATTTATGATTTATGACAGTCCTTCCTTGTTTGCAATTTACTCATGTTGTGACTTTTGCCAGTTTGGGGAAAAATTGTACTTTTTAAGTAGGAGCAATGGCTTAAGCAAGCTGTGTTGTTCCAGAAAATTACTCTAGAATTGGACAAGACCAAAAAAGGAATTCACTAATTATTTTTGGTTCTTTTTCCTTTTTTTCTTCTCCCTCCCTCCCACCCTCCCCCTCTCTCTCTTCCTTCCCTCTCTCCCTCTCTTCCTTTCCCTCTCTCCCTACTCCCCCTCTCCTTCCCTCCCTGCCCCCTATCTCTTTTTCTTTTTTAGTTATTGGATATGGAACCCAGGGATGCCCTATCATTGAGCTACTTCCCTAACCTTGTATTTTTTATTTTGAGACAGGATCTTGTCAAGTTGCCCAGGCTGACCTTGAACTTGCATCCTTTTCCTGTCTCACCCTCCTTAGTAGCTGGAGTTTCAGGCACACATCATCATGCCCAGCCTTTTTTCTGTTGATAGTTTTTAATTCCTTAGTAATATTTGAATGTATGTTTATTATAAACATTTAAATTCTTCATTGCCGTTTCCTGCATCTTTCTCTTACACATAAGTAATCATTGCTAATGTGTGTATTTTTAGGCCTTTCCTTGACTTTTGCATGAAATGTGTATATATCAGTAGATAGGAGGCTCTCTTTTCCCTCCTGTTACCCTTGTAAGGATTGGGAGTTGTTTTTTCTGTACTTGGCTGGGGTTCCATACCTGGCTGTTGCAGGGCTCTTACTTCCTTTTTGTGATGTTCTGCTTGTAGTTGGAGTTTGCTCTGTGATCTGGGTGGAGTCATTTTCTTGCTAGATGAATATAGGTCCTTCACTTGTATAAATGGGGTGGTGTTAACCTTCCTGTCATTATGATTTTCTGTAGTTTATGATTTTGCTTACTTTACATTTTGAAAATTATCTTAATTGTGTTCTATATTTTCTGTTTATGGATTTTATTTCAATAACGTGAAAGACTTGTATTTTTGTACTACCTTATCATCATTTTATGAATTATACTTGATCCATTGTTTTGTTTAGAAAGTTCTCTTGACTTCCTACTCCAAGTGATGACAAAATAAGTATATTTCTATTTTTAAATTTTTTCCTCCTTTCTTTCTCCTATTATTTTTTCTTAGCTTTTAAAATAATTTTTAACTTACACATACCTCTGTTACTTGGTTTATCCGTCTGAAATTACATCTTTCCATCAACCCTTATTTACAAAAGATTATGAAATCAGTATACTTTTCTTTTGTTGGCATTAGCATTTTCTTATCAAGTAGGTCAATTAATTTTTAAAAATATTTATTTAGATATAATTGACATGCCATGAATTATACATTGACTTATGAAAAAATATATACATTTTCTGCAGAAATTTTATCACCTTTCGTAATCCCTTTCTCTTGCTCCTCTCTACCTTTATCTACGTGTCCCCAGCTGTCTAATAGAATTTGCTTTGTCTCTATCAATTAATTTCCATATTTTAAGATTTTATAAAAATGGAAGATAGTGTTCATTTCTATATGTCTTTTTCACTAGCAGAGAGGGTTTTTTTTTGGTTAAATTCATTGATTTTGTAGCATGTCGATAGTTTTTTTACTGAGTAGTGTTTCATGGTACAGATAGATATTTAGGTCGTGACCAATTCTGGGCTGTTATATAGACATTTGTGCCTAAGTGTTCATCATCTTTATATTTATGAGTCATACCCCAAGAATTAGGGCGCTTCTGGCTTCCTCCTGTTATTGGTGTTAATCTGAGTGAAGACAGTATGTTATCCTATGGGATTATGAGACTGTTCAGGTTCTCTGCATAGTCACCCAGAGCTCCTTAAATTTTAATCCACTTAAAAGTCACCTGAGGGTCTTGTTAAAATGCAGATCATGGTTCAGCAGGTCTGAAGTGGGACTGAGTTCTACATTTCTAAGAAGTGTACAGGAGTTGCCAGTGCCACTCTTTGGGTAGCAAGGGAAAATAGAACTCAAGAGGTATTGAAGCAGAAGTTTGTGCATATGTATTTTTTCTGGCTAGGTCAAAGTTAGTGTTTTTATTTATTTCTATGTGTGTGTGTGTGTATGTATGTGTGTGTGTGTGTGTGTGTGTGTGTGAGTGTGTGTGTGTATGTATGTATGTATAAGTATATATTTATCAGAAATAGATATAACTACATTTGCCATGTCAAGAAACATTTTAAAAAATGCTAGGAGTTGGAACCACAGGTAAAGTTATTATATTACTCAGTTACATTACTGAATAATAACTGTCAAGATAAGTGGAAATGAGTGGTGACTTAACCCCACCCTGGCCTCTCATCTCTGCATTTACCCCAGAGAGGCTTTACTTTTTGGGAATTTTGGTAGGGGGGAGATGCTCTGGCCTTGACCTTTCTTACTTTGAAGGCCTATACTGGGACACTGACACAGTTCTCTTGTTGGGGATACCCAGAGAAAACTCAAGGCAGAACTCTATTAGTCAGCTGACTAGCCAGTTTCCCATGTTCCCCAGTTGGACCCGGTGAACAGAGATTTTGGTCTTAGTACCTACAGAGCCAGTGTACTGGTCACTTCCCACAGCCTCAGCATTTTCCTGTTCTCAGGGAAGAGGTCCTTAGAGGAGGGCGGAAAGATGGCATATGATGTGGATGCTTTTCAGGGGCTCTGGGTCTGGGCTGTAAGAGGTAGTGACAGGCAGTAATGGTGAAGAGCTGCACTATCTGTCCTCAAATTTTAGTGATGCCAGGCGAGTAACAGCAGCTCCTCTGTGCCTTGGTGGCCTCATCTGCAAATTGAAGGTCTTTGTTCTTACATCATAAAGCTGATGAGAGGTTTAAATAAACTTTAAACTTTATTTGTAAAGTTTTTAGGACAGTGGCCACAACATAGTAGGCACTTTATATGTATTTGGTAGATTAAAAGGTACATACATAGAAAAGAAGGGGAAAGTAGGCGGGTTAGTGATAGGCTTAGAGAAATTAAGCAATATTTCTCCTGTCTCACAGTTGTCTCAGTGACAGATTGACTGAAATTCAGCATATGAACTCCCCACTCATGGCTGCATTCTGCTGCTTGCTGCCTGGCATTTGTGTTGATGACTGAGTTTAGACTTTGACAGTTTCCTCATTTGTTAGCAATGTAAAGTGAGCATGAGCTTACAGTACCAATTTAACCACTGTTGAACTCCCATCCAGGACTCCATCTTTGATGTTCCAGCTTGGCTATTGTCAGTAATAAAGCAGTGGATCTCATTGTAGCTATATCATCAACACTCACTTATAGGAAAGAATGGGTTCTTTTCAATAGCTGAATTGCTTTTTAAAAAAATTATAGGAAATTACCATTTATGTCATATTGTGTGGTTTTATAAACATTGTATCAGGTTTTTCTAAAGATGCTGAGGGAAACAGGATACAGTGGCACAGGCCTATAATCCTAGTGGCTCAGGAGGCTGAGGCAGGAGGATGGCGAGTTCAAAGCCAGCCTCAGCAAAAGCGAGGCACTATGCAACTCAGTGAGACCCTTCTAAATAAAATACAAAATAGGGCTGGGGAATGTGTCTTAGTGGTTGAATGCCTCTTAGTTCAATCCCTTGTACCAAACTAAACCAAACCAAACCAAACAAAAAAACCTCAAATCACCAAACAAACAACAACAACAACAACAACAACAACAACAACAAAAAAAAAACCACAAAGATGCTGAGGAAATAATGTCTTTTTGTGGTATTATATTAATGTATTGCTTTTTCCAACTTTACTTATATAAGCTTTAGATACAGCTATGCTATTACGAATTAAGGAAGATACCTTTGGCCTTAATCACTCTGCGTAAAATCTGAAGTACTGTGGCCAGGTCCTCATCTTGTTCCTGTACCTGATCATCGTGTCCTGCAGCAATAGCAGGATAGAGGCTGGCCCCATGCCATTTTTGCCCTTGTTCCTCTGATTTTTATTAAAGGCAGGAGTAATTATTTTATCATACTGTTACTAGGCATTTTTCTCCAATTTTCTTAGTAAAAAAGTAAGTTTATTTTCTTTTTCTGTGTGTATCAATACAGCCTGGAGATACTATGTTGAGCCAGTATATACAATGCATGTAGAAGGGAATGCTGTTCTTTAGCAGTCTGTTATTAACATAATGGTACCCTCTTGTAAGGAATATCTTACCTCTTGTAAGCTGCTGTTCAGCTGTTTTTCATCACAAGAGTTTGTTGAGTTTCTCCACTTTATTTGGATTTTAACCTAGTGCTAGAACAGCAGTGTTATAAATACTCTTCCTTTTGGCTTTTGCTCTAAGGTCCGTGGCACCTGGGACGTCTCCCTCTTGTAACTCCTGTCTCCTGCCTGCTGGCCCTAACCCTCTCCTCTGGTGTGCATGTTAGTACCCAGGATGCTTCTTTGGCAGTGACCCTGGTGTGAGCCTGTAGGAGAACTGAGGTACAGCCAGCCCGCAAGCTTTGCTCAGGGGTTTGTGTTGTGTTGTTTTTCTGATTTCCTTAATACTTGATTGGAATGGGAGAATGCACTTTAAACTAGAGATAAAGTTTTAGTTGAACTTAAAGGATAATTAGTAATTTATTATGGTTTTTAGTTGTTTTTATTTTATTTCTATCTTTGAAAGATTTCACTGTTTGGAGTTTCCACATAATTTATGGGCATTCCCGTTGAAATACTTGGATTTCTGTTTTACATGACAACACTGGTCTTCAGGCAAAACCCAAATTTAAAAACCACATGACTGACACTGTCATTTCTCCTTAATCAGATTGTTTGTGTTTATATAGAGCCTTGTAAAGAATTGACATCATTTATTACATCTCCTTAAGAGTTGAAAGTAGACACATGGTTTCCCGTGTTTTCGCCCTCCTCTCATTCTGGTTGCCCTTGGGGATGGTGGCCTGGAGGCTGCTGAAGGGTACCAGAGGCCTGCCTTACTGCTCTTTAAATAGCTACACTCTGTAATTGTGTGCTTTAATTATATTTTTAGGAGAATTTCAAAGCATTATTATCTTCTATGTCATACCTGGCTCATTTCCTGATACTGCACTCAAAATAGTGTCTGATGCTGATGGTTGGATAACGCATTGAGTCATCATTGCATCCTGTTGCTGTGGGAATAGCTTGTGCCCACTGGATTTGCAGTTCCTGTTTCATTCCTTTGTACTCATGTACAACTGCCATTGTGATATTCCTTCAGATCTTTAAACTGATAACCTGCCTTTCTAAAGGTGGGTTTTATTGTTTCCCCTGTGTTTATTAAGTACTCACAGGTAGAAGAAATATAAGATGTAAAAACAGGCATATCTGATAACTGTGAAAGTGGCATTCTCTTTGAGATGATGCATATTTTCCTGAAAAGCAGGACAAATGTCTTGGGCTGGGGGCGGGGGACAAGAATTATATATAGTTTTAAATTTATCAAGATGTGAAATAGCTAATATGGAATAATAAGTAAGATATTTTACCTAAATAATTTTTGAGTAGGAAAATTTTATAGACAGCTTTCCACAATGCTAAAATATTAATTTTGGAAATCTCAAGTAGTTAACCTTTTCAGTGATTTGAAGATGCTGTGATTCCTCCTCCTCTCCTTGTTCTTCCTCTTTTTTTTTCTTATTACCTTTCTGGTTCCCTCATTTCCTTTGTCCTTTCCTCCCTTCTGTTCTATCAGCCCTTTTTATTTTTTATTTTGAGATAAGACCTTTCTAAGTCTCCCAGGCTGGCATCCATCCTGCGACCTCATGCCCCACTCAGCCTCTGGAGTTACTGGCATTAGAGTCTCTCTCATACCACGCCTCCACCCCCACCTTTTTCTGGTACGAGGACCCCAAATTTCTTGTCATTTTGCATTATATATTTCTTATAAATCGCAATGTTAATTTTTTTATCCTTCATGAGAAACTTAGTTTCTCAAATTGTTAACTATCAAATTTTAAAATAATTTTTATTAATTCCAAAAGTATTAAATATTGGGGAAAAGGTTATATTCTCTAACATCAGGATCAAGAGCACCTGATCAGGAGCTGATTGATTTGAGCCCCTCCCAGGTCAGCCCCTCCACATTTTCTTTACTTCTCATGTCCAGAGGCTGAGTGATCAGCTTGACCTTCAGCTCCTCTCCCCTCCCTAATGATTTGAGGGGCTGGGGCTGAAAGTTCCAGCCATCTAATCCTGGCTTGGTCTTTTCTGTGATCAGCTCTCATGCTGAAGCTTTTCATCAGTTATCTGGCTGGCATACAAAGTATAGTCTTGTCACTCCAAAGATTCCAATGTTTCTAGGAGCTGTGTGTTTAGAAACAGGTAGGGTGACCAGATGCATATTCATCCCAGTGTCACTTTTCCAGAAGCTTCTTCATGAGTTCCTTTCCGACTTACCAGTGCATGGCATTCCATGCTTCAGAGAGAGAGCATTCATTCTCTACTGAGACACTCTCCAGCTTGGGAACACTTTGGGGATTTTTATTTCTGAAGCTCCCTGTGACTGCATAAGTTCATATTGTTTTTTAAGGTATTAAAAACAAAAGAATTAACAATTATAGAAAAGGAGATAAAATACCAAGTTTAAAGTAGTGGATGGGGAACAGGCAGTGAAAAACTTGGAGGTATATCCCAGTTTAAGAATGTTATTGAGTAGCCTTGATTTGACATCAGGTCTTTGTTTCAGATGGGCAGTGCAGTAGGGGATGGTTTGACAGAGAAGGGTGCCCAGAGTATCATGGAAACAAAGGGAGGGATATTTGAGTAGTGCTTTGAAAGACATGTAAGAACATAAGGACTAGCTAGGTATTCTAGATGGAGATGCAACTCTTGCATAGGTGTGGATTCTTGAATGGGTGTAACTTCTAGAGGTGCTTCTGTTAGCTTGGGGTTGGAACACAGAGTATCTGTCTGAGGCTGGAGAAAAGATGAATAGGTAGACAATAGGTGCCTCTTGTGCTATGCTTATAGTTTACTTCATTTTATCTCAGAGATGGAATCAATAATTGTACAATTTTAGACAGGGGAAAAGCCCAGTAGAAATGTGGAATATGCATCAGAGGGTTAGGTAAAGAAATTCATTTTGAGGCTTCCTACTGGTGAGGAATGATGATACCCAAAACTCTAACAGAACAGGGAGGGGACCTTGAAGATTAGCAAGCTGTTAGAAGACTCAAGACAGCTGGGCATATGGGCATTGAAAAGGAATCCAGGATGGCTTCTTGGATGACTTGGTGAGTGGATCTGCTCCTAACTATGAGTTAGAATGTAGAAGTATTGAAGAGTTGTTGTGGACATGAAAAAGTCTTTAAGTGGAGATGTCCAGTAGGCAGGTGGCTATACAGACATAGTATAGAAAGAAATTTGAGTTTGAGGTAGAGGAGTGTGGACTTCTTGGTATTACAGATAATAAAAGCTGGGTGGGAATGAGAACTCACGAGTAAATCTTATACTGAAGAAGGTACAAGACTGAGAATTAACCAGGAAGGATGTGGGACCCAGCAGGCAAATGGAGAAGGTAATTCAAGGAGACAGTAATCAGGATTACTCTGATCTTAAAGGCTGTATGTTTAATGGGGACTGAAGATTGTACACTGGTTGTGGGACCTGGAGCAAACATCTTGGGGCCTTGGAGGTGTATGGGTATGGGTGACATGGACTTATTCTACTCTGCCCAGAAACTAGTTTGTAAAGGGAGATGAGCCCAAGGTAGGGCTCAGGAAAGGTTTTGATGGGAGGGACATGAGATTGGAGAGGTTGAAGATTGAGGGAACTACAAATAGATAAACTCTATAACCAGGTTCTTAGGAAGGAGGAAGTGTCATGAGCAAGTGACAAAGTCATTCTATTTCATTTGTAGGAGCTTAAGATGACTTTGGGGGACCATTGAGATTAAGTTGCCATTTAATCACTTTATTGATTTTTTCTTTTAAAGTTAAAATTCACTAGATATTGTTTGTACATTAAACTCATTTCCTGATTGTCGACACTGATAAATCTTTCTTTCCCCTGCTAAGTGTGCTAGAAAAGAACATTAGGTGTTTTCCCTGTGCAAAAGCCCTATGCATCTCTGCTCTTGCTAGAGTGTTCTGTCTTAGGTGGCAGCTGCACATGTGTGCTCTTTCTCTGCCTTTTCAGACTTTAGTCTCAGAGTCAGACTGGAAAATTTCTTGATGTGCGAATGGGTGAGATTCAGCATACTTCAAGTTTGGGGATTTTTTTTTTGTATTGTGGATTGATCATTGAGCATTGGCACATGTTAGACAAGTGCTCTAACTGCTCAGCTACATCCCCAGTCCACAAATTCATGTTTTTATTTTTGTTTTTGTTTTTTGGTACTGAGGCTTGAACTCAGGGGCACTTGAGCACTGATCCATGTCCCCAGCCCTAATTTGTATTTTATTTAGAGACAGGGTCTCACTGAATTGCTTAGTGCCTTGCTTTTGCTGAGGCTGGCTTTGAACTTGCGATCCTCCTGTCTCAGCCTCCTGAGCCGCTGGGATTACAGGCATGCACCACTGCACTGGGCAAATTCATATGTTTCTAAAGAAATAAAATGATTTGCCTCTCTTGGGGAATTTCATCTGTTAGCATACCAATGAAAGAGAGAGCTTTTAGGGACTAATGCCTCCCCACCTTATTTTGTGGTTCAGTGGTTAAACCCAGGGCTTTGCACATGTTGGTCAAGCATTCTACCACTGTGCTACATGGAATGGCATCTTTTAAAAACCTGTATTCTCTTTATATAATAAGATTAGCCAGCTTAACTTCATATTCCCATAGTCAGAAATAAAACTAATAGAAATTTTTCTGTTTTACAGAGTAATCAATGAATATAACCAGTCATTTTTTGACAAGTTATAGAAGTAAAATGTCCCCCACTCCCAGCACTGGGGATAGAAGCCAGGGGCACTGTGCCATGAGCTATATCTATATCCTCAGCTCTTTTTTATTTTTTATCTCGATAAGGGGTCGCACTAAGTTGCTAAGCTGGCCTTGAAATTGTGATCCTCTTGCCTCAGCTCCCGAGTTGTTGGGATTATAGGCATCTGCCACTATGCCTAGCCAAATCTGTATATTGTAACTTACAAAAATCTCTATACAATAATATTCTTTCTCTAGACTCCAGAAGTGTAGTTTAGAGTTCTGTGAATGGTGGCTTTTTTCCAGTCATGCTTCTGGGCAAGCTTCCAAAGTCTCCTCCCCAGGAGGTGTGAGTTTGGGAGGAGCCCATTGAGCACCTGTCACTAAATGGTGGAGCTGCCACAGCAACTGGTTGGGCTTCTTCTTTCTTTGTAGGGCATATACCATTTTTTTAAATGAGGTTGTCATTCTTAGCCTCAAAGCAGCCCTTAAATGATCATGAATTTGAGTTATGCATGTCATTTCACCTTGAAATTTTTATGAACCAAACAACTTGTAAAAGACTATACTATAAAAAGTCATAGAACTATTAATTTGACCAAAAGCATTTATGAAAAATTCATTAATGTAGGAAGGTTTAAAGATGATTATTATATGTTCAAGTGGTGGAACACTATGCAATCATTAGATAAAAGTTTTTGAAGAATAATGATGGAAATGTAAATGGTTTGCTAAAGGTAAAATGGATATAGAGTCTATATACAATATCCCATTTAAAAATGTATTCACAAAAAAATGGAATTACATAGTGAGATAATTAACTAATTGAAGAAGCATGACCTTTGTCATCCTGTTTCAGCTAATCTTCCAGTGCCAACGATTGCAGCAATAGATGGCCTTGCGCTAGGTGGTGGTCTTGAATTGGCTCTGGCCTGTGATATACGAGTAGCAGGTAGGTGAGAATTGATCCTATTAAAAATGTAATGTTCAAAAATGGATTTTGTATTTACTTTTGAGTTAATTCCAGTATTTTGTTCTGGTGCTGTTTTTGAGTGAGACATTTTAAAAGTCACCTGTTGGGCCTCATGGTGCATTTAGAACCCCACTGAAGAAAGGGATCTTCTGTTGTCTCTTGCTGTTTTATGGCAGTAGGAAGAGATGTTAGGTCAGACAGATGTGAGTTTGAACTGTAGTTCTTATCCTTTTCATATGAGTTCCCCCCTCTCTCTAAATGGGGGAAACCACTGTGGGAGTGCTTAGACCAAGTACTTAATAACTCTTAAGTGCAGTAATAATAACATAATCCCTTTGCAATTCATTCTATTCCTAAGTGGTTTTCTGAGTATGTAGAGATGGTTATAAAAATAATGAAGACAATTAGTGTTGACTAGTTACTGAGTGCTGCCCAGGTGCCTGGTACACACTTGACATATATTTAGTCACTCACTGTGCCTAGCAACCCTGCAAGCACAGTGCTTTGGTGCAGGAAGACGCTGGGAACAGAAAGAGGGGAAGTAACAAGGCCAAAGGGGTGACTGAACTGGAATCACAGGCCACAGTTCTATTACCCCCCTGGAGTAAGTGTGAATACCAATCTTCTGTGTTGATGTTTCTGGACAATGTCTTCCAGAGAGTTTCAGCTGTAGCTGTTCCATGGGCTCTGGGACTGATCAGACAGCAGACAGCAGTCATTATTCTTCCTTTGGCTCCCATTGTCACCTGATATGGCTGCATATTAAAAGTAGAGTGAATATAATTCATTTAAATAATTTGGATTGTGTCTTGAGACTAGTGGTTGCTTGTCCTTATATATGTTTTCCTTCTTTCTACTTTAAGTCCCTATATATTCTTTTAATGATGAACTCAGTTATTGTTTTATGGTGCTAGAGATCAGTTTGCTTTTCAATTGACAAGCTAAGGTATCTGGAATCCATTTTGAAAGAATGCAGGCTCTTGTAATGAGGATGTGAAAAATAGTCTGAGTACATTTGAATATGCACAATAAGAAATGATCAAGATGTTGTAAGGTACTTGCGAAAACAAACATAACAAAAGGAATGCTTCCCAACTGTCAAACAGTAAATCTATTTGTTGAAAGTAACTAGAGACATGGTCTTGAGAAGTCGCCATATCTGATATATTAAGCTGTTTGATCGAGGGGACAATTCAGGCAGCTAAAGAATTTGTGCTTGTCAGACACAGTCTCTCTCCTGATCCTGAATAATTACTGAGATCCAAGCCTTCAAATGTGACTTGGTAGTATTAGCTCTAATAATATAGTTCTTGTTTTTTACCATCAAAAACGAATTCACTGCCAAGCAGTTTTTAACAGAAAATGTTGTGTTACTCTCCTTATATATAAGTAATTTAGAGTATTTTCTTGTTTCTCTAAGTATCTTTTGAAGTGATTAAAAAAAGTGACACCAGTTAAATTAGTAAACAGTGTTTTAATGTATCTTAGTTTACTAACTCTTTCAAGTTGTGGTTTTTTAATGCTATGATGTGTATGTTTCTTAATTATTTTTTTTTTCTTTTTAGCTTCCTTTGCAAAAATGGGCCGGGTTGAAACAAAGTTGGCAATTATTCCTGGTGGAGGTATGAGTTGTTCACTCCTGTCTCTCAGTATTCTTACTGTGTTCTCAGTTACAGTGTCTAAGGGAAAATTCTGTTCATGGAAAAGGCAGAGGAGACTACTGTATTGTTGGCTATTTTAGTGAAATCCCTATTCAAAATATGCTCCTTTTTAGCTGAAGATGGTGGTCATATACTAGCTATTACTTTCTTTTTGTGCTGTTTTCTTTGCTTTTCTATGTTATTTTAAGTTTTCAATTATTGTACAGTCCACATTGATATCACTGCTTGGATCTCTTTTGTTAAAGGACTACCTGGCAGTTTTGAAACTTTTTTTTTTTTTAGTATTTTTTGGATGTCGATGGGCCTTTATTTAGTTCATTTATTTATATGTGGTGCTGAGAATTGAACCCAGTGCCTCACACATGCTAGGCAAGTGCTCTACACTAAGCCATAACCCCAGCTCCAGTTTTGAAATTTTTATTCATGCATTTAAATGTGTGTGCCCTAACTGAGCTTCCTGCACACAGTCAGACCCTGAGTAGAAGAGGAGAGATGGCTTCTCTGTTGGTCATCTTTGTATCACTGGCACAAAATACCTGAGGTAGACCATGTAGGAGGAGGACAGGTTTACCTTGGCTCATGGTTTTGGAAGTTTCAGTCCATGGTTGGTTCCATTGCTTTTGGACCTGTGGTGAGAAATTACATGGCAGCTGGAAGGCAAAGAGGGAAAAAGGGGCCTAAGTTCCAAAACTACCTTTAATGGCATGCCCACAGTGACCCCGCTTCCTCCTACCAGGCCCCACCAGCCAAGAAAACAAAGCTGGGACCAGGCCTTGAATACATGGGCCTTTAGGGAACATTTCAGATCCAAATGAGCATCTTCCCAAGCTTTGGGCCATATTTTTTGTTTTTGTACAGCAGGACAAAGGTTGGGGTTAGTGGGTAGCCTGAATTTGGAGCTGAAGAGGTTTTGTTTCTTCTGTTCCCATGAAGAACATAGATGAGCTGCTGCTTTTGTGAGTGTCATATAAGAAATCACCATTTCAACATTGACAGTGAAATTTTGCATCATTTATAAATCTGAATTTTTTGCTATTGTGATCTAGAGAATTTGGAGATATTCCCATTTTATGATATCCTTCTTTGAAACAGTTGCTTTCACTTAAGTATGTGTATGGTATAGTAACCTTCCTTGGTAACTTTCACACGTAAATGACAGCTTATCAGTGTTATGGATGAAATAACTGTACCGTGTAAAAATTAAATACAATGTTGAACATGACAGATGTCTGCAGATGAATAGGTTTAAATTGTATGTTAAAGAGTATGTGTCCTGGCTAGGGTAAAGAATTAAAACATAAGGTAGGTAGAAATTTAAACTTAAGTTATAGTGAAATTGGGAAGACTACTCAGTTCATGCACAAGAGTATTCTATTTTGGTCATCCACAAAAATGCTATTTTTTAAGCCCAAAGAAGCATTTAATATCTATCTGTTCTACCATGCCTACCTTGTCCATAGTAACAAATGAAAACACTAGAGAAGGGTTTGTAAGAGAATTAATCTATTTGAAAAAAATTACCAGATAACTAATTGTGAAATAAAATGAAATGGAGAAAAAGTGTGACATTGCACATTTTGGAATTTCTTTTAAGAAATAAACATTTAGGGGTAATTAGGATATAACTAATCCTAGAAAGATTGTGGCTTGCATGGTGCATCCTTGTTCCTCCCCACAAGCTATGGCAATCTAGGAGCCTATAAATGTGACCTTATTTGGAAAGAGGATCATTAAAGATGTAATTAAAGGGTCTCAAAATGAGCATATCCTATAATATCTGAGGGACTCTAAAGTTCAATGAGAAAGTATCCTTACAAGAAAGAAAAGAAACAGGCAGAAGAGAAGATCATGTGAAGACAGGGGAATAATGCACGCATAAGCCAGGCAATGCCAAGGATAGTCTGCAGTCACCAAAGTGTGGGGGAAGGCACCATGGTACAGTTTCTCCTTCAGAGTCTCCAGAAGGATCCAGCCTCACAGAGACCTTGATTTTGGATTTCTGCCCTCCAAAACTGGGAGAATAAATTTCTGTTGTTAATATGTGGTATTTTTTTGTTATAGCACTCTTTGGAAACTGATACTGTCACTTTTCAATGATATTAAAGTAATATGTTTAGACAGGGGTTAGTAGGTGGAAGAGATTGGGGATGGGAGAAAACTGAACTTGATAATTTGAATACTTACCATGCCTTGAAGATGAAGTGTTTTGTATTAAAACAACCAAAAGTTAAAACACTTCTATAATGTAAAAAATGGATTGTACTTCAGAAATGAGGGTGAGCTTTATTGGCTTCCTTCCTTCTGTTGTGAATGCCTCATGAGTGGCATTGTGAGTGGCAATGTGCTATGCCTTGTGAGTTCTAGATATCAGAATTTCTCCCAGTGTACTTAAGTTCTTCAGCATTCTTTTTAAGTGGATCCATTAATTAGAATACTTTTTTTTTGGTAGATTTGAATCAATTTGTTCGTATGTTTTCTCATGAATGGGATTATTTTTCTAATTTTTATTAAATAAATTTTATCATAAAAATTATAGTGCTTTAATATTTTCCCATTTATTTATAATAGCTGGTTCTAGCTGGGCACAATGGCACATGTCTGTTATCCCAGTGACTCGGGAGGCTGAGGCAGGAGGATTGTGAGTTCAGAGCCAGTCTCTGCAATGGGAGGCACTAAGCAACTCAGTGAGTCTCTGTCTCTAAATAAAATACAAAAAAGGGCTGGGTACGTGGCCCAGTGGTCGAGTGTCCCTGAGTTGAATTCCTGGTACTGTGCCCCGCCCCCCCACTGCCGCCTTAAACATCCAGCAGGTTAGTTTTACCCATTTTAAAGTAATAATGCTGGGCTTTAACTTTTATGTTTATAACTTTTACAGTTAATTTTTACGTAACACAATATCCTTATTTTATTTATTAACTTATGTAATGCTGAAGATCTGCCTGAAGGAGAAAATGACACCTTAGCATCTACTGTATGATCCAATCACTCTACGCCAACAAGGCAGCTTGCAGACCCAGAGACCCCATTAGATTTTGGCTATAAAAACTCTCTTTTGCCAGGTCCTCCTCTCTTGCTCTCTCCTTTTCTCTCACTTTCCCTGTTTCTCATTCTCCCTCTCACTTTTTCCTTCCTTTCTCTTTTTCCTTCTCTCTCTCTCTCTCTCTCTCTCTCTCTCTCTCTCTCTCTCTCTCTCTTCTTTCTCTCTCTCTTTTGTGTTAATCAGACACTGCCACAGTAAAGGTCTCTTGGTTGCTCTAAGTGTAGTGGTCACATTTTTTTAGTTATAATGAAAATACAAAGTGAAATTAACAATAGTAAAAACATATTTAGCTTGTATATAATTTTGAGCCTTGGCTGAGTTATACATTATATTTTTTATTTGAGATCACAGTAATTTTTCCAATAAAGTTAATTTTTGAATATAACTTTAAATTAACTGAAATGTGGCCTACTTTGACATGCTGTAAGGTGGGAGGCAGAGCCTTATCTCAGGTAAGGCAGGGTTCTTCACAATCTTAGGTAAAATGTTTTAGTTTTAAAGTTGATCTTTGTCTCTCTTTTTAGATAAAATTTTATACAATTTACATATATTGTTTTCTGACTCTGTATGAATTTTAGTAGTAGAATATGACATACATCTGAAACATTACTTAAGGAAAGGCTGAGAGCCCTTAACATATTTTTCCAGGTGGAAAAGTGGCAAAATGTTTTAAATTATTTAAATTATTAGTCTTTAAAAAATTAGGCTCTTTTTCTGTCTCAGTTGGCTCATTATTTGAGTATAGGAAAGCTGTTGATTTAATTTAACTTCTTTTCCTATTTATAATTCCATTAATTTCCTTTTTGCCTGATTGTCCTAGTTAGGGTTTCAAGGAACTAAATTGAATTGGAGTGGTGAGAGTGGACATCCTTGCCTTGTTCTTGATTTTAGAAGAAATGCTTTTGTTTTTTATTCATTCAGTATTATTCTGGATTGGATTTGTCATTTTTTGTATATGGTGTGAGGTATGGATTAATAGTCTTTGTGCATAAAGACAGTGCTTGTTCCAGCATCATTTGTTGTACCTTTGTTTAAAAAAAAATGAAGTGTTTTTATAGGTGTGGTTTATAGCTGGAGAGTTCTGTCCAATTATTTGTCTGTTTTAATACCAATACTATACTGTGTTGAGCACTGTAGCATTATAATCTTGAAATCAGGTAGTATTAGTTTTTCTACTTATTTGTCAAAGTTGTTTTATCTAATCTGGATCCTACGTGTTTCTGTATGAATTTTGGAACCAGCATGTCAATTTCTACAAAATCCTGTTGGAATTTTGATTGAGGTTACATTCAGTCTTTGGATCAGTTTGTGGAGACTTGATATCTTCCTGACTTTTTAGAACCACAGTGTCTATTTTTGTTAGATCTTCTCAGCATTTTTTAATGTTCAGTTCTTGTCTGGCAGACTGTTCTGTAAATACAAATTAAGTTGGTTGACAACGTTATTCAGATTTTCTATGCCTTTCCTGGTTTTCTTTCCACTTATTCTGACAATTGTTGAGAGATCAGAATTTGAATTTCCAACTGTAATTGTAAACTCATCACCTTTCTCTTTGTAGTTCTGTTGTATTTGGCATATGTATTTTGAAGTTCTGTTAAGAGCACAGACATTTAGTTTGCTCACATCTCTTGGTGAATTGACCTTTGTATTATTTTTAAAATCATCTTTTTTCCCCCTTAGTAATGTTCTTTGCTTTTGAAAATCGGTGTTTGATATTCACATGGCTTCTGCAGTGTATGTTTGACTAGGATGGCCGGATGCAGCCCTTTCTAGTTCATTTCTGGGCTCTCCTCCCTATATTCTTAGTCTGTGTGTGTTTGTTAGTCAGCATACCGGTGAGCCTTGTTTTTTTAATCCTATCTCACAACCACTTCCTTTTATTTGGGAGATTCAAGTCATTTAAGTTTAATTTAATTATTCACATTGTTGTTTAAATTTCTCATTTTCTTATTTTTTTCTATTCCGTCTGTTTTTGTTCCTGTTTTCTTTTTGCTGTCATTTGGATTAATCAAATATTTTTATGATGCTGGGTTATCTTCATTGTTTTTTATACTATTCTTTCTTATTTTGCTATTTTTTATTGTTTTAGGGTATTTACTGTACATCTTTAATTATGACAGTCTGCCATCAAGTGATAAACCATTTCATATGATAGTAAGTATTTCATTTTTTTCTCTGACCTTTATGTTACTGTTTTTTTGCATTTGACTTACATGTATACTGCACGGTTATATCTTTGTTTGCATAGTTAATTATTCTTGAGAGATTTAAGTAATTAGGAAAAATCTTATATTTTTACCTACATAATTATTGCCAGATCTTTTTATTTCTCTGTGTAGACCATATTTCCCTCTGTTAACTTCTTTTCTGAAGTGTATGTTTTCTGGTGATAAACTTAGTGTTCTTTCTTTCTTTCTTTCTTTTTTTTTTGATACTGGGGATTGAATCTGGGTGCTTCACCACTGAGCTGTATCCTAGCCTTTTTACATTTTTATTTTGAGAGAAAGACTCAATACTCTTTGCCCAAGCTGGCCTTGAACTTGCAATCCTCCTGCCTCAGCCTCCTGAGTAGCTGGGATTACAGGTGTGCACTACTGTGCCTGGCTTAGACTCAGCTTTTGAATGTCTGAAAAAGTTTTTGTTTTACATCTGTATTTGAAAATCTTTTTGATAGATATGGAATTCTAGGTTGTCATTTGTTTTTCCTTTAGTTTTAAAGATGTTCTGTTGTCTTCTTTGTTGCATAGTATTTCCTGACAAGAAATCTTCTGTCATCCTCTTCCTTGTTCTATGTATGTAACTGCTTTTAAGGTTTTAGTTCTCACTGGTTTTGAGCAATCTGAATCACAGTGGGCTTTGGTGTGGTGTTGCCGTGTTTCTTTTGCCTGGTGTTCATTGAGCTTCCTGAATCTCTGCTGCTTCTGTTGGTTCCCCTGGCCTCAGCAGCTTGCTGACACACTCAATGGTTCAATGCTCTGCTGAAACCTCAGGATTTCTAGAGTTTTATTCATCCCTGCCCTGCACACTCCTGTCACATGGATCTCTTCTGACTCTCAGCTTCTTTTGAAGTGAAAAGGTCCACTGGCTTAGCTTAGTTTTTTCTTCTCTGGGTCCTGTCCACATCTCGAGGGGCAGACACTCACAGGGCTCACCTTGTTTTCTGCCTTTCAGGGGCCTTTCGGCTGCCCTTTGTTGCCTCACAGTCCTGAAACCTGTTGTCTGGTTTTTCAGGCAGGAAGGTGAATCCAGCCTTTGCCACCCCATCTTCGCTAGAAGAGGAAGTGCTGTGGTTTCTTAACTGAATAAAGACACTTTACTTTTTAGTTGCATTTTCTTTCCCAAGTGACCACTTAGACTTACCACTATTAATTGGTAACATTGTTATTGTTGTTGTTGTTATTATTATTATTATTAAGACCAGGTACTACTTTCAGTGTCACAAAGGTGAAATTAAATTTAAGAGTGATAATCTTAACAGGAATTTGATATGAGTAAAGCACCACCTTTCCTTTGAAACAGACTTTTCAGCTTTTACAGTTGTCACTCAGAAGTGAGTACAATCTGTCAAAATTACAGAGAGATATAGAGAGATGGAAATGGATCAGTGTTCCGGTTTCATGTCTGTAAATTGGATTTTATAAAATGGGCTTTTTGCTACCTATATGATTATGCTGTGAAATTAGAATGTATTTTTATATTCAAGTATCCTACCTTCCCTTTTGTTTATATTTTCATGTGAAGTTGGAACTTTGCAAATTGTGCTTCGACGTTGTGGTTACTAAACGTGGAAACCTTCTGTGGCCACTCTGTACCAGTTTTTGCTTCTTTTCTTTTCCTGCGCTTCCTTCCTTTGACTTATGCCTTTTCCTCTCTTTCCTGACATCTTTTCATTTGGAATGCACCTACTCCATCTACCGTGTCCCCTCCAGTGGGGTAATATTGAGCAACCCACTCCTAGAGCCGAAGTTCTTTTGCCAGCTATGATAACTTTAGTAAGGAAGCAATGGTGCTACTGTAAAAATCACTCCTAGAGAATTTGAATGCACAAGTAAGGTTGCTATTTTCTTTTAAAATGAAAATATATAAATAATAGAAGTATATATCAGAAATGGAAGATTATTTGGGAAAATTTAAAAATTTAATTAATCAGTAATTGAGGGATTTCTTAAAACCAGTTGGCTGTGTTGCCTTATGTAACTTTATTTTGATTCATATTGTAAGGAAATATTAAACCCAATAAGTAGTAATTATTAATGTTTTGAAACTTGTCATTTAAAATTTTTTTAAAATTTGTCCACTAGTATATTAAGACATATAAACATGAATTTTCTCCTGAAATACAATTATATTATAATTCCCTTCTGCAATTTGATGTTTTTGATAATAATGATACATTTTAGAAATTTCTCCTTCCTGTTTTACTTGTAACTAATGGAAAACTTTTAGTGCTTCAACA
The DNA here is from genome assembly GCF_052094955.1 of Ictidomys tridecemlineatus. Lineage (NCBI taxonomy): Eukaryota > Metazoa > Chordata > Mammalia > Rodentia > Sciuridae > Ictidomys > Ictidomys tridecemlineatus. Next base: position 73,354,676 of record NC_135489.1, on the reverse strand, counting down.
TGAAATCTTCTGGTTTTCAGTTTGATATATGCTTCCTTAATTCCTTAATTGTTAATGAAATATGACATATTGATAATGTTAAAATTTTGATACCTGAATTCCTTAGATTTTCTTTTGAAAGATTTTGACTTTCCTGGAATGAACTATTAATTAGTCATGATATGTTATTCTTTCATACTAAATTCTAATTCTGCATTCTGTATTGTACCTATATTGGAATGGCATTTCATGGATTAATTTTTATAGATGAGATTGAAGTTTTGTTTTGTATGTTATCTTAGCAACATAACCTTTAAATATTAGTATCTAAAAAAGTACTTAGAAGACTTATTATCTCCTCTCTGGCATACTAGAAAGTAATACTGGAATCACCATTTCTTGAAATTTTTATATTAAATTTATCTGTGTATGTTGGTACATTTTAACATTTAAAAATTCCCTTTAATAACTGGTATTTCTTGGGAAATATGGTTTGCACAGATTTCCCAGAAGTATTAACATTGACTTGTAGTTGTTTTCTTACATTTCTAGAGATTCCCTCTCATATTTGACTGTCTTCACTAATTCCTAGAAATAGCTCTTATATTGCCTTTTTAAAAAATTGCACTCTTGGGGCTGGGGATGTGGCTCAAGCGGTAGCGCGCTCGCCTGGCATGCATGCAGCCCGGGTTCGATCCTCAGTATCACATACCAACAAAGATGTTGTGTCTACCGAGAACTAAAAAATAAATATTAAAAATTCTCTCTCTCTCCTCTCTCACTCTCTCTTTAAAAAAAATTGCACTCTTTCTCTCTCTTCAAGTTTATGATTTTTTACTTATATATTCTGCCTTTTCTTTTCTTGGTGTTTTCATTCCCCTTTTAGTAACTTAGCAATTTAAATATTTAATTAGTTTATATTCATTTTTTGATGAAGGCATTTGACTGCATTTTAAGCCAGCTTCAGCTATTTTCCTTTCATTTTTATATGATACTTTTTATTTTTCAATTCACATTTTTATTCTTATTTAATTTGTAACCTTTAGGTGCTTTTGGTATTTCCTCTTAATATTTCTATGTTACTAGAACATGTTAGATTGTGCTTTCTAGAGCACTATTTTTAGGAAGTGATTGCAGTTTCATTTTTGTATAATTGCATTGGCTAGTTTTTATAAATATATTTTTGGGGACTTTGAAAAGGAATATTCTTTTTGATTACATAGATTTTGGTGCCTGATAGATGATATATTTATTATGGTTTTATCCAGTTTATCCTCATCTTGTGTTTCATAATTTGAATTTTTCTTTAGATGTGGTACTGTCAGAGTCAGCCAGTAATCTTTATTGAGTTTCTGAAAAATGATATTGAATTGCAGTTACATGTTTCTGGTTTTTTATCATTTGGAAAACAAATCAAAAACAAATTTATTACAGTCACATTACTGTGTAGATAAGGATAGGCCCCAGTAATGAGAACTCAAATTGATAACAGTTTACATATGCAGTATTCACTTTCATTCAGTAGTAACTATTTTTTGAAAGTGAAGCAATAAAATGTTGAAATATTTTTTTATGTAAATCTACTGATTCTTGAATTTTTTTTTCAAATATTGAAAACATAAATAACCTTATGAGAGCTAGCGCTAACTTATGGGGTGTGAAAAGGAAATTCATAATTTGATATTGGCTCAGGATATTATTTTTGTCCTTGCATGGAAAAATTATTTAAAACTCTTAATGCATGACGGTGCTTTAGGAAGCTATTTCAGTACTAGCCTCAAAGGACAGATTACTATTCTTTTCCCACCCTAATAAACTAGGTCACTGGTTTTGGGCACATTTCCGTAATGTGAGATTTATTTGATGTTCAAGGGTGCTGTCTAGAAATAGTGATGCAGTGTCAGCAAGGCCATTTTTCATTTCATGAACATAATTTCCAGTGCCTTGAATTAATTTATTCTTCAACCTGTTAATAATTACTTAATCACTGTTGTTTCAGAGTTGGAAAAAGCGAGTGGAAGTGGCCATTGTTACCGAGTTAGGTAATGAGTTATGGAGTTCCTGTTCAGTTTAGGTTGAAATTTGAAAACCAAGTGGTTGAAATTTTATGAAAACCAAGGAACAACTTTCTACTTGACACTGTGATAGTATTTGTTGCCTCAAGTGACTGCAGATACTCATCTAATCACCTGAGTGTTTTGTTGGATTACATTTTCCTATGGGCAACTTTATGCTCAGGGAAATTCTCTATTCTGCTCACCACCCAGAAACAAGTACCTGAAAAACACAAATAACCATAATGCTTCTCTAAAATTAATTATTTATAGGTCCTATAATATTTAATATCTAAAACAAACTGTTTTAATTTAGTTATGTATCAGTTCAGTGTTTCAAAGAGAGATGAAGAAAATATGAATCACTCAAAACCACTAGCCTCGTTTGGTGTTTCGAGGACCAGGAGCTGGGCTCTCTGGGTCTCATTTCTTGCTCTGTAGCCTTGGGAAAGTGACTTGACTCTCTTGAGTTTTGTTTCTTAAATCTGTAAGTGTGAGTGGCCTTGTGTAATTTATAGTGTACTGTGAGGATGATGGGAATGAATGGACGCACAAAGTTTTGAAAGGATTCTGGTAGATAATTACCACTAACTCTGGGGGCAGTAGTAGTAGTCCTTGTTATTATTGCTGTGAGCATGTTAGTCCTTTATGGATATCACCCAACCTCCTACTCCTTTGGCTATGCCTGTTCCTTTCTTGTCTAATAAATTGTTACTGTCTTCTGTGTGGTTAGGATACCTAGTTTTGTTAATTCCCCTGAGGATAAATTTTTAGAAATTTGGCCTAATTTTTAACTATTCAGGAGATATAATTCCAGTCAGCCTTACCTGAACATAATTAATAGGAACTTTTCTAAACTAACAGTAAAGGGTAAAGCTTGGTAAGGGAAATTACAGATTTGGGCCTTTTCTGGATTTCCTTTTCTTGTTTAATAGATACTTTTCTTCCTTGTTTGTCTAAAGTTCATTTTCATCTTATTATTGTTAACCTCTGTAACGATTTATCTAATGTTAATCAGGTCCTGAATTATCCAGAAATTTATTTTGAGTGCCAATCTAATGTTTATTTTGTTCTCTTAATTTTTATACACTTGGTTTTTTCAGTTATAAATATTTTGCTGGTTCTTTCTTTCATAAACTTTACAACAACTTTTGGGGATTCAGTGGAAAATAAATATTATAAAATCTGGAAAGTTTTAGAATTTTTGTGTAAGTGCATTAAGAACAAGTCATTTGGTTTTTGAAATAAGAACCTCATGACATCCTGTCCTTCTGCAGTTTGCAATTACATCTCTTTGCTGGTCTGGTGATGTCAAGGATGTGTTGTCATGGCACTTGGTGTAAGAGAAGGGACTTACTCTGGTGTCAGCAATATCTAGCTTAGTGCTTGTTAAATGATAGGTGCTTAGTAAATGTTTCTTAAATGGAATGAGATGATTTTACTTTTTAATTTTGTAGTTTCTAGGATTTTTCGGAGGCATACCCAAAAATTATGTTTACATGTTTGGATTTCTTTTTACTTATAATAAGTATGTTTTACACAGGCACATTTTGTTGCTTTTGTTGTAGTTTGATTGTTTTTAAGTAGGCCTGGTTTCTATGCCCTTTATTGACCTAGGATTTGGTAGCAACTGTTTTCCTGTTGTAACATAGACCCTGAGAGAGTCCTTCATTTGTGGTCCTCAATTGATCCTTGCTGAAGAAAGAAGCAGATTGTCTTTCTTAAGCTCAAGCACACCTGGCCAGCCCTTTTACAAGCTCTGAGACAGAGGAAAGAAAACAGATGAATATTCAGGAGTTTTTTTGTGGCTGCATAAAATTAAAGGGGCAAAAAGCATTACTCATAAGAATTCAGACCCTTTTAAAATGCAAACCACTGAATTTTCATGAGTGAGTGATTTCTCTGGAACTAGAGCCACCCCCCTCCCAGTGCCTGTTATTTGGGTCTCTGTGTAAATATTATTTGGCTGATTTGACTCATGAATGTACACATGACTCAAGAACACATAAAGATAGAGGAGGTTTAAAAATATTTCAGTTTGATACCTTTATTCTGTGTAACCTTAGTTTAAGTGTAATCTGTTGTTGTTGTTGATGTTATTGTTTTGGGTACTGGGGATTTAACTCAGGGGCACCTTATCAGTGAGCCATGTCCCCAGCCCTTTTTTAAATTTTTTATTTTGTGACAGGGTCTTGCTAAGTTGCTGAGTCCGGCCTCAAGATTGTGATCTTCCTGTCTCAGCCTCTGGAGTTTCTGGGATTACAGTCACACACTACCACGCCCAGTTGATATTTCAGAAATTCCAAATTGCTATGAATATATGTGAAATGTAGCGTATTAGTTTTTCAACAATTCTTAAAAACAGTGCTTATTAGTATCCACTTACTTAACCAACACTCTGGTACTAGTCAGTTGTAGTAGAGTCTTTATGTCCTGCTGCCTTCAGGAGAGAGCTGCTTTACAGGCAATGCTAGGAAGGGCTTTCTCTTTGGTGAAGGGTATGATGAACCCTCATATCATTTTCCTTTTTGATTTTCGGCCTTGCCGTCATCGGGAGTCCTCTTTTCACGTCTCTGAGTCCCTGTTGTACAGTTTGTGTGGCTGCTCACTGGTTCTGGCAGCCTTTGCCCAGTCCAGGGGAGCTGCTCTGCCGCAGTGCTGGTCTGCAGCAAGCTTCTCACCAGAGGTTGGCCTCTCTGGTGTGGTTTGGAGCTACGATCCTTGTTTGTGGTGTCTCTTGGTTCCTGACTGGTTTCATTTTTTGCTTTTATTTGGTGCTGATTGTACATAATGGTGGGATTTGTTGTTACACATTCATACATGCACACAATATAACAATCTAATATTCCTGCCTGTTTTTTATAATGTATTTCTTCAGCATTTATGGTCATTCTTGCTGCCACCCAAAACCCTTTTAGTTAATTCCTTTTCTGTGTAAATCAGCCAAAGTTTGTTCCCATTACTAGCAGCTCAGAAGAGTGGCTGACTGAGTCATGGACTGTTGTCCTGATTCGACATCAGTGAGTACATTGATACTCAAGTGCAAGTGTTACACACTTGAATTTTGCTTTCCTTTGGAATGTGTTCTGTGCTTAGTAGATCTTTTTTCTGTGAAGAATTCTTTTGGGTTTGTAGGTCTGGGAGATACATCTCTCTTGGGTATGTTATTTTTGTCCCAGACCCTTGTTGTAGTGGCTAGAAACTTGGCAGTGAACAAAAGTGACAGAAACTTTTGAAAAGCCTTCTTGGAGCTTGTATTTGAGGAGGCAGACAGATAAATAATCTACGTAATATCCTAGATGGTGCTAATTGTGGTGATAAAAAAGGAGGGGAGAAAGAGTGTGGACCAAAAGGCCCTCAGATTGGGGGGTGGCCTAGAAGGATCTAATAGTCTCAAGACAGAGGTGGTAGAGTGCTGGGCCCTGCACCTGTTTCTTCTGAGTGGGTCTGGGGGCCAAGGAAGGAACAAGGCTGACCCAGTGTCCTCATGGCCTCTATCTCCCACTCACTGACTCCTTAGGTCATTGATGCAGGACCCTGACTGGACCTGTAGAAGGAGCATTTTAAAACAACAGCTATAGCCAGAGAAACATGGGGCCAGTAGTAAAATTAAACATGCATTTGCTGTAGGATGAGGTTTAAAGGTACATTAGAATATAAGAATTAACATGGTACATACTATAAAACTTTAAATCTGGACCATATTTAGTTATCTTAATGTCTATTTTGTTGTGATACCACATACAAAGAATGTGTAAGAGTACTAGATTTTAGAATAATTTAATCTCCAGGGGAGCTGCTGTTGTATTTTCTTATTTAACACATACAAGAATTTGATACCTGATATGCACTAATGCTGCTGTGATATATGCTGGAAAGTCTAGGTTTTGTAGAAAATTAGAAGCATATTGGAGATTTTTGTATTTCACTATCAAAGGACTAATATTTTATTATATGCAAAAGCTATTCATATATTTGTTGTAATTGCCATAGAGAAAGTCCTACAGAGCATCAGTTGGGTCTTTCCTCACCTATGCTTCTCACTAAATGCCTTATGACTGAATATTTATTTTTGTCAGTGTGAATATTAAAGGAAAGCTAAACAGAAGCAATCTTAATATCATGTTGATTACATTCCAAGAAAGAAAAAAAAAAAAAGAAATGGCAGACATTAAGCCTGAATGCCATTTGCTATAATTACTCTGTGTGAAATATAACTGATAGCTGTCAAGCTTTGATTGAAATTTACTGAAGGTTGACACCAGCTGCATGCATTAATTGTCTCTGCAAGCAAATGCACATACCACAGTTACCATTTGGAAGCTTGCTCTTTCTGTTTAATTTGTTGTAAAGTATTTTGTGATTGAGTTTGGATGATTGCTGCTGTAAGTTCAGATTTATTTTTGCTTCATTTCCAGCAGACAAAAGTCCTTTTAGGGGGCTGTGGCTGCGGCTCAGTGGTAGGGCACCTTCCTTACACGTGTGAGGCACTGGGTTCAATTCTCAGCACCATATAAAAATAAATGAATAAAGATATTGTGTCCATCTACAACATATATATATATAAATGCAAATATATATGTACATATTTGTGTGTGTATATATATATACACACACACACATATAAACTCCTTTCAGCTATATTCTGAATATTCATTTAACAGTGATATTTCTAAATTGCACAATACTGAACATTCGTAGGAGGGGAGATTACAATACTATTTTAAAGACCCCCCTCCCCCCATGCTCACCTTTGATACCAAGTATTGAACCCAGGGATGCTTAACCACTGAGTCATATCCCAAGCCCCTTTTAATTTTTTATTTTAAGGCAGGGTCTTGCTAAGTTGCTGAGGCTGACACTGATTCTCTTGCCTTAGCCTTCCAAGCCACTGTGATTGCAGGCATGTACCACTGTGCCCGAACTAAAGAAGCACTTTTTATCTATGTTTGTAATTAATATTTATATAGCTTCCTTTCTTGGACAATATTTAACTCATTCTAGATACAGGGATTCCAATTTATATATTAGTGTTGTTTTTTTAAAGCCTCCATCAAAGTGATGAATACCAGTTTGTGAGTTTACTTGGATTGTGCACAAGTGTATTTTGGTGGTTGAATAACTACAGTGTTTGATCTGATAGGTACTGCATATGGCATCAAGCAGGCTGTACCAGCCTGTCAAATATTGATTCTTTTTCATGTTGATTGCAGTACAAATTGAATGAATGTTCTGAAGGCCAAGCAGAAGTTGTTTATTCGTTTATTGCCCTACAAGGATTATGTATTTGAGTCTGACATGAGCCAAGAAAGTATGAATGTGGTTTAAAGTTATTTCAGTATTGCTGGACTGTTGAGGATCTGCAGTAGACATTTTTTGGGGTTTGGCAGCCCAGCTTTTGTCTCCCTTCCTGAAAACATCCCAGTTTCTACAAGAAGAAGCCACGGATTGTTCTTACTGGGGTGTGGGCCAGAGCCCCTTCTGCCTCTTCTGCCCTTGGATGGGACCTGCTTGTCTCTATCTGATACTTTCTGAAGAGCTTTCCTCTAGTAGGAGGTAGAGGTGGCAGGAGCTGTGGGAGGATGTCTCTGTGGGGACACTATGGCCCTTCCCTTGGGCACTGACAGGCTACTTGTGTTAGCTGTTACCTTTTAGAGCTTCCCTGTGATTCTGCCTGAGAATCTTCTGAAAATCTCTTTTTCCTCATGCTAACCAGAGTTGATTTGAGTTCCTTATGAACTTCACAAGAACTTTAATTGGCTCTAGAAGTATAGCCTTAAAATCTAAAATGAAACTTAGTAAAACTGTCCCCTGCTGGCTCACATGATACAGTTTGATGCCTGTTTATACTCCACTGTGGGTGCTGGTTCTTCCACTGGGCCTGTGGACCCAGCCAGGTGGCACTTTGTTCTCTTTGTAGTGGGTGTTGAACATGTGGTTTGTGCAGGTTTGGGTCAGCACTGATTCCCAGGGCCCTAGTGTTTAAAGCCATGGTTGGTCACTGGATACAGTGTCTTATATGAAGGGGTAGACCAACTAAAACATTCCCTACACAGGATTTTTATGTAATGCATTGTGAAAGTAAACTAAATAAGTACTTCCTTTTCTCTTTTGTTTTTAATGTGATGGGGTACGAAGTATATAAGATGACTAAAGTTCAAGCATTATAATGGTTTTTAAATTCACTTATACAGAATAAAATATACTTTTATCATTGGAGGTATTTGTTTTCTATTGAAATTAAAATTTTGTTGAGTGAATTATGTATTAAAAAGAAAATAAACATTTTTTCAGACTTGAGTATGAAGTAATTAAAAGGAAAATTCGAGGATTTGTATTTAGGTCTGTCACTGTATTGTGTTTCTTTTGGATCACTGTCTTTATCACATCTTTTCACCTTGGTCTGCTAGAGAGCATTTCTGTAAATTAGTCCATCTTTTATGAGAAGGTGCATGAAATATGGTTTCTCAGATATTTAGAAAATGTTAATTATCTGAATAATAGCACCTCAATAGGTTACGCCATGATAGATTAGTCATAACAGCAGCTTGTTTTTATTCTTGTCTGTTAAATATATGCCTAGATGTTCTAGTATACACCATATCCTTGAATATATTTAAATGCATCCCAATTGAGTAGGTATCAAATTACTTTAAAAAGAAGATACTGAAATAATAGCACCTGATGTATTAACATTAAAACTGGGGTTTTAAGAAATATATCTATGTGGTGTCATGTTTTCTTCAGTGTGTGTATGTTCTTTTCACATTTGCAGGGTTTACATACACTTTAGATTTTGTGCCTTCCCAGCATAGGAATGAATGAGTGATGTTGGAATGAGTTTATTCTAACCTCCCAGAGTATGTTCCCATTATAGAAATGTTTTATAGAATGAGAAGGCCTATGAGATAGTGCCAGAACCTAATTTAACCCAAAGTTTAGTTTTGCTTTCAAGTATAAAAGAAAACAGTACCTCTGTGCAAAGACACTTATAATGGTAAAAAGCAAGTTGAATTTCGAATGATGATGTTTTTTGGCTCTTAAGAGGAGGTTGATGCCAAGTCTTTTAATATGGTCTTCATTTTGCCTTCCTTCAAGGCATCCCTGTAGAGTTAATGTTTCAAGACCAGGGCATCCCACGGCTGAGGTCGGAAGTCAGTGGGACAGATATGTGAACCTGGAGTGAGCCTAGGCAGTAGTACAGTATTTGTGAATGGAGGGGCCAGAATCAGCAAATTTACACTATTATATTTCTTCCAAGAGCTCATATAGAAAAAGTGGTAGGGGCCTCAGGATAAAGGCAGTGCTCAGAGTGGAGAAAAGAGAATAGGAAAGGGAAACAAAGTCCTTTCTTGCTCTTTCTGCAACAAATGTCCCCATATGCTAGAACTAGACTCCCTTAAACCACTACCAGCAAGGCTGGGGCATTGGGCTGGATTGCTCTTAGCTCTCCAGTTGTGCAGACACAACTGAGGGAGAAGGGTACTCCCTCCCTGTTAATTTGTGCTTCATGGCTAGTTTCTCCCAGGGGACAAGCAGATCAGCATATTCAGAAAACTGAAAAGATAAATTTGAAAACCTCAAGATAATCTACTTGGCTGTTAAAGCCATTCAACAAGAACCAGACATCCTGAGGAAGGAGCTAGTGAATGGTCTGTGTGAAAGATGGACTCATCTTACGTGATGGGATGGGAGTTGAGGAGAATGCATTTAGATAATGTATTAATTTTATTGTAGGTTACTTATCATGGCAAGTTCTCTAAGCTTTTCTTTGTCTGCAAAATGAAAGTGATAATGCCTTTATTATAAAGTTATTGAAGATTTATTGTACTTGCTACATTTTAAAACTGCTTTATAATTCATAGAGCACTGTATGTATGCTAGTTATCCCTCGGAGTTTTGCATTTGTAGCTAGGGTACCTTTTTAGTGTGTCTTGTCAATGGTAAATTTGGGCAATGCTGCAGTTGGTGAAGTTAAGACTCCCTTTTCTGCTCTCTGGACTGAAAACCAGGAGACCTGGATCATGGTGCTGGAGATTAAGTTTGAACCTGATTAGCTTTGTGCTAATCCACCAAAGTGCACATAAAGTGAAATACATGCAGAGTGTGCATACATTCTGCTGCATGATTATAGTTTCTATAAAATGTCATTGTGTTTTATACTTTTTTTGTAAAGTTTACAGTCGGGCCTAGACAGCATGTTTCTATTCAGCTAAACATACCTTGTATTGTTACTTGTGATTAAGATGTCAATAAGGTAGGGACAGTTGCTGCTCAATTATTGGGCAGAGTAGGATTGCCTGAGCCTGTGGCTTTGAGTACTGTTTTTAGTAATGCTAGTCCTCGGTGAACACTCTTGAGCTCTTTCATGTGTTAAAGAAAAGGATTGCACTCTTTGAGCCCTGGTGGCCCCTTCAGGGCAGTTGTTCTGTGAAATCTTATAAATGGGTGTCCATATTTTGTAATTCTTATTCATACAAGCCAGTCATAGAGGTCTTTGCTCAGTTTATTAATATAGAGGCCACAAACTTTATTTGCTTAAAATTATTTTTGAAGTTTAGGCATCAGTACATGACATTTCATTATGGTCTCCTCTGGACTTTTGTGTGATTGTTTCTTTCCATGATAGTCTTTCCATCAAAATCATTTAAGGGTATGGGAAAGACAGCAGATTAAGCACTGGACATTGTCATTTGCCTCCTGCATGGATTTTTTTTTTTTTTGTGTGTGTGTGTGTGTGAGAGAGAGAGAGGAGAGAGAAAGAGAGAGAGAGAGAGAAGATAATAAGACTAATAACTAGCAAAAAGTAGGGGGTTGGGAAGAGTCAAACAAGCAAGATATTAGAACTTTCTGGGAATGTAGGGTTGATTTTAAAGATGAGACAGGTTGGAAAGCCCTAGCCTATGTATCTCATAGGGAATCCTCTGAAGAAATGCAAGTCAGTCTTTTCAGGGAACTGCAAAGGGACTCAGGTCAGCAGCTGTGTTAGAAGTTACAACTTAGAATGAGGTTAATAAAAACAAAAACAGGATACAATTGAAGGACTGTTTATAAAATGGTAGTACAGATCAACCCTCTTCTCCCCACTTTCCCAGTGCCTGGCCTGTGTATGCGCACGCACACACACACACACACACACACACACAGCATAGGCAGCTAGAATGTGTTCTCAGAAAATGTAGGAAAAAATTGAGACATGAAACTAAATTTAGAAAATTAACACTGCTAAAGTGGATTTTGGATCTGCAGAATTAAACCTTCCTCCCTGCTCAATTGGTAGGCTCTGTTTTTATCAAGTAAAGGTCACTTGCCCTGGGCCAACAGAGTTAAGAATTCCCACCTAAGACAAGAGGCCTTCCCTGGGTGACAGGAGGTGAGGAAGAGATCCCCTCTCCCCTGCACTGCCTCCGTAGTGAATACAGTCAAGGGGCCATTGGGAATGTGAGGGGGATTGACAGCATGAAATAAGAAGTGAAGTCCTGTACAACAAATGCAGAAACAGCCATTAGACTTCTTAGAGAAAAAAAAAAGTGTTGAAGTGAAAATATAAGTAGAAATAGGAGAAAATAAAGTTGAAGTAACCTTCCAAAATGTAGAGCAAAAACTAAAAAAGTGCAAGAACAGTTATGAGAAATTAATCTGTGTTTCAGTATTTGACATATAGAAGTTAGAGAAAAGAGGAGAGAAAACATAACAGTGGGACAAGGTGATTCCCTGTGATGGAAAAGGCACCTCTTTATATTAAAAGAACCCACTGAAAACCAGACAGAGTCATGGGTATGCACTTAGGAAATTTCAGTGCTGCAAGAATTAAGAGAAAATCATAAAAGTTTTTAGAGAGGAAGGAAAACAAGTTGATTGTGTATGAACTGTCAAACTGGAATTAGTTGTTTAAGCCGCAGCACCAAGCATTAGATGTACTGCTTACAAAACTCAAAAGTAAATGCACTTTTTACCTATCAAACTACCATTCAGGTGGAACAGAATAAAGACATTTCAGATGTTTAAGGCCTAGAAAAATTAGCTTCCCACGTACTCTTACCAAGAAGATAGATAGTTAAGCATGTTCTCCAATTAAAAAGAAAAGAAAAGAAATAACCAAGGAAGAGCGACTAGGTCTTCAGAAAATACAGTGACTATACTAATTTGACAGTCAGAATAATGGTAAAATAGGTCTAGACAACAGCCATTCCAAATGGAACCAGGAGTACTCCTGAAGCAAATCAAGGATTAACAACTTGATAGATAACTTGTTTCCTCTGAACCCTTTGCTCATAGAAAGAAAGCAATTAGAAATCCCAAGAAAACCTCCATTTGTTCCTTAATTTGTGGGTGAAGGTCATTCTTTTAAATGATCCGCAAGAAAAGTAGGTTGAATTGTCCCCAAACTAGAATTTTCTGATTTGCTGGAGATCAAAACATTAATTATAAAGAATGAAATGTAATTTTTAACACATTCTTGGCCTGGCATTAAATGGTATTTATGTATCATGAGAATGCTGGTGGTTGATTTCTACCACTTGGACTAGGCTTTAAAGAAGTCACAATTGCTGTTTACCCCAAGGTGTAAATGGTCCCAATGATGTAAGGTCTTGACATTGTTAAAGAAGTATAGCTAACCAACCAACCCCGGGTCAGAAACTTCCTCAGAAGAAAAGTGTATTGAGGTTCTAGTATCACTGAAAAATTGATGTACATGGTCGACTTGGTGGAACAGGGAATCTAATTATATTCTGTTTACTTATAATCACATAGTAGAAAGACAAAAAATTGGGAGGGGTGGTTGAAGATTAGTGTGGGCAAGTTAAATTTTTAATTTTTACATATAGGAGAATGAATAGATACTTAATGGTTATTCAATCCAGAAACATACATATTAAGTGTACTAGGGGATATACAGATAACTATCAGAAGAATGAACCACAAGAATTATCAGAAATTTTATTCTGGGCACTAAGATATAATGGAGAGAGAAACTGTGGAAACAAATACTTGTGTATTATTTAGAATATTTTATGTACACATATTTGAAAAAATGAAACACTTAAAATGTATTCTAACCTGGCATTTTACTAAGTCAGACCTATAATGAAGTTTTACTAAAGAGTTAATTTAAATCATTGACTTTAAATAATTTGATAGAGCCTTTGGAAATAAAGTTATATGTAAATTTCTGCTTAACTCTTGTCATTTAAAATTTAGTCATCAATTTGAACACCAAGAACAAAATTTCGAATGAATAATTCTTTTTTCCCATTATTAAATTTAACACTTTTTCTTAAAACATTTGTGGTTCATACTGTACCTTTATATAGTATGATTATTTAAGAGAAAAATACCTTCTCAGTTTAGCCCAGTTTCAAACTTCAACTTCATGTTCAATTCAGGAGTATACCCTTATTCTTCTAGCCATGTTGCAATAATAAGAGACCATATTTGCCCTTTCTCCTTAAACTAGGAAATTGGGGCAAGTATATAAAACATTTATTTTCAGACATTGGATTACAGATAATATAGATCTGTGAGTCTGAGAGAAAAGAATCACACAAGAGAAGTCCTAAAATCTCTGAAACTTTCTACATAGAGGTATTTTCCAAATTCAGTGCAAAAAAGAGGAACCCAAGCAATTTGGGAAAGCATCTCTGGGAAGGCTAAAGTAGATTAAACAGGTGAGATGCAGTACAGGAGAAGTAGTAGCCACACAGAAAATAGTTTTAGAAATTTGCATGGAGGTGACTTTTGAGTTTGTTGCTGAAGACACCTAAGATGTGCTTACATAAGTCTTCAAGATCAGGGCAAAGAATGGTCAGATAATTGTAAGCAGAATAATTTCCAGAGTTTACACAAGAGCAAACTAAAAAACAAAACAAAAAAAACCTTGAAATTCTGAATAGTTGAATAATGAGGATTTGTAGAACACCCTGTAAATTAACTAGAAACCCAAGGATCATGCATTATTAGGGCCAAATTATCCAACAAAATTAAATTAGAAATCAGCATCAGAAAAATATATAAAAAATCCCCAGATACTTGGAAATTAAAAAAATATTTTATTAAGTAACCCATGGATCAAAGAAGAAATCACAAGAAAGATTAGAAAATAGCTTGAACTTGAGGAAAACAATCTAGTGTGTGTGTTTGTGTGTGTGTGTGTGTGTGTGTGTGTGTGTGTGTATAGAGAGAGAGAGGAGAGAGAGAGAGAGAGAGAGAGAGAGAGAGAGAGAGAGAGAGAGAGAGAGAGAGAGCGCATGCGCATGCGCAAGTAATTGAAGTAATTCTTTTTTTTAAACCTGGGAATTGAAATGAACTCGGGCACTTTACCACTGAGCTGCCTTCCCAGACTCCCCCTTCTCTGTACCTTTTAAAAAGAAATTTGAAACAGGGTCTTACTAAGTTGCTGAGGCTGGCCTCTAAACTTGAAATTCTGTCTCAACCTCCTGAGTTGCTGGGATTAAAAGTGTGTGCCACTGTGCCTGGCTAATTTTTTAAGAAAAATTAATCTTTAAAAGCTATGGTAGAAAAAGAGTCTAGAGTTACTTTCCTAATTTACTTTTGCCTTATGAGTAGTAATAAGTGCACTAGACTATTCACAGATAGTAGGGAAAAATCATTGAAACCAAAACTCATTCTCTGAAAATTAAAAAAAAAAAAAAGTTAACCCTGAATCTCGTCAAGGAGAGAGAGAAACACATGGATTAACAATATCAAGATTGAAAGAAAAACAGGTCGTCACTACAGGTTCTACAGACATTTATTTATAGGATAATCAGAATATTAGGAACAACTTTATGCCAGCAGATTCAGCTTATAATACACATACTTATCCAAACTGGCATGAACAGAAAGGAAGTCTGAATACCTCTGTACTTTTTAAAGAAATTGAATTCGTAATTAACAATTTTTTTCCCCTAAAGAAAGCTCTGGAGCCCGATGGCTTCACTGCTAAATTCTCTCAGCCATTTAAAGAAGAACTATTATCAAATCTTTAAGTTCTTCTAAAAGCTAGAGGAGAAAATGCTTTCTAACTCATTTTATGAGGGTAGAATTACCTTCCTAACAAAATCAAACAAAGATATTATAAAGAAAGAAATCCATAGACTAGAATCCTTAATAAATATAGATTCTTAAATTCTTTAAATTTTAGCACATTAAAGCCAATAAAAATAGACGAAGTAAGATTTACCTTATTCATGAAAGATTTTATTTTTTGTCAGTGCATGGAGTCCAGCCCAGGACCTTGTGCATATCAGGCAAGCACTGTGCCACCGAGCTACATCCTTAGCCATTATCTCCTGTATAAATCAGTGTATAGTTTGCCATATTAATGGGAGGGGGATATGTAATGATCTCAACACTTGCAAGAAGAGGCATTTGATGGAATTCATTATTGATTCATCATAAAAAAAATGAATGTTGTGAACAGAAGGAAACCTTTTGGGCCTGATAAAGGCCTTTTACAAAAAAACCTCTGACTAGCATATATATAATGATGAGAAACTGAACAGTTTTCTGCCAAAAATGTCCACTAATTTTCTATACATCATTGTGCTGTAGATTCTAACCAGTGCAGTAGAAGCAAGAAAAAGGGTATAGGAGACATACAAATTAGAGATTTTGATTCTTCTTCCTTTTCACAGATGTCTTGATCAAATTTGGAGACAATTTGAAGGAACCTACCAAAAACATTATTAGAATTAAATGAATTAAGTAGGAACTCTGGATACAAAGACAAAATACAAAATGAATCCTATTTATGTGTACTAGCAATGAACATTGAAAAAATAAGTGTTAAAAATCACTGATTTTTAATAAGCATTAAAAGTTATGGAATGGTAAATAAATATACCAGACATGAAAGGTCTGTGTACTCAAAACTACAGAACATGGCTGAGATAAACAGTTCTATAAGAGAGATAACATGTGCAAGAGTCGGCAAATGCAATATTTTAAAGATGTCATGTCTCTTCAAGTTGATCTGTATAGATTCAATGAATTCCTAGTTAAAATACCAACAGCCTTTTCATGTAAATGACAATCTTATGGGAAGGCAAAGAACAAAGTCAACCTTATTACAATGCCCGACTTCTAGGGTTTCTCTAAAAAAAAAAACCAAAAAGGCATGATTCTAAGTACAACACAGAGCAGTGGTGCAGAATAGACATTCCAGAAATAGAACCCACATTCCTACTTGGTCAGGGTAGTGAAGAAAGGCTGCCACCTGCTTTAACTCCTGCACCCAAAGATGGGTTTTTAGAGTGGGCCAGCAGTTCAGTCCACTTGTTACTTCATTATGGGAGGAAGGCTTTTAGAATCATCATGGTCTTGGTTTCAATAATAAAGGTGTTATTTTTTGTCACTAAATAAACTGTAAGCTTAATTGTTGCAGCCTGGGTAGATTGTATTTGTTTTACAGTTTAAGCCTCACTGACCGATTTAATAGACTAGCCAAAAGCAGTTTCAGATACTTTCATAGATTACAAATGATCAGTCTTTGTTGTTTCTAAGATAAGTTGAAACTGAAACAAAATGTTTATATGACATTATTTAAATTTGATTATATTTAATTCCTGTAGAATGGAAGATAAAATGCCAGAACTTAGAGCTTATCCTTTAATTATCTGTTTTTAAAATAGAGCTGCATAACTTAACAGTGCTTCAATTCATGAGCAATTAGCTTGTTTTTGAAAGTGGGAAAAAATGACGTTTTCCAAATTAATTCAAATTATACTTGGTTTTAAACAATAAAGGTCATTTCTAAGTGATAATTCTATTGTGTACCAACTTAGCATTTGATAGTTTAAAATAAAATTTTTATTTTATGACTCTATTAACTGGTAAAGGGACATTATAAATAGTCTTTATATTAAAAACGTGTACATGTACATGCATAGGCCTACTTAATTATTAGAAATTGCTTGTCAGGACAGTCATGGAAATGTCCTCTGCAACAGTTTTTCTCAGATCTATTTCAGACTTATGCATCTGTTACTATATTTATCTTAATCAGCCCTTGCTGTGAGGTTTGGTTATTTTATTGCAAGCAGCTGTGCAAAGCTCCTTCTTTTTAAAAACAACATTCTTTTGTAGTGCTGCCACCACTCAGAGATTACACATGTGGGAAGCAAATTAAAAGCTATATAGTAAAGAGAAGATGAAATGTCTGACGTCATTGTATTTCATGATACTGTCAGAAAAAAAACTGCTCTTGAGGACAGTTTAAATTGATCGTATTAAACTTTAAAAAATTATAACAAAAGATATCATCAGAAATATGGATTATCACCCTTGGGTTATTTTGAACTTGAAATTTCTTATGCTGGGCTACTCATGCCAACATCTAATTAGTCTTCTCTGATGCTGAGAAATGTAAACATATTATAATGTATATATTTAGTGACTTTATAATATAGATTACTAGGAGACTGAAATTCCAAACCTATTGCCCATTTGGGAACTTTAGGATATATGTAAACCCTTTTATAAACACAAACTTAAACCTCATTCCAACTTTTGGTAGTTTGAAACATTTCAGTTTCAGTCTATAAGCATTAGACTCAGTAGATCTTGAGTCTTAGAACCTTTTCCAAGGGCACATAGGTAGTTAAAAATATTTAATCTTAGATATTAATTGTACCCTTCTGCCATGTAGGATTTTTGTTAGTTTAGAGAAATACTGTGGTGTTGGGGAAGTGGTCCTGGCAGCGTGATCTTGATTGCCCAGAGGGCACACAGGTGGGCGCCCCTGCAGGCAGTTCTTGACACTTTGTATTAACTGAAGGGACATTGGGCCATTTGCTGTTGGAGACGACCTGTCTCTTATTTTTAGAATTATGTTTATTTCTCCTGCCATCCTCTTAATTCAGACTCGTATTACCTGCCTCCCGAGCCAGTCTCACATTTGTAACTAGACTCTGGGATTCTGTGTTCTCCTCAGAACGTTTATGTCCATGTGATGTCCAGGTTGACTTTACTCCAGAACCTTCAGTGATTCTCATTGCCCACCAAAGAAAGCATAAACCCATCCTGGCCCTGATGGTTTCATCTCCCGTCCCTTTGCACATCCCGTCCTGTGTCTGTGCCCTCCAGAACTCCTGCTGTTGTCAGGAAGCCCCTCCTGCCCACATGCTCCCTCCTCAGGGAGTATTTTCTGTGGCTTCCTTCTACAGCATCATTTGTGCTTCATCTTTTAGCCTCAAATAAAAGCAATCCGGCAAATTCCGGGAATCAGCACAATTTGGGGCACACCATCCAGAGATGACCTCCTCCACACACGGTGCAGCCCTGCAGAAATAGCCTGGCCGTTCAAGACAGTCCACATTCACTTTGTTAATTTCTTTTTGCTAATTTGTTTATGGATGGATCTTTATGCCAGAAAGGACATTAGTTTTATTTCCATTTTAATTAGTTAGAAATGTAATTATTTTCCCTCCTTACTTAGCTTGCTTACTTGACTTCTTATGTTAATTTATTCCAATATATTTATAGTTTGTCTGCTTGAATGATGCTATATTTCACATCATTAAAATACAATTTGTATGCAGAAGAATTACTTGTCTTAACACTTTACTCTGAGGTATACAAAGATTATCCACTATATGGTGATATATTTAGATAATTTTGATGCACTAATTCAAAAAAGAGGTTCTGAGTGTTAATTCACAAGGAACCAGATGAGGTGCTAGGCACACTGCCTCAGTGAGCAGCTTGCAAAACTCCTTCTAGTTGCAGTCTTCCTTGGCTCTTCAGAGATCAGCATTTGGGATCACAGAAGGACCACACATCTGTAAAAGCCAGCTCCTTACTATGCTGGCTGAGATTTGGTTCAGAATGAAGGAGAAGCTCTTGTTCTGAGCAGGGAGGCCTGCTGAGGTGTGCGCACAGGATAGCATTGGGCCCGTGAAAAATACTGCAAATTGGTCTGTTCTTGAAGTTTTTCTTTTTTTGTTTGATTGATTTTTACAATACTGGTGATTGAACCCAGGGTCTCGTGTAAGCTAGGCAAGCCCCCTACCACTAAGCTGTGCCCTCAGCCCTTAGAAGTTTTATTTTAAAGACAGGATTTCACTAAGTTGCCCAGACTGGCCTTAAACTTGCCATCCTTCTGTCTCTGTAGGAATGTGTTGCAAACCTAATGCAAAGGAAGATTTCTTTTATAGTCTTGGTTTTTAGGATATAGGTCAAAATTTACTGATAAAGATGAGTATCTGAGATCAGAATACCTGATAATTTCCAAAGTTCTAGTTATTTTTTCATTTCATATTACACAATATAGAAAGCCCCCAAATGTTTGCATCTTGCTAAACATGAAAATGGTAACTGCCAAATTAATTTTGCCTAATTTCCCTTGAGTTGGAACTCACTTAGTATTTGTAGTCTGATGTTCAAACTTGTTTTTCATTTTGTATTTATAAAAGATTTTTGTAGAAATTATTTCAAGCAATGAAAGCATCTTGTTTGAGGAATTGTGTGATGAATTATTTTCTTAAGAGTTAATGACCTGCTGGGCGCAGTGGCGCATACCTATAGTCACAGAAGCTTGGGAGGCTGAGGCAGGAGGATCATGAGTTCAAAGCCAGCCTCAGCAACTTAGCAAAGACCAAAGCAACTTAGTGAGACCCTGTCTCTAAATAGAAAGTAAAAAGGGTTGGAGGTGTAGCTCAGTGGGTCAGCACCCCTGAGCTGTTTCTGGTACCAAAAACACAAAAACAAGCAAACAAATCCACAAAGAGTCAATGGCTGTATTGTCATATTTAAAACTAAAAATGTTATACATACAGTGGACTTAAAAGGTAGAAATAAGAAGAAAAAAAAGTCACTAGTAGTCATTGATATAGAAACAGAAAGTTTGCCTATTCTCATTAAATATATGTCTGCACCAAATGTAATTACAGCCTAGTAGTCAGAATGTGAAAATCAAGATTTTGGCACCTCCATATTAAAAGGTTGGTGTTAATGGCTTCATTTATTTTCATGGGATTTTATGATGTTTTTATTTTGATTTCGTCAAGACATGTTGTGTTCATCCCCTGTGATATCTTAACGTTAATACTGTGCTACTTCAGCTGTTTTTCTGGGTTTTTGTTTGCAATATCTTAATGCATTGGTCATCCAAGTATCCCTGCCTATTTGTTCTTAGCCCTGTGAAGTTAGGACCTGCAAAGACAGCCACCTGGACTCTGTTGTCCTTAGAGAGAGAGAAGAGGTAGCATGGTGATATATGTGCATGTTAAGCCTGCCGATGGGACCTGGGTCCCCAGTCCCCATCTGTGCCATGGGGTTTGTGGCCTCACCTCAAAGGCTTGTTGTGGGAATTAGAACAGGGCTGGCATGTAATAAGCTGCAGATTCATGTTCTCTGCTTGCTGTTTTAGGGTGTTTTTTTCCCCCCAAAGTACCATTATTTCCTATGTAATAATGTAAAAGTATGTAAAAGTCTTAAAAAATAACTTCTGCTTTTTCTTCCTATATATAAAGAGAAAAGGTAGAAAAGAGAGATTGGTTATTAGATCAAAGGATTTCCTCAGCAGCTTTTGTAATTCAATTAGACATAAAAGAACCACTTAACAATAGAATGTTGAAGGAACTAGATCAGAAGAAAATTATGTAATACTGTACCACATTAAATTACAGTCATTCTTCAGCACCTGTAAGGGATTGATTCTAGGATCCTCTTCCCTCTGTGGGTACCAGAACCTAAAGAGGCTCTTATATAAACCGGTGTATTTGAACCTAACCTACACACATCCTCCCTTAGATTTTAAATCATCTCTAGATTACTTATAGTACTTAAGACAATCTAAATTCTATGTGAATGATTGTTATACTGTCTTGTTTGGAGAATAAGGATAAATCAAGAAAAAGTCTGCGCATGTTCAGTAGAGATGCAGTGTTTGTTTGTTTTTCCCATCACTCAGTCTGTGGATAGTTGAATCTGTGGATGTATGCAGTGACAACTGTATGTAATGACAGCACGTAGAGAGGGCAGGGTGAATCATTCTTTGCTTTGTCAGTATAAAAATTGACCCAGAGAGTTGTTGAATGGAGTGTACAAGGGCCATGGTATTATCAGGGAAGAAAGAGATTGTTCAGAGTCAAAGGAGTAAATGAGAATTTCCTCTGTCCTGGCATACACTCCACATTTGGCTCCCTTCTCCTTTTTCTTTTACAGGCTCTTTGGGAGCTTATATCAGTGGAAACCACAGCTTCTGTCTTTTATAATGAATACTTGATCAGCTATGATTGACTTGTATTTACCATTCTCCAGTGGCTCCTCTCAGAAACCCAGCTCCTTTGTAAATAGAACAGACCCCACACGAGTCACTCTCCTGCTAGTGTCACACTTGGAAAACAGTACAGGCATAAATTTCACCCTGGTGGTCTCTGCTTTGTAGAAGACCTGAGAGAGGATGTAGGGCTTCTTTGCTGGAGAAGAATTGGTTTCTTAGTAGGGGAGGGGAGCTCGTTTTTTTTTTCCTATCTTGATGAGAGCCTGGCACTTGGAGTGTGTCACTGCACCCCAAATGTGAGAGATGCTTGGTGTTGTGGGGGCTCAGAGCACTGTGCCTGGGGGATAGGCAGGAAGAGGAGACGGGGAGCTTCTCCGAGCATTCACAATGGTAAGTCATTCTGCCTTCCTCACTTCATAAAGGGTGAGACCTGAGAGTCATTCAGGTAGACAGGATCTTACCTGTGGTGACCCACAACCCCAGTGCCCTCTCTGTCTGTCACAACAGAGGTCTTGGTGGACTCATGCTCTTTCCCTGTATAGAGGGAAGTTGCCCTGTGTTCCCAAGTGATTTCTGATCTGGCCCTTGCTTGTCTGCACAGCAGCCCGGGTTGTGTGGGACAGGGAGCGGCATTCCTTTCTGCTGAAGGAAACAAAGTGCGCTCGTGTGTTGGGTTGGCACAGTTGGCTGCCCACAGTCTGATAGAGGCTTGTTTTGGGGATGACTCTCCATATCGCACCAAAATATGGAAGATATCAGTTATACATTAGATAGAGGAAACTTGAAATTTTCTTCTATTTAATGAATTTTAAAACCAGGGTACTGTTTTTCAGAGAGAAGAAAATATAATATTTCCTCAGCATTTATTTTTTTTTAGAAAAGCTTTTAGTTAGCTGCTTTAGCATTCGAGTAAGATACCAAATTGCCACAGATATTTAGCACTGACAAAAATACTCCCTTCTGATTTAGGATCACTTAGTTACTAGCAAAAAATATAGGTTGCTGCTGACTGGCAGCTCCCTCGGTATACTGGTGGCTTACCTGTGGATGTGGAAACTGCAGGGCCCAAGCTCTATCCTGACTTATCTCACACAGCACCTGCGGTGGCCAAGGGCCCTGTAACACACCATACGTACATACTGTGTTTGCTGACTGATATAGTAGCTGTGGGACTCGGCACAGAATGGTTTGATTTGACTGTGACATTAAAACAAATTTCCAGAGAAGTGAAAAAAATATCTGTATCCAGCAGCAAAGCAGATGGATACATCCTGAGGAGTGGGTGAGGCAAGATGCATGTGAGGAAGGGTCCCTTTGAGCTGGAGTGGCCACATAGCTGGGAGTTCTGTCTCTAGTCCTGCCCTGGAGTAGCAGGGAAGGTGGCCCCTTGACAACAGCATGCATCTGTGCCCTTCCATATTGGGCAATTTTAAAATTTCTTTTTTCTTTCTAAAAGAAGAGGTTAGTAGAGAATATACTTTTAAGAAACCCCTAAGTTTTTGAAAAGTCTTTTTAAATTTGTTTAAAATTAAACCGAGGTTGTTAAACACATTTTGAACATGGAGTTGAAGTGTGCTTTTATTTGTGATATTTATAAGCATGAGCAAAGATGTTGAGAATATCTGAGCATTAAGTAGCATTTTAATATCTCTATTACATTGCTGATCTTATGTTACTAGTACATACACATTCAAAAAAAAATCTGAACAGCTGTGTAGTTAGCTGAGAGGACAGCCACAGGGGTTGGGTTACAGGAAAAGGAGCTTGACAAGATGAACTGTAAGGTACTCATGCTTAGTTGTATCAGAGCCCCTGTGCTCTAGCATTCCCAGAGCTGCCGCCTGCTGAACTCTAGGTCTGCATTCAGAAATAACGGATTCTATGCTTATTACTGTTTTCTGTTTAGTCATTTACATGGGGCTCTGTACTGCAGACATAGAAGCTTCATCACACTGTTGTTCATGAGCAAAACATGCCATTGTGCTCGCCAGTTAATAATAACGTGTATGTATATATAACTGAATTTGAGTGTGGAACAGTGAGGACAAAAACTAGTATTATAAAGTCAAAGATGCTAAAAGCATGCGACTTACCTTCCAGGTATTTAAACTTCTGTTTCCTACCTAGAGCCATGTATACAACCTAGACTTCCTTTCCACTCCCATCTTTTGCAGGCTTCCTTTGTATCATGTGTTTTGACCCTCAGCATTCTTGGGTAGTTTTATTTTTATTTTCCCTTTGTTATATTTCTGATAATTGTAGGCATTTTTTTTGGAAGAGAAACTAGTACCTCATTTTGCACAAGAAAGACAAAATAATAACTACTTAAAAATGAGGCCTGATGCAAAGGCAGTTCACTGAGGAAAGAATAGGCCTTTCATCTATTGGTCATCCATATGCAAAAGAATGAAACTTCAATTCATATCACTAGCCATAGGTAAAAATTAACAAAAATAGATTGAAGACTTAAATATAAAAACTAAAAATAGAAACTCGTACAACAAAGGAAAAAATCCTTCTAATCTCAAGTTAGAAATCTAAGATCTGTTCTATAAGACCCCAAAATCATGATCCATACAAGAACAAAATGTATACACAGCTAGTCCTCTGATTCTAAGAGTTCCATATCCACACATTAAACCAACTTCAGATTGAAAGTATTTGGAAAATATTGATTCTTATTCTGAACATGTGCAGACATTTTTCTTTCCAAAAATATTATAGCATAACAAGTATCTTTACAAACATTTACATTGTATTGGTTAATAAGTAATGTGGAGATGATTTGTAAGTATATCAGAGTATATGCTTAGGTTATATGCAAATACCATGCTCTTTTACATTAAGAACGTGAGTATTTGTGGGTACCAAAATCTGTGGGTCCTGGAACCAATTCCTTAGGACATAGAGGGACAACTATATGGCGGGCTTTATCTAAATTAAGAATGTCTGTTTTCAAAAGTCGGTGTGAGGAGATTGAAAAGACAGGCCCCAGATTGGAAGAAATGTGTACATCATATATCTTACTTGTGTCTAAAATATTGTAAAGAACTCTCCAATCTCCATATTGAGAAAAGTAAACAACCTAGTTAAAAAATACTCAATAGATTTGAGCAGATTTCCCTAGAGAAGACTTAAAGATGGCAAATAAATAGATTAAAAAAAGATATTGAGCAGCATTGGTTGTTAGGAAAATACAAGTTGAAACCACAATGAGACACTACTAAACATCTATTAGAATGTCTAACGTTGAAAAGGCTGCATTGTTGGCAGTGAAGCATGCATCTGGAACTTTCATACACTGCACATAAAATGTAAAATGGTACAACCTAGGAATTAGTTGGCATTTTCTTAAAAATTTAAACATACACCTACCATATGAGCCTTATGGTAAGCATATGGTAAGATATGATAGCAATTTCATATTTGTAACATTTATTTTTACAGGCGCTTAGAAGTCTTCCTTGTTTTTTCTTCTCCATTGTGTAGATGTTCTGTAGTCTATTCAACCTGTTCACTACTGGTGGACCTTTGACTTGTTTTCCTTCTTTTGTTATTAAAATAATGTCATAATGGAAATCCTCTTGCATATGTCACTTGACATTTTTACCAGTCTCTCTGTGAGTAGATTTCTAGGAGTAAAAAAGCCATGTATTTCAAGGGTGGGTACTCCAGGGTATCACCAGACATTCCCTCCTAGGAGATAATACATTGCCTTCAGAGCAGACCATCCAACCTTGGAATATTTCCTGGTCAAACTAATGAGCTGTGTAAATTGTATTTCTCTTAATTAACAGAGTTGGTGGTTTTCATGTTTAAGGGTCATGTGAATTTTTAATTGTCTCTTTGTAGCATTTTCTCCTTTTCCTTTTTTAGTGAACTAGTGCCAGTTTTTAGGAGTTTGTTATATTAAGAATTAATTCTTTTATCTTTTTTCCAGTTGTAAATATTTTTCTTCTTGTTTACCATTCTGTTTTGGCTTTGCTTAGAGTTTTTCTTTTTTATATTCTTTTGCTTTATAAGCATTTTGAGTTCTTTTTTGTTTATTAGTTTTTGGCACCAGGGATTGAACTCAGGGTCTCTTTAATATTGAGCTGCATCCCCATCTCCATCTTTTTTATTTTGAGACAGGGTCTTGGTAAGTTACTTAGGACCTTGCTAAGATTCTGAGGCTGGCCTTTAACCTGCAATCCTCCTGCCCAAGCCTCTTGAGTTTCTGTAATTGCAGGCCTGTGCCACTATTCCCAGCTACAAGTGTTTTTTTTTTTTTTTTAATGAATAGGAATTTGTTACTCTCTTTGAGGACCTACAGGCAGGTGTGGATCTGCTGGGCGACTCATATGCCTGTTTGTTGGCCAGTGTGGCTGGTGCACAGTAGACTCTAGGGACAGCCAAGCATCTCACATTTAGCCCACATGCCTTCTTTTCTCCTGCAGGCTGGTTCAGGCTTGTGCTCAGCACAGGGGCAAAAGCATCTACTCTTCAGGTGGACACCTGATACTCCTGGTGATGCCCTGCTTTCTGCATCCAGATCTGACTTAGGCCGGAGGCTGGTGCAGGCTCCTTGTGCTGTCAGTCAGCTCCACTCCTATGGCACACGGTCATTTTTAAACAGCAGCTTTTTGCTTATTTTTTTGTAATTTTTTTCTTTGCATTTTTTTTTCCTTTTTCTTCTGCCCTTCTTCCTTCCTCAGATCTCAGGCACACAGAATTAATTGTTCCCAGCTTTTTTCCTCCTCTTTTTGGTCCTTTGTTTTCCTTACAAACCAGTATTTCACAGAACTGGTGTATTACCTAGCTATTTCGAAGGTGCAGGTCTTCCTGAAAGTGTTGTTTGCATCTATCCCTGAACTTGAAAAGAAGAAGATAGTAGCTCAAAATTGGGTATCATTCATTTAAAGCTGCTCATGTTTCTTGCCTAACAATGCTGTGGAGGCAGGTCGGGGAGGCAGCATCCCAGGGGCCCTGAGCTCTCATGTGTTACCAGCACAGGACCCAGTAGACTGCAGCCAGCCAGGGCAGCAGCTGCCAGCT
Source organism: Ictidomys tridecemlineatus (assembly GCF_052094955.1). NCBI lineage: Eukaryota > Metazoa > Chordata > Mammalia > Rodentia > Sciuridae > Ictidomys > Ictidomys tridecemlineatus. Next base: position 73,328,384 of record NC_135489.1, on the reverse strand, counting down.
CTTGTTTTACCCAGATGTGCCTAATTGAAAGATCTCTTTTACACCATTCTTGGTTTTATACAAACTGCTCTTTTTATCATTCCCTGCTTTGAGAGAATACTTTTCAGGATTACTTGAGAAACATAAGTTAAAAATAAAAAACAGAGAAAAATAGCTATTTTCTATCCAGTATTTCCCCTCTCCAAACAGATGCCTTTTTCAACCTCAAGTGTCTCATGTGTCTCAGTGTCATGACAGATCACTTGCCAAAGTCAAAATAATAAGACTCAGAAATTCAGTGTTTATGAAATCAGTTCACTTGAATGTGAATGTGTGATGATGCTGCCAGATAGGTGGGCAGAGATCATTCTTGAGGTGCTGATTTGTATCATGATGCTTTTGCCTGTCAGGTTTCCTGTGAAACGCTAAGGAACAGTGATGTGACTTTTTGCTGGAAAGGTGGGGGCTGTGATTAGGGCCACGGAAAGCAACCAGTAGGAGGAGCTGAGACAACAGTGCGGAGATAGTAGCATCATGAGCTGGGGACTTGGGTCCTGGAAGACACAACAGGATTCATTTGAAACTGAAGAAGGGATTCCCCTCCCTTTGAGCCAGTGGCATCTGAGGTGAGGAAGAGGCAGGAGAAGACATGGAAAGGATTGTAAGCTGTGTAAGAGCAAGACAGATGGGCCAAAGTGGGGGGATGGAGAGACGCCTGCTGCATGGAGGTGTGTTGGGCTGAGGGAGGAGCCAGGGTGCACACCTGAGACTGGGAAAACCTGAGGAGCCTCGGAGTGAGAGTCAGCTGCCCACCAGGCCACTCCTGAACCCAGGAGCACCTCTGGGTGGAGTTGGTGATTTTCTGCAGCAGCATTGTGTTGCCCACAGTTACAACCAGAGGAGATAACAGGGCAGTGCAGTGTATGGGTGGGAATTTGCCAGAGTTCACAGTGAAAGGTGAGAGAGAGCAAGGGGAAGGCACCTTTTGTTGTTTTGTTTTTTTTTTCTTTGCAGTACTAAGGGTAGAACCCATAAAACTACATCCCCAGCCCTTTTTATTTTTTGAGACGGCATCTTGCTAAGTTGCACAGGCTGGTTTTAAACTTGTGATCCTCCAGCCTCAGGCTTCCAAGTGGCTGGGACTGCAGTTTGCACCACATGCCCTGCTAAGGGTGGGAAGGTTTAAGACCAAGGATGAGGACTCCGATGAGAATGTGATAAAAGTCTTGCAGCAGTGGGAAGGTCAGGCTAATGGAAGGTGAGAGCTTGAGTGGGCTGAGTGCTTGTTGGGAGTGGGTGACAAACTCACCCAACAGAGGCCTGCCCAAGGGGCTGGGCATCTTTCTGTGCTAGGAGTCTGGGGAAGGAAGGCAGAGCTGGCGGGGCGCGGCTGCCTTGGTGCCTTCAGATCCCCGGCAGCCTGCGCTCTCGCCATCCTCCTCATCGGGCAGCATTCCCTCCACAACTTCTTTCTTGTCTCATGGTTCTAAGGCAAGCTGTTTCCGTGTTAAATAGCTGTTTGTCTCCCACATCTGTTGTCTCATGTTTATTTGCTTAGCTTCTGACTTCTTCATGTGTATAAATTACTTCTGTTGGAGAATTTTGCCTTTATCGTGATTTCTGTCTTCAGTATTTTGTCTTTTTTGATGCTATTTCTAATGTATTTATTACTTCTCTAAGAGTGTTATTCTGGTTTTCAGTGTTTTTCATGGCTCTTTAATTTCCTTTTTTTTAATTAAAGCATTTTAGTTATATATAGTAATGTTGGGTTTATTTTGACAGAATTATATGTGCATGGAATTTTATTTCAATCCCCTTTCTCCCCCGTACACTTTCCCTCCCCTCCTCTCCAACCCACTCTCTTTCCACTACTCTACACATCCTCCTTTTGCTCATTTATTTACTTTTGGTTAGTGCTTTCTACATATACATAAAGGTGAAATCCCCTGTGGTATATTCATATATGCATATAACATGATTTTGCTAAGTTTATTCTATACTTCCTTCCCTCTAGCATCCCTCTTCCCTCCCTCTCGGTTCTTCTACACCACTAATCTTCCCTATATCTTTCTGATATCTGATTTTGCCATAGTCTCCATATGTAAGAGAAAACTTTTGACCCTTTACTTTGTGACTCTGGCTTCTTTCACTTAGTATGGTATTCTCCAGTTCCATTCATTTACCAGCAAATGCCATGATTTCATTCTTCTTTATGACTGTGTTAAGCTCCCATTGTGTATGTAGACAACATTTTCTTGATCCATTTGTCAACTGATAGAAATCTGAGCTGATTCCATAATTTGGCTATTGTGAATTGTGCTGCTAAACATTGAAGTGACTGTATTACCATAGTCTGCTGATTTTAGTTGTTTTGAATAAATACTAAGGAGTGGCATAGCTGGGTCATATGGTGGTTCCATTCCTAGGGTTTTTTTGTTTTGTTTGTTTGTTAATCTTGCTGCTTTCCAGGATGGTTGTACTGATTTGCAGTCCCACCAACAGTGTATGAGTGTACCTTTTCCCCCATCTCCTTGCCAGCATTTATTATTTTTTTGTGTGTGTTATTGATGATTGCTAATCTGACTGAAGTGAGATGAAATCTTGAGTTTTGATTTGCTTTTCCCTGAATGCTAAAGATGTTGAACATTTTTTCATGTATTTCTTGGCCATTTGTGTTTCTTCTTTTGAGAAAGTTTAGTTTAGTTCTTTTGCTCAGTAAATGACTAGGTTGTTTGTATTTCTTGTGTTAATGTTTTTTTTTTTAACTTTTTTCGTAGTTGTAGATGGACAGAATACTTTTATATTATTTATTTATTTTTATGTGGTGCTAAGAATCAAACCCAGTGCCTCACACATGCTAGGCAAGCTGTTTGCCACTGAGCTACAGCCCCCGTCCAAGTTATTTTGAGTTCTTTATATATTCTGGATATTAATCCTTTGTCAGAGGAGCAGTTGGCAACAATTTTTTTTCTCATTCTGAGATTCTCTCTTCACACTCTTAATCATTTTCCATGCTGTGAAAAAGTGTTTTAATTTGATGGCATCCCATTTATTGATTCTTAGTTAAATTTCTTGATCTTTAAGAGTCTGTTGAAGTCAGTGCCTGAACCTGTATCATGGAGTGTTGACCATATGTTTTCTTCTAGTAGTTGTAATATTTCTGGTCTAATTTTTAAGTCTTTGATTCATTTTGATTTGACTTTTGTGCAGGGTAAGGGAGAGGGTTTTATTCTTCTATATTGCTATCCAGTTTGCCAGCACCATTTGTTAAAAATGTTGTCTTTTCTCCAACATATATTGGCACCTTTATGAAGTGTCAGATAGCTATAAGTATGTGGATTTGTCTTTGTCTTTGGTTCCATTGGTCTTTGTGTCTATTTTGATGCCAACACCATGCTGTTTTGGTTACTGTAGCTCTGTAGTATAAATTGAGATCAGGTATTGTGATGCCTCTTGTATCGCTGTTTTTGCTTAGATTGCTTTGGCTATTCTGGGTCTCTTATTCTTCCAAATGAATTTAAAGGTTCCCTACAAAATCAGGAACAAGACAAGGATATACTTTCTCACCACCTCCATTCAAAATAGTTTTTGAAACTGTAGCCAGAGCAAACAAACAAGAGAAGGAAATTAAAGAGATACACATAGAAAAAGAAGAAGTCAAACTATCTGTTTGCTGATGACATGATCTTGTGTCTAGAAGACCCCAAAATCTCCAACAGAAGACTTCTGGCCCTGACAAGTAAATTCAGCAAAGTAGCTAGATACAAGATGAGCACTTCTAAGTCAATAGCTTTTCTAAACTTCAACAGTGATTCTGTTGAGAAAGAAATTAGGAAATCATTCCTTTCCTAATAACCTCAGAAAAAAATTTGAGGAATTAACCTTGCTGTGGCCCTCTCATCTCTCTCCGAGCCACAGCCATTAATTAAGGAGATACCATATGAGAGGCAATGGAGGATGAATAAAAGAGTCTAAGAGACACACAGGGAGAGAAAACGGTGGGGCTGGTGGGCACTGCTCTCTGCTAGAGATGTAGTGACCCTAAACTAGCTCAGCGCATTTATTATATAAGTTTTGTAAAAAGCTTATCTGTGGGTAAATAGGCTGTATGAAGGATTCTCTCATCTCTGGGACTTGGTGCCTAAGCTCAAGGACTCAACTGCTAACTGCTGTGTGCCTTTGCAGGTAACTTGCTCAGGCCAGCATCACTGTAACAACTGGGCTGGTTCCCCGCACAGCACAGCCATGATTCAATTCACCACTCTCCACATAACCTAACCAAGAGGGTAAAGATCTCTAAAAGGAAAATTATAGAGCACTGAAGATAAAACTGAAGAGGGCCCCATAAGATGGGAAAGACCGCTCCATGTCCTTGGGTAGGCAGAATTGATATTGTCAGAAGGGCCATACTACCAAATGCAGGATACACAGTCAATGCAGTCCCCATCAAAATGCCAATGACGTTCTTCACAGAACTAGAAAAAGCAGCCCTTAAATTAGGAACTCTTCACTTCATCCTCATGGAATGTTTTGTTGAGGATGCTCTGTAATGTAGGCTTTCTAGTTGAGAATTCTTTTCATTTTTGTTTATCATGGAAGGTTTTTATCATTTCTCTTCGATACCATGGAATTTCATCTTCAAATCTGAAACTTAATTTTGCTGGATATAAAATTCTTGGTTGGAATCCATTTTCTTTCAGAGCTTGAAGTATATTATTTCAGGACCTCCTAGCTGTGAGGGTCTGGGCTGAGATCTGAATTGTTTTCCCCCTCTATGTAATTTGATTTTTTTCCCCTCTCACAGCCTTTAAGATTTTTATCTTTATTCTTTGTGTTAGTCATTCTCATTATAATGTGTCTTTGTGTGGGCATGCTCTAATTTTGTACATTTGGGGTTCTATAAGCCTCTTGTATTTGATTTACAATGTTGTTTGGTTTAAAATGTTGAGGTATGTTCCTACTGTTCCTAGTTTTTCTAGTGTTTTGAACATGAAGTTGTGCTTTATTTTGTCAAATGCTTTTTATGCATCTATTGAGATGATTGTGTGATTCCTGTTTTGATCTATTAATTTGATGAATTTTGTTCATTGATTTTCGTATCCTTATGAGGAATCCTCAAATAGAACAGTTGTGACAGTATACTGTATTGTAATGGAAGTTACATGACTGTGATCTTTCTGTCACAGGACAGGTAGTGTGTGTGTGTGTGTGTGTGTGTGTGTGTGTGTGTGTGTAACGTGCATACACTAGACAAAGAGATGCTTCACACCCTGGGCAGGACAGAATGGGATGGCATGAGATTTCACAAGATACTCAGAAAAGCAGTTTTGAAATCGTGAAGTAATTATTTCTGAAATTTTCCATTAATATTTTTGGATTTCAGTTGATCATGGATAACTGAAACCCCAGAAAGCAAAAGTAAGGATAAGCTGGGTATCGTGGCACATGCCTGTAATTTCAGTGGCTTGAGATGCTGAGGTAGGAGGATCACCAGTTCAAAGCCAGCCCCAGCAAGTGAGGCACTAACCAATTGAGTAAGAGCTTTGCATAAAAAAGAACAAAACTCAAGACAAATTTTGATCACTATATATAAGAATTACGTTTCCTCACATTCCCAATTATATATGCTTCACTTCTCCCTTAACACACAGCAGGAGGGGACCTAACACTCATATTTGTGCCAATATTCTGTTTATGGAATATATTTATCAACTAAGACACTAGAGATTTCTAAGTTCTCACCAGACCAGTTTTGGAATTCCTGTCTACCAACAGAGCCTTTAGATGTTTTTTTAGTCATGATTCTCCAAATTCTTCCAGTCTTCAACTTTTATCCAATTCTAAAGTCTCATTAATAATTTCTGGCCCTTCAGTATCCGTGTATTTGTTTTATGGCTGATAACATTGGGTGACATTGGTTCTTCTGTCTGTCCCAAATTTTCCTCTTCCTATCTCTTAGAGTAACAAGTCATTTGCTATGGCACTCAGATAATTCTGGGTCATCTCTTTATCTCAAGACCCTTTACTTTGTTACAAATGCAAAGATAATATTTTTTTAACAGTGTAATCTATATGGGTTTCAGAATTTGGACATGGAGACTTCACATTGAAAGCCACCATTTCATCCACTCCATGTGAAACATGCCTGTGTTCAAGGACATGGAAGCTGCCTATAGGTTGTTGATAAAGTAAACTGACCACAATGAAAACCTGTACCTAATGGTAAGTTTATGAAAGGCTTATGTGGGAGTTTTGTAAACAACAGAAAGATTTCCCAAAGCAATATTTCTGCCATATTCATTGTATCTTTGTAGAATTGCTCATTTAGCTCCTATCTGCATCTCATCTCTTCCAGCCTGCAGCAACAGCTGTCTAACTCCTCCTCCTATTTCCCTATAATACAGGCCTCACACTATACTCACTGTTATGCTTTGAGCACATTCCAAATTTCTGTCTTTATATAACAAAGACATAATGAGATAAACCATGGATATGCTGGAGTTGTAAAAGAATAAATTATATTTATTTATTTAATAACACTTAAATAGTGCTTGCTATATACTGAATTAGGTTAAGAACTTCTAAATATTAATAATACTAACTTGACCCTCAAAAATTATCTTCATTTCACATATGAGTTGTTCTGTGCATTGAGATAGGGTGGGTTTAGTGTCCTGTGCAAAGTTGTAAACTCAGTAATGGTATTAAAGTAATGGAGAGGCAAGTTCAAAGATCAAAAACATGGAGGTCAAATATCAACTATTAGTTGTAAAATATCAGAGGATAGATATAGATGTAACATTCACATTAGAGTAATATTAACCAGTGAGATTATGGGCTTCTTAATAGTCCAGAAGGGATCCTCTGTTCAGGAAAGGTGCTTAGAAAATAAGCCATAGACTAAGTCATTTTTGTCTCGGGTCTCCTCAAATCCTTCATCAGTGAGCCTCTCTTACTCTTCTGGACCCAACTGAAAAAAGGTGGACAGGAGGCTGAAATATAACCTTATCTCTCCATATGGGAGCATGTGAAGTAAAAAGCACCTTTTCCTACCTCACTCTTTCCCTTTGCTTTTGTTGCAAATTTTCATCACTGCCCTGAAATGCATTCTCATATACTCAGATTAGATTCCTGAAAGTTTTAGTGGCATGGTATTATTTTTATTTTGAAAGGAAAAGCTTATTGATAAAAGATGGTTGTTTTCAATTTTAAAATTTATATAACATGAAAAGACCTGCTTTCTCATATTTTCTTATACTGTTATCTTACTGATTGTTTTTATTGATCATAATAGTTAAGGGATAAATGAATCTTTATGATTCCTTATTCACAGCTCTGAACTTCATAAGGAAACTTCATGAATTCATTATTTTTGTTTTAGATTACTTATCTTACAATGTTATTATGAATAAACATATTGTAGATAGAACAAACACCAAATTCATTTATAATATATTTTATATAATATATTTAACAATTTTACATATAATTATAAAATATATTAATATAGGGCCTAAAAAAGACAAAAAAAAAAAAGGAAAATTCTCACTATGAGGCAAAGAGGAAAGAATTGTAAAGATGCGAGAACTTTGTTGCACATAGTTTCAGAACAACTCAAACAATGAACTGTTGAACCCAGATTTTGAAGAGTTTTTTAAGACATATCTATGCTAAAATGGCTGTTATTCAATACATACTTGTTGAATGAATGGCTAACAAATAATAATAAATTACTTTTGAAACAGTCATGACTTCCTACTGGAATGGCTTTTCCTGACCTTCCATACTTATCCCTCAGGTCTCACCTTGAATGTCACCTTATCTGGAAAATATTCTTGGCATTATACTCCTGTATAAAAATGGGACAGAGACAAAGGAAGTACTGTGTTCCTAGATCTACCATAAAGGGATGGCCTCTGTTCCTAGTTCTCTATTATATATAAACAACCCTCTGTAATTAGCTCTACACAAAATTTAGAATAATTTCACCTAAGTAAGGTCTAATGCAGTTTTAAATCTTCAGTAGATATTTTTAAATGCACATTAACATTTGATTTATATTGTTAAAATCAACATACTAATGTTGCTATTTTTAATTTCCCACAGTTTAGAAAATACTTTTCTTTAAGATTGTGGGTTTAAAAGTTCTGTGGTTAAATGAGTTATTTATTTTCAGCTTCATGGGATGCTTTTTATGAAAGTAATTTGCCCTTGTGTTCTTGGCCACAGTTCTCTTTCTCCCTGTTAATACAGCAATTGCCATCAGCTGCTTCCCCAAAGCTAAAGATGTCATAAAAGGTTTTTGAAATTTAAAATGTATGGAAATTGAAAGTTAATGTTATATAGGGAAAAGTAAATTTGTTATGTGGGCAAAATGTTTCTTTAGATGTGGGGCTTCCATAAAAACCTGTGTTAATAATTGTGCAGATACACAAATAATCTCATTTTTTCATTTCTATAAAAAAAGCTGGGCTGGAATGAGATGAACATCACCACCCTAAGTGCATGTATGAAAAAGACATGAATAGTGTGAATATATTTATATGCAAGCAGAGAGATGAAAAATTGTGCTGTACATATGTAATATCAATTATAATGCATTCTGTTGTCATATATAGCAGATAAGAATAAAAAAATTAAAAAGCTGAAGGGATTTTGATATACTATCACCATTAAGATCATTTAAAGCAAATTTCATTAGTTTTATATTTATTTGTTATTCAAATAAAAATGTTAATCAGAAAAACTTTTAATTCATTAATACTGTTATTGGAATTTAAAATTGATAGAGGTCTAGGGGCTTGAAAAATTAATCCTGAATTTAGTGCCATGATACTCTCTTCTTTGGAGGGAGTTTTTCATAGCACTTCAGTGACTTCTAGGCCAACATATTTATTTGTATATTTGGATAAGGCCTAGATAATATATTTACCCAAGACGATTCAGCCACCAGTGGCTGTGCTTCCTCATGCACATTGGAAAATAGGAAAGAATGTCTAAAGTTCACACTGAAGGAGATCCATCCAAGGGAGCCCATGCTCCTCACAGCAACACCCATTTCAACTACCAAAGCTTAGAGGCTAGCTCTCAAGAAACTATTAGGCCAGCACACCTTCATGTTTGTGGAAGGTTTGCCCTCTACCCTAGTTTAGCACTCTTCTCCACCTCCTTCACCATGGTGAGCTCCAGAGCATTACCCATCCCAGATATGCCATTGCAGATATCCTCCTCCTTCTAGCTATAATTGTCTAATTTTTGATAATGACAATTTTATGTCATTATTTGCAATGGCTTTTGAAAGTATTTTTGTGTTATCACCTGGTTCACATGCACATTTTATGAATATTCAAATTTTATGGTCTATGTATTCTCTAACATTAACTCTATTAAATATTGACTACTAATCCTAATATTATGTTAAAATTAAGTCTAATATAATGAGAATACAGTTATATCATATGAGGTTTTATGTATCATTTGTCTTTCCCTTTCCATTATATATAACTAGTCACATATTCATTATAATATGTATCCATGTGTCCTCAAATTTAAGAAATGCATAATATCATGACTCTCATAATATCATGAAATGAATGTATATATATATATACACACATATTCATATATTCATATATGAATATATTCATATATATTATCACATGAACATTCTTATGAGTACTCTAATGTTGGAAGATACAAATTCCCTTATCAGAACACAAACCATAAAAGTTGGCTGAACTGAAAATTAACCTAATGTGATAACCATATTTAAACAATTTTTTACATAAGAGCATGTAGTATAAAATCAATATTTATGTGGAATTTGAATGATGTATACTCAATTATCAAAGGCATATTTCATATCTATTATTATATACTCATGTATATGATATATGTACAGTCTACAAATCTGAGTAACATTATACACTAACCTGAGTTATTACATGTACATTTAAATGGATTTTCATGCAAATTTTTAATAGTTCAATTTCAGGAATATTCATGTTTCCTGATATTCTTATTCATTCCTTCATGCTTGCAGTAACCTTTATATTATTAAATACTAACCTTAATATTACCACTGTAACTATACCTAATTTAGCACAAATCCATATATATTCATATGAGATGTGATGTGTATTTTGACTTATAATTTTAATTATGAATGGTTAAATTAGTATATATTCAACATATGATATATCCATTCATTCCAAGTCCAAAACTTTGTATTCGTATGATTCACTTTAAATCATTTCTAGTTTTAATACACATCTAGTCATCCATATTTTCCTACTCTATTTGACATGAATATTCTTATAATTATACATGGTTTTCAAAATATATATTTATTTTCTTTTTCAAAAATATTTTATTTGTTTATTTTTACGTGGTGCTGAGGATCAAACCAGGGCCTCACACATGCTAGGCAAACACTCTACCACCAAACCACAACCACAACCCTACATATTCATTTTCTACAAAAAATTCAAACTCAATATGTAATAGTAACCCTGATATTACCAGTATACCTATACATAGTTTGAATTAATTAATTTTCATGAATATCAGATTCCATATATATTTTAAAATGTAATTTCATTCATCCATGTTGAATTTCCATCAAATATTTTATATATTCATTATATGATACATTTATGCATCATCTAGTTAAAAATTGGTATTCATAGAACTCACAGTACACTTTTTTCTATCTAAAAACACTAATTTATAGGATTTCAAATATTTTCACATGTATAGTAGAATAAATACTCATGTTACCTAATGCACACATTTATTTAATAATAGTAAATTACTGACACAATATTCAAAATTAACCCTGAACTGATGTTTATACCAAAACCTAATCTTAAATAAAAGCATGTATGGCTATAAACATACATGGTTATGTTCATAAATATATTGAAATTTCAATGATATTTTTGCATATATATTTTGTCTTTGTAATATTATATATATTTCGCTATTCCCAATTTCAAAACATTCATGATCATATAACTCACATGATACTTTTCCCTATCTCAGAACTTAAAGATGTATATCTGTTCTCAAACATATTTTCTCCTGTACATCCTTTTGAGTCCTGTATGCTGACATTCACATTCAGAATCTAACACAAACCCTACTTAAAACGAAAATCAATACTAATCTTAAACTCATTCTTCTTCCTAAATCTACATTTGAAACCTACAAACTGAATGTTTCAGTGGATTTTGACATGCACATTGAGTACACTTTCATATATTATCATATATTGACTTCTATGGGACATCCATGCAGCCCCTAACTTAAAAAATAAGTGTCTAAATTACATACCTAATGCCCTTCTATGTTTCAGATCTTACATATTTTTATGTTTTCATACATATTTTCACCTATACATTCTTATGAATATCATGTTTCCCCATACCAATATTCTTCCTAACCCAAACAAAAATGGCATGTTAATCCTAACCTTACTCCCTTACCTAAATCTAATTTCATGAATAGAGTTGTTTTTCCAGTACTGGTATGTAGGGGACTATACACCTGCTGAGAGCCTCAAAGGTAGATGCCAGAATGATCCCTGGGGAATATTAAGGTTGCTCTGTAGGCTCTGAGATGCCCAATGTCATCTTCCAGGACAAAAAAAAAAAAAAAAAACATGGTCAGAATGAAGGGATGTGTCTGAAGCAATCCAGAAAAGATGGACAAAACCAGGCCTGTCAGAATACTTGATGCCAGGTGCATTGGTATAACTGTCAACTTGTGAAAATGCCATAGGAAGATGGGTGCAGCCTCCATCCCATGAGGCTCTTGGAAACACCTGGTAGGAGACAGTGGTTGCCAAGGAAGTGACCTCACTTCACTTCTTTGAAGGTAGTGACCCCACCTAACTTCATTGTTGATGGAACTCTCTGAACTTGGAACCCAGGTAGCTAGGCACCCAGAGCCACACACAGTCCCAGTCTGCTTACATGTTTGGACTCAACAAGTGCAGAGTTATACTTTCTTGATATCTACTGGTGGATTGGCAAATTCCAGAAAAGCACCAGGAAGGGCCCTTTCCTGAGAATGAAAGTACTTGATCATCACTGGGTCATGGCAACTTCATTGCATTTGCCCAAGGAGACCAGAGGTGAGACAGGACAGGCCATTGAAGGTGATCATAGTTTAACCCACCATCAGATGACATTTTGGATAGATGCAGAAGTTCAGGGGTATGTCTTGGTTTGTTTTTGTAAATATGTTTGAATTTGTGGTTTTTGTCTCATATTCCCTGAGAATATGGAGGGAAAAATAATTTATTTGGTATTTAATTGACTGTATAGTGGTGAGTCATTTTGCTGAAGGCTATTGTTTCTATGTTGATATGCCCTATGAATCTGTCATCCTAGGGAGAAGGAAAAAGTGCATCAGTATATATGTTTTGTGTAGTGAAAACATTTCCAGCACTCCTCCTGGCAAGTGTATGAATGAACTGCTGCTTGCCTTGCAGATGGGAAACACCTAATATAGTCTTTAGATCCTCTATTCCTCCTGAAATCTGGCTGCTACCCAGAAAGTCTTCATAAAAGATGTGTACCACCTCCAAACCTTCTGAAATGACTTGGTGAAAGGAGTGCTAAGCATCACTGTGAAATTTAGAAATCACTGACAGGTAAGGTTTTCAGGGGAGAATTCTGCCTGGATAGATGGCAATCCAAGTTGGGCAAGTAGTAGAAGTAATTACCAGAGTCTTGGTCCTGTTTAAAACTCTTTTCAGGGTTTGTTCTTCCATATTGTTCTGTTCCCATAAATGTAAGGAAATTCTTTCCCTCACGACTCTCATTTGTAAAGCCTCAGGAAAAGCAGTTTCAAAATCTGGATGGAGGGCTTGCATCTGTCTCTCAGTGTGAAAGCATTCTATCTAGATATGTCCAGTGACACCCAGTGGATAACTGAAACAGCTGATAGTTCTGAACCCTGTATAAATAATAGTTCATCAGTATCTATGAGGTATTAATATTTATATATATCTATAATATATATTTATATAAAGTATCCCTTATATAAATGTAAATCCCTTATATAAAATATATTTATATTTATATATATTTATATAAGGTATCCCTTATATAAATAATACCTAGTATTTATATATAATGCACATACTCCTGTACATTTCAAATCATCTCTAATTATGTATAATACCTCATACAATATACACATTATGTAAATTGTTATGCTGTATTGTTTATGGGATAATGACAAGAAAAACTGTACTGTATATGAGAAAGGAATTTTTAAATATTATTGATTCATAGTTGATTGAATCCATGGATGTGGAATGCACAGATACTAAGAGGTTGAACCATATAGAAGTTGTACCATATAGGAGTTGAAATATATTTCTTCTTTTTAAAAAAATCAGCCGTAGATGGACACAATAATTGTATTTGTTTGTTTGTTTGATTATTTATTTATTTATATGGTTCTTAGGATTGAACCAAGTGCCTCACACATGCTAGGCCAGTGTTTTACCACTGTGCTACAACTTCAGCCCTGTAGTATATGTTTTCATATCCACACAAACCCATGAAAAAATTTAATTTATAAATTAGGTGTGGCAGGAGACTAATATTAACTCATAATAAAATAGAACAATTATGCTAAATGAAATAAGCCAGTCCCAAATTATCAAAGTGAAATAGTTTCTCTGATTTGCAGAGGCTATTCTAAAATGCATCAGGAAGTAAAAGGGAGAAAGAAATAAAAAATGAGAAAGGGAATTTCATTAAAATAACAGAAATATCAGTAGAGAAGTTGAAGGAGATTGAGGTGGAGAAAGAAGGAAAAGGAAAACAGTGTATAAATCTTACTGTACATTTTTGGTACATACAGGAATATATGACAGTGAATCCCAAAATCAAGTATATCTGCAAGACACAAATTTAAAACAACAATAACAACAAAACTATAAATAAACTGCAGGAACACCAGTGGAGTAGTTGGAGGGGTGCAGGAGGAGGGAGGAGGGGGGAATGGAGAAATGCTAGGGACTGAATTAGAACAAATTATATTCCATGCTTTTGTGATTATGTAAAAATATATCTTAATGTTATATATGGCTAAAAATCAAAAATAAAAAGAACAATCTCTTAAAAATAAAACAGAACAATTATAACAGTATACTGTGACAAAATTGATAACATTACTATGCTTGTGCTTTAGGGAGATTATTAAGTGAAATAAGGATTACTTGAATACAAGCACTATAATTCCTCAATAGCTTATCTGATAACTAAGATGGTTATTGGGCAGGTAAAATATACAGTGTGGAAACTCTAGACAAAGTGATGAATCACATTCCAAGTGGAATGGGATAGGATGGTGCAAGATTTCATCATGATTCAGAATAGCTTGATTTAAAATTTATAAACATTTACTTCTAGAATTTTCTGTTTTATAATTTTGGATCTCCATTGACTATGGTAGCTGAAACTGCTGAAAATGGAACTGTGGACAAAGAATGGTTACTGTAAATATGAACAGGAATATGGTTTCACAAAGTAATTTAGGCCCTTAATTAATATGCATGCTTTTTAAAGGAATATGACCAGACAACAAAGTTTTCCTCTGTCTTCTTTTCCATGTTGTCTGATATTTCAACAATTTTACTTTCCATAGCACTTCATTTTCCTTCTATTATTTCCTTCAGATTGAAATGAATGGAAAAAGTGATCCCCTTTTCTTTTTCCTATAAGCTCTACATCTGAATTGGACTTTAGTTTCTGTGCCTGTCATTGGTGATTAGTTATGACAATTTAAATGCAGGACTTCAGTCCATCCTGAAAGGTTTGCCAACTTTAGACAGTGGCTAATCTCAGATAAAATTTAATAACACCATTACAATTTAACTACTTTAAAAATATAAGCATATTTCATTCAGTCATTGTTTTCTTCCTAATTTTTAATAATGTAAAATTCGACTCAGGTATTTTTGTATGATGGTATTCTCTTAAGAATAGTATAATCTTACAGGGATGGGGTTGTAGCTCAGTGGTAGAGTGCTCACCTAGCATATGTGGGGCCCTGGGTTGGATCCTCAGCATCACATAAAAATAAATATAAATAAAGGTATTGTGTCCAACTATAAGTAAAAAATAAGTGTTTTTAAAAAAGAATAGTATGATCTTAACATTTCCTCTTCTAGCAAAAATTTAAACAGTAAATTTAAAAAGTAAATTGTAAGTACATGGCTATTACTTTTATTTTTTATTAATGCATTATAATTATACATGATATAAGGGTTGATTTTTACATAATTTTACAAGTATAGATTATAATTTGTTTCAATTTAGTCCCTAGTACTTCCCCCTTCGCCTCTTCCCTTCCCATTTCCTTTCCTCTACTCTACAGTAGGTCTTTCTTCCTATTTATTTATAGATTTTTTTTTTAATTTAGAAAATACATATAAGAAATACAATACAAATTATACAAAATCTAAACAGTGAAGAATATCTTAATATTACAATTAACATTTTTATCTATATTTATATAAAATGCTTATGTATAAAGTTGTTTTTACAAAAAAACCACAAAAACTTATATTATACATATTATTTTGTATTTGGATTTTTTGTGTAATATCTGTCTGAGTCCTCATTTCACTTAGGTACCATTCTATGTGATAATATAGGAAGTGTGTTTATAAAATATTACAAACACTGTCTGGAACATAATAAGCAATCAAATGTCATTTGTTCTTTGTAATCACCTTATCATAAATGTGAAATTTGTGTTGCTGTTTTCCTATTTGTAAAACTTTACTTTGAAACAATCTCAAATATACAAAAAATGTAAGATTAGAACACAGAGTATTTCTTTTGCTTAAGTCATTTTGAATAAGTTGATAATACAGTGCCTTTCAGCCTAAAATTCTCTAGTACCTATAAATGAGAACATTTTCCTTAGATTACCTGAATTCACCCATCAAATTCAGGAAATTAACATTAATACATCACTAAACTCTGATCAAAGCTCATTTCATATTTTTTCCCAATTATCCCCAATGTATTCTTGACAACAAAAAGTTCCAGTTTAGAATCCTGTATTACATTTAATTGCAATGTCTCTTTATTATCTTCCATTTGGGACACTTCCCAATATTTCCTTAACTTTCATGACCTTGACACTTTTGAAAGCTGTGGGCCATTATTTCGTAGAATGTCTCTTCACTTTCTGTTAGTCTTTTGTTGTTGTTGTTGTTTTATTGGAGATTGAACCCAGGGCCTTGTGCATGTGAGGCAAGCACTCTATCAACTGAGCTATATGCCCAGCGCTTCTGTTAGTCTTAATGGTCCATCATGATCATATTTGGATTTTGTTTCTTCAGGAATTGCACAGGTTATCTGATCTTTTCTATGCATCCTATCAGTTGGCACCTGATTTTAATTTGTCTCATACTGACAAAAACTTGATTATGGTGGTATTGGTCAGATTTCTCTAATGCTATTTTTTTCTTCTCTTTCTAGTTAGCATTATTTATGGGTCAATGAGGAGTATTTTTGGAACATTCCTCATCAAACTTTCAATATTTCATGTAATTATTTCTATGAGTATGGAGTCAGCCTCATTCAAAGATTTACAATGTTATTTATTTTGGTGCCAAATGCTCTCAGATTTGGCCAGTCAGAGGCCCTTTCAATTTGTTTCTGTGTGGTTTAAACATGTATCTATCATTGTTCTTTACCTCTAAATTCATTTTGTACTTTTTCTGAACAAAATGAGCTTTTTTTCTGTACTTTTTTGTACTTTTTCCCTTAGCAGAGAATGGTTTCTGGAACCAAAATCTGTGTGCCAAAAGTACTCATTGATATTGGGGTATTGCTGCTCCTAAGCCCAATTGCTAGAAGAGTTAGGGAACATACCCATATACATATTAATATCTGTATTTCCAAATGTTTATACATGGAAGACCATGAGTTCTTTCTAATACCTCAAGTTCTAATTCAAGGCAATTCTAAATTTTCTTTTTTTCATATTTTCACTTTTCAATAACTAACATTAAAAAAATGTGACTCCCAATATTTGACTGGTTCTGATGTAGGCCAACACTAAATCTGTTAATGCACTTTTGCCCTCCCCCTCTCTGAATACCCTCCTTACTCTTGGCCTCCAACAGTCTATGCCTGGCTGCAGCTGCAAGCTCCCAGAATGAATATCCTCCTCATTTTTTTCAGGCTTCAACTTACTGTGCCAGGTCTCCCCTAGTCCCCCTATCAGGGCATGTCTGCTTTGCTGGGCCCCAATAACAGGATTTTGACTGAACTCTTCAGGAAAGGAAATGAAAAGAACAGTTTCTATCCTTTGATTTTTAAGTTGATGTTACCTATTTTCTCACTACCAGGATTTTTAAAGATTACTACTCTTCTATTGGATGTTCAGGTATGTCACATGTTCTTGTTGTGGTTGTTCTTATAAACAGTGATTTACTGCAGGCAACCTCCACATTTTTTATTATAATTTATGGGAATTTTGCTTGCCAAATTGAGTGCTGTTCAAAGTAATACTAACTAGCTTGCTGGGCATGGTGGTGCACACCTGTAGTTCCAGCTACTCAAAATGCTAAGGAGGCTGAATTTCTTGAGTCCAGAATTTTGAGGTCAGCCTGTTAGCATAATGATATCTCATCTCAAAAAAATATACAAACAATGACAACAACAGCAAACAAAAACCCCAACACTAGTTTACTCATTTATTATTATTGCTGGTTTAGTTTCTACCTAATTATATTATAGAAATAATGGCTTAATAAATGAGGCTGCTGGGACTAAATGAGTTTTCAGATAATTTTGGCATTATTTGAAAAACTCCTACTGTTTTCTCATAATAACCATTTTTGAATGAAGCTAATTTAAAAATCTATTGTATGTAATCTATTCCTAGTTATTTAAAAATAAGAATATGAGTTTTTAAAAAGTCTCATGTCCTTTGCATGTCATAGAAAGCATTTCACTGGACTCCCAAACTACCTCTTTTGCCACTTTTCATTTTTATTAGTTTATCACATCATTTATCCTTCCTCAAGTTGCCACCTTGTTTTTATTTCTGCAATAATGCTGTGTTCCTCAAGGCATAGGTACCAAACCATGAGGTGAAAAAAAGTGTATTTGATATTTCATGAGCATTATATTTCTAATCACCAAAGAAATTAAATCTTTATTTGACTTCCTTACAACTAATTCACAGTTTAGAACTATTTATATTTTGACATACACAATGAGGGAGACACCATAATCTTTTTCTGTAATTAGGCCTCTGAAGTTTCAATAAGACCTTCCTCTGTGCCTTTGCTCTTACTGAACATTAGTACTGTGCAGCTTGCCTCCAATCAAAATTACATGCTTTTCTGTCCCATAGTATTTGACTGCACATCTACTAAAACACTTAGAACTTACTTGTGCAATATTTTTTAATAGTCTCTCCTGACTAGACCATGAAGTTTATGAGAAAAATTAAGTGTTATTATCTAGCCATTCATTTCCTGCAGGTAGCCTAGTGATTTATCTCATGTAGAAACTCATTAAATGTTGTCAAACTGAATAATTTATTGTCTTGTTTATACATGCAGCTGGTGGCCCTTATAGCAGAGACTTAATTATTTCTCTTAAACTACTGGACACTTAATTCATTAGTATCTGCTAGGATAAAATTAGACATGTCCAAGTATCCAGTTTGTCAATACCTCAAACTGTTCAGAGAATAGGTAGTGTAGAAATAAACAATATAAAAATGCCATAAGATTCTGATGCAAAAAGATGGTTTGCTAGTGATTTTTTCCTCCATCTCTCCCAGTATTCTGACAAGCAGGCTACATCTTTTGGTTTTCTAGATTTATCTCTATACATATTCATATTCACTCATTTGCACTGTTTTTTTTTTAAATCAGAGAACTTACTTAGATCAGGTCCAGCATTGTAAGCACTTCCAATTTGTACACACTAAAGGTAATTTAAAGGTTCTTTTGCTGTATAAATATAATTTATCTGTATCCTACAAGAGCCACAACATGGCTTAATTCATTCTTATCCTATCTGTCCTGCTTCATTGTATAAATAACGCTCCAAAGGTCATGTTTTAAATGTGGAGCCATCTGAGTAGGACATTTTCCAATGGCAGTGATTCTCGTATGCTAGTTAATGTCATCTGCAATGACATATAAAAAGCAACAACTTGATTTTTCCTCAGAAAGCTAAATTTTTATTGAATATAAAGGATTATCTTTTATTCTAAGATTGTCCTTCATACTTACTGATGATTTAAATTGAAATTTGCCCTTTCTTTTAATGAAACATTCATGACCAGTTACTGTGAATTTGTACCCTCATAATGTGAAATACTTGAGACAACATATGTTTCAGAATTTAGGTTCATTTTGGATTCTGGAAAGGTAATAAAGTCCATGTATCCTATATGACATAACAGCCACAGTAGGGTCTGAGAGGACACTCCCTAATCAATTACAGTAATGTTTCTGCAGTGAAACATAAGAATATTTATTCTACATGATAGAATAAGCCGGTGAATAACCTCATGTCAGTTTAGGTCAGGCTTTATTGCCAGATGAGGAGGATTAGTTGAGATGTTGATGACAAATGAGTTACAGGCAAGAATAAAAAGGCATGTTTGATTTTCAAATGTTTGGATTTTGCAATTGTGGATGAGAGGTTGCCTTTTAAAATGTTCTTAGTTTGAAAAATTAAGTTGGCTACCCTGTACAGGACCACAAGATGTTTTTTGAAATTTCACTGGTCCACAAAATCTGAAAGCATAGGAAACACTCCTTGAAAGCTATTGAAGTGAGTGTAACTATACTTTTATATTCATCCCTAGCCAATAATAATGTCCCTTTCCATTTTGTTTGCAAGGAAATACATCGTCAGTTATAATCTTTGAATGTTGCAAGATTCCCAGACATGCTTTTTTAATTGAAATAATTAAATTTATCTTGTGGCAATTTTCAGAGATTAGGGCAGGATAGGTTGCAGTCTAAACCCATCTACAATGTGAAATGATGGGTTAGGATTTTCCTAAAGGAATGACTTCTAACCAGAAAGGTCTTCTTGGTTGTATTTGTTTGGGTTAAATAGAATTGTGAACATAAGACTTGAGGTTGGTCTGTGTTGGGTAAGGGCACAAATATCTATGTGAATTTAGGTTAACTTTGGCATTCGTAGTTTATGTGCCTATTCATCAAATGGAGCTAATAGTTCCCACCCAACAAGTACAAAATGAGTTAGCAGTCATGAAAGTACTTGGATGAGGAGGACACTTTAACATGTCAAATGGCTGTTTTGAGAAATAATTTATATAGTATGAAGCAACAAAATAAAAATAACACAGATATACAATTCTTATCCTAGCAAATTTGTCCAGAAAGTAGACTTGGTACTTTATCCTAGCTAGGCTATAATTAACTATTGCTTAAAAACTCTATTTTTCTTAGCCATTGTGTCAGTTATTTATAGAGTTCTAAATTTAAAATCTACTAAAATCTAAATTTAAAATCTACTACACAGGTACTTTATCCTAGCTAGGCTATAATTAACTCTTGCTTAAAAACTATATTTTTCTTAGCCATTATGTCAGTTATTTATAGTATTCTAAATTTAAAATCACTTTTTGCCTGCTTTGTGAAATGTACCTGCCTGATCTCAATTTCCTTCTTGAGAAGGAAGAGATAAAAAAAGATAATAAATTAATTATATCAAGTACATTAAAGTGCACCATGTAAAATAAGGTGACATTACTTGTGTTTGTTAAATGTTTTTTCTCTTCTATATGTTTAATTTTTTAAAAATATTTACTTTTTAGTTGTAGTTAAACACAATACCTTTATTTTATTTATTTACTTATATGTGGTGCTGAGGATTGGACCCAGGGCTCTGCAATGCTAGACGCATGCTGTACCACTGAGCCACAACCCCAGCCCTAAATTTTAAATTATATATAAAACCATTTCAGAAATCTGTCCTGTAGACTAAAATAAAACTTAGGTATTTTAACAACAAAACTACACTAGAACACTATACATGACAGCCCTTTTATGAATGCCATTGAACTGGCAGAAGACAGTTGGACATACTGTTACATACTGAGTGTTCAATAAATATAACCTGGATAGATGAAAAGCAGGGAGGAAAGAAAAGAGAGAGAGATGCTAGCCTTTGGGCTTATGTTCCTTATATCTCTTCTCCATATCATGGCTACCATTCTTAAATGAAATGCAGAAACTAATTGCTTACAAAATCTACAGCATGGGAACTGAGAATAAATGGATTTGAAAGATCTCTGGGGAAACATGGAAATTTTCTAAAATTATCATGGTGGATGTTGGCACAACTCAGTAAATTTACTAAAAAACATTGAATTGTATACTTTTCCAGGTGAATTTTATGATATATGTTATAATCCAAGAAATCTATTTTTTAAAATTCAAATTACATTTTATTTTAAAAGCTTTGAGGTTCCTTCAGAGGTACATATAACTTAATAAAACATAGTTACATATAAATATAGTAATTATCAGATGAGGCTGAATGTGCTGGTTCTAAAGTAGGGGACTAAAACAGGATACAGCAGACCCAACAACTGGAGCTTAATCCAGAAGATTCATGAATTCCAAGGCAAGCCAGGTGATTTTGCAGGATCTAAGCTGACATTCCTTAAATGGCTGTGACATAAATTGATCTGATACTAGGCAGTTTACATATATTATCAAATTTAACTTTACATTTCTTTCTTTTTTTTTTTTTGGTACCAGGTGATTAAACCTAGGAGTGCTTAAACACTGAGCCACATCCCCAGCTCTTTTTAAAATACTTTATTTACGGAGATAGTCTCATTAAGTTGCTAAGGGCCTCATTAATTTGCTGAGACTGTCTTTGAACTCAAGATCTTCATGCCTAGGCCTCTTGAGCCCCGAGGATTACAGGTGTGCACCACCGCACCTTGCTAT
This sequence comes from Ictidomys tridecemlineatus, assembly GCF_052094955.1. Lineage (NCBI taxonomy): Eukaryota > Metazoa > Chordata > Mammalia > Rodentia > Sciuridae > Ictidomys > Ictidomys tridecemlineatus. The sequence continues at coordinate 73,306,405 of NC_135489.1, read as the reverse complement.
GTATATTATTAAATTATTTTAATATATCATGGATTGATTTTCAAAATACTTTGAGAACAGGTTTATATTCAGATGTTTTGTTCTTTAATTGAAACTCACCCCTGTTAGTTGTGTGAGCCAGTGATGGTAAAGTCTTCAGATAGACAATTGTTTTTTATACAGTTTCTTAGTCATATCCTATTTTTGTATACAATAATGGACACTTGCACTTGGAAACACTATTAAATATGTTTTACCTCAGAATTAGGATAAATAGAAGGATGATATGATAATCTCCATATTAAAAAGGAAAATGATTTGTTCTCCAATTAATTGGGTTTAAAATATTCTAGGGATTGACATACTAGGAATAAATATAGCATACTGTTTAAATTGGAGATTATTACTCTTCAAATCCAAAGTATCCTATGAAATCACAGGATGAGTGCATCACCCAGTGGAAGATGTTGCTAAGTGCAAGTGATTGTGAGCCCTGCCTATGGTACTTGTCTTTCCATCTGGGATTCTATAAGATGCTCCCCAAAGACACTTAACTTTTCTCTTGGGAAGTTAAGAGGAATAGACCTTCATATTTATTTCCAATTTTTATGAGGAGTCTATACTTTTTCCATTTGAAGAAGAGGTGGAAACTTCCTCTTTCTTTGGCAATAAAATGGGTGAGGATAGCTTGTGCAGCTTTAAAAAAAAATAGCCTCTCTTATATCAGCATTTTCTGAAGTGTGGTATACATATTACTAGAAGTAGACAAACACACATAATTTAAATTTGCTTCTTATTTTGATGCTTATTAGAAAAGAGAATGCCTTGGTTGTACCATACTTATCATTACATAAATATTATTGGTGAAGTTAAGACTAGAGCAGGTGTCAGCACCCTATCCAGACCAAGTGATGAATTACTGATGCAGTGCTCAGGTATGCCTGAGAAAGTGTTGCTGCATTTTTTTTTAAATATCTTTAGTTGTATATAACTTTATTTTATTTATTTTTCTATTTGGTGCCTCACACATGCCAATAAACTACTAAGCCACTGAGACACAACCCAAGCCCTGTTACTGCATTTTTATAGGAATACAGTAAAATCTTATTTTCATAAAATGGTAATAATTAAATATACAACATTTACACACAATTGTGAACTGGAATCAAACCTGTGCTCTGTTTTTTCTTTCTATTTTATTGTTAAAGTCAACATGGGTCAATAGGTAAAAATGGAATTTTTTAAATATAAAGGTATAATCTGTGAGCGAAATGTTAATACAAGGGAATGATTGAGATGAAATCAATTATGTATCTTTAGATATTGAGACCGAATTTAGTAATTGCTTGGATCATCTCTGTTATAGAGTGACCAGCTGTAAAGAAAACTATTATCCCACAAATATGATAAAAATATATTTGAAGTTTGTTTTTTTCATAAGCATATTGAGAATGAACCTATTACCTTGTATGCCATAAGTTTAGGGACATGCATTCAGGTGTGATTCTTTTTAACCACAAGTGTTATTTTGAAACAAACACACAAAAAATGCTGCACACAAAAAGTATATAATAAAGGTTCCTCAAAAATTTCAACATAGAATTAATCATATAATCTGGATATTCCACTCCTAGTTACATACCAAAAGAATTGAAAATTGATAACGAAACAAATCTACACCTATGTAGAACTATGTACAGGGTAGCACTATTCACAATAGCCAAAGGGTAGACAGGGGAGAATGGGGATCAGTTTCCTCTTGGGGTGGTGAAAATTTTTTGTAACAAGATAGAAGGCATGGGCAGGTTGGGCTGCTGCAGCTGCAGCTGTGGGAGTCGGGGCGCTGCATGTGAAAGGTTCCAGATGCATCTGTGGTTCCAGCCCCGCCACCCTCAGCCTCTCCCACCCTAGTCTCTGGGCTGGGTTCTGAGGGAAAGAGAATGTGCTAGCCTCTGGAGCCCCTTGGAAACCCCTGGCAGCCTCCAACACCGCCCTCCTTCCCTTTGCTGAGGCTGGCCTCACTGGGTGCTAGGCTACTCTGCGGGAAGGCGCCTGTGTGCTATGGAGATCCTGCTGCCCTCCAGCCTTGCTCCTTTGCCCGGCCCTGCAGGGGCCCGCCCTTCTGCTGGCCTTCTTCTTCAGCTGGCTGGAGCAACGTGGATCTGGGAGGTCTTTGGGCTGAGGAGGTGGCAGCTCCTCAGGCTCCATCGTGTCCTTGGGTGGAGACTTCGGAAATCTGCTAAGGAAATTCAAGCTGGTGTTCCTAGGAGAGCAGAGCGTTGGAAAAACGTCCCTGATCACCAGATTCATGAATGACAGTTTTGACAACACTTATCAGGCAACAATTGGCATTGACTTTTTATCAAAAATCATGTACTTGGAGGATCCAACAGTATGATTGCAGTTATGGGACACAGCAGGTCAAGAGCGGTTCAGGAGCTTAATTCCTAGCTACATTCGTGACTCCACTGTGGCAGTTGTTGTTTATGATATGACAAAAGTTAACTCATTCCAGCAAATGCAAAATAGATTGCTGATGTCAGAACAGAAAGAGGAAGTGATGTTATCACCATGCTAGTAGGAAATAAAACAGATCTTGCTGACAAGAGGCAAGTTCCAATTGAAGAAGGAGAGAGGAAAGCCAAAGAGCTGAATATTATGTTCATTGAAACCAGAGCAAAAGCAGGATACAATGTAAATCATCTCTTCTGACATGTAGCAGCAGCTTTGCCTGGGATGGAAAGCACACAGGACAGAAGGAGAGAAGATATGATTGATATTAAACTGGAAAAGCCTCAGGTGCATCCAGTCAGTGAAGGAAGCTGTTCCTGCTAATTTCTCATGGCATCTTCAACCCTTCTCCAGAAGCTCGCTGCTTTAGCTTCTTTACTATCATTTATTGCAGTGTGAATATTGTCTTGAACCTTTTCCCTTTAGTAATAACGTATTGCAATTCATCATTGCTGCCTATATCGTGGACATGATCCATTAGCTTCACATGCACAAAAAAGTCAGTGTCTTCATTGTTTATATTTTACAAAGAAACAAAAGATTCCAGCATATTCCAGTGATAACCTTAAATATCAGATACATTTTCTTTACATTTTTTCTTTTTTTATGTTAAGATAATGTACTTTAAAATGATGAAAATCTCAACAATATGAGCATGGCTTGGTTAAGGAGCAATATGTTCTCAGCAGCATTTACCCTACCTACTTGATCTTTCCCTGCTTTTCTTACCTTTCTGTTATCTGCATTCCCTATTCTCATCCTCTCACAAAACAAACAGGAGGTGGCAATGCAGCAAACCCATTGGAATTATCCTTCAGTTTTACAGATAGCCACTTGCTTTAGGCCAAGATGTTCAAAATTATTCTTGAGCACTGATATAAATAACTTAGACCTTCTTTGAGGTCAAAAAATGGTGAACAATGCTTAAATGAGGACAGGGTTCTGGTATATCCTCAAAATTAATCCTAATGAACATATTGAGTACTTACAAGTAGATGAGCATAAAATTTATTTCTGACCAAGACAAATGACTTTTTCACATGTACTTTATTAGACTCTGGGAGAAAAAAAATAACCTAGTGCTTCAGAACAGGTTTTTAATGTTTAATTATTCATCATAAAATCAGTTCCAATTAACTCTTTCTCCCAAGTTTTTAAAATTGTTGATATAGCTATTGTTTGTTTTAAAACAAAAAACTATACCACCACCCTTTTAAGCAACAGATTTTGCTTGTATTTTCTTTCTTTTAAAAAATGCTGTGCAGGCAAGGCATTGTGAAAATCAAATTCCTTTAAGAAACAGTGGAAGTATTTAAATTTGATGACTTGATCAAAACTATGACAAATAGAGATAATGATATCTAAAGCTTACCCACAAAACCCTCACAGAATAGCAAATACCCTACTCTGAACATTTTAAGTTAAAATTAAAATGGAAATAATTTTTTGTAAGCTCTTAGAGGTAGATAAGAACATTGAAAAGGGAAAGGAGAGAATGGAAATAAAAGTCAATATTATGCAGATTTATGCTTTATATTTTAGTGTTTTTTAACAATGTTGGGCCTTTCAAGCTGGTTTTGCTTTTTATTAGATCTGTATTGTTTGGTTAATTAACTAGTGATTTAGTTTTATATTTAAGCTACAATTAATCTTTTTTTCTTTGGTAATATTTATTTCTTTGACTTTTTTTAGAGTTGAATTTTTAGATATTTTGGTGAGTCATTTAGAGCTTCATCACCATGGCAATATGCATTTTTCTTAAAACACTGCAAACAAATATACTAGGAGTGCACCCTTTTAATCTTTACTAGTTACTGTGAGATTGCTGTGTAAGTTAATAAACAGATATGTAAATACATTGTTTGCACGAGAAAATTTCTGAGCTAAAGCTTATGAAAATCCTGCTGAATTTATGTTGTAAGCATTACTTAACACAGTATAAAGAAGAAAAGACAACAAAATAACTTCATACTTTCTTGTCTCCTCATTGCTACAAAACCCTTAACTCAGAAAACCTTGCTCCCCTCTATTCTTCTTCCTCCTTCACTTCTCATTTATTGTCACCTTGTAATATTCAGAGAGAACTTGGATGTTTTCAGGTGATCATTAGCCCACATACCTGTAACTTATACTCAAAGATGAGATGGAGTTGCAAAGTGCTTTTATAACAGAATGTTATTGCTAAAAGCAAAAAAAAAGATAGAAGGCATGATTCCATAACATTCTGAATGCACTAGATGCCCTGAATTTGAATTATTCATTTTAAAACCATAAATTTTATGTCATGAGAATTTTACCTCAACTAAAAAAATGCAAAGATCTATCTATTTTGTAGTGTGGTATGTTTAATAAATAGAATGATGTTAGGGTATGTAAAAGCATTACTTGATTTAGGAATTACATATCTATTTCATAGTTTTCTTTTTATGGTAAATTATATTAATTTTCTACTTTTAGGAATATAAATTTTCCTTTTAAGATAAATTTTAAGTTTAAAAGGATTAATATAAAAGAAAGAAATAATAAAAGTACTACAGATGACAAATGAAGACAATTAAGAGATGAGTGAAAACAGTAGAAACTTCAAGAAATACTGTATTTTATGTTCAAGCCAATTAATTTTTAATGAGAAAATATTGAGCACTAATTGTTGTTCATATCAAAGTTGAACAAAATTTGTTTCTTGCCATCAGGAATTTCATCTAATAAAGATGATAAATCATATTCACAGATAATTTTAGGCAGAGGCTAAATGTGCCAAGTGCTCAGACAGACTGAGATCAAGATCAGGAACCTGTTTGGTTACCAGTACCATTCAAGAAAATGAATGGAGAGAGAGAGAGAGAGAGAGAGAGAGAGAGAGAGAGAGAGAGAGAGAGAGAGAGAGAGAGAGAAATGAACTAAAGCCAAAAATAGCAACTTAGTTTAGGCATTGTTGGTTGGTAGAAGGGGTTTTGATGGGACACTATTTTAGAGAACAAGTTGCCTTCAAAGTTAGAGATGAGGAGCTGCAGTAATTAACAAATGCACAAGCAGTGTATTTAAGTTCTATGCACTGTATTACTTTCTGTCTGTACTTTTTCTCTCTCAGTAACCTGACAGTTATCTGGGTTTTCTGTCCTTGATGATAGTATGCTAAAGCACTTAAGAATGCAGGCTCTGAAGCTCAATTGCCTTGGTTTAAATTTCAGTTCCATTAGTTATATGTCATGTAAAGTTAGTAACATCACTTGCTTTTACTATCTTAGTTTTCCAGCTTGTAAAATGAGAATACTATTATTATCTACATTACAAATTTGCAGTAAGGATTAAGTCAAATGATTAAGTGGATAAAGCATTTTTCTATTATGGTGCTGGGAATCAGATCCAAGGCCTGGTGTATAAGAGGTAAATGCTTCACCACTGAGCTACACCCCAGCCTTGACAAAGTGCTTTTAATATTGATTTGAACTTAGTAAGTGATGAATAAATGATAGCCATTATCATTATTTTTGGTATATTAGTCCTATACAGTCTACCTCCTAAAAATATTTTTGAATGTCCCCCAATCCCACTGCCTTAGTTTAAGGCCTTATGTAGTCACAGTTGCAATTTTACCCTAACTACTTGCTTCATCTCATCGAAATTCAGAGGGCTAACAACTTCTTGATACACTTTGCTTAGTCTCATATATTCAACTCAGGTGACATCTTTTGAAACTTTCCCCAATCCTGTACTACCCTAGTCCAGTTAGAGCCATCCACCGGCATTTATGTCACCTTGAGAATACCCCAATTATAGCACATCTCATGGTCCTGTGACTACTTGATGATCCTTAGGCTATGAAACCTTGAAAGCTGCTGGTACAAAGTATATACTTATTGAATGCTTAAGTAGATGAATGGATGATTTCTGCCTGTGGACTGCTGGCTCACAGTCTATACTCAGAAAGTTAAGGTGAACACACTGAAGAATAAATAACTATGAACATTATGTGGTAAGTGCTGTAAGAGTTCAGGGAAAAGGGAGTATTTGGTGAGTGTTGGAGTAATCTAATTAGGCCTCAAAAAGGTAGAGCTTGATTTGGAATTGAAGAAAAATTAAAACTGTGTGAAAAGAAGGGCAACCACAATCTGAGCAAGGGAGATATTTTATGAGTTCAATATTTGGTGACATAAAAAACATGTAACATTTGCAAAACAGAAGACACCATTCTAACTAGGGTGTTTGGGTAGGAGTTATATGTTGAAAATTACAAGTAGTTCCCATAAACAGTGTGTGTTCTAAGGATAAGTTTTCAAATTATTAGGACTTTAGAGATTATATACATGATAATGATATTTCTGAGCCAGCCTAAGATACTGTAATTAACCTACTTAAGTAGTCAAAGTGGCCTAGGACAGCACTGGTCTGAACTCTGGGGCCTGTAGAAGCAGAGGTTCAGAAAAGATGTGATGGATTTGGGACAAGAAGATAAAGTGATAGAGGAAGTCCAGCTATGTCTTTAGTCTATGGCCCTCTCTACACCACTTTTTACATGTAAGTTTCTTGGTTCTACAGCTCAGTTTCTCTATCATATCCCAAGACCTTTGATGTTTCTACCCTCCCAGTCTGCAGAAAGGAAGAGGCAAGGTAGTGGGGGAGATAGACATTTCAGACACTTTCTTAAGCCTAAATTATAATGCTGTAATTGGAACAGGATTCATAGGCTTTAGTCAAATGTCTGTGCTGCTAACTACCTTGAAAAAATCAGTAGAGTTGAGGGTGCTGGGTCTCCTCTCCAGCCTTCCCCACTCCCTCAGGGTAACAGCTCTTTGCTATTTAAAGAGACTTGATTGAATTCATTCAGGACAATGTGACAATGACTGATAGCTACCTCATTCTGGCAGCTGTATTTCCTATAATTTTAACAGCCTACTCCTTAGCTCAGCTCAAATGAACTTGTAATTGCTGGAATTTTTGACTGTAGTGCAGACCAATAATGGGGTGGGATAAGGGTTGAAGAAAGAGAGTTCCACTGCGTAAGATATTTTCATAAGGGAAACCTTGGCTAAAAGATTTTCATAGTTCCCTTTCTTCTTCACCTCCCTCCCCCAGGTTTTTCTTGTGTATTCTTCTCCACAGAATTGCAAGTTGTGTAGTTTTTTTTTTCATATCTTCATGGCAGTTCTTGGTAAGTATTGTTATTCATTTGTGCACAAATCTGGGACAGCTTGTAATGGAAAATAGGGTTCATTACAAAGGCAAGAGATATGGTTAAGGGGCCCTTGAAAGTGGAGCCTACAAAATACATCTACACAAATAAGTAGAGAAGGTTTTTGAGTAGAATATTGAGATGATGAAAGCAATAAAAAAGCACAATTAATTCTAAATTTTGGATTATAAATGATGGATCTTGACTTGTAATGATTAATACAAAATCTTATTTGTACCTGCTGTTTTTTATTTTACTTTTTTATTAAAACTGTAATGTCTAGTTCCCTAGTCATCTGACTTTTCTCTGTAGCTCCTGAACAGATTTCCTTTAAGATTAACGCTCTTTGAGGCTTTTGTGTTCTTGTATTCCCAAGTAGCCCAAAGATCTTATACATTGTTTCTGTATTTCAAAATTCAATTACAATGTTAGCAAAACACCAAGACTACTTTATAAGACAACATTTTTCTTTTTAGTAAAAGTCTCCAGCCCTTTCAACTGTCCCCCAGAACACAACAGAGATAGAAGTTAATTATCTGCGTCTGTTAGCTCACACAGCTGCAGGAGATTCTGCCCTCCTCCCCAACCTATGCATGGTAAACCATATTGAAAATAGACTTTTTCCTCTGTTGTTGTTTTCTTCTTTATAATATTCATTATGTTAATACCTTTGATGATTCTACCCTCCCAGTCTGCAGAAAGGAAGAGGCAAGGTAGTGGGGGAGATAGACATTTCAGACACTTTCTTAAGCCTAAATTATAATGCTGTAATTGGAACAGGATTCATAGGCTTTAATCAAATGTATATATTTTCCTACATATTGAAAGTTAAAGAGTCTTGTTAATATTAGACGCTGGGGCATCACATTTGCATACTTTACTCTTGACAGCTTGCCATACCATTTGTGATACTGGGTATTGGTGATGGGCAGTGACTTGCTTGGTGGAATTTGCTATTTTGTTTTCTTGTTCCATCTAATGGAGCAGTTATTGTCAAAATTGGATTTTGTGGTTTAGTCTTTAATCATCACAGGTTGCAGCCATAATTCAATGAGACCTAATAATCCAAACAGTACACTTTCATCTTTTTCAATTTCCAGTCTGTATAAATGACTAGTTTTAGGAGATATTATTTTATTGTGTATTATTCACTGGTCTAGCTGGTGAAAAAAACAATGAAGTGCATTTTTTACTTTCTAGCATTAACAATACTATTTTGACTTAGAAAACTAATTACTGACATTTCCCTTTCTTGTCTGAGCTAAGTATTTCCCTTGCTCAGTTCAGTTCAGCAGTCACTTATTAAACAAGCCACACACACCCTACATCCATTGATCATAAAGTTGTTGTATATCTGTTATGTTGGGCACCCTGCCAGGCACACACAGGCTTTATCATGCAAACATCAAGTGGAACCATTTAAGAATACTGTTTGTAATTTTAATATTTTATTTATTTTTAATGATTCATATCTTAGTTTTATAAATTAAGAATTTCTTTTAAATTTTCATCGGAAAAGTGAGCATAGGCATGGAGGAAGAAACAACCTCTCTCTGCTGCCTTGATTTCACCAAAATGCCTCCTATTGGGTTATTATATGATAGACCCTGAGGTAGGTATCATATCAAGATGGGATTTAATTCATGAACCTATCTTGTGACAAAACAGGGAAACCCCTAAATAGCAATGTCCCCAAACCTACAAGATTAGAAAATTCTCATGCTTCTAACATTAAAGAAATTGGCATGCTCACATTTTACCTGTGTTTTGTTTTTTGTTAGAGTTTATTTTAGGTTCACTTGAAGTGATTAATGCTTAAGTAATTACTGATGTGACAGCATAAAGGTATAGCTAAGACATTGCATCAGGAAACTTTAATGTTTAACATGGGATTTTTAAAAATTCTACTTATCTAAAACCTGATTTCTTTTGTGTAATAGCTTAAAATCTGATGATTGATGGTGGTGATGGGTTGTATATGGAATTGTCTTCTACCATATTTTTGATGAATTTGAAACATTTGGAATTAACATATTGGCCAGAAAATGAATCTTTCAATCAAGACTTTTATACTGTAGTTGTATGTCAATATTAATAAGTTTGATGTTGCATCTTTTCACTTCTGTCATTTGAGTTCTGAAGTATAAGTTCAAATTGTTGCAGATTATACTTTGAGCAGTTATTTATCTGAGAGGATGGAAAAATATTCTATTTGTTATTATTTTAGAAATGTATCTTAAGTAAAAAATACTGAAATGCATTGAGAAGTCTATCCAAATTTTTTTAGAATTTTCCAAAATCTTGTTAATTTCATAAAATGTAGTTTTAAAAACAAATTTTAGGAGATAAAACAAAACATTCTTTTAAAGTAGTATTCACAATCCTTTTCTTTTGGTGGAGGAAGGAGTCAAGGAAAGCTGGACATTTTTAAAAAACAAAATTAGTGCAAGAAAATCTTTTTTTATTGATTGTTCAAAACATTACAGAGCTCATGCAAGAAAATCTTTAGAGTAAAAAAAATGAATATATATTTTAACTGTAAATGTTAACTTTAAAATATTTTCCAGTAAGAAAGACGCAGGATTTTTTTCCAGCTTTAGGTTAATTGTGTTGTAAAAGTCTGATGAGTTGCCATTATTAACTTAGTTTTTCTTTTATGTTAGATTCAGAAACACAGTGACATCTGTCAGGTTCTTTGAAAGGCTTTCAGCTGCTGAGGAAGTGTGTTTATGCTTTCAGTCCAAAAGAAATGATTCCCTGGGAAGCACTGAAAAAATGAGGATATTTCAGAATCATTTTCAGATTATTTTTTACATTTCTTTTTGATGCTATAAATTATTTTATCTGTTATAGGTGTTAAGCACTTTTTTATGAAGTAAAAATTTAGACTATATTTGGAAAATATACCCAGCTATATCTGATTTTTAAAAGCTGTTTTTTCAAAAGCATAAATTAAAAGAGGTGACAGGTTAATGGAGGTGAACAAGTTAGTTGAGCTGTCTCACATTATTTGAGAAAATAGCAAATGCTTGAGGACTTTATGAATCATGGCTGGTGAGAAATCACCAAGATTTACCAGAAGCAACTTTATCATAAACAAACTTCATTAAAATCAGCAGATTCCAATTCATAAAGTTTATAAATGTCTCTAGTATTCATACTGTTCAAAAGATTCCAATCACAGCTCCAATTGCAGCTGATTTGTCAGTTTTTAGGGATGGTTGAATATGTGCCCATATTTTATTAATTCATACTAGCCACAAGCCAATATACAACTTAATATAAAATATTTTCAGTGAATCACTTTCTTCCTTTTAATTATTTACCTCTTTGACCTAATGATATGAGTGAACTGATTTAGAAGATAGAATCCAGAAAATACCACAGGTTTTACAATGTAAAATATTGATCATTGGTGGTACACATAGGTAGAATGAAAAAATATGTTAGAAGACCTGATGGGAGGCTAAACTATTTGGACTCACATCAATCTATATATATATTTAAGTTTGCCTAACTTAGTTTTCCTTATAAAAGAATTAATATTTATTGTTAAGTACATATACACCAAGAGAAAATATTACATATAGGGAACACTTGCTTAGGGAGTTTAAATCTGGTCTTTTTTTAAAAAAATCGTGTAGTTTTTGACTATTTTAGATCATAGTTCATTGCTTCACTTAGCATGAAATAAAAACATCCTATTTAACATGTTTTCATCAGTATTTCTTTATATTACAAAAACCTCCTACATGCAAAATTGATATTAAGATTAACATAAAATTTAAATATGAAAACTAAGTTAGATTACTTACTCAAGTAGTGTATTTGCTCTCACAACTGATGGGCTGCCAAACATAGGTTAAATCAATTTCTTTGCCTAAACTTTTTGCATTGTAATGGAATAAATTCTGACTGCTTGAAAAATTGTGATCTACTAGAAATGTACCCGTAAAATCATTTTTAAACATTAAATATTTTGAATATAGGATTCATCACAGTTGATATAAATAATTTTGTATGTACATTGTATGGCATCAGTGTTGATTATTAATGTTTATCATTATCTTCTATAACTTGTCTAAAACACATTATGAGATTTTCATTGAAGTATTGTGTACTTTCTCCAAGACTGAAATATAAATATGAGGTGTGCTTGGAAGTTGCAAAAATGTGTTGCATTAATTGAGCAAATGAAGAAAAATATAAAGACTCTTTATGGTCTTTTTCTAAACCTAGTGTAGGTGATATGCTTAGCTGTAGCTCTTTATTGATGCTATAGATAGGGTGGTTCTGCTATGCTAGTGAAAGTTAAAATACAAAACATTTCACTTACTGCACACCATGAAGAGAAAGGCTATTTTTTTCTTTGTGCATTTAAAGACCAGTTTGTTTTCTCTTTTAAAAAACACGAGTGATACTTGAAATGTTTCAACAATTTTCAGACTTCTTGATGATCAACTATTTGTGCTCTTCAATAGACGAATGCATTACATAGTTCTTGATATATCATATTTCACAGTTTGATTCAAATGGGTTATGAACTCCCATTTTTACCCCGTATACAGATTGCTGAATCACATCAGTTACACTTCTATTGATTTACATATTGCCATTCTAGTGTCTATTGCATTCTGCTGCCTTTCCTATACTCTACTGTCCCCCCTCCCCTCCCCTTTTCTCTCTCTACCCCCTCTACTGTAAATCATTTCTTCCACTTGTATTATTCTTCCCTTATCCCTCACTTCCTCTTGTATGTAATTTTGTATAACCCTGAGAATCACCTTCCATTTCCATGCAATTTCCCTTCTCTCTCCCTTTCCCTCCCACCTCTCATCCCTGTTTAATGTTAATCTTCTTCTCATGCTCTTCGTCCCTACTCTGTCCTTAGTTACTCCCCTTATATCAAAGAAGACATTTGGCATTTGTTTTTTAGGGATTGGCTGGCTTCACTTAGCATAATCTGCTCTAATTCCATCCATTTCCCTGCAAATTCTATGATTTTGTCATTTTTTAACACAGAGTAATACTCCAATGTGTATAAATGCCACATATTTTTTATCCATTCATCTATTGAAGGGCATCTAGGTTGGTTCCACAATCTTGCTATCATGAATTGTGCTGCTATAAACATCGATGTAGCAGTGTTCCTGTAGCATGCTCTTTTTAGGTCTTTAGGGAATAGACCGAGAAGGGGGATAGCTGGGTCAAATGGTGGTTCCATTCCCAGCTTTCCAAGAAATCTCCATACTGCTTTCCAAATTGGCTGCACCAATTTGCAGTCCCACCAACAATGTACAAGTGTACCCTTTTCCCCACATCCTCGCCAGCACTTATTGTTGTTTGACTTCCTAATGGCTGCCAATCTTACTGGAGTGAGATGGTATCTTAGGGTGGTTTTGATTTGCATTTCTCTGACTGCTAGCGATGATGAGCATTTTTTCATGTACTTGTTGATTGATTGTATGTCCTCCTCTGAGAAGTGTCTGTTCAGGTCCTTGGCCCATTTGTTGATTGGGTTATTTGTTATCTTATTGTCTAATTTTTTGAGTTCTTTGAATACTCTGGATATTAGGGCTCTATCTGAAGTGTGAGGAGTAAAGATTTGTTCCCAGGATGTAGGCTCCCTGTTTACCTCTCTTATTGTTTCTTTTGCTGAGAAACATCTTTTTAGTTTAAGTAAGTCCCATTTGTTGATTCTAGATGTTAACTCTTGTGCTATGGGTGTCCTATTGAGGAATTTGGAGCCCGACCCCACAGTATGTAGATCATAGCCAACTTTTTCTTCTATCAGACGCCGTGTCTCTGATTTGATATCAAGCTCCTTGATCCATTTTGAGTTAACTTTTGTTACAATTCATATTACACATACAGAGCATATTTTTTTAAATATCTCTGCTTGTATACTAAGTATATTCACACCATTTGTGTCTTACTACATGTACTTAGGGAAATTATGTCCATCTCATTCCACCATCTCTTTTACACCCCTTGCCCCTCCCTTCCCTCCCTCCCCTTTGTCTTATCTAGAATTCATCTAAACCTTCCATGCTTCCCCTCCCAACCCCACTATGAATCAGCCTCCTTATTTCAGAGAAAACATTTGGCATTTGGTTTTGGGGGGTTGGCTAACTTCACTTAGCATTATATTCTCCAACTCCTTCCATTTACCTGAAAATGTCATGATTTTATTCTCTTTTTTTTCTGAGTTATATTCTGTTGTGTATAAATACTACATTTTCTTTATCCATTCATCTACTGAAGGCCATCTAGGTTGGTTCTATAGTTTAGCTATTGTGAATTGTGCTGCAATAAACATTGATGTGGCTGTGTCCCTGTAGTATGCTGTTTTTAAGTCCTTTGGGTATAGACCAAGGAGTGGGATAGCTTGATCAAATGTTGGTTCCATTTCTAATTTTCCAAGGAATCTCCATACTGCTTTCCATATTGGCTGCACCAATTTGCAGTCCCACCAGCAATGTATGAGTGTGCCTTTTCCCCCACATCCTCACCAACACTCATTGTTTGTATTCTTAATAGCTGCCATTCTTACTGGAGTGAGATGAAATCTTAGAGTAATTTTTATTTGCATTTCTCTAATTGCTAGAGATGTTGAACATTTTTTCATATATTTGTTGATTGATTGTATATCCTCTTCTGAGAAGTGTCTGTTCAGGTACTTGGCCTATTTATTGATTGGGTTATTTGTTATTTTGGTGTTTAGCTTTTTGAGTTCTTTATATACCTTAGAGATTAGTGCTCTATCTGATGTGCAAGTGGAAAAAAATTTGTTCCCATTATGTAGGCTCTCTATTCACTTCACAAATTGTTTCTTTTGCTGAGAAGAAGCTTTTCAGTTTGAATCCATTCCATTTATTAATTCTTAATTTCAATTTTTGCGCTATAGGATTCTTATTAAGGAATTTGTGGCCTAATCTGATATGATGGAGACTGAGGTCTACTTTTTCTTCTATTAGACACAGGGTCTCTGGTTTAATTCCTAGTTCCTTGATCCATTTTGAGTTGAGTTTTGTGCATTGTGAGAGATAGGGGTTTAATTTCATTTTGTTGCATATGGATTTCCAGTTGTCCCAGTATCATTTGTTGAAGAGACTATCTTTTCTCCAATGTATGTTTATGGCACTTTTGCCTAATATAAGATAACTGTAATTATATGGGTTAGTCTCTGTACCATTGTTCTACTAGTCTATTTAGGTGACAATATCATGCTTTTTTTTTTTAACTATTGCTCTGTAGTGTAGTTTAAGGTCTGGTATAGTGATGCCACCAGTTTCACTCTTCTTGTTAAGAATTGTTTTGACTATTCTAGGTCTCTTATTTTTCCAGATGAATTTCATGATTGCTTTTTCTATTTCTATGAGGAATGTCATTGGAATTTTGATTGGAATTGCATTAAATCTGTATAGTGCTTTTGGTAGTATGGTCATTTTGACAATATTAATTCTGCTTATCCAAGAGCAAGGGAGATCTTTTCATCTTCTAAGGTCTTCTTTAATTTCTTTCTTTAGTGTTCTGTAGTTTTCATTTGAGTGGTTGTTTTGGGGATTACAATATTGATATTTAATTTTTCAGTCCACATAGAATTAATATTTTAAAATATCAAATAAAACAAAAAAATCTTATAGCCACCTGGGTTCCCACCTTACATTACACTTGTGATGTGAAATAGAGGTGCATGGGTTAAAAACCCCATAATCACTCTTATGCCCTTTGCTTAATGATCATACATATTTTAAATAACTTAAGGGAAGGTCAGTCATTTGCTATATTTATCCAAACATTTTCCCCTTCTATTGCTCTTCCTTCATTCCTCAAGTCCCAAGTTTCCCTCGAGTATAATTTCCCTTCAGCTTGAAAAACATTTTTTTAAGAAGCATTTCCTTTAGGTAGTCTGCTGGCAATGAAATCACTTTAACAATTTCCCTTTGTCTGAGAAGGTATTTCTTTCACCACCATTCCTGAAGGATGCTTTCACTGAGTTGGCAGTTCTTTCTTTTCAGTCCTGTAAGGATGTTTTTTGTGCTCATGGCTTCTGGTGGAAATCTGTTTTTATTCAAATCCTGGCTCCCCTGCATGTGCTGCTTTTCTCTGACTGCTTTTCAATTGTTTCATTGTCTCTGGTTTTTAGCAATTTGCTTATGGTTTATCTGAATGTGGTTTTCTTTTCTTTTTATTTTTTCCTGTTTGAAGTTTCCCTGACTTCTTGAATCTGTAGATTTATGTCTTTCATTGAACTGGGACAGTGTTGAAGCATTGTTTCTTCAATTTTTTTCCTGTTCTAATCTTGTGCTCTTTTCTCTTTTTAAATTACATTCTAATAACACAAATGTCAACATTTATTATTGTTCCATAGGTCCCTGAGGCTTTGCTCATTTTTATTGATACTTTTTCTGTTTCTGTTCTTCAGATTATGTACTTTCTATTGTTTCTGTCTTCAAGTTCAGTTGTTCTCTCCTCTCTCCTCTCTATTCTGCAACTGAACCCATCCAATGAATTGTTTATTATAATATTCTATTTTCCAGTTCCAAATTTTCCACTTGTTTCTTTTTAATAATTTTTCTTTTTCTTTTGGGAACTTCTATCTTTCCAACCCTTAAAAAGCATGTTTATAATTACTTCTTAAAAGGTTTTGTCTCATGGTTTAAGTGTTTATGTATCTTGGCATGGTTGATGATCTTTCCCTTGAGAATTGATCATATCTTTATTACATTTTTCTGGTCCTTCATATGTCAAGTAATTTGGAATTCTGCATTTTATACTGTGCCTCTGGGAGGTATTAAAAAATCCTCAGGGAATGTTGATTTTATTTGTTGTCTGGGTACATAATTGAATCAGTTATGTTCAGACCCCAAGTTCTGTCTTACCTTCTATGAGAGAAGTTCTAATGTCCACTGGATTGTCATATACTTCCTTGGGTCTTCCCCACATGTGTGCTTCTGGGGAGTCTGAGACTTAGTGGCAACCTCAACTTCCTTTGAGGTCTTTTCTGTACCTGTGCAGTCCACTGTGGAACTCAAGACTTGTGCAACATTTTGCCCAAGGTTCTGGCATTCTTTTGTTGAGCTCTCTTCTCTCTGGGGCTCCACAATATTCTCTTTCATCAGTTGGTCACTTTCTAAGCCCTCTGGCTAGACAGACATAGAATGTCTCAGAACTCGATCTGCCCATGGTACTGCAGAGTTCTCAGCAATGAAGGATAACCTGACGGGCAAGCAAAGAAAAAGAGAATGAGGTTTTTTTTTTTTAATACCTTTTAGACCACATGGTTATATTTCTCTGTTCTTCTCCCTAAAAAGTTGGATTTTTAGAATTTTAGATGCCCCAGCTGCTTCTTTTTTGCAGTGTAACTCTGAGACTGGGGCTCCTTCTGGGGAAGAACCAAGAAAGAAAACGAAACACAGAATTCTTCCATACTCTCCTGGCTGTCCTGCCAGAAAGGCATCATGTCCTGGATCCTCACCCAGCATTCAGGGCCTCCAAGATCTATTTCCATCTTCCTATCCAATCTCCTGAAGCTCCCATAGCTTCACACTCTTCTCTAAGCATTCAGTGGATGTAGGTCCCCATGGAGGTTAAGGGTCTTATGAAGGTCTATGGGTCAAAGCTCTCCACACCTAGCTCTCATCTGAATCTTCTTGGACTATCTTAGAAATACAGATCCCCCAACACCCCCACAGTTTATTATTCTTTTTTTTATACTGGGGATTGAACCCAGGGGTCCTTTACCACTGAACCACATTCCCAGCCCTTTTCATTTTTTGAGACAGGGTCTCACTAAGTTGCTGAGGATGGCCTTGAATTTATGATCCTCCTGCCTCAGTCCCCAGAATGTCTGGGATCACAGTGGTGCATCACTGTTCTCAAAGATAGGAAAGTCTAATTCTTAAGGGGGCACTAGGAATCTGTATTCTGAACAAGCTCCTCAAGTGATCCAGAGGCAGTCTTCAATATTTATAGAGTGGAGGGCAGCCATTCATAGAAGTTTTCCTATGAACAGCAGTGGAGGAATGGGGAAGTAACTGGGGGAAGGGCACAAACAAGGCTGAAAGAAATGGTTTTTCATGACAAGGGAAATTTGTGGGATCCAAGGAAGGAGTCACCAAGGGAGAGTTCAGGTGAGAGGGAGCTCCTGATGGTGTAGATCTGGGAAAAGCAAGGGTGTGTGGAGGCTTCATAAGGAGAGGAGATGGGACTGGAGGGAAGGTAAGGAGGGTGGGAAGACCCTCAAGAAGCCTGAGGTGAAGGTGAAGGTGAAGGATGGGGAACAGGGAGCTGAATTGGTAGCCAGAAAAACAAAGAATGGCCTGAAATGAGTGTTTACTAGGACCAATTAAAGAAAATGCCAACTAGCCCTGTGGGCAGAGCTGAGGCCGGCAAAGAAATCTGTGGTGTGAATTTGATGGTCTGGGGCCTTGACTGACGCAGGCAACCCATGAGGCAGTGGGAGAGATGGACTGCAAAGCTCAGAAGGAAAGAGTGCACCAGGATTGGGGTGGAGCGCGGGGACCAGGTTCCCATGTAGAACCTGGTTGTGTGACCTTGAGCAGGTCATGTGACCTTTGGCCTGAATCTCCTCACCCTTCAAATGGAGACACATTTTTGCAGGTCTCTTCCCACAGGGATCTGATGGGAAAGTGAGTTAAAAAGTTTAAAAATTAGCCTATTGAGGTCAAGTTCGTAATTTTTGTTGTTAATACTCCAAGAAATCCAGTGTTATCTCCTAAAGGTTTGGGCCATGTCAAACAGGGCATTCTAGGGCAGAGAGAAAGCACTTAGCTGTCATGTCCTTAGACACACTATTTCTGGTGACAGTGATCCATTTGATACATGGCCTTCCTGAGGCAGGGTTACTCTGTGATGGAATTTAAGGGTGTTTGTCAGAGTTGAACAGACATTCTTATAGAACTGGTTGGAGGAAATGTGCTGCGGAGACAGTAGCACCAAGATAAAGATGTGTGCACTGGTGGTGGCCTTTCAGTAATTGACACGTCTCTGATTATTGTTTTATAATACCTTGCATGCTCCCCCCATTACAGTTCCATTTTATGACGATGTTAATATACAGATGTTACTTTAATCTGTTTTTTAATTTATCTCGATGATCCCACAAGTACATTTTCAAGTGATTAATTTATTGAGTAGCACCTCATTTATTTTAAAAGTATTTTCTTTTATCACTGTGAAAGTGCTAATGACATTTATACATGGCTTCTCTTTCATTTCTTGGAATATTCATTGTCCTTCTCCTCGGGACCAGGATTGCATTCCTGTCTTCTCTGTTCGAATTGCCCGTGACATTCTGCACTCATCACAGGCTGCAGTGTGTCTGTGCTCTGAAAGCCCCCCTTTGGTGGAAAGTGTGGATCCTGAAACCAGGTCAGGTTCTACATCTGATGAGAGTCAAACTCATGTCAAACATCAGCCCCTGTCAAGCATCTTCCCAATGAAATGCACTTTTAGCCAATTTCTGTTCTGAGAATATTCAATTGTGAAGTTGAATCTTCATTGTGGTGCAGGCCTGCATGTGGGAGCTGAGTATTTGGGGTGTATTTACCCCTAAGGGGACCCAGTGGCTGGTGAAACCTGTGTATCCTGTAATCACTACTGGCTCTCCCTCTCTTAGGTCCAGGGTGACATTTCCAGTAGTAGCTGGACGTTGTGCCATAGCTCTTGACCAGGTTCAAATTGATACTCCAAACATTAATCATTGTCTTTTTCCTCTTCAAGACCCCCAGCCCTCTTGGAGTCTATCCTAGTCTCTTTTGTGCTGCTTGAACAAAAGATCAAAGATTCTTCTTTTTTTTTTCTTTTTTCTTGTTGGAGATTGAACCCAGAGCCTCACACATATCAGGTAGATACTGGACCACTGAGCTACAAACCCTCAGGCTTTTTTTTATTTCAAGTCAGTTGCAAAAATTTCTAATCCTCCTGTCTTAGTCTCCTGAGTACCTGGGATTATAGATGTGCACCATGGTCCCTGGCTAAGAATAGATAATTTAAAACAAACAGAAATCTTTTGGCTTGTGATTGTGGAGGCTAGGAATTCAATATTGAGGAACTGGCATCTGGTAAGGGCCTTCATGCTGTGTCATCTCATGGCGGAAGGCAGAAAAGCAAGAGAGCAAGATGAGGCTGTTTTGAATTAAATTCTTCATGTTTTTCTATCAATGCAGTTAGCCACTGTCCCCAGCCACTATCTGCAGCCCAGACAGAATATAGCACCAGCAGGGTTGCCTGCCTTGTTGCCAGGGGTAGGATTTTGGGTACAACTTCAATAGCAACCACATGAAGAGTTTTAGTATTTACAGATCCCATAACACCTGAACACCTGGAGGCCACACATTTGGAGGCTAGGGAGTGCAAGCAGGAAAAGCCCTACACGCTAGGGAATAGGATGTTGTCACTTTGAGTTCCAGAGTAAATTTATGAATGGTCCTTTTGTAGGAAGAAGCAGGAAAGTGGAGAGAACATTCTGCCTGCAGGAGAGATACCTTGAAATTCTGGTCTCTGGCCATCCACTTGAGACATTTGAGTGTGGTGTACAATTGGAAAATATCAGGGGTCTACTTGTGGCATGAGAAATTTCAATTAGTATTTGAAAATATACTTGGAGGCAACATGAAATGATAGGCCTTCACTACAAGAGCCAGATTCATGCTTTTTCATGGAGCTCACTCCTGTTTTAACCCATGCTGTGGCAATGGTATTGATTCATTCATTTCACTCTTAGGGCCTATCACCTCTCAGTTCCCAACACTATGGCCTTGGGGATGGAGTTTCAAACACATGCTTCTGAGGGAACATGTTCAAACCACATGAATGGCCCTCTGGCCTTTCCTTCTTCCTCCATGCCCCAAGTGATACCATATTCTGCAGACCCCTCCTGCTCAGCCCCTTGGCTCTCTCTCTTTCCAATTTCTCCTGCCTTGACCTTGGCCTCCCCCTGCATGACTATGGTGGCTTCTTACTATTCCAGCATCTCTAGCCACCAGCCTGGCTCCTTTTCCTCCCTCCTACAGGCCATGGTGTGGTTCTGAAGGAACGCCAGGTCCCCCTATTGCTCACCAGCCTTCAGCAGCCCATTGTTCTTACAGGAAAATATTCAGTTCTTTATTCTTCTATGTCAGCCCCCTAAACACACTAGCTCCCCTTCTTTCTTCTCTAGCTTTGCATCTCATCAGGATTGGCTGCTGTTCCCACAAGCAAGGAAGAGAATCACTCAAGCCACCCCAAGTTTGTTTGTGGTTCAGGTCACAGTGGGTCAGTAGAGGTGGTGTCAGGAGCAGTTTTCTGGGTCTCTGGCTCCTCCAACCTGTGGTTCCTTCATCTCCAGGCCATAGGATTCATCTCTTCAGACACATGAAGGGAAAATAGAGTGTGAATCATGTGGGTGTGAGGGTGTCTCTCCTAGAAGTGGCACTTATGCCTTCTGTCTCATCCCATTGGTGAAGACCAGCCACATGGCCACCCCCAACTGCCCTGGCCACTAGGAAATGTGAGTAGGCCCAGATGACCAGCAGAACACAGAAATGGTGGGCAGCAGGGTCTCTGTGCGCTCCCCACAGCTGCCACATCCACTCACGTCTGCCTCCGTCTCAAACATCTGGAGATTTGCTTCTTTATTCTTATCTTTCTCCACCTCCAAGTCACATCCTGGCCCTGGAAATGATTGCAGTGAACTGACAGCCTGGGGACAGCCTTGAAGTGAAGGTGAGATGTGGCCTGAAAACAGACCCCAAACCTCCAGCAAGACCAAACAGGCAGCAGGTACTGGCCACTCAGGACTGCTCTCCTCCTGTCCTCATTTCTAGCTCACCTGACCAATCCCATGATGAGGAATGAGTATCCAGAGGAGGGATGGCCTTCCTCAGAGCTCTTGGATGGGCAGTGACTTGGGTCAGAGCAACAGAGTTCTCAGTACACGGAGCACAGTGCTTGATGGACCTCAGTGGACTGTCATCATGAGTTCAGCACTTAGAACAGTTAAATGGTGAAGCCCAAACCAAAAATGGCTCTATCAGCCTACATCATGCTGGAAGAACTCCTAGTGGAATTAATTCCCCTGAGATCAATTCTTCTGAGAGTTCAAGATTCTCAGTGGCATTTACCCAGGTTCCATTCCCAGTCTTGGGGTCCCTGCTCATGTACTAGGGCCCTACCATGGAGGTGGAAAGCCTGCTGTGCTGCACATCAACATTTTCTGAAGCTCTTCTCTCAGGATTCATTCAGCAGCTTCTGGCTGCAGGAGCCCATGGCATCTCTTATGCTGTGAATGAGACTCTTTGCTTGGGATTGGTGAGCTCACCATTATCTCTCCTCAATAGATCAATGGCTTGCACCACCCAAGCAGCAACCACCCAATTCCATAAACCTCATAGTTGCTCTTATTCTTCTGAAGCCTCAGATATTTCTCCAGTCTGTCTGTCCCCTTCCACTGGGATCCTAAACTACTTCACCACTGGTGTGCAGCTGCCGTGCCACAGCATGCCAGGGGCAGTTCATGCTCCAGTGATAAGCAGACAAGAGGTCCTTGCTACAAGCCAAAAAGTGATGCACCTACTCCAAAATCCCATTTTAGATCTAATCCTGAGGATTATGGCTGCTTAGGGTGGAGAGCCTGTATCTGAGGTGGATAGTGGCATGTGGGAAGCTGATTGGGACGTGGGGCGTGCTCTTGGAAGAACCCAGAAGGTACAATCAGGCAGAGGAAGTGGCTGGCCTGGAATGTGCTGGCAATGAAGGGAAGTCTCAGCTGACCCCATAGACATGGCCCTTTGAGTCATCCCAAGTTAAGGCAAGGGGGCTTTTGTGTTTCCATATTAGCCAGTTATTCACTGCACTCCCCCAGGAAGGAGCATAGCCTTGGGCATGGTAGTACCCTGCACCAAGGACCATGCCCAGTGAGTATCATTGAGTATCACCATTGTGAGCCATAAGTAACTGATGACAGTGATGACAGCTGGATGATGGACATCTCTGTCTTGCAAAGAGCATCTGGGCAAACCAAAATGTTCACTACAAATACCATTTCATGGTAAAACAAATGGGATGTATGACCAGGTAGGCTCACATTCGCAAGACATTTGAGATAAAACATGAGGCTTGGAAGGCATTTCCCGGCATCACAGCCCCTCTGCAGCCTTCAGACCCTGCTGCCCAGACAACAGTTCTCTCCTGCTGACACGCTGGCACCTTGGTTCAATGGGTGAGAGACACTAGCCTAAGGATGGTGGTTTCCTAGAGGGACACAGAGAAACACCCACTGACACATCCAAACAATGTGAGGACCAGAGGCTTCTCTCCCCAGAGAGTTTACAACTTCAGGCTCATTTCTCAGTATGAAAAGAAAGATAGTGCTCTCTGACAAAGGGATTCCAAGCATCATTAAGCTGGTGTGTGAGGGTTATGGAGGGATACGGGAGTTGAGGGCCCTCCCAGTGCTTCTGGGGTCACGCCATCTGCACTACCCAAGCAGAGAGCAGGGCTGGCAGACAAGGGCAGAAAGAGGCCCAGACGGTGCTCGGTGTTTGAGGCTTTGGGTATATTAAAAATGAAGGCATGCTGAAACAGGGTTACAGAAAAAGTGCACATTTAACATATTATTCCCTACCCACACATAGCTACATAGATAAGCATAGTGACTTTGTATATGGCCATGTTAGGAAATACTGTGAGAAGCCTTAGTTTGCATTTGTGTGAGAATACAAGGCCTAGGCCAGAGGAAGTCCTGCCTGTATTCAAGGAAGGCAAAGTTCAAATCAGTGGCTTCTAGTTCAACATGGGACACACAGAAGTCCCATTTAAATGCCACCATTTCTACAACTACTTTTTTTTTTTTTTTTTTGCTGTGTGTATGTCTAACTCTTCTTTTCCCCCCCTGTCCACTCACCCAACCAACAAACAAAAAAGCTTAGCATTGAGCATTTGTGTCTGAGAGGGCTGAATACAGGCCCCAGGCCCTAATAGAAACAAAACCCAGGGGGCCATTTGGTGCTGCCTTGATCTTGCTGTCACTGATATCTTCCAAATGTATTTGCTATTTGCTCCAGTGTCCCTGCAAACCCCTGCTGTTCCCAATTGTCCATTGCCTATTAGGAATGGTTACAGCCAAGGTATTTTTTCCCTATTTATTTGCTTCTTTTTTCCCTGGGAACTTTACTATGCATGAGTAACTGGCCTGTGATGCTGCTTTTGTTTGGCATTTTGCATTCGTTAAAAACCAGTCATCTGCATGTATTATAAAGCTGTGGGGGTCTCTCCCCATGATCAATGCTGGAAGCACTCATTAACATCTGGGGAAGTGATGGCCCCAGATAGGGGGGACCCATCGAGTGTGGGTTTAAGGAATATGTCTTAAAAAAAACACCAAAAAAACAACAACATCAAAGCACTTTATATTCATTGCCAGGGTTGTTCACTAATAGAAACGAGCCTGCCTGCCTTTAGTACCTCGGTGTATTCCCTTTTCCCAGCCTGGGATGTATTTTCCCTTCCACTCTGCTTGTCAAAGGCAATTTCTCCTCTGGGAAGCTCTTCCCAGTCACTTTCTTTGGAAATTACAAGCCAGTCAATTCAGCCAGCTTTCAATGATCTCCTCCTACGTGCCATGGACAGTGCAAGATATTTCTGGGATTTATTGTAAATAAGAAAATTCCTCAGCTCTCAGGAGCTAATGTGGAAGAAAGACCCACATTATTAGGACAGATCATTAGGACACTTGGAGGACCTTGTGCAGAAAGAGTAGAGGCAGAGGAGAAGCAAATGCCAACCTCTGTCCTCATTGTGAGGAACAGTGTCACCAAGGAACCAGACATGAAAGAATGTGTGGTCATTCTGAAGGTGCTCGAATCTGCCTTCAGTCACTATTTCTCAAACACGTGGCACCTGGACTGGCCATACCAGAATCACTAGAGATGATGTGCACAGTGCATTTCCCTAGATTCATGGGGTATGCATTTTCTCCATGGATAATTTTAAGTTTGAGAAATGCTGCTGTGAAAGATGAGAGCCTTTGGAAGGTCTGATTTGATTTACACGTGTTTATGGTTGATACTCAAAATGTGCACTAATATTCCATATGTGCAGTCCCCGCCTCCACAACTGCCATCCACCAATCCTCTTTCTACCCTAGAAGCAGCCATAAATACTAGCTTCTTGGGTGTTGAAGCATAGGCTTGGCATCCAGTCACTGGGTATTTGGTCTCAGATTCCATCCTTGCCTTCCTCTACTTTCCCCAGGCTCCCCTGGCTATTGTCTTTCTGCTAACTTTCTCTCATGGAAGACTCTGGAAAGTGCTTGCAGGGCAGGAAAAGCAGACAAGGCAGGGAGCCAGATTACCCTGCTCTCCCCCTGCTTCGGGCAGCACCGCTGGCCCTCTGTTCCTCTGTAGTTTCTACTGGGCATGCCTTTGTTCAGCTCCAGGTGGTGGCCCTGCCTCCTGAGCTGTGATCCCTTCATCTCCTCCATCTGTTCCTCTAGTTCTCATGTTCTTGATCTCATTGGCCCCCATTTGCTCTTTTGGCTCATTCTACACACTCAACATGAGTTTCCTGCATTAAAGTTCCTCTGCTAAATTGCCTGGCTTGGGAAGTTTTCCTGGCTGGATTCTGCCTGTGTTCCCCCTCCCCACTCACACACACTTAAAAATATATCTGGTGGATGTGTGCTAAGTTGTTTCCAACAACTCTTCCTATGAGAACAACTAAAAGAGTGAAACAAAGTATTTTTTAACAAAAATCAAAAGCAAAAATATATCTTTAAAGATACTGGAGAGACTCCAAAGCACTGAGAATTCCAAGACCAAAATTTAGGAAAGAAGAGCTGAGAGAGTCCAGCAGACTAATGATGCTTCCCAAAGTAGTGATGATGAAGAGGCCAAGAAGCTGAACAGAGCTCGCAACAGACTCACGGGGCTATGAAGTCAAAGGGGGAAGTTCAGAGACCGTCAGGAGGAAATGTCTGGGTTTACACTCAGCCTTCAGGTTGAAACCCTGAAGGGCCATATCTTAAGAGTAATGGTGAAAGAACAATAGACCAGTTCTCATAGAGAATGAAGTCCGATTCTGAGTCATCATATTTCTTGTTTGCACTAAGATGATTTGGAATTGCTAATGCTTCTTCCCTAGTTGCCCACTGTTGAGAGCCACAGCCAAAGGGGCCCCAGCAAATTTCCAGCTGCCAGCAAACTTCCAGTTTCCAGTTGATGATTGGCTCACAGGGGCCACAGCAACTTCTCGCTGCCAACTGATTGACTCCTCTGCAGTGATGCTCATTGGGCTGTTTCCCTGCCCTTTCAGACCACAGAGCTGCTCACTGGGGGACTTTTTTGGCTCCGCCCACGTGACCCAGCCAATCAGCCTCAAGAGCAGGAGGAGTGGGGGAGGGGTGGGGAGGCTTGTGGGAAGCTGGTTGTGGCAGTTGGGCTCTGAAGGTTTTTCCTGAGGAGCTGTTTTGTTTGGCGTGTGTGGTTCTTAAAATAAAGTTTGTTTCTTTTGACAAGTGGCTCCTGAATTGTGCCCGGCCAGACTGCGGCAGCCCACCAAAACAAAACAAAAGTAAATCCTCTCTGGAAGAAGATAGCATCATATAACAGATCAAATTACCATCAAAAATTCTCATATGCAAGTCTGACACTCATGAAACATAACCAGGCATATAAGATGAAAAGACATGACTGAAAAATCAAGATAAACAACAGACATTAGAAATAGACTCAAGAAGCATGGTTACCAGACTTGGATTTTAAGCCATAAAGAACAATGTGTTTAAAGAATTAAAAGATTGATTATTTTCATAGAGGATTAAAAGAATAAAATGGAAACCCTAAAACTGAAAAAAATGTATTACCTGAAATTATGAACTCAATGAATTTTATATACTGGAGAGAAAAACTACTGAACTGAAAAATGAATTATGTAAATATTCACATTAATACATAGAAAAAAAGATTATAGAAAGAAATATGTATTCACAATGAACAAATTATTTAACTCTAATGGGAATAATAATAATAATAATAATAATATTTTCATATTGTAGGGTTATTATAATGATTATGTGAGTTAAATATATGGAAGTATCCTGAAATTACAAGAACATATAAATATATAAAGCTGTTAAACTAAATCCCTGACATATAGTAAATGCTATGTAAGTATTTATTTATTGTTAGCATTTTATCTTGGAGATTGTTTTATCATAAGCACATAGCATTGTCTCATTTGCCATTTATCCTTATTAATGACTATATTGTATTCTATATTATGAACAAACTATGATTGAGTAAGCAGTCTTTTGTGACAGATTTAAGATGTTTTAAGTGAATGTTTTTATACTTAGCTTTGTGCTTGTGTACGTATGTATGCATTCTGAGTTTACAGAATAATTTTATAGATACAAAATTTCAAAGATTATATCCTCCAAATAGTATATTTAATATAGTGGTAAAAATTAATAGGAGGTTCTCAACTGTTGTGCCTACCCACTAATAGCATTTGAGTATCTGCTTCCCCAAAATTATCAATTTAATGTATTATCAAACTTTTTGACAGTCAACCTAATGATGTCTAATTTTAGAGAAATTGGCTTTTTTCTTATTGAGTTAGAGCTCCTTTTCATATATTAAAAACCATCTATAGGTCATTTTCTTTTCATGTTTCCTTGACAATTTTTATATTGGATAGTTAGGTTTTTCTTTCATTGATTAGTAGACACCATTTATATATTTAGGCTATTAATGCCTTGTTTTTCCTACTGCAATTTTTTTCTTAGTTTGTTGTTTGTCTTCTGACTTTGTTTATGGCATTTTTTCTTCCAACCAGAAAAAATTAATTTTATGTGTTCAACTGTATTGTTCTTTTCTTTTGTGGGTTGTTTGCTTTATGTCCTGATTAGGAAGGCCTTTCCTACTTCTATACTTAAAATGTTATCATAGGTTGTATTAGATTGTTTCAGGTTGAGTAGTGTTAAGAACAGATTCAAGTTACAGAAAATCATTCACTAGCTGTTATTTTAAGAGCAGCTGGGAGGGGAATAAGACTAGAGGCAGGGGCTGCTGGTTCAGGGTCTTTCACACTAATTCAATTGAAGAAAAAGGCCTGAGCTTAAATCAGCAGGGAGCAGAATCAGGGAGTGTTTAGAAGATAAAATCAAAATGATTTGGTGGGCTTGGATAGGACACTAAGAGTCAAGGAGACAACGGCACCACCAGCAGGTTGCTGGCATAGATCAAACTGGCATGAATCAGACTTCTTTGATATTCATGTTACTCCACTTTTCCTGACTTGTGTGTTCTGACTTCCCAGAGGTAACTGGCACCTCTCCAATACAGGAACAGCTCAGAGATCCCTGGACCCCTGTAGGACCTAGGCCAGTGGACACACAGAAAGGGCCAGTGCAATATTTGTTGATGAGCTGCACAATGGTATCCTCAATGAATGGCCATCTTTATTTGCTGGTGAGGAACTGTGAGTAATGGTGCATTTGCCTGCATTTTCTTGCCTTGGTAGTTCCTGCTTTCTTGGTGTTTTTAATGCCTTTGTAAAGTGGATAAGAGCTTCCCACACCCTATGGCTCATGGCCTCCCAATAAGGCCTTTTACCTGGGTATCCCACTGACACCTGAACACTTTCACTGTGTTATGCACATGCCCAGTGAGTCTCCAGCTAAGCTCACTGAACCATCATCCATGCAGAGGCCTAAGCCATACATTGCACCATGGCTGATCTCCTCATCTTTCTTACACTCCACACACTAGCAGCTTCAAACCTAGCCCTGCATTCATTCCCACGCTGCTGCCCTAGATCAGCCTTTGTCTCCTCCCACGTGGACTGATCCAGAAAATTCCTAGCCAGGCTCCCTGCCTCATTTCCCTTGAGATCCTTCCCATCCCATCATTGGGGAGGTGGATCAAAAGGTCACTCCCCTGCTGAAAAGCCACAGTGGATAAGAGAATGTGCTTGGTATGTGTGGACCTTTATAACCGGGGTTTCCCCTATTATAACCACCTTTATAATCACCTCACACTGAACTCTGAACATTCCTCTTTCCCTGTATCTGCACTTCTCTGTGCCTTTGTCCTTGCTGTGGTAGGTAGAATAATGAATCCCCAAAGATGTTCATCTTCCCAGAACCTGTGAACCTGTGAACTTTGTATGGCAAAACTGAATAAGGGTTGCTAATTGCTGATCTTACAATAGGGAGACTCTCCTGAGTATCCAGGTGGGCCCAATGTGATCACCAGGGGCTTTGAACCAGAGGTGGAGGCAGAGGAGGTCACAGTGGGGCAGTGGGGAAAGGACTCCACTAGCTGTTGCTGGCTGTAAAGGTGGAAGAGGGGGCCATGAGCCACGGAACATGAGTGGCCTCTGAAATCCTCAAAAATTAAGGGAGTGGATCCTCCCCTATAGGAGCTGGGTCCTATTAACACCTTAGTATTAGCGCAGTGAGACCCAAATCAGGATTCTGACATACAGAACTATATATTTTATTATTTATAAATTCACCTTGTCTCAACCCAATAAACTTATAATGCAGTTGCTCCTTGACTTATATGACAAGGTTATGTACCAATAAACCCATCAACTTAATAAACCCATCATAAGTTGAAAATCCTGTAAGTTAAAAATGTACCCAACATATTGTATCTTGCTAGCCTGGGAAGAGATCAAAATTTAAAACATGGCTTCTATTGAATGTGTATTACTTTCAAACTATTGTAGAATCGAAAGATTGTAAGTTGAACCATCATAAGTTGGGGACAATCTGTGTTTTGTCACAGTAGCAACAGAAAACTAAATACTTGGCTCTCCTCTGTCTGTAATGCCCCTCTTCAACTGTTTTGTCCAATTTGGTGTCACTCCTTCTGTAAATCTTAAATTCCTTCAAGAAATAGGAGTGGCTTCCATCTCCAAGGATTCCTATATCATATCCTCTTTGCTTATTTATTTGCTGACCTAACTGTGCTGAAATTTACATTATTTCATACTTCTCCATGCCACTAAGTAGAAAAGTGTTTATTAGAGTTGAGATTGTCTTTGATTTATTTTTCTTTCCCCAGAAACTGAGACAGGACCTGGTTCTTAATGTGAAAAGAAAGGACAGATAATAGGTCAAGGGAGGTCATGACTCTGGGTTCAAAAAGCCACAATTGGTGAGAGGAAGCACGGGGGCCAGGGCCAAGTATAGGCCTCATCCTTAGAGGCTGACTCAGAGGAAACCAGATACTCCCTTGAGTTGAGAGCTTTGTAGTCACGTCTTCCTGCATTTATTCTGGTGCATTCTGTGTCTCAGACCCTATTTTCTTTGAACAATTGGAGAAACACCTCCCATCAGCTCTAAAGCATTAGTCACCGCCTGTCTGTTGCTTAGGTATTCAGACCAAATGGTGAGCCTCAGGCTGGTGGATCCATTGGCACATATGTATTGAGCACCTGTTGGTCCTCAGCAAAACTCTACTCTCTAAAGGGGACAACAAAATGGAGTCTTGGCTTTTAATTACTGTGACTTTATTCCCCAGGTATAGAGGCATATTATAACCAGACGAAAGCAGATGACCAAGCAGGATAAATGACATTTGAAGTCAATAAACCAGAGGTTGGAGTCAAATGTGAGTCCCAGCCATGGGAGATCAGAGTCTAGGGGGGGGCAGAATTCTAAGGGCTCTTGCAAAATAGGTCAGACTGGGCCTGACCAGGTTTTTCTGGGGGCTCACTGGGGGCTGCCTTTTTACAGATCTTGAGCACTACGAGTTCAGTTATTCTGTGACAAGAGAGATAAGGTATCTGATTTTGCAGCTGATGCATTCATTCATTCAATCAATGAACATTTGGGATCCCCTATTATATCTAGGAATGGGGAAGGGGTAGCTATAAAATGGGAATATAAGTTTGCAACAAAGTTAAAGGGCACTGTGTGGCCACTCTGTGGAGCTCACATTGTCATCCAATCTGCTTATCATCTAAATAAAATCCTACCCTAGGTGTTCAAAAAATAAATGTCTAAGGGTAATGGGAGGGGTGAGAGATCCATCACCCCCAGCTACCAAGAATCAAGAGAAGCTGCTTGGAATAAGAGGCCTCCTCACTTGGCTTTGAAGGACAGCAGAGCTAGATAGAGGCAGAGACAGGGAGGGTGGTTTGTGGTTCTCCTCTGCAATTTGGGCAGAGAACTCAGCTCTTTATGGTGTGTATATTTTAATGAGGATTTATTTTCTGCATTGTTAAAGCTTAATGGTTCCCTCAAATCATACTGACACAAAGGGAAGGCAAAGCAGTTCACCAAACAACAGATTTTGACCTGAGCAAAGGCACTTCTCCATGCGTGGAGACAGTCCCCCACTGTTTCCCAAGAGCCAGAGCTGGCTTTGCAAATCAAACAGGAGCCCTTAAAGTATTTCCCTTCCAGTAGAGGAGTAAGGAAAGGATGGGTTACCCCAGGACAACACCTGCAGGAGTGTTACACTAATGGCAGCTGTCGAAGCCATCTTGGGCCCACTCCCAGCGAGCACCCAAGGTCAGGAGGGTTTTAATTACCTTTATGCTTGTGGTTCCTTGCCTGATACCCTGTAAGTCAAATGTGTGCTACTTACTTATGAGATGGAAAAAATAGATAGACTAAATGGACAACTGAACGGAAAGATAGATGAAGGTCTTTCTGTTTTGCTGCTAAGTGATTGGCAGGTTACAGGCATTGTAAAATGTCAAGTTCTTCTGCTGATGGAGGTGTGGTGATTCAGGTATCACCACATGATACCCAGATGTTTGTGTAGATCATTAGTTAGTGACTCTTGCAGGAAGCCTGGAGTACTAGAGTGTCTGATGTTTGGAAATCTGAAGTTTAGTCCCTTAAAGATTGTGAATGAGAAGCCCGACATCAAGGGATGCAACCCAGGTGGCAGGCATGTGGCTCTTCTCCCAGAGACTGATTTCTACAGCAGGTTACTGCTGCCTCCCAAGACGATATTTGTTGATGGGCAGCGGCTGCATTGTCTTTTTGGTCAAAGCTCAGTGGGTTCTTCTCGGTAATGGCAGCAACATCCTTTCATAAAAACTTATAAAGCAAACTAACATGAATGCATTAACTCAAGAGTTCAAGTATTGTCATTGTCAAAAGTCACCAGCAGCAAGAGTGTGAGGATGTAGAGATCTGAGCCTCCTTCACCTTGGCAGTGTCACCAAAGGTCCTACCCTTGCAGAGCTGAGTCAATGTGAAGGGATAGGCAGGGGGTCTCCAAATGAACATCCTTCTTTCCCAGGCTGCTCTGTTTTGACAGGGGTGGGTTGTGGCACAGAGAGAGAAAAAGGAGGTAGCCTTTATGTTCTAAAGAATCCTACAGCATTTCCCCAATCCAGGCAAGGAGGTCTTCTGCAGAAGGCTCTGTTCCCAGCTAGCAGCACCAGCTGCTCTGCCCATGGTGGGTCACCCTGTCAGCTTAGGGAGGTTTTTAATCTAATGGCTTTGGTCAGGGATGAGATGGTGCAGGGGAAAGACCAGAAGTGACCATAAGGAGACCCTGACCACAGTCATGCACTAAGTGCTACCTGGAGTGGATTACTTCCCATGGCTCAGCCTCTACTTCCTCAACCCTAAAGTGTAGAATTGACTCAGACCAGTGATTTCTACACCCGTTTTAGCTGTGCTTTCATTTTTATCCCAATAAATATTGTTTTAAAAATTTGCATTTAGAAAGTCATTATTAAACCAGAGGTCTTTTTTAGCATGGTGCCCATGTCCTGGGCAGCTCCGGAGGCACCATGACAGATGGCCCTTGCCTACCTGAGAAATCGGCATGGCCTTTCAAGGCAGAATTCCTGGGTTCAAATCATAGTTCCTCCATTTACCCGTAGTACTACCTTGGAGATGCTATTAGCCTCTCCCTCCCTTAGTTTCCTCATCTGTGAAATGAGTATATGTCCACTTTGAAGGGTTACCATGAGGATGAAATGAATTCATACACTAGGAGAGTTTAGGACAGTAATAATAGCTAGCACTAGCTCTTGGAGGCCAGTTTGGTGTGCTTCACTTATAATTACTAATTTAAGCCTCTCAAAAACTCTAAGAGATGGGTGCATTTGCTGTTCTCAAGGTAAGAGAGGTTAAGTCAATTTGCAACAGTCACACAGCTAACACGGAGCAGAATGAGACCTAAATCCAGACAATCTGGTACCAGAGCTTGGACCTTAATCCTGTCCTATCATAATCACTCAATATTGTCAAAAGTTCTTTCTCGCCCTGGTTTCATGGAATTCTTTACCATTTAAATGATATTTAAATATAAAGTTCTCAGGATAGTGTCTGTCATAAAGAGGTGAACCAAAAAACTTAAATTTTGACTCCTCCTCGAGCTCATCTTAGCCTCAATGCATGTTCACCTGTCAAAGCCAATCATACTATGCCTTTCTGCAAAAAATATACATTGATAACTGCTATGGTTTAGATATGCGGCACACCCCAAACGCTCATGTGTGAAACCGTGCAAGATTTTTCAGTGGTGAGACGATTAGATTATGAAAGTCATAACCTAACTGGTGGATTAATTACTGCTGTGGATTAACTGTGTGGTAACTGGAGGCAGGTAGGGCATGGCTGGAGAAAGTTGCCGGTCACTGGAGGTGTGCCCTTGGGCTTTATATTCTGTCCTGGTGAGTGGGGCGCTGTCTCTCTCCTTCCTGCTTGTTATATCCTGAGTGGCTTTCCTTCTTCATACCCTTCCACCATGATGTCTGCCTCACCTTTGGACCAGAGCCATAAAGTTAGTCATCTATGTACTGAGACCTCTGAAACCATGAGCTTCAATGAATTTTTCCTCCTCTAAAATTATTATTTAAAAATTTTTTTCATTTATATGTGACAGCGAATGCATTACAATTCTTATTACATATATAGAGCACAGTTTTTCATATCTCTGGTTGTATACATAGTATACTCACACCAATTCCTGTCTTCATACCTGTACTTTGGATAATAATGACCATCACATTCCACCATCATTAATTACCCCATGCCCCCTCACTCCCCCTCCAACCCCTCTGCCCTATCTGGAGTTCGTCTATTCCTCCCGTGTTCCCGCTCCCTATCCCACTGTGAATCAGCCTCCTTATATCAAAGAAAACATTTGGCATTTTGTTTTTTGGGATTGGCTAACTTCACTTAGCATTATCTTCTCTAACTCCATCCATTTACCTGCAAATGTCATCATTTTATTCTCTTTTATAGCTGAGTAATATTACATTGTGTATATATGCCACATTTTTTAAATCCATTCATCTACTGGAGGGCATCTAGGTTGGTTCCACAGTTTAGCTATTGTGAATTGTGCTGCAATAAACATTGATGTGGCTGTGCCCCCTGTAGTTTGCTGTTTTTAAGTTCTTTGGATATAGACCTAGGAGAGGGATAGCTGGGTCAAATGGTGGTTCCATTCTCAATTTTCCAAGAAATCTCCATACTGCTTCCATATTGGCTGCACCACTTGTAGTCCCACCAGCAATGTATAAGTAAGCCTTTTCCCCACATCCTTGCCAACACTTATTGTTGTTTTTATTTTTGATAGCTGCCATTCTGACTGGAGTGAGATGAAATCTTAGAGTGGTTTTGATTAGCATTTCTCTAATTGCTAGTGATGATGAACATTTTTTCCTATACTTTGGTCAATGTGATGAAAGCTGATTAAAACAATAACTTAAAAGATATCATCTCACAACTTATTTGCAGGGAGCCATTCATTTTCCCCCACCTACATTATCTTTCTCTTTCTTTCATCTCCTCCTCCATCTCGAGAATTTGAAAGATCACATGATGTCTTAATAGTCGATTTTCCAATCTGTGCCCACCAAGGACTGTGCTCCCCTGGAGGACAGACTGTGCCTCCTTCTACATATCCCTGCAACTATGTACAGGGCGGGCACAGTAGATGTCCACTGAGCTATGAAAGAAGGGCATTGGATTTATTAAGAAGTTGGTAGGTTTTAGATCCAGTCTAAATAAATGAGAGGGAATCATGGAGACCCTCAAAAGACTCCAGCTGGATGCCAGAAGCCTGGGAGCGAGCCTGTGCGTTCTGAGAGGGAGGACAGGAGTCCAGAACAACACCTGTGAGAGCCAGGATGTGTGCAGACCCAGGGGGAAGTGAGGAACTGGACCCAAGAGACTGGACCCAAATGCCAAGGGAGGATGATAGAGATAAAGGTGCAGCCCGGAGCCCTTGGAAAAGGCAGCAGCTTAGATGGGGGGAATATGGCAGCAGGAGGCATGGGAGATGGGGCCCCAGGCTTTTCCATCTCTGAGCCTAGAAGTGTGGTGGCTCCTCTGCCCTGTGGGAGAGGGGTGGTCCCACCAGGGGAGGGAGTGGGAGCTGAGGGTAGAAATGGAAGAGGAGCAGCAGAGTGCTGTCCATCTTCAGTCCCGCTGTCAAGAGAGGAGAGAAAGGCCCATTTAAACTATGCACAGACAGAAGGGGAACTAAGGATGACCAGACGGACCCTGAGATGCACAGGGCCCCAGGAGTGGCCAGGGAGGAACCACTCAGGGAGAGGTCTCAGGGAACTTGATGACCAACCTCCGCTGGCCTGTGTGAATGTTTTTAGGGAATTGTGTTGGGGATACTCTGATTTGATCAGACTTAACCTCTCCAAGGGGTGGTGCTCATCTGCCTGGCTAATAATCATGGAGTCCATACCTGACTTGGGTGTGTCAGGAACCCCAACACCCCCAGGGTTGGATCTGGGGCCAGGGACCGGCCACCCTCTTTCCAAATCAGCAGTTGGCTATGGGATGTGCTGTGGTTGCCCAGAAGCTCCATGGGACAGGCCCTGGCAGGCAGCGTCAGCTCCATCCCCAGGATTCTTCACTTTCCATGGTGGTACCTCCTCCAAAAGCCCACCATGTCCTGAACTTGGCTCTCCCTTCTTTGGGTCTGTGCTGGCTCCACCTGACTCTTGTGACACAGCTCCCTGCATCCAGGTTCATGGCTCCAACACCTCCGCCCACTGCTGCCTGGTTGTTGAAGGGCCAAAAGCCCCTAGAGGGTGCTTGGGCAGCAGCAGTAGCCCAGTGCCCACTCACATTGGAGTCCTGTCCCCGCTGTCAGGAATGTCACTGCATGAGGGCCCAGCTTGCTCCCGTCTCTGTACGGTCTCACAAATGACCCATCCCCTCCATGAATAGAGGAAAATAATAGGGAGATGACTTACGGTCTCCTCACAGAGGCCTTTGAATCAGGGCCGCAGTGGCTGTCTTAATGTCGTCTGTGTGTCACTGGTGTGCTGCGGTATGTCACCGTGCGCGTGCACACACAAGCTTTCTGTGGGAGCCCCCCACTCAGACTGTCTATTTCCCTTTTACGATCACTTTCTTTCCTCTTTAAAGCCGTAGGACAGGCCTGGCGTTGCAGGAACTGCTAGCAAGTGGTCCTCCAAGCCTCGGAGCCGGCCTCTGCTGTCCCCATGCAGTGCGAGTAATGGGTCCTCCCAGGGACAATTTGTATAAAGGATAAATAAGAGAAACACAATGTGAAGTTTATTCATTTTTAAATCCTGCAGCATTTGTGGTTGAAGGCCCAAGCTCAGATGTTTGCCGGATGCATCCCATTAAAACTCGGAGCTTGTCTAATGCCTGCTCTGCTCCTGCAGGGAGGGTAATGTGCCCTCCTCCTCCACACTGGAGGGCTGTTTCCACAGCCTCCTGCATGACAAGGGACAGGAACAGCGGGCTGTGTTCCCTTCCACTAGGCCCCCTCGCTTTAATTTGTTGTAACAGAGCCAGCACATTAAATACACAGCATATTGATGTTCTTGAGAACCCTGGAGGGTCCTTACCCTTCCTTGTCAGAAGAGCCTGGCACACTGGGAGAGAGAGGAGATGTGTTTGGCACACACATGAGGTGGCGCCTCTGGCAGGCAAGTCACAACCAACTATCTGCCAAGAGCTGTGCCTTCCCAAAAGGCTGAGAGTGGGCAAAGGGGCAGAGGTGCCATTGGGCATGTCTCAGAGCAAGAGGGGACATGTAGACAGGCTGGCACCCTCAGCTTCAGGGACCTCGTGGGCACAATGGTGGTCATTGGACTAATGACAGGGAATGGGAGGAAGGAAGGAAAAGAGGGAGGATGGAGGGTGGGAGGCCACTTGCAAATGGTACTTGCCTGGGCCTGACCTTCCCAGGTCAATGTCAATCAGCACATTCCCAAGACAGTGCATGAGTCGGAGGAAACTGGGCAGCTCTAACTTTTGTCATCTCTCTATTCAAAATGCTCTGGGCTCCGAGAATCTGGCAGGGCAGATCTGGATGTCGTGTTGTGCATATTTGCTACAACAAGAGATGCAGGAAGAATAGAGGCATCTCCTCCAGCAAATCTACCATGTCCCTAACAGCACATATCCCAGGGTTGGAGGAAACTGAACAGAGAAGCAACAAAGCATTCAGCCCACTCTGGAAGGTCAGGGCCTGACATTAACTTTACATTCTTTTCTTAAGGTGGCAAAAATGCTCCAAAACTCTGGGGTGAGACCATCCCTCTTTTCCCTGAAATGAATAACTGTTGAGCACTTAATTTAGTCTTCTCTTGGCAAATGTGCCCTTCTAATAGTAGCTACCATGCACACAGCAGTTCTCCTGGGATGCTGTGCAGGTATCTTCCCATCTTCACAGTTTGAGGAGTTATTTTCAGGAATCTGAGAATCGAAGAATTTAAATAAGTTTTAGAAAATCACAAAGCTAATGACTGGTTGGACTGTAATTCAAACCCAGACCTGGTTTAGTGGTGGTGAATGGGTTATGAGTGTCCCCAGTGAAGGTGGTGGTAGTTGTATTGATACTGGTGATGGTGGTGGTGATGGTGGTAGAGGCAGACTTGGTTGTGAAGTTGATATTATTAGTAGTGGTGATTGTATTGTTGGCTCTAGCAATGATAATAATGGTAGTGGTGCTGGTGGTAGTTACAGTGATGGTAGTGGTGGTGGTGATGGTAGTGGTAACTACAGTGATAGTGGTGATGGTTGGTTGTAGTTACAGTGATGGTAGTGGTGGTGGTGGTGGTAGTGGTAACTACAGTGATAGTGGTGATGGTTGGTTGTAGTTACAGTGATGGTAGTGGTGGTGGTGGTGGTAGTGGTAACTACAGTGATAGTGGTAATGCTTGGTGGTAGTTATAGTGATGGTAGTGGTGGTGGTGATGGTAGTGGTTTCTACAGTGATAGTGGTGATGGTTGGTGGTAGTTATAGTGATGGTGATAATGGTGGTAGTGGTAGTTATGGTGGTGGTAGTGGTGGTGGTAGTTGTGGAGGTTGTAGTAGTAGTTGTGGTGATGGAGGTGGGAGAGGTCGTAGTTTGCTGCTATTGCTAGTTATAGAGATTATCTGAGTTCTTCTGAAGAAAACATTAATAACGATTTTAAACTAATTAGTCATAAGATTCCTGACTCTCAGCAGCAGACATGTGCACCTGGCCTCTCAGGGGTGAGCAGGGAATTCACCATGATCTAGAAGAGAATCACATGTCTGAGTTTGCCCTGGAATCCAGGAGAGCTGGGCAGATTGGGCACATGGGCTATGACCCTGTGAAGTGCCACTAGGGGCTCTCAGAGTTTGTCAATAAGATCTGGCCAAATAGAGAGAAGCAGTAGGAGAGACCCCTACCTTCCAAGTCTGGCCCCACCCATGACCCCAATGTCATCTGTCAGCCACTATGTCCTGGAAATTCTACTATTAGCTCCTGGTTTTAGGTGCTTAAGCATTTCATTTTCCCTGTTTGAAATGCAAATGTCTTTCTCTTGAAAATTCATCAGGGGCATTAATGATAGAGCAAATACTTGGTCTCTGATCAAAATCTGTGTCAATTCTGATTAGAATACAGACTTAAAGACCTCTGTCTCTGGCAATCCTAGTCCACATCTCCAGGGAAGGACTGCAGGTTAAGTTCTTCCTGCCTGTACAGGGATGGGTTCCTCACTTCCAGTGAAATCAGAGAGATGGGCTGGGGACAGGGAGGAGGGACATGGTAAAGATAGTGCTCAGAGCAAGGGGAGTGAGCCCAGGGACATACACCTCCTGTCGGTGTGATCCAACTCAAAGATGGTTGGACCATACAACACTCTCTGTATCCAGGGTGAACCTCCTGGTCCGTTGCCCTGGTTTCTTCATTTTATTGCCTTAACAGGTCTAGGCCTTTGGTATCAGACCTATAAGCAGAAGAGCAGACTGCTCCCCCAAACCAGTGATATAGGGCACAATCACAATCTTTTTACAAACTAAAAATTAGTTAACCTGCATAGTAGCACTCTTCAGTTTGCAAGCACTTCCAATAAGAAAACTGTGATTTGATTAATTTGATCCTTTAAAGAGCCCTGAAAATAAAGTTGTTGTTACTATTAGTATTCTCATTTTACAGATTTGAAAATGGAAACACAGGATTTGTCCCAGGTGAGGCAGCGAGAATTAGAAACTAAGTCATTTTATTCATCAAGTAATTATTGCCTTCCTGCTCTGTCCCAGGCACTCTGGTAGGTATGGAATAAACACTAGTGACAAGAAAAAGTGTCACCCGGGTTTTCATAGTTCTCATAGTCTGGGATTCCTCAAGATTTCAGTTCTTTTCAAATCACTGTATATCCATTATAACAAAAAGTGTCAGGCAAAAGTCTAACAGCAAACAAAGAAATACAGTATTGTTCAGCCCAGACCCAAGAACACTAAAATGTTCTCCTCCTGGGCCCTCTCGGTGTGGAATGAACAGCTCAAGCCTCTCCATTTTGGTTTCCTAAGCCAGCACAATCACTTTGGTGATGATTCCAGCAAGAAACGGTTAAATTATGCTTGGCAAATATTATTTCTTATGACAAGCAAATATGAAATAAATTTTGATAAGACTTTTATAAATGAGTATTGAAAAATGCATCAGAGTTGAAATATTGGTCCTTGAGCAAAGTCACCTGCAGGGGCCACTCTGTCCTTGGGAATGCCAAGGACAAAACTGGGGGGTGGGGATTAGGGCCCCATCCCCATGGACAGCATAGGCACCTTCACTCTGGAAAAGAACGCAGTCAGGCTGACTGGGGTATACAGTTGTCCCATCATTGCCTTTCTCTAATACAATCCTGCCCATCCCCCCAGAGCCAAGGGCTGAGGTCATGCAGGTCACACAAGGGGTGAGCTCTGAGGCTCTCCTCCTCCTGTCTTGGCCTTAGCAGCTTGTGACAACCGGTGGTGGGAAGTGAAAGAAGCGCAAGATGTTGATGAGGGGTCAGAGGGAGGCCATTTATCTTCCCTGGATAAAAAGGTGTCTTTAACTCTCTATCAAGGAGAATGCATCAATCCCCGGATGGAATGAAAGCATCATTAAAAATGCAGTTCCAATTAATTCACTGTACATGCTTTTCTGAGTCAGAACTGAGCTGATTTGGTCTTTTTTTTTTTTCATGGGCCTGGTGATCGTAGGGGATGGTCACTCATTGATGGACCTACTAATTGTTGGCCCCTTGCCCTGGGTGGGTTATTAAAGCAGTCCTTGAGTGTTCCCATGCCAAGGGTTAGTAAAGTGGATAGCCACTTTACTAACAAGTTGATTGAGAGATTAAGGGGAGGAAAGTACTTGCTAGGAAGAGGCACCGATGTCTTTCTAGGTAGATTTCGAGCTATTTTGGGGGGTCTCATCACTGATTTCCTTAGGCTCCTGAAATCATCTTCCTCATTAGCAGCTTTGGGAATGGGGAGCAGGGCTTCCCACAGAGGTGTGCAGTCAGGTGCCAGATCAGAATGGGTGAGCTTTGAGTCTGAGGTCTCCATTCTTGGGATGAAGGATCTTCTTCCTGCACCCATTTACCCACTCCAGGCAGGGATACTCTCAGGGAGTGAGCAGGTAGTCAGCCACTGATGCTCAAGTTAACATTCCCAGTGTCTCTGTGTCCTCAATACTCAGCCAGTGATGACTTCAGATGACATGTCCCAGGAATGCCACCTCCCCACTGCACTTCTGAGAGAAGGAAACACATCAGAGAGGAGGCAAGTGACAGGAGGGATGGGCATGGGACACCACAAGACCTTTTCTAAGAGACATAGCAATGACTTGGGGCAGCCTCTCTCAGAGGTCTTACTGCAGTAAGATCCCCATCACAGCAGGTGTGACGGGCAAGGGAGTGACCTACCTGGAATATTCAGAGAGATTCTCTGTGCTAAATCATCCCTAAGACTAACTATGACTCATGCAGTACATCACAAGTATATGTGTGTGTGTGTGTGTGTGTGTGTGTGTGTGTGAGAGAGAGAGAGAGAGAGAGAGAGAGAGAGAGAGAGAGAGAGAGAGAGAGGAGGGAGGGAGGAGGGAGGGAGATTGAGTTAATATCCAAAGCCCTCTGGATACCTGAGGGCTGTTATTTTATAAGCAACTATCGAAGGTGTCCATTTCTAGCTTGTTTTCCAGGAACCAGGATCTGTTACAGTTTAGATATGAAGTGTCCTCTAAAAACTCATGTGTGAGACAATTTGCAAGAAAGTTCAGAGGTAAAATGATTGGGTTATGAGACTCTAAACATAATCAGTGCATTAATCCACTGATTAGGGATTGATGGGCAGCAACTCTAGGCAGGTAGGGTGTGGCTGGAGGAGAGAGATCACTGGGAGTGCCTTAGAGTTTATATTTTATCCCTGGTGAGTGGAGCGTCTTCTCTCTCTGCTTCCTTATTTCCATGTCCTGAGCTCTTTTCCTCTTCCACAACCTTCCGCCATGATGTTCTGCCTCCACTTTGTACCCAGAGCAGTGGAGTTGGCTGTCTATGGACTGAGACCTCTGAAATTTTGAGTGCCAAATTTTTCCTCCTCTAAAATTGTTCTTGTCAGGTATTTTGTTCATAGTGATGAAAGAGCTTATTATAACAGATCTCTGGCTTCAATGCTCACTTCTATCTCTGGCCACATTAACTACAACAAATGTCTTCACCCCCTGATCCTCAGCTTTCTCATCTTTGAGATTCAGACCACAATGATATTCTTAGTGTTTGTTGGATTGTTGGGCTCATGGTCCTTTTGAGGTAAAGGACTAAGGCTACCAGCTTCCCCAGCTTGCCAGAGTCCCACAGGGCGATGGAACCATATAGACACTTGATAGTGAGCTAATACCTGGTCTGGAAGGAAATGTGCTCATGAGAGGGCAATAAGGAGCAGAGTTTCTATATGAAGATGTGTTCATTGTAAGGTCCCTTTTACACTTAAATTTCTGATATTGTGGATATCAGGTGATAAAGAAAGCTTCAAGTTCATTTGTCTCATTATTAGCACCCCAAAAGTGATCGTGCTTCTTGGGACAAGATTATGTGCTTTGCATACCTCACAGAAAGAATTAAAGAAGCAAATGAAACTGGATATTTGAAAGTGCTTTTAAAAGTACCCAACACTACTCAGATTCCAGTATTGCCATTTGATCAGTAATCAGTTTGATTACTGTAGTCTTTTTTTTTTTTTTTTTGGTTGACTGAAAAAAATTTAACAGTTTCCTAAACCATTTTTTTTTCCTCAGCCATCCTTTGCATTGTGCATAAGTCACACAATCTGTATTTGCTAGATCAGTAGTTCTCAAACATGAGGGTGCATTAGAATCTGGTATGCTTGTCAAAACAGATTGCTGAGTTTCTGATCTAGTAGGTCTGGGATGGGCCCCAAACTTTGCATGTCTAAGTTCCGAGGTGCTGCTGCTGCTACTGATCCCAAGACTATACTTTGAGAATCACTAGTCTTTTTATTTGATACATTGAATAGTTATGTAGACTTTTCATAGCTTGATTACTTCCAAGATACCTCATAATATCTCTATAAGATGAGCATAAGGTCACACAAATTAGGGGTACTTTACAAACACACAGACGAGGGCCCAGAGACTGGACTTGATGATGTACTGAGGTCCTCTCAGCCAATCAGTGGCAGAGTGGAAATTAAACCAGGATTTTTCTGGGCTTCCATTTCAGTCCCCTTCCCATTGGGCTGGGCTGCCCCCTACTGGTCAGTTTATGGAGGCCACTAGTCCCCAGAGTTCAGGCCAATGACAAGCTGTAAGGATGCCCCCATGGTTCAGTGCTGAGGGCACCTTTTGGTAGCAGGTGCTTCTGAGGCAGCTGCTTGGGCAGAGGAGTGTATTCTGGGAATGGTTCTTGCTGTCTTCGATTCTGCAGGTGGAACTGTGCTATCTCTTCCCTTCCTATCACTAAACACCACGCCAGGCACTTTGTCTAAAGTATTGGTACTGTGCAAGAGCCTAGGCCCTTCCTTCATGGCTTCCCTGGATGGCACTTCTTTCTGCAGCTTCCAGCCCCCTTCTCCACCAGGCCTCGTTCTTGGTCTGCAGAGCCCAGTTTTAGCACAGAACCTTGCTAAGCCAGTTTACTGCTCCTCCTCTCACACTTGCTATCCAATCAAGTTTCTTGACACCTAACCAGGTTCTTCCTAATAATCTTTTATCCTTTATTTACCCTGTCCCCTGGCTGTACATCTCCATGGGTCTCTGTTCTAGTGGGCTTGAGTTTAGTCTCTCCCTACTGCAATAGTCTTGAATAAAATCTGTCTTGCCCTTTTTAACTAGTATCCAGGAATTATTTTTCTTTCTTTCCCCTCCTCC
Organism: Ictidomys tridecemlineatus; assembly: GCF_052094955.1. Taxonomy (NCBI): domain Eukaryota; kingdom Metazoa; phylum Chordata; class Mammalia; order Rodentia; family Sciuridae; genus Ictidomys; species Ictidomys tridecemlineatus. The sequence goes on along the minus strand of NC_135489.1, from coordinate 73,263,126 downwards.
TCCTCCTCCTTCTCTTCCTCCTCCTCCTCCTCCTCTTCTTCCTCCTCCTCTTCCTCCTCTTTCTCCTCCTGCTCCTCCTTTCTCTCCTCATCCTCCTCATCCTTTTCCTCCTTCTCTCCTTCTTTTCTTCTTCTCCTCCTCCTTCTTCTGATTCAACCCAGGAGTGCTTTATCACAAAGCTACTCCTCAGCCTTTTTATTTTTTATTTTGAGGCAGGGCCTTGTCTAATTTACTAAGGGCCTTGCTAACTTACTGAGGCTGGCCCTGAACTTGTGATCCTTCTGCCTTAGCCTCTCTAACTGCTGAAATTACATGCATGTGCCACCACGCCTGGCTATGAATTATTTTTCTTTAACAACAGAAATGTACTTGCTGCTTCTCCTCTGTACCCAACCTAGGCACCACAGAACAGGAAAGTTGATAATTTCAAAACTGTCCTGAAAAGGTAATGACTTATCCACCCAGTCTAAGAACCCTCAGCCCTGAGGTAATAGGCATTTTATCTACACCCTTCTAAAACGGCTTTTTGCCAACACCCAGGTCTGCAGGTCATGCTGGCCCTGGTAAGGGGCTACAAATCTTCAACCTTGGACCTATTTATACTCTTCCCGTGGTATATGGAGACCCAACTCTTTCCCGCCTACTGAGGTCTAGGTTCCTGAGAATTCTGGGTAAGGCCAGCTCTGGTCCCAGAGAATGGCTGGCAGAGCTGAGGCTCTGGATGAGATGAGTCAGGATGGCTTTGATCCTTTCCGAGCTGCTCAACCAAGAAGGATAGGCAGTGTCAGGCCTGAAAACAAATGAGTGAGCCATAAAATCAGCTCTAAGCACTGAGTTTTCTCTGCAAAGGTGCAGAGAAAGGCTTGCTCTTTCCGCTGTAATTTTTTCTTCCTCCCTTCTCCTTTCTAAATTCACAGCAGACTCCGTGGGCTGAGCAGGTTTGTCTGCTTAGATTATTATGGCGGCGGCTGTTCCTGGATGCCTGTGTATGTGAGTGTGAGTGTGTGTGTGTGTGTGTGTGTGTGTGTGTGTGTGTGTGTGTGTCTGCGCGCGCGCACGTGTGCATGCGAGAGCCCGTGTGTCTGAGAGCTGTGTGCGCGTTTTCTCCAGAGTGACTGGTTTGTGCTGTCATCAGCCGTTGTTTTGGTAAATGGCGAGTTGAACAGATATATCCAATCGTAAAATCTAAAAAATGTTCCCTCTGGGCGCCCGGGGGTGTTGTTTGAAATCAACTACATATCAATTGAGCGGCGGCGGCGAGCGGATCCGATGATAAATTCCAGTCCACAGACGCCTTATAAATTACATTTTTTTGTTCGCGATCTTGCCTCATCTGGGCTCCCCAGAGGCCCTTAGACTGAGGACTCTGATTGTGTTGGAGGAACGTTTGCTCAGCTTGAGCGAGGCCATTAGCATTGCATGTGCCAGTCCGTCCCTGCGCTCCCCACCTCCCCCGGCCCCCCCACCCGCCCCTTTAAAAAAATACAATATGTGCCTGGTAATTTTTCTGTTCATTATCTCATTGTTTTCTGTAAGTACAAGGTTAGATTGAATTACTGCGGGCTCCGCTGTCTATTTGTAATTCTCCTTCCATGCCGAGCTGCTAATGAATGGGCAATTTAGTCAATTCTTTGTAACGGCTTCTTCTGTGCATCAGCCACTTAATTACTCTGAGCCTTTCTCACTGCTGCTTTATTGCACGGAAAGTCGGGGCTGCTTGGAGGGCTTGGCACGGGACCTCCAGCTTCCAAAAAGAAAAAGGAAAAAAAAAAGGGAAAAAATTGTCAGAGGCAACCAGGATTCTGCATCCTCAGTGCTTTCCGCTGCACCAGCTGGAGGAAGGAGGAACGTCCTATGGCCTCAACCTGCAGAGCCCTGGCTCGTCTGCAGGAAGGGGTTTATCTCCCACCTCTGCTTAAACCTGGCTGTGGCAGTCCCCGTCAGGATGGCAGGAAGGTGTGGGCTCCTGCTCAGAGAATAGCCTTCTAGGGGGTGGCCCTGGTGTTTGGAAACATTATGATTATTAGTCAGTTACCGGTCCTCAGCATCTCCAAGCTGAACCAAGGGGCCTGTTCTGGTGTTGGCCTCTTTGCCTGGGTGCAGAGCACCTCGCCCTGGTAACAGTGGGAACAGGGTATGTGTTTAGCATCCTCATTCAACAAAAAGGAATACCCAGTCTGGGCACTGGAAGGGCCTGACTGAGGTCAATGAACCAGGTGTGGCAGAACCAGAGCTAACACCCACGAGTCCTCTTTTCCTCCCACTCCACTTCAGATATTGTCCTTCAGTGGGGGCTGACATGTTGCATGGTGGATATAAGACTAGATTACGCTTAAAGAAAAGGGAGCAGATTCCCCCGCAGTTACTGGGAGGCTAAACACCTCAAGGAACTGGGGACTCAAGTAATAGAGCATCAAGTTATCAAGGGGTACCTTTGGGGACATTTGTCATGCTACCAGGGTATTTCCTTGTGACCCGGAGTTAAGATGCATGTATCATCTCTTGTCCAAACTAGGACACATTTGAAAATGAAACACAGTGTGGTGGGTCATCACACTGGGGATACAGGAGTAAACTGGGACTGTCCAGAGCAAACCAGGTCGTATGGTCACGTGCTCTGGCAAAGGAGGATGTTTGAGGCCAATGGTAGCAACACTGGGATGGCCAGTGGGATCCACCTCCTGAGCTCACAAACATTCCCCGCTCTTGCACACCATGGTGATGAATGTGAGCTGCAGAGAATCTCTTTGTTCAGAATATGATGGATTCAACACATCCTGAGTGTGCCCTGGTTCGGGAGCAGACACATGAGGATGGGTGACAAGTTCTCCTGGTGTTTTGATCTGGCTATCCTCGCAGAAGGGGAGTCAACAGTTCTCAGTGTTGCCAGTCTCCCCAAACAGGCTCCTGAAAGTGCTGAACCCCCTCCTAGGAAGCTCTCGCCCTCTTTTGGGGTTGGGCTGACTTCTACCCTTCTTTTGGATGTCAGCTTAAATGCTTCTCCCTCTGGGAAGCCTTCCCTGATTCTCAGATTACATTAGAGCTCCTTGTTATTCTATCTCATGACATCCTGTGCTTTTCCTCTTCATTACTCACCACAGTTATAATTGAATTATTTGTGTAATTATGTGCTTGGTGTATCTCTACCCCATCCCTGACCTGTCTGCATGTGGCCCTCGATAAACATTTGCTCAACACTTTTTAGCATTTAAACAGCGCTGTGGTTTACAGAGTGTTTTACAAGCTTCATTCATGGAACCTCACAACAGCTCTATGTGACAGGTACTATTGTCATCCCTGTTTTACCAAAGGAGAAACTGAGGCCAAGAAGTTAAATATCTTGTCCTTGGGAGACTGTCTGGGTCTCCAATCTGAAAAGGGCATATTTTGGAGCTGATGATGTCAGGTCCAAGTTCGGCTCTCTCTTACATCAGCAGCGTGCCTTTGGCCAAGGCACTGGGCCTCTGGGCCATGCTTTGCTTACCTATCTCATGGAGCTATGATAAACCTCAGACTTCTCACCATTCTGTCACAAGTGGTAAATGAAATAATGTTACGTGCAACTGTGTAAAATGCCATGGGTTCTGTGAATGACAGGTGTGATTGTCGGTTGAAAGCAGCCTTACTGTCACCTTCCACCTGGTCCCACTGTCCCCTCACCCCCACAGATACACATTGCTCCCATCTCCACAGCCTCCCTCAGGGGCTCCAAGTTGGGATGCTTACTTCCTTCCCCTCTGTTGGTCCCCCAGGGCCAAGTGTGGAACCGGGCACATAGAGATTTAGGGAAGCTTGCTAAATGGAATGGAGTCGGCTGCCCTCTGGGGTCTAACTCAAGCTGCCTCCTCTGCCTGAAGTCTTCCTGGGCTGCTCCAGCCCTTTCCAATCTCGTCTCTGAGCTTCATGCCTCTCATACACCCACAGTGCATCATGCGGCACTGGATGCTAGCCGGGCTGCACCTGTTTTCTCTGTCAAACTGCAGGGTGGTGAAATCAATCTAGTGGGCTTCGAGTAAGAGGAGGAGGAAGGAAGGAGAGGAATAGAAGCCACAGGAGAAAACACCGGGGCGGGGGGAGGTGAAGGAAGCCTCAGGAAGCGCTTCTTTCAGTGGGATCTGGGTGAATACCCACAGATGCACACAGCCGCCCTGCTGGATCCGTGTGGCATGTGTCTCCATCCAAGGCTGAGCCCACAAAGACCTGCGAACCCCGCTGGGGCATCACCCTAGTGTGAGCGTGCCCGGAGGGGCAGGGGCAGCCTCTCTTACACAGTACTTTTGTCACCCACAGATCTGGGTTGAACCATATATATAGTCCTTGCAGCCGCCTACCTATGTCTCTGGAGGGACAGAGGGCTTTAAGGTCCTCAGTCCCCCCTGGCCCCAGCCTCTCACTACTTCCCTGGTATCTATCCACTCCAGAGGTTCCCATGAGAACACTGCTGCCACATCTTCCACCCTTAGGTGCTTTGGTTCCGCTATGGGTTCTCTTCCAGAAATTTCCTCACCTCTCCCTTGGGTTTCTGGGAACCCTGCTGCAGGCACAGGCAAGCTATTCTCTCTCTCTTCTTCCTCCCCCTGCCACAGGGGAGCACTGAGTGACGTCCTAAAGCTTGCTGAGTTTTGCCACTTGGACTCAGTTTCCTCATCTGTTGCTGTATTCTCCCAGGATCTTGGGAGATTCCAAAAACAGAAAACATGCGACAGGCCTGGCACAAAGAAACCACTCAGGACTATGACAATAGTGCCTGTCCTCCCTGCACCTCTACCCGGGGCCTCCTCTCCTGGCTTCCAGCTGTATCTGGGGTGGGGCAGGGAGGCCTGGAGGGTTAAGGCCTGGGCTGCTGTTGCCCTGCCTCCTGGGGCCCAGCCTAGCTCCCGTGTTCCCAGCATCCTCCCTGGGCCCTGCACACAGGACCTCCACTCTTCCTAACCACGGGGGCGGGGGGTACAGTATGGACTTCACAGGGAGCAGTGCTGGGCGCATTCCCAAGTCAGGGGGCAGATGTGTCCTGTCCTTGTGCTATTTACTATCTGAGGCTCTTTAGCATGGGAGAGTACTCAGGACCAACTGTGGTCCTTACGAAGCTTTCCTGCGGGGTGACTGCAGTCAACCACAGAACTCTCCTGTGCAGGAACGCTCTTCTAAGCATTTAATTTATATGTAATTTTTTTTGTAAATTAACTCACTTTATCTTCCCCCTGACTCTAGAAGGTGGATGGATACCTTTTAATCCCATTTTACAGATGAGGAAAACTCTCAAAGTTCAGAGCTCCTGTAACATTTCCAAGGTCATCCAATTAGTAATCAGTGGAACTTTGGTTCACACCGGGCCCGTCCAGCTCCATCCCAGAGCCCAAAGGGAAGGAAGGCCCAGCCCCCTTCAACCATCTTTTAGATGTAACGCTAATCCTTCAAGAAACACCCTGGCAAAAAGCACAGATCAGCACGTTTTCCAAATGTTCCTTCCCTCTGACATAATTTTGAGACTCTAAGGACACAATGCAGAGTAGACACCACGTATGGGGAGGGTTTTCTTCACAGTATCGTTCAAACAGAAGGAAAGAGACAAAATCCACCTGCCGGCAAAAAGTTGTCCCATGTCATCCTGAACACTGCTTAGCTCCATGTGGAGGGCAGGGACTCTGTTTAATTCATCCCAAGTCCTTACACTTAACAAGGGACTCACACATGCTGTGCCCTTGATAAATATCTATGGAGGGAAAATGTGACGTGGCCGAGTCTGGGTGGTGGATAATGTCATCTGTAAAATTCTCTCACCTTTGCTACACGTTTACAAGTTTTCGTGGTAAAGTGTTTGAGGGGGGAAAAAAGAGTAGAATCTGAAGGCAATGTCTAAACTGGTGATAACAATATGGAAAATACGTGGAACATGATTCTATACCTGTGGAAAGAGTCAGGAAACAAACTAAGATTATACCTGCAAGAATTTATCTGGAAAAAGTGGAGGAAGGGAAGGAACCTAGAGAAAGTTGGAGACCAGGACACCAGGTCTTATGTTTCCCCTGTTTTCCATACCCTTTGCACTGGACAAGTTTTATTTTTATAATGAAATATAAGCTATTTTTCTACTGCGTGTCCTCAGCCCACATTTCTAGAAGAAAAACAAAGGTCCCCCTCTTCATGAAAGCCAGCACATAAAAACAAAGGCAAACTCAAACTCCATGGAAAAGTCAGTTTACGGCAGGATTTCCAGCAGTGCTGCTTTCAAAGGTCAGCCCTGCTTAAGACGTGACAGAGGAAAGAAATACTCACGGGTGATGGCAGGCGGTGCCAGGGCCCTCTGGTTGGCCTGGAAGGAGCTGCTTCCTCCTCAAGGGTGAGTCAGCCCTCCCCTACCCTTGCCAAGGTTTAGAGTCCAGGTGACCTGAGTGAATGGGTGATGGATGGTCCAGTCCTTAAGAAGAATTTCAGACACAGAGGGTGGGTCACCAACTTATCCTATGTCCAGGGATGACCCTGGATGAGAAACTCAAAGGTGCTGTCACTCACAGGTACCAATCTTGACTCGAAGCTGTCCCTCCCTGCTCTGAGCAGGCTCTCCCTGTCTCCCTCGAGAAAGCAGAGGCTGCATTTGGTTACTTCCACACTCTCAGCTCCTTCTGTCACATCTGTCACATTGATGCTGTTGTTGCTCATTGCAGGTTTGTTGATAAATAAACAAAAGAATGGAATACTCTCATACTAGAATCCATATCACAAGGCTCTGTTTTAAAAATAAAGAGATGTCATTCTGGGATGGGAAGACTTGAAGCTTACATCTAACCCAGGCTCTCTTTTCATACCCTTTTCCTTTAACTATTTACAAGAGGCAACTCCCACTTTACAGATGGAAAAACTGAGACCCAGAGAAGAAATGTAACTTAGAATTTTACATATGCAAAGCATGAAGGACCCAGAGATTCCTGATCATCTTTTAGACTCTCTATTATTATATATGAGGAAACTGAAGGCCCAAGGAGCGAGGGGATGATGGCACAATTCAGCAGAGGTGGGGACAGGAATCCAGCTCCTAAATCACAGTTCAGGGCAGCTTAGCAAACAGAGCTCAAGCAGCCCTGGTACCCAGCTCCAGGTTCCCATGGCAACTATGCAGAACAAACCATCCTCTTTAAGTAGTGTTGACTCATTCTTCATATTGCCTTTCTTTTTAAGGGAAAAATCACTCTTTACTCTCCCCAAATAGACTAGGAAACTTTCCAGAGAACAGGTATCCAGGCAGGAAATAACAGCCTGGCTGACCAAGGCCTGGGGAGGTCTCTGAGTTGTTTGTATATCTGAATGGGATTAATGGCTTAGAGAAGATCACTCTGGAATCTCTGAGATTCCTTGGCTTAACTTGGCTGCCCTTTTCTGCATGTCTTTTCTTGAGTAATAACCGCCCTTAAATGAAAATGTTACGTGTATCTGACAACTCGTGTCTCCCAAATATGTTATCCTTACTTACTTTGTTTGATTCTGGGACAGGTAGTACCATTTTACAGGTGGGGAAATCGAGGACTAGGGAGGTGTAGGTCACAGGCCTAGAGTGGGATCCTCGGCAGATGGAATTCTCCATCTCTGAAGAGAGGCCAAGGGATGCATAACTGGTATGTGTCAGACATTAGCTAGGCACCCTGGAAACCTCAGTGGGGGCTCAGCCACCCAAAGCTTGGGACAGTAAGCACTAGTTAGTGATGAATTGAAATTCTCACAGGTGTTTACAATAGTCAGAAGAAGCACATTTAGTGTAGGGTGCAGGGCACCTTGAGGGTGGCCAGGGTGTCTCTCTAAGGGGTTGGCATTGACCTTGAGAACTAAATAGTAGGAAAGAGGCAGGATGGGAAAAATGAGAAGAGAAGTACTTGGAAGGCAGAGCATGTGTGGCCCCCTGATGAAGAGGATGGTTTGCATCCTCAAGGGGGTGATTGGAGGCTGAGAAGCGAGCAGCGAGCAGCTTGGATATGGAGGGGAGAAGGGCCAGAGGGGAGCCTGGAGGGGAGACAGGGCCACATTATTTCAGCCTATACAGGCCACATAAGATGTGTGCAAGGCATCAGAGGCACCTTACTCTTTCTTGTACACCCAACCTGGAGGCATTCAAGCGCAGTCATGAGTGTGCAGGACCCAGACACATAACCACACATGAAAACGAGTACCTGCACAAAAGCCACAGATGTGCCCTTCCCTTAAACACCTCGCCATCTGCGCTGAGACACACTGCACACACAAACGCACACATCTGCGTATGTACATGCCCATTCACATTCACACAAAGGCACAATTCACTTCCTCATGCCCAAGCATGCTATTTCATAAACACACGTGTTGATACACACATGCTCACATGCCTCTCACACATAGGTACTCTCATTCGCAAATGTACAGCCCACAACAGGCCCAGCTCAGATGAGCCACAGATAAACTTCTCTGCTGGTTGGTTATCATCTTTCATTGGAACTGACACGTTGATAGCCCCAGTTTTTCTAGGAAGTGACCTTCACGCTGGCTATTTATTTCCAGTGGCTATCAGGCACCTGCCACCGGAGTGACAAGCCCAGTCAGAGGTCAGCCCTTAAATAAAGCTTTTGGATTACTAAGCGCCAGCCACTCCAATGAAAATGGAAATTGGCAGCCCTGGCTGCCTTTTATGGGGTGTGCTCCCGCTGGTGGTTTTCAGTCCTGTGTGACCCTCCTGTTCCTGCACCACAGGTCTGCGGTGCTGTAGATGCCCACAGGTGTCTGTTGTGCATGGAAGCTGGCCTGCAGGCTGTGGCGGAGTTGCCAGGGTCTGAAGCCTCCTGCATTATGCTTTCTAGCGATGCAGGGGCTGTCCCTCCAAGCCGGCCATTCTCATAACAGACAATTGCCGCAGGTGCAGATGAGTCACTTCAAGGTCTCTGGCTAGGGGTATCCATTCTCTGGGCCTCATATTCCCCTGTCCCTGCCCCATCCACACACACTAAATGTCCCCTTTTGCAAGGCCGTGGTCCCGATGAGAGAACTGGAGGCAGTGGACATGTGCTGGCTTGTGTACAACCCATGCAGGAAGAGGGTGCGGCTGGGATCCGTGTTCTCACACATTACAGTTACTAACCACAGGGCACCACTTAATTAAATCACATGCTGATTTGATGACCCAGGCAGTCCCCCAAAGTTTGGCAGTATATTGGGGTCATACGGCAAGCAGAGGCCTGAGTTTGGAAGGGGCTGAAAACTTTTTGACTCTCAAAAGTTTCGCCTTTGTCTCTCCTGCCAGATGGTGTTCACCCTGCCTCACCTGGTCTTCATGCCCTGTGATAGCCTCACAGCCAAATAAACTAGGATAAACAGAAGTTGAAGACATCTACAAGTTGGCAAAGGAAGTGATCTGTTCAAGGAGCAAGCATTTCTGGTAAACCCTGAAACTCAGATAAACTGCCATGTTAAGGGAGGAGCCCAGGTAATCTGGTGGGTCCATAAACCAGGCCCTTAGTCACAACTCACACCCAGAGCAAGACCTACTGCTAGACGGCAAGTGGGGCATGCGATTCAGAGAAGGGGATTGAGAAGAGCTCAAGGTCACACAATTTATGTGTGGGTGGACCATTTTGCTGGCTTATATATGACCTAGGATTTCATTCAGAAACCACAAAACACATCTGGAGATAGGCAGTCTTGGGTTGGGCTTATTTTGTAAAACACCACAAAAGACCTTGGGAAATGTGTCATTTGTTTCCGGAGAGGATCTGGGGTGACATAATCAAAGTCATATGTGTAATTGTTAAAATAGCAACCATTTGACCATATTTCTAGTCTTTTTAAATTCAAATAATTCTCTTTCACAGTGATGGATTCTTCAGGCTTGCATAGGCTGGGAAACACCCAACTTAAAGAGCTCCACACCAACCTGGTAAAGTAACTTAAGTGTCACAGAATAGCATTGCTTTGGGTTTCTCGGCCCAGGATCTTTGTACAATGAAAGCATCCTGTGGAGGGGCACTAAGTTCTCCCACCACCCTGGGTCCTATGGATAAGATGATATGGTGGAGTGCAGAGGTTGCTGGAGGGCACTAGGTAGGTTACTGAGATTAAAACAACAACAACAAATCAGGCATGGGGTCAGTAGAAACAATAGGACGACATAATCTAAACACCCTTTGCATCAGACCAAGAGTGCAATCAGGAAACACTCAGGACCAACCAGCTGGGCGCCCAAGTGAACCAGGACACAGAGTATCACTTTCAAGAAAACTGGATCTCAAACCCAATGCTGTCACTTCCCAGCCAAGTGGCCTTGAACAAATCACGTCCCCATTCTGAACTGCAGTTTCCCCACCGGCAAACAGGGGCCCACCATAAGATAAACAGTGCCAGGGTTTGGGCCACACGGTGTGCGTGGGCCTCCTGCCCTCTGTTTGCACTGCTCAAAAAATGGCTCTTGTTTGGGGGGCTTACAGGTCTGCCAAGGTTTACCTCCCTAGAGCCAGCCATCATTTCTCTAAGGGGGTGATTTTGTCCCTCTCTCCAGGGAACGATTCGGCCATGTGTGGAGTAATATTTTGTGGTCGCATCTGGGACAGGTGTGCCACCGGTGTGCAGAAGGTGGAAGCCAGGCTGTTCAACATCCTACAATGCACAGGACGGCCCCTGCTGCCCAGAATCATCTGCTTCAAATGGCAGTCGCGCCAGTGCTGAGAAACCTGAACTGGGCTGCCCTCTCTAAAATGTTATTTTCTAGTCTGGCTTCCCCTTGGTGGCTCAGAACAACGGCTTCTGCAAACCTTCCATTTCCCGAACACCACAAAGGCTGGGGGGCTGCAGTGGGAGCTGCTTCCTGCCTCCCCTCACCCCGAGGCCACTCAGCCAGATGGCAAAGGGTCAGTGGCAACCAAACATCTAATGACGTGTGACAAGTGTGGCCAGACAGCAGGCCCAGGCTGAGCCCCCTTCGAGGCCACTCATTGAGCAAGGGGGACTCATAAATAATAGCACAGTGACAGTCCAAGTCTTTCTCAGTGGGAGCAATGGCACTCTACCCGGCTCTCAGATCCTGGGGCAGGCTTTTATGGGACAGGGTTCCAGCAGGAGGGCCAGGCTGGGAACAGAGACAGGGCGGAGGACCCATGTATAGGGAATGTGCTGGTGAGACATCGAGGGGCTTGTCCTTGCCACATCTGTCCTGACAGTGAGTGCATTAGCTTTCTCCTGGATGGTGAATCTAATTTCTGGCCCATTGCAATTGGAGGCTCCAAGGCAATCAGCCAGCAAAGCATTGCCATGGGAGGGGAGGACGGTGCTGAACTTGCCCATCATCTGAACTTGAGTCCAGAGCCCCCTCGATTTACTAAGTGCACTTGAGCCTCCATCTCCTCATCTGTTAAATGGGGGTAGTTGAGCCGCAAATATGCTAATTCATAGGAAATTATGTACCAGGCAATGCATTAATGGAAGGGATGAACATGATGGTGATAAGGATTATGATTATGATTATTCAATCATTGGGAAGAGAAGAATTTATATTTGAAGATAAAGACATACCTTCTAATCCCCTAAAAATATTAATCAGTTTTTAGGTTTTTAGGCAGTTTCAAATAGGTTCTTTGTAATAATAATAGTAATAATGATTCCTATATTAAATAGCACTATCATTTTCACATTTATTTTTCTCAAGCCTCATGTGGCTTAAAATGGGACCTGTTTCCAATGATGCGTATTCTTCTAAAATAAAAGTGGAAAAAATGAGCAGCTGGCATGCAGATCAACTCTGCTTTGTTATGTATTAGCACCCCGGTTTAGATGGCAAACCCCAACAGAACCGGGGCTGGTTCCTCAAGGCACAGCATTAGGGTCCAGTTTTGTTCTTTAAAAATTGCAGACAATAATTCCTGACCTGAGCCTACGCCGTGTCAGTGAGACAGTGCTCTGGGAAGCTCCGGGGTAAGATTCCTGTGTCACTCCACAAGGGAGTCTTGGCCTTTAGATCACTGTCTTCATCACCATTATTAATTACTATTCTTCAGGATTACGACACGGCAACATCTCTGTGAATGGTGTTTGCATAACTTCTGTGAAAGTCTCTGGCTACAACTGTTGAAGACACTGACCCACTGGTCACTCCTTCTGGAATCTAGGCTGCTGTTCAGTCCCTGCCCCCTTCTTTTATTTCAGGCTGGATTCGAGAGTGGCCCCTCCTGGACCAGGCCCCTCCTGGACCAGGTCCTGTGTGTCTTCTATAGAAATAGCTCTCTTGGCCCAAGACCTCGGATGCCAGTTTACAGCCAGGAGCACATTTTTGCAGAGAGGGTTATAAATCAAAACCTGGATCCTAATGAAACCGCTGACACAACGTTAACTGTAACAGAACGTACCCAGGCACCACTCAGAAGAAATCACAGGCACAGAGCATCATTCGAGGCACCAGGGCACTGAGGGGGCCAACCTCGGCCTCCCCTTCTTCCCTTCATCTTCTGTCCTCCTCCCTCCCACCCTGGCCCCCCTTTTTTTTCTTTTCATAATTCCCATAGAATCTCTGCTGCCTTACTCTGCAGCTCTTCTGGGCTTGAACCTCTTGGCTGAGTGGCAGGGTCTCCCCGGGTGGTTCCTGAGGAAGACACCATCTCTTGGTCTCCACAGAGGGCCACTAGGGAACAGGGCAATGGGGCAGGGCTCCACTGTCCAGGCAGCAGAGGATGTTGAAGACAAAGCCCTGGGTTCAGATAGAACCCTGTTCCAATCCTGGCTTATCACTCACTGACTATTTAACCCTGGGAAAAATAGGTACTCCCTCTAAACCTCAGCTTTTTAATCTGTGAAATGGGAAGAACAACAACCCTTGAAAGGCTGCTGAGAAGACTAAGTGAGATTGATGATGTTGGGTTAACTGTCCTAGTCCAGGCGGGTGAAAGGAACAAAGGATCAGTCAGGACCTGTGCTGCTGAGGACCTTTCTGGCTAGTTTCCAGGGGCCAGTCCCTTACCCAGGTTGGTTTTATACTGAGGCACAGAGAGTCACTCCTACATTACCATTTCAGAAAGATGAAAAGGGTTCTATCTCAAATATCTTTGCCACTGATGTCATCAAACCTTTGGCAAGTCGTCTGTTCAAAGTCTTCCCAGGCCTGTCATGATGCTAGGTGCAGATTGCACTCTCTCTGGCTCACCTCTGGAGAGGAATGCCAAGAGTCTTCAGTCCTCAACACCAGAGGCTGAGCTCAGTGTGCAGGGACTTCCACAGGCAGATCTTAAAGTTACTGAGACCCATCCAGCCGAAGTGAATCCACAAGCCACTGACCAAATGGAAGAAAACCCCACCTTCCCTAAATCTTTTCCCAGGACCACCCGGCTCATTGTCAGCTCTCCTCCTTTGAACTCCTTAAGATTTTACTATTTTTATGACTTATTTGGCCCAAGACAGAGACAATACTTTCTTCAATTAGACTGTCAGCCTCTTGAGGTTGTGGAACCTGCCTGTGAGTTCTCGAAATCAGGTCCTCACTTCATCACTTTAGCCCAGTGCTGATGATCTGCATGTCTTTCTAAGAGCAAACTTCTTTGCTGGTTCACGTTCAATGTTCACAGAAAGTTAGCTGTTGGTCTGCTCCACTTTCTGCTCACATTTCATTGTCCAAGCAAGTCACATGGTCAACAGGGCAGGAATATATCATCTTCCCACCTAAGGTAGACTCAGGGAGGGATGGCAACGATATCAATCAATAATACCACCTTTCACAGGCCCCAAATAGAATTTTGTACAAAGCTGTGGCTCCGTAAATATTTAATTGGGAAGATAAGACAAAGACAGAAATATTTGAACACATTTTCTGATGTCGTTGTTAGGTCTAAACTAGCCAACCAAATGTTAGGTCTAAACTAGCAATAAATTGAAACCAAATTGGCAATCTGTCCTGAGCATGGTTGAACCATACTAGACAAGTTTAGTTGCCTTGTGGGAATGCTACCATGGTAAGCATAATTAGACTCATACATGATCCCTCTGAAAGGCAGGTCTAGTATCAAAGTGTGGGATGGTATGCTGGGCGGGATGACACACGCCTGTAATCCCAGTGGTTTGGGAGCCTCAGGCAGGAGGATCGCAAGTTCAAAGCCAGCCTCAGAAACTTAGTGAGGCACTAAGCAACTCAGTGAGACCTTGTATAAATATATAAAATATAAAAAAGGCTGGGGATGTGGCTCAGTGGTTGAGTGCCCCTGGTTTCAATCTCCAGTCTCCCCCCAACCCAAAGAAAGAGTGGGGTGATGCTATAGGGAGGAAGACTGTGGCTTTATAGAAGAAAATGTCCCCAGGCCTGCTCCATGGGACAAGAAGACAGGATCTGGATGTCTTTGGGGATGCTGGGGGTGGGGTGGGTGGAAATTCCTGAAGAAACTTGGAGCAGAAGCCCAGGATTGACTCTTAGAGGAATATACATTTCAGCTGTGGAGGCAATACTCATGGCCAAAATGAGCAGGAGTCAGGTGAGACAAAATAAGACCCATGCAGTGAGTGACAGGCAGGGAGAGGAGAGGCATTGGGTTTCCTGGAGGAGCTGAGGCTGCAGCCTGGTCCTAAAGGCCAGGGTGTGCAGGGATTGAATGGGGGATTGGAGTGCAGGAATTGGGGAGCTCAGGGCAAGGGCCTGGGTTGGCGGGAAGATGCTCAAGGTGGTCCCCCCTCTCCCTCCCCTCCCTGTGGTGCACAGGGTCCCTGGGGGAGGAAACACAGAATCTGCACCTGACTAAAAGGAGCTAAGTCTTCCAGACCTTTCTCCATTTCTGGTTGGCCTCTTATTTTCCTGCAAACTTTTTTTTTCTCTTCCTTTTGATATTCTGGCTTTTGTTGATATAACCTCAATTTCTTGTTTCCTTTTAAAGGTTTTATTTCCCAAATGGAGGGAAGGAACTTTTTCCTGTGACACTAGGTCCTCAGCCAGGCCAGTTGTCTTTCCAAATCAGGCAGGAGCTGGGGTGGCTGGGGGCGCAGGAGGCTGGGCAGAGGGCGGGAGCATCAACCACAAGAGGGAAAGCAGCTGCAACTGATGAGGGTCCCCGAGGTGATTTGCAAATCTGCTGAAATCCTGAACAAGCTTTGATTTAACCCAAGCTTGAAATGGCTTTTATTTACTGTCTATTGTGGAATAAATGACATCTCATTAACAGGCTTTATCCATTACCCCAGAATGAGAGCTCCATGTTAGGGACATTTTATCCTCTTGATATCAAAGGAGATATGCCGGGGTGTGTTATTACAAATAGAAAAATCAATGCTGAGACACACACATCTGAAATTTCATTTTCGTCCAACCACATTTTCAAAGAAGAAAAAAAAAAAAGAAGAAAGAAAGGCAATCGCTGATAAAAATGACTCCAGAACTGGAGGATTTACCAAGCCTGAGCAAAGGACTGGCTGGGACCCAAGCCCCGACAGTGAATAAATCTGGCTGTACCTTAGAGCCATTTCCTGCTCACCTTCCCAGACTGTTCAGCCTTGCCCCACAGCGTCTGCAGCAGAGCCTCCTGACCTGACCCTCTGACCTCCAGGTTCCCCAACCCATTCCCACCCAAATGCCGGTCAGGCCCCCAGAAGCTGCCTTTCATGCTGCCTCCAGTCCTTCCACCCCAACCACACACCACACTGGGCCCCAGACACATGGAAAATACCAGAAATATCCAGAGGCCTCTACCCTCTTAAAGGCGGGGAGTTAGGAATCTTCTGAGTAGGGTATAAAAGTCAAGATCCCAGTCAGATGCCAAGGAAAGGCCCCCACCCTTTTCTCATGACCTTGGAGCTATTTCCACCCACCAGGCCACTGCTTTCAGAGATTGGCAGGGGACAGACACTTCTAGCAGCTTTCCATGAAATTTCTTAGAGTCACCATCCCCGAGACTCCTTCCCAGGTGTCACCTTGTGTTGCTGATTCTCTGGTTTATGGTCCTGTTTCCCATAAGGCTGCAAGCTCTATGGGGCTGGAGACAAGGTCTGCTGTTGTTCTGTGCTTGGCACATAAAATGCACTTAATAGACATGCAGGCTTGTAGTAGGGTGGGGCATGACCCTGTGGCTGTGCTTGAAAGCAACCCCAGCTATCTGAAACAGTCCAGTTCTGGTCAGCAGCCTCAGCCTTGAGGCCTAAACTAGATGGAGTTTGCTGGTTCACATGGTCATTTGATTCAGGAATGGCTAACTCTTCCATTGGTCAAGGAAAACGAACCAGTAGGCTTTGCTCAGTTTTAAGGATTTCTACATGAAATCCTGGCTTGCCTCCTGAAAAAAAATACCCCCCAAAACCCCAAACCAAAACAAACATTGGTCAGATGGTGGATAAGAATGGACAGCCAGGCACACATGCCCACTCCCGGGGGAAAAAACACAAGACTCTGCATTTTGCAACTCACAGAGTGTCAAGAATCAGCTCATGTCGATTTCTTTAAAGATGGAGGAAGGGCCTAGGGTCACAAGCTAGGTTATTCCTAGTCTCAAAGAATATTGTGCCCATATGTGGACCAGTGTTTGAAATCCCTAAACCCCACTCCTGAACCCTCTACTGTGCCTGGAAAGAATCCCGGAGCAAATTCCCAAGATGGATTGAGCCTGACTGTCATGCAGGCTCTTCTCAAGAGGTTCTTGGAGTGGTCTTGGGTGGGGAGAGCAGAGCATACATAAGCAGTATTTTACCATCTTAAAGAAGCATGGCTTGGGGCTGGGGATACAGCTCAGTGGGTAGACCGCTTGCCTCGCATGCACAAGGCCCTGAGTTCAATCCCAAGCACTATAAAAATAAAATAAAATAAAATAAAAAGAAGCACAGCTCTTGTTTTCTCCACTGACTTTACTTGGTTAAAGGCCACTAGTCAGAATTGGGAAAGGCTGACTCCTAAAGAGAGAATTCCCTGTGAGCTGTGTCCCATGTTCCCACAGATTTCTTCCCCCAAGTATTTCATAAAGGTTTGAGAAAACAGTCTAAGCCAGCCAATATGTGCAATTCTGCCTGGCAGTATTTAAATAAGGTTTCAATAGGAAGACAGAGTCTCTTCGGACTCAGTCTGTGATGTAGTTATCAGGAGGAGAAATTTGCAGAACCCATTACCTGCCACTCCTTCCCCCAGGAAATCCCTTGTTTGTGGAATGTGAATCTCTCTGGCTTTCCCTGGCTTTTCCTCTCTGGATTGTCCTGGGTAAACATCTGCCTCACATTGCATGTTTGTAAGAAGAAGCATTTGTGCCATTGATTGTTTGGAGGTTTCTGCAGAACATGTGTTCTCTTTCTTCTTGCCCTCTCCTCTCCACCCTGCCAGCTCCTCCTGAGCGAACAGCCCCCCATGTGGATCCTTCTGGTGGTATCCAGATCAGGGAAGAGATTCACCACCACCCACCTGCTCTGCCTTGGGATGGAGAGTTGTTCATTGCAAGGGCAGTATATCTTAATTGTATCGTTGGCATCATTATATATTCCACAAAAATTCTCAAACACCCCTCACATGCAGAATGTTGAATTAGACATGTTGAACTCTACAAGAGGCCCAACTCCTGTCTCCTGGAGCTCATGAACTTAGAGATAGTCAGCAACATTCAGCATAAAGGCTTTACCTGCATAAGGACCAGAGGACTTCGGAGAGGCAGGGAATTCGTCACTGATCTTACTTAGCCAAACCAAGCCCTCATTTTGAGACCTCAGGTAGTTCAACCGATCCATGCACCAAGTCTTTCAACTGTCTCCTCTTGGAAAAGAGCTCGGTATGCAATTTCCTTCCATTCTCAC
Organism: Ictidomys tridecemlineatus; assembly: GCF_052094955.1. Taxonomy (NCBI): domain Eukaryota; kingdom Metazoa; phylum Chordata; class Mammalia; order Rodentia; family Sciuridae; genus Ictidomys; species Ictidomys tridecemlineatus. The sequence continues at coordinate 73,245,390 of NC_135489.1, read as the reverse complement.
CTGTTACTTTATCCTGCCTCCTTGCATGGTTGACCCTGAGTATCAGGTGTTGAAGCCTTGGTCCCCAAAGAAGCAGTGTGATATCATCACAGTGAACCTGCTATAAACTGGAACTCAACACAATTCCTAGTAAGTTGGGAAAAAAATTTTTGTTCATTACTCCAAATTAGATTAGAAACACAAGAAAATAAGGTTATTAAATACTTAAAATAAATTTTAAAAAATAGCAGGACACGGTGTCTTGTAATCCTAGTGATTTGGGAGGCAGAGACAGGAGGATGGCAAATCCAAAGCCAGCCTCAGCAATTAAGCAAGGCCCTAAACAATTTGGTGAGACCCAATTTGGGGATATCTCTCAGTAGTAGTGCCCCCCTGCTTTCAGTCTCTAGTATTAGAAAAAAAAAACACAACACCAAAAAAACAATGATTACTTCTTATTAAGATTTTTTTTTTCTTTTTGAGACAGAAACCAAGTATGTTAGTCAGTTTTCTGTCACTGTGATGAAATACCTGAGAAAAGCAACTCAAAGGGGAATGTTTTGTTTTGGCTCACAGTTTCAGAGATTTCAGTTCATGCTTGGGTCCCTCCCTCTGGGTTTGAGGTGAAGCTGAACATCACGGGGGGATGGTGTGTTAGAGCAAAGCTGTTCACCTCATGGCAGCCAGAAAGTAGACAGACAGAGGGGGGACCAGGGACAACATAGACCTTCCAGAGCATGCCCCAGTAACCTGCTGCCTCCAAGGGATCCCACCACCTCCTCCCAATAATGTCATCCTACTAGGAACCCATTAATGGATGAATCCATTGGTAAGGTCAGAGCCCTCGTGATGCAATTGCTTCCCCAAACCCCAGCCTCTGAACATTGCTGCTTTGGAGGCCAAGGTTTCTTCACATGAAATTTTCAGGAACATTTCACATTTAAATTACAAGGAAGCCTGGCTTAGCTTGACTCCAAGGCCCTCAATTTCTTCATCTCCAGCCACCACTTAGACAGAAAGTGCTTCTGTCTCCCAAGAAATGACCAGAAAGCCCATGGGCAGCCAGGAAAGGCATGTGGCATGAAGACGCAGAGACTTCTGGCCAGGGGAATGGGCCCAGGTGGCTAAGAAATGCTTCTCCACAATCTGAAAGGGCTTTCTCCTTTATCTTCAGCTTCCAGGAAGCCCAACCCACATTTCCACTGCTCTCCTGAGCTGTAAGATGGAGAAGATTCTGATTCAGATGATCTACTGGGTGACAGCAGAGCACATCGTGTATTCAGCCCAGGCTCTGACACTGCTGGGCTGGTGACCTCAGATCTGTCACTCAGCCTCTGTGTAACTGATTTCTGACAGCATTTCCATGAGTAAAGGTCAAAGACCCCACAAAGTAACTAGGGCACACTAAATGATGGCTATTTTTTTTAAAAAAATAATCTGCAGATTTCTTTTCTGGATGTATATGCCCTCTGAGTATCTCTACAGTACCTACTGGGGCCAGTGCCAGCTGAGTGGCTGGCTTTCTCGTTGTCATCTGAGGTTACACTATTGTCTTGCTGTGGAAATAGAGCCTGGCAGGTGGGAGGGAAGCGAGTTTGCAGGCAATTCAAAGGCAGCTCCAGCATTACCCATAATGCCTTCTCTATTTGATTTTAAGGAGAAACAAACAGCACAACTGGTTAGCAGGGATTAATGCTGGACAGTTGCACACAAGTGTTTGTTAGATGATTTTTGGTGCCACCTAAATTTTTAAATAATTTCTCAAAATAAAAAGTATAATTTAATAAGTGCAATGGCAATCGCTTCCAATCAGGGATAGGAGGAGATGTGGTCAGAGAGGGGAAATGGTTCTTTCAAATGCGAAGGGTATTTTTTAGTGATAAACTGGAGGGTGAAAGGTAATCATTTCACTGTTTTAAAGCTGAACTATATATTATATATACGGTGTGTGTATATGCACACAATATATTTCATTTTAAGCACCATTTTGGAATAACAAGGGAGAAACACTGCTGCTAGTTTAGTAAGTACCTCCACTCAAATAATTAAAAGTCCCACATGATACTCTGGTGGCCAGAAGAAATTTTCTAGTAGTCACAACTTACAAGGTAAAATTTATTTAAATACTGTATTTTATTTAACCTAGTATATTCAACTAATTGTTATTCCAACATGTAATCAAAATTTAAAATTTTTTATATTTTACTTTTTTGGCAGGACGTCTTGGAAATCCAGTGTGTGTGTCATCTACTGCACATCCCAATGTGAACTAGCCAGTGAGCTGGGCAGGCAAACCAGGGAGCTCCGGACCCCCTTTCCTGGCAACTCCGTGGGCTGAGAGCTGCAGTTCTCCTGCTGCATCAGGCCTGAAAGATGGTCCCAAGAAAACTTCCCATCACCCCATCTTGCCTCTCCTTCCTGCTCTGAGCGAGGGACCTCAGTCACACAGAGGGGCACCCACCTCCACCACCAGGGGACCAAGGAAAAAGGACTGGGGGTAGGACTGGGGGTAGGAATTTTTCGAAATTCCAGGGCATTTAGTGCTTTCTGCAGGTGGAGAAATGGCATTTGGCTCACAGCATCTTTCGCCCTGCCCATCGGAAAAGACCTGCCTGCCAGGTTGCTTTTAAAGGAATGAAGTGTCCACCGTTTGGGGAGAATGACAAGCAATAAGAAACAGTGCTCGTGGGATAAAGAGGCCAGCTCCATAAACCCCTAGCTGGCTCTTTGCTTCAGAGACGGCCTCATAAAACACAGCAGACAGGTAATGGGTGCCCTGGGGCCTCTCAGCCAGGCCCATGACCACCCTGGGCAGCTAGAACCCTGGCCAGGGAGCAGAAGGCAGAACTAAAATCCCACGGGAAGAGGCTGCTCCCTGGTCACGCTGACAGATCCATACCCCAGGCAGTGAAATCAAGTCCACTGGGCTGTTCTGGGCAGTCAGGAAAATATCCCCAATCAGATTTGAAATATGACATCACTCCTGGAGAAGGGCTGGGACTCCTCAGGACCCTGGGGAGTCACCGCATATGTGGGCACAGGACCCAGGCCCTGAGCAGTATCACCTCCCTGCCCAGAGCCCACCCCACTCCTGCTGTGCAAGACGTGGTGGTGGGGGGTGTTAGCACCAGGATCTTAGGCCTTAAATGGAAAGCACAGTAGGACCTAGGAACAAAGATGCTAACTCAGGGTTTGGAGGCACAGACACTTAATAGGACTTGCAGAACATTAACGGGATACATATGAATAGGGATACACAGATCCTATTAGAAAGAGGTCGGGTTACGTTGGCAACCACAAAGCTTTCCAGTCCACATGAGCATGAAGCTCTATTTGGAGGCTGCAAAAGATGCAATTTACCTATGGACAGTGAGGCTGGGATTTCTGTTTAAAAGTCTAAGCCAGCTGATTATTTATTGATGTCTCTCTCTCCATAGCTGTCTGACTCTCACTGGTTGGAAGAAGCTCCTGTGTGCCTAAAGGATCTTTTGAATTAAGTTCTCTTCAGTCATTTTCCCCTCAGGTGTTAACCAATGAGACTGTACTTTGACAAAAGTCAGCTTCCCCGCCCCCACCCTCCCCTGGAGTTTATGTCATGAAATAAAAATTAAGTACCAGGAAAGAAGCCATCAAACAACTGGGCCTGACATGATTATTTGGCATTTATTTTTTATTTACAGTGAGTGAGAATAATGCATTGGAAACACTCATATTTTACAGTGAATATGTCCCCAAATCCTCTGGGACACAAAGAGGCACTTTAATGAATAAGTGGAGCTCATTCCAGATGGCTCTGTCCAGGGCTCTTGCCACTGGCCCAGAAGTGGTCCTTGAAGCTGTACATTTTCCTCAACTGTCTGAAGTTAGGATGCTTCGGCCTCCTTTCTACCTTGGTTGACTCTGGTATAAAGCAGAATGAGAGTCCCTTGCTGGCTGCAGGTAGCGAAATGAGGTCCCTTCCCCTTGTAATACTCCAATTTTTATGAGCTGGAAACTTCCAAGATTGTCCTACAAATAACCTCAGCCTGAGCAGCCAGTGGACTCTGTATTTTGGCAGGAATTCCTTCACCTGTCACACCGTTTCTCGGCTCCAGCTGCCCCATCTCATTCCATTACTCAGAGGAAACAGCAGACTAATGAATCCCTTGGAAATGGTGGGTTGATGGATGGGGAGTACTTGGCAAGGCTAGTTGAGCAGGACTAGGAGCCAGCAAGGAGTTTCCCCGAGGGTCTTGGCACCCCCAGAACTGAAGGCTGGCCTGGGTGGGCCTGGCTGAACTGCCCTGTGGGAAACCCCCACCCTATGAGCCAATCCAGGCAGTCTACTCCAGCAGGGCCTCCCCAGGCAGTTTTGTGCAACACTAAGTTCATTACCTTGAATGGATTTGGGGTAACAGTTTGAGAAGTACTCATTGTGGATAGGCATGACTCAGTGGCTAGCTAGCCCTGCTAGCCCTGGACACGTTGGTAGGCCTTGGAGACTGACTAGTTCAAATGTCAGCCCCTTGGGAAGCTACTTAACTCCATGGAGCCTCAGTTTCCTCATCTAAAAAATGGGACAATGTTACCTACCTCAAGCAGCTGTGAGGATTAAAAGGAGGTGATACATGGAGCATCCATAATAGAAGCCAAGCAAAAGTTCTTCAGTTTAATTCAATAGGGCTTACTCTGGAAATCTTGCTGTGGACAAAGCAGTCTCAGAGAAGTGAATGAGGACAGAAGTATGTGATTGAAAGTCACCCAAGGAAGCATTCCATGTAGGTTCTAGGGGTTGAATTAAGTCAAGTTGTTCCTGTCTAGGGTAGCCACGCTCCAGCCTTCCTGGTTTTAGCCCTTGGTCACCCTAGTCCTACCCTCTGGAATATTCTTGGCTCTCTGCCATCAGTCAGGCACACTGGTGTACCCCAGGCACCCTCTTCCACCCTGGTTTCCTTCCTCTCCTTTGTATTCCCCATCTAACTGCCCCCCAACATTCAGGTGAATCCTTCTGGATCAATCTTCTGATACCTATTTAATTCACCTCATGCTCTGGCACGAAGTTCCCCCAGACAAGTAGAGATGAGACCACTGGGTGGGATTAGAGTAGTCCCCCATCTTCCTGGCCCTCCAGAGGGATGCCTGAAAGTTGACAGGAGGTAAGGCTTTTGTTCCCTAGGGCTGGGGACACAGTGATGACTCTCATAGGACATTCAGTTCCTTGGGGTGTGAGAGAGGTGTACTTACTCCCTGCATGGGAGGGAACCCAGCCCCTCTCCACACCCCCAGGCAGCCACTGGCTGACCTTGGGTGGCCTTTTCCTGAGAGCCGGTGTTGAGGGGGCTGGGACAGACAGTGCTGAGGATCCTCAGTAACAGAAGGAGGAAGGAGACTAGGCATTCCAGGGAGCAACTTTTAAAATCCAGAGTATGAAAAATAAAGGACTGGTTCAAACCCAAGCATCGGGGCAAGATCCTCCACTTCCCCGAGCCTTTGTTTTTTCATCTAAGAAATAGAGACACAATTAACTGGTTGCCTGCTGTCCCACTTTCTCTGACAGACAGACAGCTGAATCTGGGACCCACCTGGCCAGGGCTGGGGCCTGGGAGGGTCTGGGAACAGAGATGCTAAGGTCTCAGAGCCCTGTAAGCCACCAAGCCTGAGTCCACAGGCTGCTCTCTCTCAGGGTCCATCCCTACTCACAGAGCCCAGTGCCACCCAGAGGCGCCTCTCTCTCTCTCTCTCTCTCTCTCTCTCTCTCTCTCTCTCTCTGTCTCTCTCTCTGTGTGTGTTTGTAGGATCTTTTCCAAGGTCCAGTGCTTCTAATGAAAAGGGCAGGGTCAAGTCCAGTTGAGGAAGGTGTTATGTTCATTTTTTAGACAGAGAAGGTAAAATATAATACTTCACTTGCAGAGCATTTTGGTTGCCTTCCACACAAACACCTCTTCATAAGAATTTTCAGGAAGTGTTCCATGATCTGCTCTTGCTGAAACAATGTGTCCCTTCTTTGAACACTCCCTGAACCATAGGTAATGTGCGCATGCCGTGATCTCCCTGTGTTATGACTGTTGGTGCCCTTGTCCTAACAGGTCGCCACTCCCATCTCTTACCGGGCTGATCCTATGGTTTGAACAATAGTGATATTGTCATTGAAATAGCTTGGGTGAACCTTAGTCACCTTGTATTGGTGACATAATATTAATAGTGACAGGCTCCAGGACATCCCTTATGTGCTGGGTATGGCTGTTTGGTTGCCAAAATTGAAGGTTAATAGGTAGACACCTCCCCTGTCTGACCCTGTTACTAACCCATGCTCATTCTGAATCTCTTCAAGTCCCATGAGATGAATACCTCTGTTGAGTGGCTGAGCAATGTGTGACTAAGAAAAATACAAGACATAATTGAATTGGTGGCTGCATTAGAAGACTAAACACTGAAGGTAACAATGTGTGGCCCCAAAGGCAGTCATCTGTGTCCACTGACAAGCTAGGACACATATTTGGTGGCCTCTCGGGGGAAGTGGGCTGGGCCGAGGAAGGCTCCTTACCCTGGTGAGGATGCTAGGCCGGGAAGCCCACTCTGCTTTTGGTTTTAGCAAGGAGAAAGGGCAGGAGCTAGCTCGGAGCTGACATTCTTCACACCTTCAGCTCACAGGTGAAGTCTGTGGACAACTAGGGGAAGCAAATGAAGCCTGACTTTCACTCCTCAGGGGCTTATAAGCCTTATTTGTCCACAGCCTCAGATCCCCCCACTGCCCCACATCCCCATGCTAACAAATCTCACAAGCAGAAATTGCTGACCTTAGTGAAGACTGGTTGAGAATGACAGCCATTTCATGAAGACTCAACTCCATGGTTGAAAATTTTAACAGAAACTAACCAATATTTGAGATTTTCCTCCTGCCAGCAAAGAACCATGTTTGCATGGAGGGATATAAAAGGGGTGGTAAGCCAGAATTAGGCACACTTGTCTCTCGGCAAGAGGCTCCCATTCAGGGGAAATGTAACCAAATATGAGACATTTCCTCCTCGTGGTGAGCCAGATCACCATGGCTATAGGCAGGTCAGGCCCAAATCCTCTAGCCCTGTCTTAAAGCACAAAGTGTCTGTGTGTGTCTTACTGTAACACCTCGAGGATTCTGAGACCACCTAATTTATGCCAAGGAGCCTAGACTCTGAACACTTGGTTTCAAACACAGGGGCACTTGGTTTCACATACCAATCCCACTGCTTCCTTCTGAAGTTTCTTGGTAAGACTGTTTACTCCCTTAAAGTTACTGTTCTCTCTCTATTAAATGGGATAATAATGTCTTCTTTAAAAAAATATTTTGTCTTAGTTGTAATTGAATACAACACCTTTATTTTATTTTTATGTGAAGCTGAGTATCCCAGTGCCCTGCACTCGCTAAGTGAGTGCTCTACCACTGAGCCACAACACCAGCCCCAATAATGCCTTCTTTACCAGATTCAGCAAGAAAACTGAACAATAAATCTCTAGTAAAATGACTGATATGTAGATTGTATCCAGTGAATCTGTTTCTTTCCTCCTCCTTCATTGACTTTACAGAATGACTAAATAAAAACTACAGCTAATTGGCTCAATTATAAACAGATAGTGCTACCTGCACTTAGGATATGTAATAGCACAGAGTCGAATAGAAGAGCCGAAGGGGATTGTGAAGAGAACTACTGGTGATGGAGGCCACCTTATTTACCTTTGCAGACTTAGCATCTAAAACTGAGGTTGGTAGGGTGGGTTGGATGGATGAATGAATGGATGGGTGATGGGTGAATGGATGGATAGGTGGTGGGTGGGTGGATGGGTGGTGAGTAGATGGATAGATGGATGGATGGATTGTCAAAAAGGTAGATATTCCACTACTAGAACACTCTTTTGCACCCCCCAACTTACCATTAGGAAACTGAAAGGGGTTAAACACTCTTGCAAAGTGTCAATGTCCTATGTCCCAAAAACTTGCTACCTAATTCCGGTCTCTTTTTTCAAGTCTGTTTTGTTACCCAGAAGTTCTGCCTTTTTCCTCATCTATATTAAATCCTTCAAGATCCTACTCAAGTTACACTTTCTCTTGAAAGTCCTGTCTGATCAGACTGGCTCACATTTCTCTCTCCTTCCCCTGACCTTGTCAATACTGAGTCTAACCCAAGTCATTTGACGTCAATTGCTAATTGCCCTATGTCTGCATCTACCTCCCCTACCTGATAGCAGGAGATGGGTTTCAAGAGTCCCTCACAGCCTTAGCATGAGGCTGGACACATGTGCCAACAGTGCAAAGGCTTGGCCAAAGCTAATCCTAGCTATGAAGGTTGACACTTACTGAGTTACTGCCAGGTAAACATATAATCTAATTTAAGCCTCACAACAACTTATAGGATTGGCATTGATATCTTTCTTTTACAGACATGGTAATTGAGTGTGTGAAAAGATGTAGTACTTTTAAAACATAGACCCAAACTCTTTGGAGCACCTTTCATTGACAGGTGAGATTTTTATATCCCCCTGCCCTTGAATTTGCTTCTGACTGTGTCCACTAATAGAATATGGCATGAGTGATGTCATGTGACTCCTGAGGCTGGGACACAAAGTACCAGGCATCTTCCACTCTGTGGAATCCATGCACTTAGAGAACCCACACTCAGTGCAAGAAGCACCACTCCTCTGAGGTCTCCACCTTGTGAGAAAGCCAAGGAGCTGGCAGAAACTATAGACACATGCCATGGACACTGATGTAGTCTTTGAGTCACTCCAGCCCAGGAGCCAGACATGGGAGCCAAGAGCCATTACCTGATTGAAGCCCTAATTTTGGGGGGATATCACCAGCTTTCAAATCTTCACAGTGAGCCCCAAAAATCACAGAATAAAGACATGCCATTCCTGTGACGCTCTGTCCAAAATCCTGACTCATAATTCACGAGCGTAATACAGTAGTTGTTTGAAACTGCTGCATTTGGGGTAATTGGTTGTGCACCATTGATAAGTAGAATAGAAATTAATGGACTTGCCCAAAGCCATCCAGCTAGTAATTGGCAAAGGTGGATTCAAACTCAGGTGGTCTGACTTCAGAGGTCCTGTTCCGGAATGTCATTCTGGGCCTTCCAATATGTGCTTAGGACATGCTGGCAGAGAGTGCCCTGGTGTGGCTGATCTAAGGTCCTGGAAAGCAGAGCTGAACCCTGAAGGAGTAAAGTTTGGTCAGGGCAGCTCCATGTCCAGAGAAGAAGGAGGCATGTAGGGGTGGGGCTCCTATCCCAGCAGATGAGAGGGTGGCAGAAGAAATCATTTGACTTCCCCAAGGAAAACATTGGCAGGGAAGGCAGAGTTCCTTGTGAGTCTCAGGGGGATGCTCTACCCAGTGTCTCCAATGCCTGACAAGAGTCCCCACCTTAGTGGGGGGTCATTTTAGATTTGTTGACTTATTGTCCCTTGTGAATTTACCACGTAGTGGGAGAAGGCCGGAAAGCAGCAAGCCCCAGGACCAGAACAGCCAAGATTCAGAGGATGCTGAGACTACGGAATGCGTTCTTGCTCACCCAAGAAGAAAATAAACTGAAAGCTGGCCAGAGCCCTTCCCTCTCTGTCCAGTGCAGAGAGCAGCTGTCCATCTGAGACTTTTTATCATTTCCACTTGGGCTTCCTTGAATCAAATCCTGTGCAGGACCCTGCTCAATAGCTCCCTTTAAAATGCTGCTTAAAGAAAGATGTCTCCTTGTCAAGATGGTTGTACTGGGCCTGGACCTGCCTTCCCCAGGACCATATCCCCATGCCATCTGTGGGAGGAAGTTTAGGAAAAGTTAGTTCTCTGCAAATTGGTCTCAGGAAGGGAGGGGGAGGACTCAGGAAGGCCCGGCCGGTGGCCAACCTAGGAGGAGACTAATTCTGCAGTCTAGTCACTCATCAAACATTTAGTGTATCTGGGTGATTGTTCCCTGGTAGGCCAAGCTGGTCTATCTGCCGGGCCTTTTGTCATGTTAACTGCAGCGGATCAATGGATTGAGGTCAAGACTTCTGATGTAGGTGCAAGCTTAGAGGGAAAAAAGTCTCAAAGATTCATTTTTTTCTCGTCTGGTAACACTCCGGTCACTTATTTTTTCTCAGTTAGCCTCTGCTGCTCTAAAGTGGATATTGATCAGTGCTTTAATGTAAACCTGTCAAATAAATTTTGCAGGCCTGGGATATGACTGGCCTAAAATTGCTTCTGCATCTGTTCTCTGCAGCAAGCCTATGAATTTTAATCACGGCAAGAATGGGTTGGTGGCTTTTTTTTGTTAGAAACTTGAATAGGAAAGGTTTAAACTGTAAATGCCAGGGAATGATGCTGTTTTGTTCTTTTTCAGAAACTCATGTGGTGGAGGTCAAAGAAATTATTATGTAGGGTGTATTCTTGGCAGATGCTGTGGGGAGCTTTGTGGCCGGCTTTCCACCGAGCTGCGCCCTGGGAGCGCCAGAGCCTCCTGTAAACACGCAGTTGCAGGGCCAAGGCTCTGGGGAGCAGAGAGCACCTGGATGTCTGCACAATTTGCCACTCTGGCCTGCCTGTGCTGTCCCCAACTCCTGTTTCATTGTTTTCCAGGACACTTTTGCCTCTGGGGTGAGAGAGCCTGAGATGTTATCTTGTTTTGAAGGTTACAGTCCCAGACCTGGTTCTGCCTGCCCCATCTCTTGTATTTCAGGGTAAGGCGACGTCTTTCTGGGACCAGACTCATGCCAGGGAGGGGCTCCTCCCACCTGAGTTACACATCCTTCTTGAGCATCCCTGACTCAAGGTCCAGAATAGAGTTCTGTCAGGGCAGGGAGGCCATCAGCCTCTGCCCACAGCCTTCCCAACTTGCCTGCAGAAGCCACCACCCTGAGACCTGGCTGGAGGTCCCTCCAATTCTGGGAATGGAGTCAGGGCAGATAATCCTGCTGACATGCCCACTTTGGACCACCACTGCCACTGCCCATCTGGATTTTTTTCTGCTGCTTGTGCGTCCTTGGCACTTTTCCAAGTTGGACCACTGCGGCAAGTAGGATCTTTTGCTGGGAATGATGCACCTAGAACCTAAGCTTCCCTGGGAGGGGCGTGGCATATCCCCACAACTGCCTACAGGCTCTGTGTCCTCCCCTCTGGGGTAGCTCCCCACTGTACAGAAGCTCTTGGCAAATTTTCTCTGCACCAGAATCCATGGCTGGCGACCCTAGCCATGTTTGGCCATCATTATGGATTGAGGAACTGCATGCACCAGTGCTTTCCTTACATCGCCTGGCTTCATCCTCAGTAGGACCACGTGAGGATGGTGCTGTGATGACTCTCCCTATGGTATTGAAGAGGAGACGGAGGCACAGAGAGCTGAGGTCAACTGCCTGGCTTGCATAGTTCACAGCAGCAAAGCTAGACTTGCCCTGGGCCCTCTGTCTTTCAGCTGACTTTGAGTACTGCTGGCTCTGCCTCGACATTTGAGTCCCTGGTTGTCACATCCGTGTTACTTTTACTTCCCCAATAAAACACCAAACTCCTCACAAGTGTAACCCTCTCTTCGTTTTGAGTATTCAAATAGGTAATTGAAGGTGGAGAGCCTCAGGGTCATAGAGAATGGACTAGGCGAGTCTTTGGGGACAACTTTGGTGGAAACTCTGATAGATTTAACTTCATAAAGCACAGAGGGGAACAAAGGAAACAGAAAGAAGGAAAAGAAAGAGAAGAGAGAAAGAATCATTTCATTTCACATGGGTATATCTTGTCTCTTCAGTTGTGAGGGGCACCAGAAGTAAGAAGCTTGGAGGTGGACACCCTAGGTATACAAGATCTTTAGCTCAGAGCCGAACAACACTCCACTCCCAGGTCAGAGAATTGTGTATGAAGAGGCCCCTCAGGACACCTAGAATGCTCCCACAAGGGCCTGCGAGACAGCAGTGTTAGGACACCAGCTACCCAGGCTTGCCACTCTACTGGGGGCTAGCAGAGAAGCAGGAAAAAACCAGTAGAACCCCAGTACCTGTTGTCCCTCTCCCTGTGGTCCTCCTAAAGCAGCCAGTCACTAGAGAAAGGCCTGGTGGTCTCAGAACCAGGACAACCACCTCTACCCCTCCCAACACCCCATCACTGCTGCTCCAGGAACCCTCAAGGGAGTCAGGGTCTTTCCCACTCAGCACCAGGGAGAGGCGAGGAGAGGTGGTTCAGATCCCAGTTGAAGCAACTAGGCAGAGTGCTAATAATTAAAAGTGATCAGAAAGCGATGAAATCTAAGCTGTCATTGAGAAATGGAGACGGGATATTGAGGATAGTAGGGCTGATGGTTCGAAAATTAAGCCCTTTTGTATAGACATCACACTGAGCTGAAACGCCTGCATAATCTGGAGGTAGTGAATAAGCATAGTGGGCACGGTGCTCAGCCCAGATCAGAAGCTTCTCGTGGGTAAGCAGAACCAGAAGACCCTTAGTCATTTATTGCAGGTGAATGGGTTCCTATTTCTAACCCTGTTCCCCTGAACTAGGAGAAGCCTTCCCCCTGCTGACCTTCAGGAAGTCCTCATGACTTCACAGCCAAGTGGACGACAAGGCTGGTTGGTCATGGCCAGCAATTCCACAGAGTTAACAAGAGCATGAGTTATATGCACTATTGGGTGGGTAATGACAGAAACCCTCAGGATACCAGTGCAGGGACTCTGTCACCATTGTGACTCTCTCTGCATTTCTTGGTTCTGCCTGTTGACTGTGTCAGTTTCTTGGTTGCATGAATGTCAAGGATGTGACTGTGGGCAGCCTATCTCACTCCCCTTCAGTGAGCCTAGTCCCCTGATACCCAAGAGAGATTTCTGTCTCACATGTAGTTTTTAAATCTCATGAAAGGATCCCAATTGCCCAGGTTTGGGTCAGCAGCCCTCCCCTTGAACTGGCCACTAGAGGGGAGGGACTATAGGCAGAGCAGCTCAAGGCAGGACACAGCCCAGCCCTAGGGGAAAGGCTTCTCTCATTAGGGACACAGGAGCAAGTAGCCTTAAAGCAATGGTATGGAGAGAGTCAACTCCAAGTTAAATGTTGTGCAAGGAGTTTTTGATGGTTTGTGACTGAGTTCATCAATTTATCACAAAGGAGCCAGTGCCCTGCCTGCAGGAACAACCTCTCCCACCCAGCCCCATCACCTCCCGCATATGAGCTGAGTCTGGTGGTGAGAGTGGGATCTGCTAGCAGGCCTCCACCTCCTTCCCCGCACCCTCCTCTGTGCCAAGCAGAAAGCGGAGGATGTGGGAGGCCCTCAATGAATGCATAGGGAATGAGGGTCTGCCCCAGTGAATGAATGACTGTATGAATGAAAGAAAAGCAAATGAAAAGCAATTAGACACACACATGCCCAGAGCTCACCTAACCACATGGCTTCCTGCCCTCCACTCAGCTGCTAAAAGCTTTGTGCCCATCAAAAAAACTTTGGGCTCCTGGATCCCCGAGGGGAGGGGCAAGAGGAGGCCACTCTGTGGTCTTCAGGAAGAGGCACTGGGCTAGGGATCAGGGGAGCTGTCCTGACATTAATTACCTGTGTGACCTTGAGCAAGCCACTTAACCTGTCTCTGCTCCAGGTTCATCATCCATCAGATGGGGGTAGCTCTCTGTGTGTTCACCCTACAACATGAAAAGTTAACAGCACTTAGGAAAATGTAAAGGAAAAGCACAGTGCAGGAGACAGCAGGTGATTATCTTGACCTTGACCTCCATCAGTGGTGCCCACTCACTGCAGAGCTCTGAGTGCCAGGTCAGGATGGTGGGTGGGACAGCAAAGCCTTACACACGGAGGAGTGCACACCTAGGAAGAAAATCCCCCATGCTCAGAGGTGGTCCTGTCATGAGCACAGCCCTGAGAGGGGAAGATATAAAATGAAAGAACACTGTCTGCCTTTAAGAGAAGACACACACCGACAAAATAATCCGAGACTGTAAAGGGACAGTCAGTAGATACTTGTTGAGCACCTAAGCTATGCGAGGCACTGTTCTAGAGTTTGAGGGGAAGAGCTGGACATGAATATCCCTCCCAAGGAGCTGCACATGAGAGAAGGAAGGAACACAAAAACAGGCAGATCAGACCTGATCTTCAGCCCCTGCTACACGCCAACAAGAGAATACAATAGGGTGAATCATGACAAGCGGCTTGGTTAGGGTCAGAGGCTGTTTTAGTGAATGACCAGGGCAAGGTCCTGGAGGTGATGGCATCAATCTCAGGCCCGAGCAAGGAGAAGGAGAAGCATGGATGCAGATGAAATGGGCAGGGGACAGCCTGGGGGTAGGGTCCAGGAAAGGGCAGTGGGCCCTGAGCACTAGGAATACGGGACAAGGTGGTCTTGTAGATAATGGAAGCCACTAGGGGTTTGAGTAGGGACACGACATGATCCAAGAGAGAGAATGACCAAGTTCATCGGCACGTTATCCACTGATGAATTCAGGGGGTGAAGGGGTGAGAGTTTTTGTATTCTTCCTATAGCGTTTTTACATGTTTGAAATTATTTCAAGATAAAAAGTGGAAAATTAGAAGGACTCACAGGTTCCTGGTGGTCGGTTGGCTGCAGCGGTTTAGGAGTGAGGGATTGAGAAAGCAGTTCATGGTGAAAGAATGGGACAGGAGGCTCTACCCAGGCCAGGCAGCTGGGAGGAGGTAGGGGCGGGGTCATTTCAGGATGTGCATTTCTGGAACCCTGAATTCCTTTTGCATTGCTGTAGTGACAAGTTCACAAACTTAGTGGCTCTAAACAACATAAATTTATCGTCGCACAGCTCTGGTGGTTAGAAATCTAACATGGCTCACCCCGAACTAAAATCAAGACATGGGCCGTGCTGGGCTTCTTTCTAGAGGCTTGAGGCAGAAGCCATTTCCTTGTCTTTTCCAGTTTCCAGAGGCATCTCTTCAGGCCTTCCTCATAACCCCCTATGCCACAGAACCAGCAGAGCCCGTGAATCCTCACCTGCGTGTCTGTCTCTGACCACAGCCTGGAAAAGTCCTCGCTGGTCAGAACTCTTGTGATTGCACTGGGCCCACCCAGGTAATCCAGGATAATCTTTCCAATCTCAAAATCCTAAACCTTAATCACATCTGTATAGTCCCTTTTGCCATGGAAAGTAACATATTCACAGGTCCTCGGGGATTAGGTGTAGATATCTCTAGGGGGTCATGACTCTGTCTGCCATGAGCAGGAACCAGGCACATTGCTGATGGACCAGATCTGGGTATGAGGGAAAGAAATGATTGAGGCCAGGTTTCTCCCTCTCCCTGAGCCTCTGAGTGATGGATGGAGCCACTACTCAGGTTAGCAAGCCCCTGGGGAACAGAGGTGCAGGGTAAGCAAGAGTTCTGTTCAAGATGTGAGAAAGTTTGGAGTCAACATAGGACACAGTTTTGGGGGGATCCTCATGCTGGGGCCTCAGTATCATCAAAGCCAGGCTTGTGGGTGGTACTGGTGGGAGTCCCAGATGTACCCTTAGGGCAATAAGCAGGCATTGAGCCATAAATAGTTACTAAGAGCTGGAGATGTAAATAGCTACATACAAAAAATGACTCTTGATCTGGAATGGAAGGCCAGATGGAGAAGCGGCTAGCAGACAGGTGAGGGCTGATTTATGAATCCTGGTGTGGTAGGCCACCTTGAGTGGACATGCTTCAGGGGCTGGCGGAGCCCCTGCAGGGCCTTAGAGAGGCAATGGCATGATGCAGAACACAGGAATGAGAGCACTGGCCAAGCCTGCACACAGGCACCCTGCTGGCTGAGATGGCTATGAATCCCCAGAGAGGGAGGGCACCCTGGTGGCTCTATCCTTCTGGGGAAGTTCTAGCCAAGGCCAGCCCCCTCCTGCTGCTCCTGGGCCTGCAGCTGAAGGGATGTGCTCTTGCACAGGGACTGGGGGATGTGTGGAATGAAGGGAGGGGCGTCCCTTCCTCTTTTGGAACTACTGCTCTTAAATCAAACAATTCAATCCAGGTGGAAGAAAGTTGGCAGCTGGGAAAGAAGAAGGAGAAGCAGACGATAAAAAAAAAATTCAATAACACTGCCCCATAAAATAAATTGAGACTTGTGAATTCACTTCCACTTGACATCAAAGATGCCGATTTGGTGAATTCGTTTAAGGCCAAATTGAAAACGTATCATTTTAATCCAGGTCCCAAAGCTGCCCCCAGCTGCATGGCAAGGGCCCTTGGGGACAGGGTTTACAGCAGCTTCCAACACTCATTTGGGGCCCCTTGGTCACCATCACTTCAGAAAAACTGTGCTCAGGATGCCAGGAGAGGTGGATGGTGCTCCCTCCCCAGGACCAAGGTCCTTCCAGCCAGAGACAACCCCAGGAACACCGGGGATTAAGGTGTAGATATCTCTAGGGGGTCAAGGTGACAAGGTGAATAAGAAGCAATCCAAGGCTGACTTCCTGGGCCTTGGGCATCTGGTCTCATGTAACAACTTCCAGTTGTTTGGGCCTGAATGTTCCCTCCTGTGAGCAAGTGTGGGATGAAAGAGAAGGCAGAGTTGTGGCATTGACAGACTCGGGTCCTGGGCCCCTTCCCTCAGTGCAGGAATAAGGTCCAAATGTTGATGTAGAGAGGGACAGAGCAGAGGACTTTGAAATCCTGAGAAAACAAGGCAAACACAGCATGAGCTTCCTTGACCCAGGCCTAAAAAAAAAAAAAAAGAGGTCAGGTCCAAAAAATGCTGGATCCAATGACAAACACATCTTAAGTGCCATTAAGAGTCAGTCCCACTCTGGGGCCTCCCTCAGCCCAGGGCATGGACATGAGGGCAGCAGGCTGGCAGCTTAGGACAATGACGACCCAAGATAGTGGGGAAGCCATCTGTGACACAAGAGAGATGGCAAAGGCTAGGGAGGATGTGGCTAAGACAACTCAGAAGTGTAGGCAGACAATATAGTCCAAAAGTGTAGACAGGTGGTCACCACGAAGTGTCTGGAGTGAGCCTGGCCAGGTACAAATCCCAGCTGCGTGATGTGGCGAGTGAACCCCTGGACCCCAGTTTCCACATCTATAAAGTGGGACAGGGAAGTGATGGTCTTATCACAGAGGATTGCCCAGGACCCTTCCATGGGGAAAGGTGAAGCTCAGCATGACACCTAGCGGACTGATGTCTCTCAATAAATGTTATCACTGTGATGTTTCTAATAATGGGTAGGGGACTTTGGTAAAACAATTGAACCCTCAGGTCTCAGGGTCCTCATCTGTGAAGTGAAGGGGTCGTCTTCTCTCCATAGTCCATGCTGTACTGAACTTCCTGAGGCTCTCCCTGGGAGCCATTCCTCTTCCCTAAGTGACTGTAGCTGAGCAAGTGCTGTCACCAATGGCCTCTGGTGTTAGTAGCTTCCAGCCCAAAGCTCCAGGAACCTTGGATAGAAACATTTGGGCATCTGGAAGAGCCCCAAGGGAGTCAGCCTAGCAGGAGAGGCCATGGCTACTTCAGGACCAAATCCTTGGCTCCATCCATTCAGCTCCGCTTTGCCAGGCCCAGGCTTTGGGCTTCGGGACTTGAGCTTGATTTGACCTCCTCAAATTGAATGTTCACTTTAGCCTAGATTTGCAAAGCAATTTGTTAATGCTCCTGCACAGGGGCTGTTTTCTCTAAGGTTTTAAGGAAAAACCTCAATTCAATGTAAAATTCACAGCACCAAATTGAAATGTATTCTGAGCCGAGTGAGCTGTTCAGAATTTCCCAGTCCCTGCGATCAGCAGTACGTCACGTTGTAATTACACGTTTCTTTGTGCGTCAGCTGCAGGCCTGGTGAGGAAAATAGAAAATAATGCTGACCCTTTTGAGAAGAGAAAGGACTTTTGTGCCTGTTCCCTTTCAGAGAGCTCTGCCAAGATGATAGGGGAGAGGGACACCTGAATCAATCTATCAAGGGGAACAAGGCCATTAGTATCTTCAGCCTCCTTAGCCAAGATTGGTTCCACTCAACAGTTCCTGGAGTTTAACTCATTTCTTCAAATGCATTGGAAGGAAAAAAAGGCTGAGGCATCTACTTTCTAGCACATTTGGGTTCATTTTGCTCAAAGATGATCCCTGGTATCGCCGTCCTCAATACACACATGCACACTCTTACATGTATATATACACACATGTACATAAATAAGCAAACACAGCAAATATACTTGTAGACATATATGCACATGAATCCATGCTTACACATGCCACCCACAAACACACACATATATATACCACTTACATGTATGCATATTGTACTTCATAAGCTTAGTAACATATTCTGTGTTTTTAAAATAATATCAATAGACCCTTAATTGGATCATAATTCCCAAAACAGAGAAATTTGAGAAAGGCCTGATTTAGATGATCCCAAGAAATTCTTGTTAATCTTCTTAGGCACAATGATGATATTATGATTAAGTAGAAAAATGTCCGTCATACTTAGGAGATGCAGGCTGGAGTATTTAGGAATAAAGTATCAACTGGTCTGTGACTTGCTTTCATGTGATTCAAAGAGAGAGAAAGACACACACACAGAGAATATAAATATGGTAAGCTGTTAACAGTCATTGAATCTGGGTACAGGACAGAGAAAAAGTCATTTTACTATCCTTTAAATATTTTTGAAAATATTACATAATATAGGGTAGCACATATGCTATGACTAAGAGCAATATTAAAACTCCTTTGGCAAGCCCCAAGGACAGATTCTTGGCCATGGCATTCTGAAATATTTTCTGGATCTCGTTGGTGTACAGCCTTTATTCCCTGAGTGAGAAGCCAGACCACTAACACCTTGCTTTGTCAGAACCTCTGGATTGAGAACGAGGGCTGCTTAGGTCTGGGGTCCAGCTCCTTTGCTCTGAAGCTCCACATGAGGCTGCTCATGCTATTCTTCTGCTGAGAATTCCCTACCATTCCCTGCTTAAAGAAAAAAGAGAACAGGCTTCATAGACAAGGCCAGATCAGACCCCTTATCCTCCTGTGCCTACTAGGGGAACCTCACATTCCTGCAGTGTGGGCCCAGGAGCTGTGGCTAATTCCCTTCCAGCATCCTTTTCCACCCCTGCCTTCTCGAGGCACTGCTATTTTATTCAAGTAATCCCTCCTCTCCCCTTAAATCTGGGGGTAAAAGTTGTTGGGTCTGAGTCTGTTTCAGTAGTGACTTTCCCGTGGGCTAGGGGCTAGGGGCTAGTCTAGGAATAGGCACAGAACTCTGCAAGTCCACACCAGCTGCCCAGATCACTTTGGAACTTCTGAAGAAGGTCCCTCATGGGCCACAGAAGCACCCCCATAATCAGGGATGTCCTACTTCCTCCCTGGACAACTGCTCTGGCTAGCCTGCTGTCGGCTGAAGGACCATGCCCCAACACACCTAAGTGGGTCCAAGGACAGAGCAGAGCACCAGATACATGCAGTGCCTAGAGCTGCCTGCCTCAGGACTTCCTGTAGGGAGATTACAAATCCCCATTTGGAGTTGAGTTTTCTGTCATTTGCAAGCCAAACGACCCTGACTGACAGTAGATGCGCGTGGTTCCCTTCTTACCACACCAGTTTGCAGTCAGTCAGTCATGTGAGGGTCTCTCTTCCTGCTTTGGTAGTGTCTGGACCAATGTTATTGTGTGAGAGCAGACATTTTGACTGATTCATTCTTCCCTCTTAGAATCCCCATTTGTGACTGGCATGTAGTAAAAGAGAATTTGGAAAGCAGGGTGTTGATGGTGTCCTAGTGGCTCATGGGTGGTTTCTTCTGAGGATAAATCCAAGGGATTTATCTTGAGGTGGGGTATAAACATGCAAGTGGGAAGGGAGGAACAAAAGGTAGATTAAATGTATCTATTAAAATATTGTTTCTTTGAAAAAAAGTTGCTTTTGAAATCCCTGTGGGAGAAGACCCCATCTCCTAGGGCAGTGGGAGATTAAGGTGTGGGTAAAAGTTTACATGTCTTCAACCTGTTCTTCATCCGGACCTCCTTTGATACTTTAAACTTCTCGTATCCCCCAGAGATTTCTGTAAGGCACCCATCGGGGAGAAGGACAACTTCTCATTCTTGGGAATTTCTATCTTCAGCAGTTTTCTACTATTCAGAAAGATCTTTCTCAGGCTTTCATTTCTATAGTCCATACTGTTTAAAAATAAGGCTTTAAGAATATCTTCCCAAATAAAATTACTATAATACAATTCTTCATTTTCATCTCCTTCTCCAAGATTCTAATATGACCCTCCTCTGGAAAGGCACTGGCCTGAGGCTCCAAAGTCACATACAGAGATCAGACGAGAGCACCAGAGTCTTGGCACTGGGCTTGTTTGACTTAATGGCACCCTCTGCTCACTGATGGTTATAAATAGCAGAATACCATACTATACCTGCCTCTTCTTCATCTTTGGCAAGAGGTTTAGTTGTGTAGATAAGTTGTTTCAATGCCTTTGATAGCTGAGACACATGCATCAGGTCTGCAGTGCTTAATTAAGTGAACCAAGTGTTCAGATAGAGAACGAGAAGTTTCTAGAAGCCTCACAGTCTGCTAAGAGCCCAGGGACTCCAGTCAGTTCTGCATTTCAGGAAAAGACAGGAACCCAGATCAAGAGCTCAGGCAGAGCTGTACCTGGTAGGTGATAAGGGGAAGGATGCGGGTTCCCCCAGGAGGTCCCGTCCTCACCATGGGCACAGTTCAGAATCACGAGGGCTCTGGTTTCTAGCCTCCTGTCCTTCAGTCCATCCGCCAACTGACAGACCCTCTAACAATACTGTTCACATCACTATGAACAGTTAGTCTCATACAAAAAGTAGCAATGTTCTGTAACAGGTCCCACATTGTCACTGTGCCTCAGTTTCCATGTCTACAAAGTGGAGATAACAAGAGAACTTTCCTTGAGGAGCTATTGTGAGCATTAACCTAACGAATACAAGTAAAATGCTTTGAATGGTGCCTGCCACATAAAAAGTGTTTCAGGAGTGTTTACTGCTGTTATTTTTTTTCCCAGCTAAGTCTGGGAGTAGTGTGGGGTTTGTGGTTAAATGGGGGGTAGGAAGTGGGTTGCCTATGCTAAAATAATTAAATGGAAGACCATTAGATTGAAGTGGCTCTAATGCCCTGAGTTCTTATATAAGCAAACCAAAACCTAGATCAGAGCCATTTCCTGTAAGCTGCTAATTTTGAAGAAACCAAATCAATCCCATGCATCCAACTTGGCATTAGTTAGATTGTGTTGAAACTTCCTACTGAGATTAACCAAATAAGGCAATTTATTTTAACCAATCATGTAACTTTTCATTTACTTCCACATTCACTCTCTAACAGCTAGCTCCCCACCCCAGAGCCCCAAACCACATCCTGTCCAGAGCTGCTTAATTCATGAATCTCTGTCCACTCGAATAAACTCTAACATTTTTACATGTCAAAGTTTATCTTTCAACACCTAAAGAGTGTTTAAGTGATGTAGCTGAGCCTTTAGAGTTCTTAGCTCTGAGTTAACTTGCTCAGCCTCCACTTCCAAGCACAAGAGCTGGTCACAGCCAAGCAGGCTCACCTCTGTGCTCTCACCCAAAGATACCAGGCATACACTCTTCTCTGGGTGCTTTCCCCTCCTCAGGGTACATCTATAAGTCAGAGATTGCCAGGATCTCCCAGATCTGAAAGTTCCAGAGCAGCTGAGCCCCACCCATATCCAGAGGAAATGTCTATCACTTTGAGGGCCAATATTGCTGCCCCCCTGAATTAGGGCAGGGCCTCCACCAGATCATCTTAGCCCCCCAGGGAGCCATGCATATAACTATGTGGAGATGAAGCCCCTTTCTCAATCTATATGTCTACACAAGATACATCCCCAAGTGGCAGACTGCATGGCAATCTTGCATCCAGGAAGCCACCTGTGACCAGCTCCACTCCCTTTAAGCCTCCTTCCTTGGTCCTTTAGGAAGATCTCTTGGGTGGATAGACAAGGGCCACATGAGAGCATTCCCTCCTTGGCTCTCAGTTCCAGAATCTGTGCTCTGATTCCTCTCTCTAGTACCAGTTCTTACTGCAGAGAACAGGTGTTCAGGGAGAATGAACAAATGAGATCTTTTCATCCAAAGGAATATACACAAATACAGTGTGTGCCTCCAAGCACACCCTGAGTCTCACATGGGGCCATCAGCTCAGCGGAAGTGCATTTTCTTCTGGTGGGATGTGCTGCTCAGCAGTCATTTGAAGAAGAGGTAGACAACTGAGGGATTAAATACATTCATCCTTTCTGATCAGGTGGATAAGAGGTAAACTTTGGGTAGAACTGGTGCAGCATCAGATATCAACTGTCCAAAATAAAGAACTTCCTGGCAATGAAGCATGACTTACCACGATGCCTTGTAAGGCGTGAACTCCCTGTTTTGGAAATTTCTCCTGCAAAGACTGGCAGGGATACCAGGTTTCCCATATGACCAGGACCTGTCTATGGAGGACCTGCTCCAAATATTCCAAAAAGCTGATTAAAAACACAGCTCTCCTCAGGATGCAGTGGTGCACACCTATAATTGCAGTGGTTTGGGAGGCTGAGGCAGGAGGATCTCAAGTTCAAAGCCAGCCTCAGCAACTTAGTGAGACCCTCAGCAACTTAGTAAGAACTTTTCTCAAAATAAAAAATATAAAGGGCTGGGGATGTGACTCAGTGGTTAAGTGCCCTCAGAACCACCTACCCCAATAATAAACCACAGATCTTCTAATTTTACCCCAGAAATCTAACTCAAACAGTAAGAAGTAAATCCTAGAAATTATGTATTTTGCACAAAGCTCTCCATGAAAATTTTCAGTACCTCTCAGGTGGGGAAGCTCTGCCTCGGAGGGCTTTCCACCTGGAGTGCCATATGGGACCTGAAGAGACCTGAGAACGCCACCATCTCAGAAATGTGTGTTCCTCCAGGTTGGGTGGGGACACCCCCCTGATTCCTGACCTTCACTTTGGCTCCTAGTCATTGTTATTGTTTTCCCAGGAGGGTTGTTTAGTTAACTGCTGCTTTCTTCAGACAAACTCAGGAAGCCTACTGCTATGGACTGAACATCTGTGTCTCCCCCAAATTCAAGTTGAAGCCGTAGTCCCTAGTGTGATAGCATTTGGAGACAGGGCCTTTGGAAGATAGCTTAGTCCATTTTCTATTCTATAACTGTACACCACAGACTGGGTAATTTATAAGAAGTCAAAGTTTGTTTGGCTCAGAGTTCTAAAGGTTGGCAAGTTCAGAACTGGGTGGCTGCATCTGGTGGGTTCTTCTTGCTGGTGGTGCTCTCTGTGGAGTCCTGAGGCAACGCAGGGCATCAGACATCAAGACAGAACACACTTGCTTGCTCGACTCTGTCTTTCTCTTCTTGTAAGACCAAAAATGCAACCTAGGAGTCCCACCCTCATGATCTCAGCTAATCCTAATTACATCCCCAAAGCCCCACTTCCAAGTAACATTAATATTTGACTTTGGAGACAAAGTTTCTAACACATGGATTCTGGATGACACATTCAAACCATAACAGGAAGTAATTAGGTTTAGATGAGGGTCATGAGGGTGGATCACCTGTGAGCGAATGAGAGCCTTTAAAACAAGAGACCAGAGCTCTTCCCCACTCCTGTTGCAAACCAGAAAGAAGACTCTCACCAGATACTGAATCTGTTGGAACTTTGATGTTGGAGTTCTCAGCCTCCAGAACTATGAGAATAAATGTGATGTTTAAGCACCACCCCACTCCCATCTCCATCTGCAGTATTTTGTTACAGCAGCTTGAACTGACAGAGACATGCTCAGTACCAGGGAACACTGCACAAAATGTCTTTGAGAACAGGAGGCAATTGAATCTATTCTTCCCGTGGTCAGTGAACTTCCTGATGGCAGAGGCCTGGACCATGTGTCATCTCTTCCTTTTCCTCCTTTAACAGGTACCACAGCTTGTCTATGCTGGAATCCTTGGGTGATGTGAAGGGAATAGTCATTTTAATGTACTTGGCTCATGAATATGTCACGTCCTATTTTAAAATGACCTCCCTATTGAATCCAGAGACTAGAACCCCCATAGCACGTCAGCTAGGAGCCTGTTTAGTCAATGGCTAACTGGCTATCAAATTTATTTCCATGTGTCCATCTCTGCATCATACTAGTTGGTGCATGTCTGTCCCCTGTGCAGGACTGTGTAGTGACTGTTTGGATCTTAATCTGAACCATCCAGAGCAGGGCTCAGGCCGCACTGGAAGTTGTATTCAGGCCGGCAGCTTTCTTAGGTCTCAGGTAACCCAGACCCACCTCTACTTCTTACTTCTCAACTTTGGAATTTTCAAATGGAGACCTGAGGCCCTGAAGAACAATGAAATATTTTCACTTCTCCTCCCCTTCTGGAAAGTTGGCAGGGAAAAAACAGAGAACTTTCAGCAGCTTGAATCAGGACTAGAGGTTCCAGCCAAACCACAGCAAACACAAATATTGTGCTTATCTCTGTCCCACTTCCCTTCTCAGGGTCCCCTCTACCTTACCTCTCCCTACCCCATCCTGTGCCCCAGTGCCACCCCCTGATCCTGAACTCAGCTGACTTTTTTTTTTTTTTTTTTTTTTAAGAGAGAGTGAGACAGGAGAGAGAGAGAGAGAGAGAGAGAGAGAGAGAGAGAGAGAGAGAGAGAGAGAGAGAGAGAGAGAGAGAGAGAGAGAGAGAATTTTTAATATTTATCTTTTAGTTCTTGGTGGACACAACATCTTTGTTGGTATGTGGTGCTGAGGATCGAACCCGGGCCGCACGCATGCCAGGCGAGCACGCTACCGCTTGAGCCACATCCCCAGCCCCTCAGCTGACTTTTAACCAAACTTCTCCTGATAGAATGTGCCATGGAGGGTCTTCCACATGCTGAGAGAACACAGCAGACCACAAACAGCTCCTCATGTAGAGTAGGCTCAAGACCCTGGGGGGGCTCTTCTGAAACCCCTCAGTTCACCCACTGACACTCTAACCCATGGGGTCCCCAGCATTGACTCTGCTTGCCACCAAGTTGTTGGTTTTTTCTGTTTCTGACAGTGCAATATTGCATATAATAACAATTACCAATGACCTCCACTGGCTTGTCCAATCTCATTATTGCCGATGCATTTGGTACCTGCCACTGCCAATTTGCCTCAGTTGAGGTTTTATTCAGTGGGATATGATAGAGCGGTACAGCAATCTTTTTCCATTTAAATAGTTTAATTGAGGAAAGCTATCAGATGTTTCCAAATTTAATGTATACAACAATTTGCTTTTCTCTATCTCTTTTCAGAGTTGAGTTGGAAAAAAATGACATCTGATTCTTATAGAAGGAAAGCAATTACATTTTGGCGTCTGCCTTCCCCAGCTTGCATATGTTTTTAAACATAAAAAGAAATTCTTAATATGTAATTGTCAGGTAATAAAAAGGGAAAAATATTTTACTTTGTGTTTATGAAGTAATTTTTCAAAGCATAAGGGAATTACATGTTAATGTTTTGTTTATGACTGCACTCTAATACTGCACTATTTCTTCAAGTTTGGGTCTTTTTTTTCCCTCTCCAAAGATGAGAGCTGAAGTGATCAGGCCTAGCTCAAATCCTGCCTCCTTGCCAGAGATGTCCTTATGTACAGAGTTTCCGTCTCAGGGCTCCCTCTTCTAAGATTGTTCTGTCTCTCTGACCAAAAGGATTAGATATGATAATTCCCTAAAGATCTTTCTTAGCTACAAGACTTACTGACTCCATATTAAGATCATTAGTCTCAAGTCATTTTCTAGAAAGGATCAACAGCCTACCTAGAAATTCATAGGATATCAGGAGAGTCCGGGTGTTACTATTTCTATTTCTCAGAGGAGAAATAGGTGGTCTACAATCTCATTACATGGTTTTGTAATTACAAACTTGAACTCGTCCCTGACAATGGTCATCTAATCTTTAAGTATACCGACCAGCTCTTTTAGATAACTCTTTTCCAATATCCCATACCACTTCCCAGTTGATGAACTCACCTCACAATTTCATGAGAAAAGAGAAGCAGTTGTGGGTACTCTCTCATCTTTCCTCCATAAAATCGTCAATCTGATCTGCACCTGCATTATCTTCTCTTCCTTCCTGTCTTAGCCCTTTTCTATGGAAGCTGATCCTTCTGCTGTGTGCTGGTGCCAATGCCTGTCTTCTGTTTCATTTCTTTCTTGTCTCCTGTCCATCATGCATGTCTCCTTTCTCCTGTGTCAGCCCCATGAACGCATCAGTAGAGTGCTCTAGTTTTGTCTCTAAACAAATAAACACTCCTCTGTCCACTGTTCTTCCCTCTCTAGCTGCTGCCTGACCTTTCAGCCTCTCTTTCCAGAAAGACTTATGAATTGTCTATGTGGACCATCTCCCCTCCCTCAGCTCCTGTCATGCATCCCAGGTGGCTTCTGTCCTCACATCCCTCTCAAACTGCTCTTGTCTAAGTCCCCAGTTTTACTTTCCTGCTGCAAAGCCCAAAGGACAACTTTTTGGTCCTCATCTTGCCCTTCTAGCAAGAAGGTTGCATGAGAAGATTCTCATCCTAGCACTTATTTTTTCTTTGTTGCCTGTCTCTCACTCTAAAATGTAAACTCCTTGAGGGTGGGAACCTTGGGTATCTAATTTTCTGGTATATCCCTGGTATGTTTCTGATATATCCCTACTCTGGCACCTGTCATTTGGCAGATGTTGAAGAGATGTTGGTGTTGACCAAAGAAATCACCTCCAAAAATCTCAAATCTCCTCCTTACCATTAGTACAGAGAATCAGAGACTACTAAATCTGGAAGGAATCCTAGAAATAATTAGCTCCGGTTATTGGTGATCTCAGTGGTGAAGTAACTTGCCTGATCTCACACTGCTAGAAACTTCTGGAAGAACCAACCCTGAGCCAAGTCCTCTTGGTTCTCTGCCCAAGTCTTTTCTGTAACATTTTGCCCTACGCTGTGTGAAAGAGCATATATGACAGTGTCCACTCATGACAAGGGCAGAGATACAGAAGGGTCATCTCTCAAGTCAAAAACAGATTCAACAACTTAGCATTGGAGAAAAAC
This sequence comes from Ictidomys tridecemlineatus, assembly GCF_052094955.1. NCBI lineage: Eukaryota > Metazoa > Chordata > Mammalia > Rodentia > Sciuridae > Ictidomys > Ictidomys tridecemlineatus. The sequence goes on along the minus strand of NC_135489.1, from coordinate 73,218,441 downwards.
ATGAACATGACAGTTTCTGGTCTTTTCATAAAATTGACTTTGTGGTAGAGGTAAGTGAACATGCTTGTATTTATGGACCATGTTTAATTATTTTCACAATTAAAAGACACATATGATTTTCTAGATTATATAAACAACACATATGTATTGTATAAAATTCAAAGTATAGAAAAAATGAGAGTGTGAAACTTACTTAAAATTCCATCACATGAGGTGAGTGCTGTTAAAATAGTTTTAACCTATTTATTGAAATAGAACATACATAGAGAAAAGTGCACAAATCATACACGTACAGCTCAGTGAATTATTATGAAATGCATATCTATGGATCCACCACCCAAGAAAATAAAAAGACAGTGACCAGCTCCATAAGCATCCTCTCCCCAATCCTCAGTGGTCATTACCCTGCTGGCTTTCAATGCCACGAATTAGTTTTGCTTTTTGACCTTTATAACAATGAAATTATTCAATAGGTTTCAACATGCTTACCTTTTTTTCTTAATAACATTACATGGAAATTTTTTCACATTGTAGTATGCAGTTGTCACTCATTCATTTTACTCCTGTAAATATTCCATTGTAGGAATGTTCATATTCTCTCTCTCTCTCTCTCTCTCTCTCTCTCTCTCTCTCTCTCTCTCTCCTTTCTTTCTTTCTTTCTCCATTCTACCATGAGGGGCACTTTGTGCTTTTAGTTTTAGAATACCACATATTGCTGCTCCTATATTGTACATGACTTGCTGCACATGTGCCCACATCTAGCAGTAGTGCTGCTCCTTGGTGGTGTCTAGGTGCATTCAACTTTGTCAGGCAGTCTCAGCTCTCCAAAGTGATACCAACTTACACGCTCACCAGCAGTCTTGAACACTCCCTTTGTTCCACTTTGGCTAAAAGTGGACACTTTTCATTTTAGCCATTCAAGGAGTGTGAATACCTCATTATGAAGTCTTTTTCTGACTACTAATAGGATTGAGTACATTTTTGTATATTTGTTGACCATTTCTGCATCCTCTTTTGTAAAATGTTAACACTTTGATTTTTAGTTCATATCCTTGCTCCTTCCGTCCTGGGGACTCCAATCAATGACTGAAAACCCAGAATCAGATACAATGACTCCCAGTGGGAAAAAGAGACAAATAGAATCTTACCTTCTATAGCACGGATGGGCTGTATGGACTACCATGGCTTTGTGGAGTCATGCACCCTGATGCCAAACCACAAGTGACCAGGTGACAAGAACCTTGGACAGGAGTGAAGGGATCTGAATTCTGATCCTGGTTTTGTCAGTGTTGGAACTTCTGGTAGCCTAAGTCGCTTTCTTAGTAAACCCTTTGTATAGATAGAGGAGACCAGGCCAGCTGTTTCTGGTGTCTTCCAGCTGGCTGGCTTAGAATGCATGGATATCCTCCTATAAATTCCTAAGGAAGGAGTGTCCCCATCAAGGGCCCCAAGCCCAGCTAATATGCTCTTGCATCTCTGAATGGATCAGTTTCTCCATGGTGCCTGCCCCTTAGGACCAGTTTATATTTTCAGTCTTCACCCTCTTTCTAACCAGAGCCACCTTGCCCAAGGATTCAATTTCTGCTACTTGTACCTCTAAGGTACCAGACACACCCTGTCTGCTCCCCAGGCTTCTTGGTAGCAGGAGCCAATGAATTGGAGCCTGAGACTTAAGCCGATATAGTTATTTAATATCTTGAAAGAGCAGCAAGCAGGCTCTTCTACTCTGTCAGGACCCTGTTTCAGTATATATATATATATATATATATATATATATATATATATATATATGCAAAGGTCTTTTCCATTTCTCTTCCTAAAGCAAACTAAATAATATAATCAATTGGGCTGGCGCAGGGCTGATCCTAAGCATTAAAGCAGATATTTGTGGGAATAAAATATTTGTGAAAACCAACTGATTAGTCCAGCAGTTGGGAATGAATTCACATCCATGTTCATTGATCTCTCCTAATCTTGTCAACACTTGTGTACCCCAACTGTGCCCATGCTAGGCAGCTTTGGGCCCTGGAAATGGTAGCAGAATGGACACTGAGGGTCTTTGAGGTTCTGGGCAAAAGGGAATGCTTCCTACTCAAAGAGACAGACCCAGTCAAGCCACAGGTGCAGTGAGCAAGCCTCTCAGAACAGAAATTTTAGGGGTTATATGGAACTCCCTGCTCCCACCCAAAATCCTCCTCTGTTCCCTGACAAAGCTGCAAAGCGGGGACTCTTGACCAATATGCTGCCTGGAGAAATATGATGCTTTGGACCTGCATGCTTTGCAAGCAACTGAATTTATTTTTGCAACCTGGAAAAAACATTTTTAAAAAGATGTCTCTAAAATCAGAAAACTGCAAAATAAAAATTAATTAAACTAATCAAATGTTCTCAAAGTATATCGCCTTGCCAACTGTTCAACCACAACTCAAACTCAGAGAGTTAAATATAAATGAGATTTCACGTATTCACGTGTAGATGAGTTCATTTGTAATCTTCCATACAATGTGGGTTTGAGTCATCCAAAGTGTTGGATGTTAGCCTGGTAGCCATGGTCCTTGTTGTGTGCTTCTGAAACAAAGTCTCTCGCACAGTGGCTTACACTGAGCCTCCTGTAGTGTCACCAGGACCCTCTGATCACTTGAGACATGGCGAGGAGCAGGTTGAGCCACCACACCTAAGAAAGAGTTGTGTGGAAGGAGGACTCAGTGGGTATTAACTGCATCCACTTGTGAGTATCATCATTTAACATTTTGCCACAGTCACCATTTCTAAGTCACATTGGGGAATAGTTCTTTCTCTGAAACACTTCATAATCAAGGGGAGAAAGTGGTCATCAAACATTTACAATATAGCTACAATCAAGGATGTGTGCCTGTGAGTGGCAGGAATAGAGATGGGCTTCAGGCTATGGAGATTAGCACATGAGCCAAATCTAGTTTAAACCCACAGACTAGCCCAGGCAACCCCTAGTGGCCTGGATGATGACCACCCTGTTGCTCCTAGGACAATCTAAAGGCCAAAAGCTCTGGGGCTGATGCTCAGTCTTCTGAACTGCACGCTTCCAGATGCTTGCAGACACTTTGCCCCACGCCCCTATGGTTCCTTGTTTTAGGCTTTTCTTTTCACCCTTTTTATTTTCATTGAGATACAGACTCATATATCATAAAATTCACCCCTTTAAAGTGATTTTTATTATATTCACAAAGTTGTGCAACTCTCCCTACTAATTCCACAATATTTCCCTCCCTCTGGAAAGAAACCTGGTACCTGCAGGCTTGTTCCTCCTCAGTTGCCAGCAACTAATTGACTTTTCTGTCTTTGGTGTTACCTTATTCTGGATGTTTCATATGAAGGGAGTAATGCAATCTGGGCTCTTTTGTGAACCTTTTTTTACACTGTGTACAGCGTTACACAATATTCCTTTTTAATTGCCAGGAATATTTCTTTGTATGACTATGTCAACTTTTGTTTATCAAGTTGATCAGTAGAAATTTGAGTTGTTTCTGCTGGGCATGGTGGTGCACGCTTGTAATCCCAGTGGCACGGAACAAGAGGATCATGAGCAAACCTCAGCAAAGGCGATGTGCTAAGCAACTCAATGACACCCTGCCTCTAAATAAAATACCAAAATAGGGATGTGGATGTGGCTCAGTGGTCAAATGGCCCTGAGTTCAATCCCTGGTACCAAAAAAGAAAAAAAAAAACAAGAAATAAAAGAATAATTTTTAAATTTGTTTTTTTTACACTTTTGGGCTATTGTGATTAATACACAATATTAATCACAATAGCCCAACTGTGAATATTCACAGTTTTTAGTGTGGACGTGTTATCAGTTGGCTCAGAGACAACTGATTGAATGGCTGGCTCATATGGTAACACTGTGTTTAACCTTGGAAGAACTGCCCAACTTTTCCAAAATGGCTGCCCTACTTTAAATTCCCACCAGCCATGTATGAGGAGTCTATTCTTTCCACATTATCACCAACACTTGTTATTGTCTTTCTGTTCTATTTTAGTCATTCCAGTGGGTGCAAGTTTGCACCTCATTGTAGTTTTGACTTGCACTTGCTTCATGACTAATGATTTGACCCTCTTGTCATAAGTTTATTCACTATTTGTTTATCTTCATTGGAGAAATATCTATTCAAATCCTATGTCCATTGTAAAATTGGATTCTTTGTGCTTTTGTTGTTGAGTTGTAAGAAATCTTTACATATTCTGGAATCAAATCCCTTATCAGTTATATAACCTATGTCTTTTGACTTTCATTATGATGTCCTTTGAAGCACAAAGTTTTTAATCTTGTTGAAATACAACATCCATCCATCCTTCTTTCTTTCTTTCTTTCTTTCTTTCTTTCTTTCTTTCTTTCTTTCTTTCTTTCTTTCTTTCTTTCTTTCTTTCTATCATTGTGGTTTTTGGAGTTATACCTAAGAAGCCATTAACTAATCCAAGATCTTGAGGATTTTCACCTAAGTCTTATTCAGATCCTTGTTCTATTTTGAGTTAATGTTTCCATAGGATGTGAGGTAGGGGCCCAACTTCATTAATTTGCTTTTGGATAGCCAGTTGTCCCAGAACCATTTGTTGAAAAGAATATTCTTTTTGCCTTGAATTGTCTATCCACCCTATTGAAATTAAACTTATCATAAAAGTACAGGTTTATTTCTGGACTCGATTTTATTCTATTGATAATATATGTCTATCTCTATGCTAATACCACCATATTTTTTTTTGTACTGGGGATTAAACCCAGGGGTGCTTTGCCACTGAGCTACATCCCCAGCCCCTTTTATTTATCATTTTGAGACAAGGTCTCACTAGGTTGTGTAGGGCCTTGCTAAGTTGCTGAGGCTGATCTTGAACTAGTGATCCTCCTGCCTCAGATCCCGAGCAGTGGGGATTACAGGCATGTGCCACTGCACCCTGCTTAATACTGCAATCTCCTTTATTGTAGTTTATGTTTTGAAGTTGGAAAGTGTGAGTACTCCAACTTTGTTCTTCATTTTTATGAATGTTTCAGCAATTCTAGGTCTTTTGCATTTCCATCTGAATTTTAGGGTCAGCTAGTTATTTTCTGCAAAAATAGCAGTTGGTATTTGGATAAGGACTGTGCTACATCTATAAACAAATTTGGGGGATACTGACATCTTTATATTAAGTCCCCTGATCCATGAACATTGGCTCTTTCCATTAATTTAGGTCTTTAATTTCTTGCATTTGTTTCACACTTCTCTTGTTAAATTTCTTCCAAAGTATTTAATTCTTTCTGATGCTATTGTAAATGGAATTTCTTTCTTAATATTATTTCTGGATTGTTCACTGTCAGTGTATAGAAATACAATTAGCTTTGGGGCTGCAGTTATAGTTCAGCAGTAGTGAGCTTGCCTCATGCATGTGAGGCACTGGGTTTGATCCTCAGCACCACATAAAAATAAATAAAATAAAAAAATAAAGATATCGTGTCCATCTTAAAACAAATCTTTTAAAAAATAAATAGAATTAGCTTTTGTATATTGACTTTTGAATCCTACAAGTCTACTGAACTTGTTCATTAGTTCTTTTATTTTTTTTTAAATTTGTTTTTTGAGTCCTTAGGATTGTCTATGTGTAAGATGAAGACTTCTGCAAATAGAGATAGTTTCAACCCTTTCTTTCTAATCTGATGAGTTTTATTTCTCTTCTTCATTTAACTGGCATGACTAGAACTTTCTGTATAGTGTTGAATAAAATTGGCAAGAGTGGATGCTTTCCTGGTATTCCTGATCCAGGGGTGGATAAGTTTTCTTTTAGTTTTTCACCATTAAGTATGATGTTAACTATGAATTTTGTAGGTATCCTTTTGGGGTTGAAAAAATTCCCTTCTGCTCTTAGATTATTGAGTGTTTTTATCACAAAAATGTGTTGGATTTTCATCAAATGCATTTTCTTCATCTATTGAAATGGTCATTTAATTTTGCCCTTTATTCTAATAACATTGTATATTACACTATATGGCATGTATCCCATTGATACACTTTGACATGTTACATCAATCTTGCATTCCTGCAATAAATTACACTTTCCAGTCTTTTATTTCTTTAAGCTACACATATACTTGCCGCTTGACTTGAGAGCTGGAATTAAGCCTAGTGACAAGAAGAGCTCCTTTAAAATTCCAAAAAAGAGACGGAGTCAATGAGTACACAGTCTCCCATAGGATATTTTCAAATTTGTAAGCAAGTTTCACATTGTTTCTTGTTAGTGGCTCTTTGAATACATGTATAGACAAATGTCTATGCTTATACTCATGGATTATCCTCCCCAGTGAAAGCAATAAACATACAGATATATTTTTCTCTTTCAAAGTTAATCAGAAAATTTCAGAAGTGGAGAAAGGAAAGGAATCACCCACATCTTATTAGATAATTGGGTTTGGATAGCCAAGTTAATGGAGGTATAATTTACAAAAAAATCACCTTTTTATATCACTATTATTTTCTGAATTTTGACAAATCATACAATCATGTCACCAATACCATAATCAAGATATAGAATAATTCCTTAAAAAAACTTCCTTTTCTGTTATTTTGTAGTCAATCCCTTCCCATTACACAAAACCTGTGAAAACCACTAAATCTGTTCTCTGTCCCTATAATTTTGTATCTTTAGAGTAGCCTATAAATAGAATAATATGATATTTAGTTTATTTATGTCTGGTTTCTTTCACTTAACATAGTGCGCTTGGGAAATATGTCGTCTGTACCCCTAGTTTATTTCTTTTTATTGCTGAGTAGAATTTCACTGTATGTATTCACCAATGCTTTCAGCCATGTGAGTAAAGCTGCTATAAGCACTGGCCTCCAGGCTTTGATAAGTGTGTGTTTCCATTTCTCTTGGCAAAGTGCCCAGAAGTGGAATTGCTAGGTCATAAGAGTAAGTAAATGTTTAGCTTGTTCAGAAACTGCCCAACTGTTCTCCAAAGCAACTGTACCATTTTGTAACACCATCATCCACCCTTAATGTGTGGGAATTCCACTTACTCACTAACGTGCCTGTGCCAGATGTGGCCAGTTGTTTGCTTTTTTGATATGATTTTAAGTTTTTCATATGTGACTGCTTTTCACATACTGGAAATCTGAGTGTACTCTAATTTTGTATACTATTTTTTCATCTGATAGTAAAAGGAGCCTATTTCACGTGGCTACCATTTTTTTTTTTTGGCGGGGGAATACTGGAGATTAAATTCCAGGGTACTAAACCACTGAGCCTTTTCCCCAGCCCTATTTGGGAAAAACAGGGTCTCACTGAGTTGCTTAGCACCTCTCTTTTGCTGAGGCTGGCTTTGAACTCAGGATGCTCTCACCTAAGCTTCCAGAGCTGCTGAGATTACAAGCAGGTGCCACTGTGCCTGGCCATATGTCTACCATTTTGACTGACTAATATCCCATTGAGTGTATGTGACACAGAACCTCTTGTTAGCTTGGATCATTTTCAATTTTGTTGATATATACATATATGTATATATCTATAATGTGTATTTGTATCTCTCTCTCTCTCTCTCTCTCTCTCTCTCTCTCTATATATATATATATATATATATATATATATATATATATATATATCACACTGCAATAAAGACTTTTACAAGTTAACTTTTTCACCTTTTGGAGTAGTTCCTCAGGGTAAAATCCCAGAAGTGGGATTCCTTGGTCAAAGAGTATAAACATTTTTTTTATGATTTTGCATTGCTTTTTGAAAGCATTTTATCTATTTATTAGATCATCAGAAATACACAACAGAAACAGTTCTAGGATACTGTTATTGATATAAGAAAAAATTTTTTAAAAAAATATTTAATACATATAGTGATACTTTTAAAAATTTACATTTATTTGGTTTCTAGGGAAGCTGAACATTTTTTCTGTATTCTCATTTACTGATGGTCTTTTCTATTACATGAATTACATGTATTTTCATAGTTTTTGAGACATCATATTAATGTGATTATTTTGAATAATAAAGATATTAACCCTTTGTCATAGTAGATACAGTATTTTCCTAAACTATTGGTTGCCTTAAAGAAGAAGAAAAAGAAGAAGAAGAAGGAGGAGGAGGAGGAGGAGGAGGAGGAGGAGGAGGAGGAGGAGGAGGAGGAGGGGGAGGAGAAAAAGATTTTTGTTCTTCTATACACTCAAATCTGCCACTTTTCTCCTCTGAGAGTTTCTATATTGCTTCTAAGCTTAGAAAAATCATTTCATCCATCTCTCTTGAGGCTGGATAATTGGTCAATTTAATTTTCTCAAGGTTTAAAAATAATTATCTCCATAGAATATAGAGTTTACACTGACTTATAATGGGATATAAGACCCTTAAAAAGATATTTCCAATGTGATATCATAATTTGAATAAAGTATTCTATGAAGGCACTAAATGAGTGAATCTAAATTCATCTTAAGGTGATGACATGCTTTCCCAGATATCAATATACAGTTAACAGGTCTTAATAAACAATGGCTGAACCCCAAATGAGGATGTAGGGAGGGCAGGAGGCTGATGATCCCCATTTATACTCAAGTGATCCCTGTGAGTCACATGCTACCTGCTTTCTCCATGAGTCTTTATTCCATTTTTCCACATTTTTAGAACCCACCCACCCCCAAGTGGACACCTGCCAGCTACCACCAGCATCTACTATAACTCACTTGGGAACCCTGGTGTCCAGGTCTCCCAGTCTGTTAGATCAACCCCCAGGGCTGGCCTGAGCAGCTTCCCTGGCCTTTTTGGCTCATGGTACCCCCTTTGACCAATCCATTTTTCTGATGAAGTCAGAAGCAGGTAATAACTCTCTTGCCTTATTAATCCAGCAGAGGCGACTCTTCTCCCACGACTGTGCAAGTTTGTAATTGACTATGTCCTTCCTGACTCTTTGTCAAGATCTTGGAAAATGGAACAAATTCCCTAAAATGGAAAAAGCCTATTCCTCAGACCAAGGCCTCTGAACAAGGAGGGGCCTGGCCATTGCTCCCCTTTTGAACAGATAGAAGGATTCTTTTCATTTGTCACAGTTATGCTGGGACTGAGCCAGCCAACAGAAAATCCACTCAAACCCCTGAGAGTGAGGGAGTGAGAGGCAACAATTCACCAAGCCGAGGCCCCTCTCACCTCCATCCCAATCAATACCACCAGGCACGGGGCTTCAGATCCAGAGCTGACACCCCTTCTCCTGAAGGATGTGGAAACGGGCCATGAGGGCAGGGATTGGGAGAGGCCAGGCCCCTCCATCTAAATGAGGCAGGCGCTCCTCAGGGTTTGCCAGAACACTCAGTGTTTAGTTAAAAACTCTCTCCAAAAGGAAGAGCGTTAAGGCAGAGGGCTTGAAGTGGATCCTGAGTAATTAAGTGTATAAATTAATTCTTCCCCTAAGAAAAATGTTCCTCTCCTATTATTAGATTTGGCTCTCAGAGGAGCTACATCCAAGGAGTGGTTTCCAGTTGCGAGTGTGCGTGTGTGTGTGTGTGTGTGTGTGTGTGTGCACGTGTGCGTGTGAACACACATTCCGGGCTTTGCTGCCTGAAGCCTGCAATTAAAATAAATGACAGGAATGTGTCTTTAAAAGAGAGATCTGTGGAAAATTAATAGATTGTCTGTCAGGGGAAGGGGGAAAAATAAAATATGGCTACCTCAGCCCCACTGAATGGATGAATAGGAAAGTACTTGTCCATCCAAGTACCCAAAGGGATAAAACCCAATGAGAGCCTTCTCAACTGCTTAGCGCATAATGCATGTGCTGTTTGAATGCTAGTAATGTGTTTTTTACTTCTTCCTATCTAGAAGGAATGAATCAAATATGAGGAGAGCTGGAACATGATTTTCAACCCATTGCTTTTGATTAAGTGCCCGAACAGGCAGGTCCTGGGACTTGCAGTAATACTAATGGGGCATAAAGTGCTATAAAAAGGACGGGGCCCTACTTTTGTCCAAATGCCATTATCCTAGAATCAGAGACCCTGGGTGTAATATGTCCATGGTTAACCTTCTTTTCCTGACAGGAAATTTTCTCCATCCACTCACACCATCAATTATGCTGCATTTGGCCAGAGTGGTGAGTGTCACTTTATTTCAAATGAAAGACCGACACGTGCCAAGCTCCCAAATATGGAACACTGATTGCCAGGGTTGTCTGGCCTGAAGGAGGGGGCTGACAAGAAGATGAGGTCAATTCTGCCGGCCATTAGAATTCCTGCAAAATTGTTGTTTGGTTTTGGGCTAGAATTTCTGTTTGCTTGTTCATTTGCCTGTTTTAGAAGGAGAGATTAAGTAGAAACAAAATAATTGTCACTTCCATCCTAAAAATAGTTAACTGATTGAGACTCTGGTTATGCAGAGAGCAGTCAGCAGCTAACAATTAACCCAGTGAAGATGGTTAACACACAGGACCTGATGGTTAGGATCTGGAAAAGCAGGAGAAAAACAAAAAGAACTGTTTTTTTTTTTTTTTCCTTTTTGGCTGATCTGCCCAAGAGAAGACTATTTGGTTACTGTCCCCAGGGAACCAGGCCCTCAGTTCTTGTCCCAGTTCTGCCCCAAGGACACTGCTCCCCAGGATACCCTAGCTGCTTCTGCACCATTCCAAACTTTGCAATACATTTTTGTTTTCAATCAGCAAGTTGCAGATTGTCCAACTGTTCTGTCATTTATTGTAAATGGCTGCAAAAAGAAAAAAAAAAGGAAAAGAAAAAAAATTCCACAATGCTATAACATAGTCCTGAGTGTAAATCAAACATTCCCTGTCATGTTGATAGCTTGTGTTAGTCTAATGTATTTTATATTACTCAAAAGCTTTGAAACCCTGCAGCTTTCTTCATATAGGCCATTATGCCGTTATCATTAAATTGTCTTGCAAAGAACATTATCGGTAATTATAGCAGACATTAAAATCAAATGATCAGAGTGGGACATTTAACACCAAGAGGAACCATTAGAAGTTAATCAAATAAAAGGATGAGAATAATTATGTTAGGATTAAGCAGTAATATGCCAGAAGTTATATACTTTGCTAACTATATATCTTTACTCCCAGCTTTCTGAATTTCCTTCTCGTTGATGTGTTTTTATATAATACTTTGGCACAGAATGTAAACGACAATATTTTTGTCATGGCACAATCAGGCTCGAAGGTTCATAGGCAGTTCATACCTAAATGCCATCAGAGGCTTGGAGGTAATGATGAAGATAAAAATAATAATAATAATAAAAAGTGCAAAGCCAGAAAAAAAATCCATAGGTCAATGAAGCGTGGCAAAATGATAAAAATGGTCCCAATAGGCACAGGTGCAAGGAAAGTCGTTATCAGCTGGTTGCTGGGGTTGGAGCAGAAGGATTTCTTCTGCAGGCCTTGCTGTGAGCGGGGGTGGAAAGCCAGCGTCCTGCAGGTTCTCAGCTACCCCTGCTGCAGCTCAGGTTGAGGGACTGCTGTGGCATGGGAACACATGTGGCACCGGGCAGGAGGGGACCTCCATGCACAGAAGCCAAGAGGGTCTCTCCTGTCCCTCTGCAACATTCCCAAACATACACCTCTGGCCCCTTGCAGATCCCCGTCCCTATATTGAAACGGGTGGCAGGAACACATGGCCTGAACATTTGTGGATTGGGCTCCACCGAGGAGAGGGGTGCCTCCTACAAAGCATGGTCCACTTTAGCTTCCAGATTAAACCTGAGCCACAGGATGAATGATGACATTGTAGGAAACCAGGAGGACAGAGAGACTCCCCTCCATTTTTCCCCTCTTCCCTTATGAAGACCAATTCATAACAGGTTTGACTTCGGGTCCCAGTTTTTGCTGCCGACTACGATAATAAGGATGAATAAGATGATAACAGAATGCTCTGCTTACAATGTTGCCATTATGACACAAATACTATGTGTGAGTGTGTGTGTGTGTGTGTGTGTGTGTGTGTGTATTATGCGGATTGAATCCAGCGGGCGCATAACCACTGAGCCACATCCCAGCCCATTTTTATATTTTATTTAGAGACAGGGTCTCGCTGAGTTGCTTAGGGCCTTGCTAAGTGGCTGAGGCTGGCTTTAAACCCACAATCCTCCTGCCTCAGCCTCCCCAGCTGCTGGGATTATAGTTGTTTGCCACTGTGCCTGATTTTATCACACAAATACAAAGAGCTGAGTAGTTGAAAAGGTAATGCCCAACCAAACATTTCTATATTTTTTCATGGTTTTACTTTGTTGAAGGTTTTGTGATATTTTAAAATGAAAGTATTGCTCCATTTCACAGCAGTCAAAACTGAGGCCATTTGGTGGTGACAGAGCTGGGAGTGGAGATTGAAACAGGTCTCTTTTGAGCATCCAGATGAGCTTCTCTGCTACTCTGATAGTGGCCCTACTGGGGGAGCATTGATTCCCATGTCCTCCCCTCTGGGTTAACTTTGGGTACCATCCATGCATAGTAGGGCAAGTGTGAGGAAGGAATGGGATCAAGGGTCTGGAAGGGCTTTGAAAGTTAAAAGGGACTCACAGAGCGTACTGGGGCTGGTTTCTCCTGCTGCAAGTTGTCTTTTATTGCTATGAATGTTTTCAGACCTTCAAGGCGCACCTCTGTGTGGGCTTGGGGAGGGAAGGCAGGGCCCACTCTAAGCAGTAAAGCAGAGGCTGAGCCTATGGAGATGAGTGGCTGGTGAGCCCTAGATAGGGAGTTTGGGCTTAAAATATGTCAATTACTGTCTGCTTCTCCAGGGAGCTGTAATAAGAGGACTCTTTGACCAGAAGCAGGAACTTGAAAGGCATTTTGGCACAAGAAGCAGCAGCAAGATATTAGAACTGATCCAGAGGGCACTGGTCCCAAAGACAGACCATCTAGCACACCACCACCCTATCAAGATTGTGTGGTCTTGGGGCATGGTGATGTATGCCTGTAATCCAGGAGACTCAGGAGGCTCATGCAGGAGAATGGCAAGTTCAAGGCTGGCCTTAGCAACTTAGCAAGGCCCTAAGTTACTTAGCAAACCCTGTCTCAAGATAAATTTTTAAAAGGCTGGGACAATAGCTTGTGGTAAAACACCCCTGGGCTCAGTCCCCAGTACCTAAATAAATAAAGATCACATGATCCCTAGTGAGACCAAGTCCAAAAACCAATTGGACCCTAGACCCAAGAAGCCAAGCTTCACCTATGGATAGCATCAGTTCTAACTAAGCTTGATATTACTTCTAAAATTAACCCAACTAACAACCAAACAGAAACAACTAGTTGGGGGGTGTGTCTTTTCATGGCTCATAGTTTTGGGTCCAGAGAAAGAACGTGGGAGGGACTGGCTGTGCCCTTCTTAACAGAGGGACAGCTCTGAGCACTCATGGACAATTACCAGCTTAGACAGTAGGGTCCAGAAAGTTCCAAGAAGGCCCCCAGCCCTAGCAGTTATTCCAACCCTAAACCCCTGCTAGCCTCATCTGAGTGCCCAGTCTACTCAGAACCCAGTGGATGGATCTGCAGGCAAAGACCAGAGACTTCATAGACCAGGAAGAGCGACAGTCAGGGGAGCTGCCCTGGCCACAGAACAGCTCACTTCAGGTGAGGGGCGACTTCAGCGAGGACCTGCTGTCTGAACTGTGATTATTTTTTGTTCCCCCACCCCCGCCCCAGCAATAGCTTTGATTTTTATTTATTCACCTATTTGTTTGCTTTTATTTTTTTTATTTTCATAGAGACTAACAATAAATTCCCATTTCTGTGTTTATTTAAGAGAACACAAGGAGAGGAACCAGAAAAATGGCCTCCATTTCTTGAAAGAAAAGGAAACCAGAGAGGGAGTTAGTTAACCCACACTAGGGAAGGGTTGGTAGCTGGGGTCAAAAACGCCAGAGTCCCAGAACCTACAGGACAAAAGAAAATCCCACGGGAGGAACTGGCCTTTGGTAAAGAGATGTGCCTTGGAACCTGGCTGGGAAGAACCCGTGTTTTCCTTTTCACTGTGGTTTCGAGCTCCGGTAATTGAAACCTAAGGAAGGGGAGGTCGAGATCAACCAGAGTGTCTTATGAAGCTCAGCAAATGTTTGCAGTTGATGGATCTGGGCATGTGCAGGAGATACCGGGAGACAATCACAACTGTCATGTAACCACGAGGAACTTCCCTCCTACTCCAGAGAAGAACACAGTTGACGTTCTCTCCTCAGAACTACTTTTACACTGACACCATATTTTACCCCCTAAAATGTTTCTGTTCCAACATTTCCTGTGTGGTTTGCAATAACCACATCAGGATAGAAGCAGTGACATTTTTATCCCATTTTATAGATGAAGAAACTAACCTCAGGAGGGTGGCAGTCTTTCTCAGGGTGACAGCAAATTCGTGACAAAACAGGAACTGAATTCAGCCCTTCTGACCTGACTCTGACCACCATATCTCTGTTTTAGTGTGCATGCTCCTTGTGGCAGGGCCATGCCTATGGGAACAGTCTAAATGGGGACTGATCTGGGGCATGCCATGATTGTTTTGAAGTCTTACCAGACATAAAGTAGCATCAAGCTTCCACCTAGTGATGTAGTCTTCGGTCTCTAAACCTGTCACTGACCACCAAAGACAGAAGCAAGGCTTGGGAGTGGACTTCTGCATGTCTTCTCCAGGTTCTCAGGACTAATAGTGAGGCCATGTGTATGTTTGGTTAAGCCACAAACATGTCACCCAGACTTGTGCTCTTTTCAAGGCCATGGCCCAGGAAGAGGCTCAGAATGTCTTGATATGTGGTAGGCTTTGAGGCAAGCAAGATCTCTAGGAACATTGCCCGGGAGGGTCATCCCTGAGGGTACAGAAGGAGCCAGAAGGTACCTTTTGTACCCTCTCCTACCCTTCTTCTATTGAGTTTTTAAATTAGCTCTGAAAACCCAGGTGTCAGGCTTCCCCCTGGAACAACCCAGATGAGCCATTAAAAATGCCAAGACAAAATGAATGCCTAAATCACCCTGTCTCTCCAAAGGTAGAGTCTTGCCTAATCACACATCAAATCATATTTTATCTTCTCCAGATGGATGTCTTCTTTCAAAGTCTGATGGTCACTGAGACAAAGATATCGTGTCAACCTTAAGTAACTGTGGAAGTTTTACCCCAATAGATTATTTGCTGGGAGTAACTAACATAAAAAAATGTCCTGTCAGATGACAGCTTGCTTTCCCTCATTTTTTTAAAGGGTAATATTTGGTTTCATCTTGCAACTACTTGGGAAAATTTAGCACTGAGTCAGAAAGGTTGGCCAACAAGTAGCACTTCATAAATTGCTGGAGCCCTAATCAATACGTGTTGTCATCCACTTCAGTCCTTTGGGCAGATTTCTCTCTGCCCTGAGTCGTTGGTGTATTTTATGAGGTTGTTACAGGCTGGGCTTGCATGGCCTGGGCCTAATGAACCTGTCACCGCTGCTATTGATTGACATGCCAGTGTAAGTGAGACGGGCGATTCCGATTGACTTCCTAATTACTGCTGCTGGGCTGCTCCACCAACTGCTCGGGCCAGAGGTTAATAGTTTTGATGTTCAGCCGCTCCTAGCTGCAGAGGCCGAGTGCGACTGGCTCCTTGGAAGTCAATACCTGAATCAAGTTCTCAAGGCTACTGCCGAGCCTGATCAATTAAGTCCTCTGTGTTGCTCCTGGTGGTGGCTGACAAGGGGCTGATGAGTGGAGGAGATCAAAAGCAAATGGTTTAAGGGAGTTTAGGAGGCTTGGGAAGCACCACCCATGGTCAAGGATTGGCGATTAAGAAGGTCGGCATCTGGGGGAGGAGTGTCGGGCACAGGAGAATTTAAATCATCGCACCAGGGTGTCAGCCATTGGATTTGTTTTGTTTTCCGTTTTACATTCCAAGGATTGAAAATTGAGTCTTTCTTTTGTTCTTCCAGTGTCCAGAATTCTGCCAGGTGTCACGGACTTTTGGAGACTATCTTAGTGTGCTTAGGCTGCCATAAGCAAAAACCATAAACCTGGTGGCATATAAATGACAGGAATTTATTTCTTGAAGTTCTGGAGGCTGGAAGTCCAAGATCAAGGCAGATCTATGTCCGAGGAGAACATTTCTGGCTCCTGGAGGGAGGCGTCTCACTGTCCTCACATGGCAGGAGGAGGGAGGCAGCTCCCCGGGGACCTCTTTATCAGGGTGCTAATCTTCGCGACCGGATCACTCCTGAAGGTCCCACTTTCTGAACACTGTTTCATTGGTTATTAGGTTTCAGCATATTAATTTGAAAAATGGGGACAGACATTCAGACCATAGCAGAAAGGAACGATTGAAACTACTTGCCCTTCTTCATTCATTCAGCAGAGACTAATTGAATATTTACCTTATCTGAGGAAGGCAGACTGGGAGTCTACAAATTTATCGTAATTTTTCACTGATATTATGTCTTAAGAATTGGCAAAGTTTGCATATCTATCCTTTTATTTGAAATTGACAATATGCCATGAAGTACCTGTGTGTGTGGGGTGGGTGGTCACTATCTCCATTTTTTATAAGAAAACTAATGTCCCGCAGAGTAACGGACTCCCCTGAGTCCTACCCAGTTAAGAAGCAGAGAAGCAAAGCCTCAAAGGCTTTCTGATCTTAATCTGTTCTGATCTTAATCTGATGCTCTTGCTAGGATGCCTGATGCCTGCATCCGAGAAGCTTATGAGCCAATTGAGATAAATAAGACCAGAGCACCACTGTGTCAGGGATCTCCAAGACACGACTGGGTTTCTTTTCGTTATCTTTCTCATCACTGTGACCAACACACCCAACAAGAACAACTTAGAGGAGAAACTTTTATTTGTGGCTTATGATTTCAGAGGTCTTAGGCCACAGCAGGCCAACTCCATCGCTCTGGGCCCAAGTGAGGCAGTTCATCGTGTGAGGAGGGCCTAGGGGAGGAAAGCACTTTGACTCATGGTGGTCAGGAAGCAGACAGCAAGAGCAAGAAAGAGGAAGGAGCAAGACTGGGGATATGGCTCAGTTGGTAGAGTGTTTGCCTTGCATGCACAAGACCCTGGGTTCAATCCCCAGCACCCCCCTCCAAAAAAAAAAAAAAAAGAAAGAGGAAGGGGCCACAGAGATGCTCCCACACAGTTACCACCCAGTAAGTCCATTCAAACTGGGATGGACTGGTTAGGTTACAGCTCTCACAGTTCAATCACTTTGCCTCTGAACATTCCTGCAGGTAACCCAGGAACTTTTGGGGGTGCACCTCACATTCAAACCATAACAAGGCACAATGATTGAGAAGGACTCAAAGAACTCTCATGGCTTTTACGGGGAAAACCAGAAAAGTGGGGCTGGGGTTGTGGCTCAGTGGAAGAGTGCTTGGCTAGCATGTGTGAGGCCCTGGGTTTGATCCTCAGCACCACATAAAAATAAATAAAATACAGGTATAAAAAATCAGAAAAGTGGAAAGGTGCTGGAATGGAGTGTGGGAAAACATAAACTTCCATGAGTTCTCACCCAGTGGAGTCACACAGGACAGGACACATTTAATACTTCCAGAAAAGAGTGTGACAATGTATGATATTGTCTGTCAGGTAAGTTGCCTTGGAGACTCAGTGCCCAAAGTTTTATTGGGGGGGCTGGTCACATATACACCCTCTGCCCAGTGCATACTAAAATTCTAGATTCCCAGAGGAAGGCCTAGTACAACCAGATTGTTTGCAAGAACAGTTTAAGAAGAGTTTGGGAATGCTAGAAACTCTTCTGAAATTCCAATTTCTGGATTCTAGCCAAGGGACATCCTTATAAGCAGGGCTTTCCAAAACCAGTCTTCGATCTGCTGGGTTAGCCTTTTTCTGCACAATCAAGAGATAGAAAGGGCCTAAGAAAACTGCAGACCTCAGACACAGTGCTAAGAGAGCTCAGAGCAGGAAGACTCTGCTTCAGAGCACTCACAGAGGATCCCTCCCCTAAATCTGCCACCTAACTGTATTACTCACTCCACTTTATTTTCTGTATGTCTGATGCTTTGATTCCTGGCTGATCTCAGAGGGACCACCCTTCTGAGGGAGAGCTAACTCCTGGAGCTAGGAAAGGATATGCAAGTCACCCAATCCAGAGCCCACATCCTCTGCTGCCTTTCTTATTGGGCTCTTCTGCTGTGGGTCACTCTTCTTTTTCCCTAATCACCCAAGGGTCAGGAATCAGACAATGGGCAGCCCTTACACCTGAAGTTCACTGAAATCATTCAAGCCAGCCCATCCTAAACCGGCTGGTCTTGCCCTTCCCACAGTCATGGCTTAGATATGATGTGTTTTCCAAATGTTTGTGTGTGAGACAAATAATCAGAGGTGAAATGGTTAGGTGACCAGAGCTATGACCAAATCAATGGATTCACCCACTGATACGGATTAACTGGGTGGGAGCCATAGGCAGGTAGGCTGTGAGGAGGAAAGAGATCATGGGTATGCCCATGGGGCTTATATTTTGCCCCTGTGAGTAAAGCTCTCTCTACTTCCTACATGTCCTGTCCTGAGCTGCTGTCCTCCTCCACACCCTTCCACCACAATGCTCTGTCTCACTTGGGCCCAGAGCTACCGCATTGGCCACCTATGGATCTGAAACACTGAGCACCATACACTTTTCCTTCTCTAATTGTTCTTGTCAGGACTTTTTGTCACAAAGGTGGAAACACTGGCTAAAACACCCACAGAAAACACAATAAAGGCTCTTTCCTGCGTCTTCCTCTCAATCCCCCTGCTCCTGGTTAATCCAGGGGCTTCCCTGTGTGGCCCTGTGTGGTGGACAGCACCCCCTTTGTCAGAAACCATGAGGAACAAACTGCCTTCCTAATGGCAGCCATCTCCTGACCTACTGGCCTCACCATAATCCAACACCAGCCTCTGGTCCCACCGGTGATGGTGACTAGCTCAGTAGCAATGAGGTGGACAAGTTAACACGGAGGAAAAAGGAGGAAGTAAACCAGCCAAGTGTGTGAGAGTCGTTTGTCCTCTAGGGAGTTGTTGAGAACACATAACAGAGTGGCCTTGCGTGGTGGACGGGAACCAAGGTCACAAGCACAGGATTCTTCTCTCCATTCCCCGCGCACACCAGCTCGGTACCATTTTCTTCCCGCCCCTTCCACCCCTCCCATCTGAAATGTCCTCCTCTTTGTTCTCTATTTACACCGGCACCATCCATCTGAGGCATGGCCTTCCTGAAGAATTGTTTTCCATGGGAAACTGTCTCTTCTCTGCACATCTAGCTGCATCAACTGTCGCAGACAAGAT